>NC_135345.1:34370667-35020440 GCF_023851605.1 Tamandua tetradactyla | reverse complement strand
AGGAAAAAGGCAATCACATTGTTGCATTTGAAGTATCATAATTTTTTTTTTATTTTTATTTTAGCCTTTTTCTTTAAGGAATTTTGGAATTACAAAAAAAAAAAAGAAAATAGAAAAGATAGTACAAAGAATTTCCATAAACTTGAACTCAGTTCCCCTATTATTATCATCTTTCATTTAATTTGGCACATTTGTTGCAATTAAATAAGCAATATTGATACATTATTAACTAAAGTTCATATTTAATTCAGATTCCTTTAGTTTTACCTGGTGTCCTTTTTCTGCACCAGAATCCCTTTGCGGCAATAAAGGGTAATATGTTTCAGTTACTGAAAGTGTAGAGTCTAATTATTAATATGCTGTATAAGTTACAGATAAATTACAGGTTAATTTTATTTGTCAATTTTGTCAGAGTAATCCAGCTTTGCAGGGTTTTTTGTTTGATTTGTTTTGTTTGTTTTTTACTTGTGTCTTTTAAGTTAAAGGATTGAAAGCTACATAGAGCAATTACACAGATGGCATAATGTTTACCAGTGCTGCTGGGAGACTCCTGTGAGAGGCTGTATTTCGGAAGCACAATATCCGATATTGATTCAAAGTTATTTGTCCCTGAAGGGTTTTAAACTACACAGCGTTCTTTGCCACAACCTTTTCATTTGACTTATTAAAATCCAGCGATTCCACATGTGTTCATTATTAGAGATATGTCAACTGCAAGAATAAATATTTTTTACTAAACAAAGCTTTTTTTTTTCAAATTTAAACGTTGTAATTTAGTCAAAAAATGTTTTAAGCCTCAGAGACAGACAGTATAAATAGACAGGTCTATAGCAATTGTTTTTCCTTAGAAATATATTTGTAACTACTTAAAATTTCAGGTTGGATCTCTAGAATAAAAATCTGACAATAAAAAATATGTTCCAAAAAGAGGGTTCACCAAATAAACGCAATTCAATGATCAGAAATAAGTCATCATCTGGCTTGTTTTGCCAGGTAAAATTCTGGAAATGAAATGTTTCTGCATTCAAGACCTTAATCATGACTTAGAGGTGATTTTTTTACCCATTGAAATGTTTGAGAGGCTCATGTTTCTGGATGTTAGCAATGAAGGATTTCTTTTTGATGTAAACTATATAATTATATAAACTATATAAAAGGTTAAAAAATTGTTAGGCTTTTATTTAATAGTCATAAGTTTTGGAAGACTAAAATGTATTAATACTCAAGAAATTTGCAGGAAATTTAGAATTTGACTTGAAAATCCTCCAATTCCCATTCAACCCCCAATTGCAATACCATGATAGGAAATGGTCAACACTGGTTATCGTTGGAATTTGATGTTGTTGGGTTTGGAAATAAGTGGTCTTGGACCAGTATCCTTGACCCAACCCTTATTAGTTGTGTGTGACAAGAAATTATATTTATGCTGAACTTATTTGAAAAATCATAATATTAATAAGAATAATAAATGAATTTTCTTATTCATTAAATGTGATATTATGCCTATCTCTTCTTGGATTGGAACGAGTAAATGATATGTATGCAATGGTTTTAGCACAGTGATTCATATAAAGCACAAATTCAAAAGATAATTTAATTGTTGCTTTCATTATAATTAATAGTTAAACATGTAAAAACAAGGCTTGCAGTTATTCAAAAAGTGGCTTGTGTTTCTTTGTTTCCTGGTTACCACAGTTTCATTATAGCTTAGAATATGCTATCAAACATGAAGTAGCAGAAGATTCAATCATCTGATGCCAAGGAATAAATTATTGTTGACATTGAGAAATAATATAGCCACTTTTGCATAATTTTAAAAACAGCATTTAATTCGAAATGCATTTCAGTAAACTTTTAAGAGCCAAATGATTAAAGCCATATGATATTTATGTATGGACAGACTAAAAAATCCTAAGACTCAATTATCCTGAGACTCAGTACTAAATATAAAAATAGCTATACAGTAAAAATAGAAGGTGAATAGATTATTTAGTCATTACTTCTGTGAAAAAAAATCTACATTTTTAATGCAAGAAAAAATTTAAATTCTATTTCAACTTTTAAATCATTGGAATTCTTACAGTTGTTGAAACCTCAGTGCCTCCATCTAACACTGAGTCTTTGAATAAATACTTCTCCCTTTTGAAATGCTTCTATAAACCCCTACACTTAGTTAATTCTTAACATCCTTCAGGTTTTAGCTTGTTTGTGACTTACAGAAAAAGTGTGTCTCCCGACCCCTCTTTAAAGGCCTAGCCTACCCTTTCTATACCTTGGTGTAGGTCTTGGCTCCTTTCTTTTGTCAATTGGGACCATTGAGATTTTGAAATATATTTTGTTGATTATGTGATTTCATCTTTCTCCTTAGTAGAACACAGATTTAGAAGGAATAACACCATTTCTACATTTTCACACTATTTCTTCCATCACACCAAGAAAAGTGTCTGGTATTTACTTGGTGATTGTTGAAGATTGAATCATGGATGCCAACAAAAGACATATTCTATATTAATTCTCATTCCTGTTAGTATGAGACAAATAGGAATTTTTACAGTTGTTATTACCAGATAAGGTGCAGTGAAATTGAATCAGGGTGGGTCTTAATACATATTACTAGAGACCCATACACACTGAATAGAAATAGCAAGTCAGAAGAAGCCAAGAGATGAAAGAGATCATCATGTGATGGAGGACTGCCCCACCTTAATGCTACCAACTCCCGGAGAATGTATGGCCTTAACAACATCTTGATTTTGGAAACTGGCCTCCTCAACTCTGAGGCAATAATGCTGGGGTTTAAACCAAGGGGTTGGTATTTATCATAGCCCTGGCAAACCAAACAATGAACAGTAAATATTTGTGGAATATCAAGGTTAAGAAATTAGTAGAAAACAATGATCAAAAAGGTGAATAAATGCAGAATCACATTGAAGAAAATATATCTTAAAGGTGTTTATCCTTTGAGGGGAGAAGCCCTTTTGTAATAAAAAATTTAAGTAAGAATTTATCAAAGGTGTATTTAATTGATTTGTCAAACAATGAGTTTGATTGTTAATTTTATTTGGTAACTTGCCTAGGTAATGGTATCTAGTTGTTTGGTTGCCATTGTATTATATGTTCTAAATATTCTACCAGGTTTTTATTTACATTTATATTTTGCTTTTCATACCCTGCTGTACAAAATTTATAAGTCATTGTGTCCATCAGGATTCTTCAGAGAAACAGAACTAACTAAATAAATAAATAAATAGGTAAATAAATAAATGATTTATTAAATCACTGACCTAGCTTGTTACAGTGGAGTTATTTTGTAGATGGCATTAGCATCTACAATCAGTCGACCTTAAGTAAAAGAAATTACCTTCCTTAATGTGGATGGGCTTCATCCAATAAGTTACTGGCCTTAATAGAAAGAACTGAGAGTTCCAAGGATTCCAGATATCAGACGGAATTCTCCCTTAAGATTATGTATTCTATTCTTTCCTGAGTTTCCAGTCTAAGGGATTCTAACTCAGGAATTCGATGCTGCACTCATCAGAATTTCCAGCCTCTAAATTCAGATTTGTCAGTCCCCACAATCACATGAGCCAATACCTTTTAATAAATCATTTATTTATTTATCTATTTATTTTGTTAGATCTGTTTCTCTGAAAAATCCTGGTGGAGACAATGACATAAATTTTCTATAACAGGAGATGAATAACAAAATTTAAATGTAAATGAAAACCTGGTAGATTATTTAGAACATACTATACAATGGCTAATTTAACTTATATACACAGAATACTGATCATTTCTTTAGAGAAACATAATCGAATGACATTAATTCGCAATCTACTAAAGAAGAGATAAAAATAATAAATCATTGAAAGCATAATCAATGTCATTAAATTTGCTTCTGTAAAAATGTCAATAGGAACAAAATAAATAATGTTGGCAAGAGTTCAGAAAAATATTTTAATACACTGCTCGTGTATTTTTGCTTATTTTCTCAAAAACAAGGTGTCTACTGCTAAAAAAGAATAGTAATAATGATAAAAAAAACCCACATTCATTTATTTCTAACTGTTTGGTATTTGTTTAATAAAAATATGCTACATACAATGTCAATAGCTTTAAAAATGCTACATATCTGAAATCTGATAATTCAAAGTTTCAGCAATTTACCTTAAGCTATGATAAATTTGCACCCATTATCAAAGATGTGTGAAAAGATTTATGAAAAAGAATTTTCACCCTAGATGTATAATCAGAAATTGCTAAAACTGAGCTGTTTTTAGTTTTTACTTGCTCACATGCACCAATCATCCAAGGCAAGAGCAATGCTTTGGCACTACAAAATATGCCCCAAATTCTGCTCTTCTCTTCCTGTAGTATCAACCTAGCATGGATTACTATCATGTCTTGTGGGGCTTCTGCAATAACTTCCTAACTACAGTCCACGACCTGTTTTTATCCTTCCATTTTATTTTCCACATGGCAAGCAGTCTGGTCCTTTTACAATGTATTGGTTCATTTCAACTTCTGTGGTGGCTTCCCATTCAACTTAAGCTCAGTCTCCTAAGCACAGAACACAACTCTTATCTGACCAAGCCCCTGGTTTGCTTTCTGTGCTCCAGTTTTCCAGTCTTTTTAGCTTTCCTTGACAATGCCAAGGGATTGTCCTATCTCAGTTTCTTTTTATTTGATTTTTTTTAATTTGAGAGTAAATTGCTCTCATTTGAGGGTGAGACACTTTCGTTCAGATCTCTGATCAAGCTTACCTCTTCAAAGAGTCCTTCTTACCCATCTTTTGACAGAAACTGTTCACCACTGACCACAATTTTTTATCTACATAATCCTTCTTAATTTTATTCATGCCACTTTTCACTCTTTGACATATGCATACATGCACTTCCCCTTCACAATAAAAGTCCAAATATAAGGGTAGGAAATGCATTTATTTTGCTCCTTAACCTATCTCCATCAAGTTCCTGGTAGACACTAAATGTTCAAATATTTGTTGAATGGTGCTATATTAAAGAATAAGGGTACAGTTATTCATGTTATAAGAAATCCATGTTGTGGAATACAATTAAACCTTTATCAAAATGTTTGTTGAAAATGGCCAAGTAAGAGAATCACTTTATATTTGCTTATGTTCACAATTCCTGAAAATTTTTATTCTACACTTTTTCCTTATATGTTCTAATTTTGTAGTAAGCACATTAATTTAAAATAATACATGCATTTTAGATTGCTTACTTAGTCTTGAAATATTTGTCTCAACATTTATTATAGTAGCATTGTTGGACTAGCAGGACCCAAACCTTGGTAATAAGCCTGCTGCAGAAATAGGATATTTTATTATTATTCTTTAAGTAAAAAAAGCAAAAGTATTTCTTATTCTTTTTCATAGAGTTTGCCTAATCTCATTATTTATATTTTATTATGCTATTTACAATAGTTCTTAATTAATTTTAGACCTGCAATGTACCTGAAGTTTAGCATATGACGTTGGCTACCCTGGTGCTATTTAAGGGATAGTGGCAAAGTAGACTTCAGAAGTAAAAATACAAAGCAATTTGAGAATAATATAGTCCTAAAAGTTTGAACCCTGTCATTGATGAGAACCTTATTTTATTTATACAATTTTTCTATCCTACTTCAAAAACAATTGCTTCTCTTCTCTTACATCATTTGCTTTATATTATGCTACACAATTTAATAAATTTTGCTTACAAAATTGACGCTTTAAGTGAAAAGCATATTAGGGTAATATTGGATGAAGCTAAGATGTTCTTAACCACAGAAATATCAGTATTGGGGGCTGGATAATTCCTTCTTGTGGAAGGCTGTTTTCTGTAATGTAGGCTGTTTAGCAGCATCTCTGTCTTTTCCCAACAGATGCCAGCAGCAACTTCCCTCTAGCGGTGACAATCAACAGTGTTACCAGACAGTGCACAATAGCCCCAATTGTCTCCAGTTGAGAACAACTGGTCTAAGTAGAGTGTAAACACAGTAAATCCAGTTAATATTATATTTCAAAAGAAACAAAATAAGTGCTTATAAATATCTTATTTTTAATATGCAGTCATGTAAATTGAAAATATTAGCTTCAAAGCATTTCACTGAGCTGCCAATATTTATCATTTCTTAATTTATAATTCATGAACTATAATTTATAATATATAAATTATATATTGTGTAATATAGTATATCATTGTATTATATATTAATATTTAATTCATTTATAATTCAAATTCTGCTTAAAATTAGAAACTGCATTTGATTTCTATTATTCAGCTTTTCATCAATTAAAAAAATGTCTGAAATTTACCAGTTTCCATAGAGTCTATGTATCATATAAAATAAAAATACTCTGTTTTCCATTTTCTTAAAGCAAAGTGCTAATAAAATTAGAAGTTTAATTACCCAGCACACTGATGTCTGAGCAATTCATCATTTTCTTTGTGTGATTTTTATTTAATTTAGTTTTGTTGCAGCACTGACTGCAACCTGTACTTCCATATAAAACTAGTTCTAGTTTCTCAGAGGCACTTTTTTTTTCCTTATTGTAAACCTGTCACATTCATTTGTATATTAAATGTTTATTTAGGATAGAGGATTTTTGCTTCCTACATTTTGGGCTAAGCTGATAAGAGTTGAATGTATTTCTTGTCTGCTAGCTTGCTTTCAAGGAAGATTAAGAACATAGCACACATGTTTAATGCATTTTAGCTAACCTCAGGGATAGTGTCAACTGAGTCACTGATATATCCTGGGTATAAAGATTGTCTTGCTCCATAACAAGTATCGATTCAAGTCATAACAAGACCTCCCTCTGACACAATTTTGAAAAACTTGTGTAGGATGGAAGAGAAGACTTAAGATGAGAAAAGAATTGTAGAATTTTACTACTGGAAAGGAATCTGATTGGTTATACAGAATTCTATCTGACTTTTCATATGTCAATGTAGGGTTTAGAGAGATTAAATGGCTCACTTAATGAACCACCCAGCTACTTGTAAATTTGGGATTTGAGCCTTCCTTTCAAAATTACATCTCACCACCCATGCTCCCTGAGCTAAAAAGGAAGTTGGGGTAAAATGTATTGTAATATACATTTAGTTTCAATATTTAGATGCTAGACAAGCATTCAGATGGAAATTACCCAGATCAATTTACACAACACTAAGAGATCAAGCTATTGAACAACTCCTGACATAGCTTAGAAAAATTGTGGTCCTACTATTGAAGTATTCTTATGTGTCGCAGTGACAGGTCTAATAAATCAAGATAAGGACTATATGTGTTTGTGTGTGTGTGCATGTGTAATGGAGTGTACATATATACATATTGTACATGTGAGAGAAATGGGGCAAGGCAATGATTCTACTAAGCATTAGCTTTCTCTAAGTAACAGAATTAGCAAGAAGAAAACAAGCAAATACATCCTGTAATTAACAAAATGAAAACAAAGTTGTAAAAGGAAATTTTATAAAAGTACATGAACATACATATAAACATGTTGAAATAATCCTTTCATTAAGTCATATTTCATTGTTTGTCTTGTTATATAATGTATAATACAATATTATTTTATATTGTGCATCATATCATATTATATCAAATGAATTAAACAACTGCTACAGAAAGTTGTGGTTTGGATATGTTTTTGTGCAGTTCAGGGTTATCATGTATATCTACACCTGATATTGTAATCAACTTTGTTTCTACAATTTTACACAGAATTACAGAGATAATAATCAAATTAAAAATTTTATTGGCTATTAACAAACCACGCCCAAATAATTTTTTTTAATCCATGGAATTATCCTACATAAACAAAGAACCCTCATTAAACCATAGTCTTTAATTAATAGGAAAATTATAAAAGTGCATTATGATCAATTGCAACAAATGGTTCACACCAATGCAAGATGTTGGTGGTGGAGTGGTGCATGGCAATCCTGTATTTTATGCATGATTGCTCTGTCAATCGACAACTTCTCTAACAAAGAAAAAGGAAGGAAAGACAAAAGGAAGAAAGGAAAGAATGAGAGAGAGAGAGAGAGAGAGAGAGACAGAGAGAGAGGCACCCTTTTGTTGGTAAGTCTTTTTGATCAATTCCAATAGCAGAGCTATTGAAAACTAAGGATTCTTACATGATCAGTTTAAACCCTCCATGGCACTCAATATTTCTGCTTTGTGACATTTATCACAAATTAATTCTATTTATTTTGTAGTTTTTATTTTTCTTGGTCTTTCACTAGTGTGTAAACTCTGTAAGAACAGGGTTCATATCTGCCTTGAACAGCATTGCCTGATCCTCAATAGACCTATAATAATTTAGAGCAAATAAAATTCAATATTTATCAGTGAAATAAACCAAGTCTTGAAATACTAGAAATTATACTTAGAATAATGGTGAAACTATCATCTCATTTATTTCCACTGATCGAAAATTTTAAATCAAAATAAGTATTAGGGTGGTGTGAAGGTGGCTCAGTGGCAGAATTCTCATCTGCCATGATTATGGAGACCCAGGTTTGATTCCTGGTGCCTGCCCATGTTAAAACAAAACAAAACAAAACAAAGTATTAGAAAATATTTGTGTGTAAGTATAAAGAGTGTATTATATAAAATCTATCCTACAAAATACTTAAAGCAGGGACAAGTGGATTTACTTATAATTTTTGTTGTTGTTGCTGGCAGTTACAGAGATTTTTACAATATGCAAATATTCTGAATCTGACATAGTTTTTCCCAATTTCTCTTTTTTTAAACAGAAATCAGAAACCATTCCTTGATGATTTCTACCATCTAGAAATCTTTACAATCATTTGATTTTTCAAGCATTAAAATTAACCTTCATTTACAACCTTCATTTGTTTGTGTGTGTAGATATGTTTTATCTCCTAAAATTCAAATGTTTGCCCACAACTATTTAACTTTATACATCCTCAAATCTGTCAACATTAATACCTCAATACATAATAAATTTCTTTATGAGACTACATCTTATTTCCTCCAAAGTGGAGAATAGTTAATGGAATTTGAAAAGCAAATGTTAAATTGAATCCTGGTGAAGCTTCCTGTATTTTCTTTTTTTTTTTTTCACATGGGCAGGCACTGGGAATCGAACCCAGGTCCTCTGGCATCGCAGTCAAGCATTCCTGCCTGCTGAGCCACTATGGCCCGCCCAATTTCCTGTATTTTTAAATTATGATAAAAATCTCTACCATAATGTTAAAAGAATTTTAAGAAAATCTTTAAACTCCTTCAACTAAGTTGTGATAGATATTAAAGGTTTATATAATTTAATTTGTTAATTTCTCACCTGGAATTAAAAAAAAAAAAAGGAAAACATAACCTTAGTCTCTTCCATGTCTTTCAGTTTCCATATTTATAGATAAGGTTGAATTAAATTACGTTATATAATATGTTATAGTTCCATAATACTATGCGTATTTTCATCTAAAAGTCATCTCTTTCTACACTGAAACTCTATAGACAATGTTGTTCAAGTTTTACTCTAACGAATTTAATTTAATCTGGTTACTATTTGATTACCTCCCTTTACAGTGGCAGATAACTGTAAAATAGAACACTTGGATCTGATCTGTTTTCTCCTACCTTCTGCTTCTAGCGTTGCCACTCTTTTATGAAAACATTGAATTCCCATTGAATTTGGAATAAAACTAAAAATCCTTTTCTCCAACTACCCAATTTGACTGCTCTTTTTGAAGCCAATGCCTCATTACTTTCTATCTCACTCGCTATCTTTCACATGCAATGACTTTCTATTCTATGACATGAAGCCCTTTTCTATTTGCTCCTTTATCTCAGTATCATCCTTTGGGTCTTAATGTAAATGTCACCTACTGAGGGAGCATTTCCTATATCAACAAAAAATAATTAGTGAGGAAATGGGAAGCTTATTTTGGTTTGTGACCTACAAATTTCATGATAACTCCTTGAATGAGTTCACTTCTTGAACTCAATGTCAATGACTTTAATGTTTTTCATACAAATAAATTTCAACAATTTGGATAATAAATTATAATGCATGGGGGAATTTGATGTAATAACAAAAACTGATCCAATTGAGATCTTACATTTGCTGGAATGGAAGCAGTAACTCCTGGAAATAATTATTACTTAGATGAATTTTACTATTATATATTCAGATAAAATAATGACTTTTAAACAGATACTATCATAGGTAATAGAAGAAAGCATCTCTTCCTAAGATAAATGACATTTACATTTATGCCTGTTGTCCAAAAATATTATTCTTCTAGGTAATATCAAAACGTTTGAGCCTAATTAATATTTAGTAGAAATCATTCTGTATTTGCAGATGTCTTTTATGACTCAGATTCCTTTTTTGATTTTCCAGTCAGGCAACACACATGTTTTCTGCATTTTCTTATGGAAAGATAAAGTCCAAAATATCAGTATGTTCACAAAATATAGCTAACATATTGAAAATAAAGTTTAAATTACTTTTGAAAAATAATGCTAGTAATATGCAATAATATTTTAGCCAGTTTTATAAAGAATTATTTCTGATACTTGATTGATTAACTTGTACCTATTGTTATAAAATATCTTAAAATTAAAATAAAATAATTATTACTAGTTTGCGAGGCATGTAAGTCTATTTATTACTAGATACACTTAAAAAGCTATCTATTGATATTACATTAACTACTGGGTGGTTTGTTCCTTGACACTTTTCTTCAGGGTACAGGGACTTCACCAGAAATATTTACCACCAAAAAATATTCATTTAGATTAAGAAGTTACTTTCAAATTATTCTATATCAAATGTACTTAAGTGACAAAAAAATATATATTTTATTTAGAGTGAATTGAAGTATCTCAAGAATCTATATTGTATCAGATATTATTTTTGATGCTTTCAATTAAATGAAAGATCAATGAGTTATTGGAAAATGGAGGAAAGGTGTTTCTTATTATTTCATAACAGAGACCTTGGTTGAATTACATTCTGGTGTCAGATTGAAAACAGACTTCATAAACTTGGATACTTAGCTTAGAAATTTTCCAAACAAGGTGTATAAGGTACAGACTGGTTTCTCTCCTTGAAGCTTATAATAAAATGTGAGACAAAGATATAGATTGAGGACTACACTGCAAAGCACAAATGAAGCAATTGATGATTTGAAAAATTATTAGCCTATGTAGTTGGTATGCTTTGAGAATAGAGCCAGAAATGGCTATATCAGAGACCTCCCTGACCTTTTGGGAGATGAATTCCCAGAAACTAGAGCTCTTCATGAAAGTGTGGCTGAGCAACTCTTGGCTGAAGAGGTTGTGTCTGAACATGGATCCAATCAATCATGTCTGAATAAATCAAGAATAGAAATACAATGTCCAGGAAAGATATATATAGGAGACCTTTTGTTTTCAGATGGTTTGGATCTCCTTGAATGGCAAAGAAATCTAATAAGATTTTAAGAATTTTGAATGAGCTGAAACACTACTAGCCTGGATTGAAAAAGGATAGATTCAGGATGAAATGAAGGGGGAAAAAATGACCTTAAGAGAAAAATTATGCAAGTGGATGACCGAGCCAAAGAGACTTCCTCAGGCTGAGAGAGAAGAGCTTCTACCCTGGCCTTTGGAGACAGAGGGACTTCTTCCATAGCGGCAGGTAGGGCTGGCTTCTAACCTGGTGTTTGAAAAAGATGTTTGAAGGGGATGAGACTTCTGCTATAGCCTTTGGAGAGGATAGTCTGCTGCCCTGGCATTTGGAAAGGGTAGGTTTCATACCTGCATATGGACATATGGAGGAGCTAGAGTTCCACCCCAGCATTCATAGAAAGTATGGGTGGTGCCCCAGTCCTTGGAGACACCTGCCTCCTCCTGCAGGCCCAGAGTATAAGGCATCAATCTACAGATTGCTGTTGGATCATAAAATGCAGTGGAGTTTCCCTGCTAAATTAGGACTTGCTTGGGACCCATGATCCTTGTTTTTCTTCTAATTTCTCCTTAGAATGGGAATGTCTATTCTATTCTTGTTCCACTATTGTATTTTGGAAAGAATTGACTTATTTTCTAGGTTTCGTGGGTACCCAGATGGAGACAAATCTTTCCCCAGGCCATACCATATTTGTGGTGATGTGAGGTAACGTATTCCAAGAAAAACATGTTCTTGAATTTAATCCATTCCTGTGGGTGTGAAATCATTGTGAAAAGGATCTTTTGATGAGGCTACTTCAGTTAAGGCTTTTGGCTCAGTCCAATAAGGATGGGTCTTAGTACTATTACTAGAGTTTTCTATAAGTGGAATGAAATTCAGGCAGAGAGACAAAATACCCCAGGAAACAAGAACCTGAACATCAATAGAATTCAGAAGATAAGGGAGAGACCAGCAGATGCCACCATGTGACTTGCAATGTGACAAACTAAGAACCAAAGACCACCAGCAGCCAGGCCCAGAATGACAGTCTTCAGAAAGAAGCATCACCTTGACGATGCCTTGATTTGGACTTTTCCCCACCTTCAAACACCCTCAAACAAATAAGTATTTTTTAACTTGAACATTTCATGCTATTTGCTTGAGCATTGTAAGAAACCAGAAGACTTGTAAATAAATGATTTAATGTGATTTTGGACTTTGAGTTGTTACTGAAATGATATGAGGCTTTGGGATGTTGGGATAGGGTGAATGTATTTTGAATGTAGGAATAATATGTCTTTTGGGGATCTAGAGGCAGAATATTGAGGATCAAGTCACATACTGTTCTAGTTTGCTAGCTGCCAGAATGCAATATACCAAAAATGGAATGGCTTTTAAAAAGGGGAATTTATTAAGTTCAAAGTTTACAGTTCTAAAGCCATGAAAATATCCCAATTAAAACAAGCCTACAAAAATGTTCATATTAAGACATCAACAAGAAATTACCTTCATTCAAGAAAAGCTGATGAAGTTCAGGATTTCTTTTGTGCAACTGGAAAGGCAAATGGCAAACATGGCGATGTCCACTAGCTTTCTCTCCAGGCTTCTTGCTTTCGGAAGCTCCCCCGGGGACGTATTCCTTTGTCATCTCCAAAGGTCTCTGGCTGCATGGGCTTTCATGGTTCTTGTGGTTGTCTAGCTTTTTCCAAAATGTTTCCTCTTTTAAAGGATTCCAGTAAACTGATCAAGACTCACGTGGAATGGGTGGAGTCACATCTCCCTCTAATCAAAGGTTATACCCACAATTGGGACTGTCAGATCTCCATGGAGATAATCTACACAGTTTCCAATGTCCAGTGCTGAATAAGGATTTAAAAAAAAGGGCTGCCTCCACAAGATGGATCAGGATTAAAACATGGCTTTTTTAGGCTACATAATCCTTTCAGAATGGCACACATACCCACAAAGATATGTTCAAATTTTAATATGTGTTCTGTAGTATGAATTCACTTGTAAATAGGACCACTTGAAGATGTTGTTATTAGTTAGGTGTGGACAAATATTTGAATAGGGTCTTTGAAGATCTTACTAAATAAGATCTTCAGATATAAGATCTTATAATAATCTATAATAATAAGATTAGATGAGGCCACACTGAATCATAGTGGGTCTTAATGCATATGACTGGAGCCTTTATGAGAAAGGAAATTTGGGCACAATCAGTCAGATAAAACCACAGAAGACCAAGGAGGCAGATCACCAGGTGTCAGATGAGAGATGCAAGTCAAAGAACTCCAAGGATTGTGGAAAACTTTCTCTGGGAGAAAACATGACCTGTTGAGATCTTGATTTCTGGGCTTCTAGTTTCCAAAATCATGAGAAAATAGATTTTTGTTGTTCAGACCGTTCTATGGAGTGGTATTTGTCAGAGTAGCCCAGATAAACTAAGTTTCCCTGTATTTAAATACTAAAAGGAGCATTCAATTTTACTAATAGTATGCAGTGTAAATCTACAAATAAGAAATCATCATTTGATTATCATTGGTTATATTGGCATTTTTTATTTCTCAATCTGAAATTTTCATTGGAACTTTTCATTTGTAAATATGTCATTTACACTGAAATAATATGAAACTAATTTTTCTCGTGACTAATGATAAATATTAAAATACCAATTATTTTAACCAACTTGTGTCTTTATGAATTATTGCTTTATACAGCATTTACCATTTGTCTTTGCCAGATTGATCCTTTCAGTGGAAGGAGTAATGGTTATTCTCATAGCACTGATATTTTCAGATTCTTTCATTAGACTTGTTTTAATGTTGTACAAATAATCCTTTTAAATTGAAGAAAACTTTAAATATTCCTTGAATTAAGACCATTTATTTACCCTCTTTAAAACCAGAATTTGGTTTTTAGTCACCATTGATCTGATCATATGGAAATCAGAAGATAGATCAGATGGAATTACTCTGCTAGAATGAATTTTTATCATTCAAGAGAGGGAATTTCTCAGTATTGTTTTTCTGATACTATAGCCCTATCAGTCTTCTAAACCTGTGTTGGATTAAATTGTGTACCTCCGTTAGAAAATGTTCTTAATCTTAGTAAATTCCTTTGGGTGTGAAGCCATTGTAAATAGTACATTTTGAAGATGTTATTTTTACTTAAGCTGTGTCCAATTGAATCAGTGTGTGTCTGAATCTTATTACTGGGGACTTTATACAGAAAGCCTTAGGCGTAGTAAAAGCTGAAATCAAGGAAACCTGAAAACAAAGGAGAGGATACTGCCAAGTGATGGAAAAGACAGAGAACACCACGGACTGTAAGCAGCCAGCAACAGAATGACACACTTTTCAGAAAGAAAGCATCACCCTGCTGATGCCTTAATTTTGGACTTCCCCTAACCTCAAAACAGGGAGCCAACAAATTCCACAAAAAATGGGTTGTGGAAGTTAACTCATTGTATGGTATTTTTCAGCAGCTGGGAAACTAAGAAAATGACCTATCCATAAAATAAATTACATGAATTTACTTGCCACAATCATGCCATTCTCATATAGTTGAATTTGAATATCTCATAGTTTTAGATCTTACCTGCAAAACAATTAATTCATAATATCACTAAATATGTGAATATGAGAATTTTTCCCCAAATGCATACTTTATAAAAAATTTCTATAAATGTGCGATATCTGGACTTTCATTTTAATTTTTGGGAAATAATTTAGGCAAACTTTTTTTTCTAATTAATTCCCTACTTATTTTAAATTATGGCAGCACTATTAGCTAAAAATGACATTAAAAAAATCCCAAATTGAAAATATGCTTTCTTTTTATGTAAATTTTTTTACATTTTCTGATAAAAATTTGATGGTGAATTTTCTATTGGGCAGAAGAGATTATATAGTTTTAAAATTAACAGAAATTGGTTAATTGGTCTTATAAATATCCTTGGCAAGTATATGATCCCATTATAGATTATATTCTGTCTCTATATATCTTTCTAAAATTTTCATCACTCTCCTTTTTGACTCATTGACAATAAAAATTCAAAATAATGTATCTCTTTCTTTAAACATTTTTTTTCTCCAATGCTTTTTAAAAATTTTTTTCTGGCAAACAAAACAGATAATGCTCAGGTTGGAGAACTATAAATAAAATCAAAACAAATTAACAATTAGATAATTGTTTAGCTCTTAATGAGTATTTCCTTTTAAGAAAGGAAACATGAAATCAAAAATATGAGATTAACCTTTATATGAAGAATGGTTTTCAAAAGCTATTAAGTCATTAACTTTGGTAAATAGGCATTTAACCTTTGTGAAAATGCAACAGTGTTTAACCTTTGTGTTAAAATAGTGCTTCTATTAGGTATGCTTCAATTGCTACATATCAAATAGGAAGTAAACTGCCTCTTGACCTGAAATTTTAACTAATCCAGTTGCAACCTCTTTAGGAAGTAAACCCAAAGTTTGTTGAACTTCATTTTAAAACAGCTTTTTTTTTTTTTTTTAAGTTTTGCCAACCTCTGCATATATCCTGCTTCCTGCCGGGAAAGGATGCTTCCAAAACGCTGCAATGAAAAGCTGTTGCTGTTGTATTTGCAGTTTTTTGGAGGCAGGAAACAGGAAATTCTCTTGAGAAAGTATGTTTTAACAGTATTTCCAGCCAAATTTTTGCAAACTCAGGAGATTCAAATTAATGTTTGTATGTTTGCTTATGGAAAAGTGAAATTCTAGCATCTTGCCATTTACCCACTGTTAATTCATGGAGGAAAAAAACATAATTTGATCTACTATTATGGGCATACCAGCAGGGTAAAAATATTATTTTAAAGCAGAAAAAGCTGTTTTCTTCAACAATTTGTATCAATCACTCTTAATGATCCACTGATACATTTCAAGTATTTTTCCTTTCTATTTAGAGCACACAGCTCTGTCTTCTGTGTGTTCCACAACAGATGTGATATTTGCAAGCATCCCAAGGGAAGACGTTTTTCAGAAAGATGCTTACCTGCACATCCAAAGGGTTTTTAGGAGCCTCTGAAAATCAAAACAAAAAAGCACAACTTCTCCATAAATAGGAACAAGTGAAAATGATTGAGCTGGGTCCTGCTGTCCTGAATTGCACCCTTTGCTCTAGTGAGCAGTGTTCAGTAGACATTAAAAGCAATAAAGCGTTCTTCCAAGAAAACATCATGAAAAACAGATTTTAGAGTATGTCCACATTTTAAAGAAAATGTGTCTCCCTTTCCAGATGCGTCTCTGCAATGTAGTCTTTGGCATTACAATGGCACCCAATATTTTATAGACATTTGCATACAGTATAGAATGTTAAATTGGAGAAGTTCCAAAACCTCTCAATTTCCAGAGTAAGAAAGCAAAGCCTTGGAAGAGAAAATAACTCATAATGTAGAAATAGGGCATGTATACTGACTAGCGCCAGCTCTAAAACTTCCAAGTAGGCAAACCTAGTTCTGAGACTTGAATGAGTGATCTGCACTTTCAGGCTGCCTACTCCCTTCAATGTCTAATTCCTTTCTCTCTATCAACTCTCTTTAACCTACTCTTAGATTGTTAATTATTTAAATACTATAAACATCAGAAGTTTGGCATTTAGGTCCGCTTTGTTCAGGTCTGTGCCCCTATCACCTAAAGCAGTACCTGGGCTAGAGTAGAGGCTTAATTAATTTTGTTGAAAAAGTGAATAAATAAAGGCAGAATTTCATGAACTGTTGAAAGTAATGTAGCCTTTCCCAAATACATTTGCATTATAATAGGCCAATAGATCCCAAAGCTAAAGAAAGCATTTGTTAAAATGCTTGGAGAACTAACCAATGTGTAAAAGACAAATTTGGTGTCAAGAGGAGATTAAAGCCAAGAAAATTGCAGGAAAGTTCATTTCTAATATAATAATCGAATTTTTAAAAATAAAGGGAGTGATCTACTTTGTCTTGCAGTAAAACCTATTTTACAGAGACCCATTTCCTCCTAAGTCACTAGCAAATGGAGAATTATGAAAGGAAAACAGCCCATTGTATATATAACCATTTTGAAGTCAGCTAAAAGTTTTTAGCTTTTCCATAGATACTTATTTTTCAGAGATTTCTTTGGAAAGCTGCTTGAAGACTGTTTTTTATTTTTTTTAATATGTACCTTGTATCTGGGATAGACCACCAATCAGTATGTGATTTTATAAGCATCCACTCCATATGCAGCCATAAACAAACAAAAAATTACATAATTCTCTCCTGCAAATACATGTTTGCAAAAAATACAGATATCAACAGAAAAGGAAACTAATGCAAGCTTGTTTGACCCATATCATTTAGCTTATTTTATGCCCTAGCCTCTCTCCCTTGATTCATACTGAATTTATCTTTCTTTGCAAAAACACCCCTGATCATTTTTGAAATCTACGTTCAAAAATGTTACCAGAACTAAGTAACAGTGGAACTGGCAAAAAAGGCCAGAGAAAAAAGGCAGATGTAAGGTACCTATTGACATTATCAAGAAGAAAAAATCATCTGCTCCAAGGAGGAGGCTTATAGGCATCCACTTGTGAAAAGAAATAAAACATAATAGTTAATATGACTAAGAAATTTATGTAGAGTCAAGAGATCATTCTGGATGTTAAACGCTTAGGCAAATTTTAGCCAGATACCACAAACTGCAAAGCATGCAAGCCCTTAATCAACAGTGTTTCTCAAAACCCTAAGACATCTAGATACTAGAAACAAACCTGATACAAGATAAAGAACTCATTAAACTAGCTTGAAAGATGATTGGAGCACTAATTTTTCATTGGAGCTAATATTCTTCAATCATAAAAAGGTATATCATGTTTTTCTTTTTCTTTAATAACCCTTTCCTGGTAGTACCAACACAGAACACTACTTGGGTTGCTGTTTGGGCCCTGTGGTAGTTAGATTCAGTTGTTAACTTGGTCAGGTGAAGGCACCTAGTTCTGTTGCTGTGGACATGAGCCAATGTTACTTGAGGCTCATCTGTTGCTGATTTACACCTGCAGTCGGCTAGGAGGCGTGCCTGCTGCAATGAATGACATTTGACTTAATTGGCTGGTGCTTAAATGAGAGAGCACAATGTAGCACAGCCCAAGCAGCTCAGCATGCCTCATCTCAGCACTTGCAGCTCAGTCCAGGCCTTTGGAGATGCAGAAAGGAATCACCCCTGGGAAAGTTGGAACCCATCGGCCTGGAGAGAAGGCCAGCAGAGATTACCCTGAGCCTTCCCATGTAAGAAAGGACCTCAGTCGAAAGTTAGCTGCCTTTCCTCTGAGGAACTAACAAAATAAATCCCCTTTTAAAAGCCAATCCATTTCTGGTGTGTTGCATTCCAGCAGCTAGCAAACTAGAACAGGCCCAAACCAAGTTCATGAAGCACCAGCTACCAGAAGAACAAAAAAACATGCTGGGCACTGAAGTAGGCAACAGATTTATTAGGATTTATGAAAAGATGAGAAAAGAGAATCTCCAGTAACAACAATCCAGAAAGATAGTGCCCCACCGAGGGGCAGGAGTACAGCGGGTGATAAAAATATGTATATGTAATTTTGAAACAAAGACATTCCACATAGTATGAGGACACTGAGCCACTAGTATAATCATATAGTGGCCTAAAGATCAGATGTTCTACTAAGACTAATGTTAAAGATGGAATCAGTGCCATTCCCTTAACATCCATGATTACATCCTTTTTTTATCTGGGGAGAGTATTTTCATTTTGGCCTGTGTACTCAGGCAGCTGTTTGCTGGAGCTTCATTTCTGTTTAGGAGGCACTGAGCCTGGGTCACCACATTACCCAAACCTATGCTCTGCAAATTGCAATTTTAAAATCCCAAATGAATGTCTTTGTTGTCTTGCAGCTTAAATTGTTATTTCTCAGTTGATACCCTCCACTCTTAAATTTCCCCCAGAGTCTGTGTAAATCTTAAACATCTGCCCAGGATTATACTTTTTTCCATCAAATATAGAAATGATGATAAATGTATGTATTGAGTGCATACTATAAATGGACTCCATTTACCAGTAAAAAAAAATGGTTATCAATTAGAATTAGCATGAGCATAAAGTAAAAGTATTCTCATTTACTTAATCTTATACGTGGGGATGAGGGAAAGATGCTTGGTATTAAGCTTAATAAGATTTTCAATAATAAATACATTTGAATGTGGGCTAGATCAATAATAGAATAATAGAATAAAACTTCCCATATCTCTATGACAGGTAGGCAATTTCAATTTAGAGCCAAGTGTCCAAGTTAAACGCCCATAGTTAATTTCATGTATCAACTTGGCTAGCTCACAGTGTCCAGTTTGGTCAAACAAACACTGATCTGATTACTGCAATGGTATTTCATAGATGAATTTAAATCATTTGTCAGTTGATTGCATCCACAATTGGTAGCATACTACAATCAACAAAGGGATTACCTTCACCATCTAATCAGTTGGAGGCTTGAAGGTGAGAATTTAGGATTTTAGCAGGCAGAAAGAATTTCTGTCTTTACTTCAACCAGTCTACTTTTATTGGGGAATAAAACTTCACCTTCATAACATTTTCCAACTTGCAGCCTGTCCTTAGGAATTGAGACTTGCAAATATCCATAGACTTATGAGCCAATTCTTATAATAAATTTCTCAGATTTACATATATTTATTTTTATGTTTGCATTATATATGTGTATGTTATGTATGTGCATATAATTTGTGTATATATATATTATATATATATGTATGTATATATATATACATACACATATAAAACTCCTTTAGGTTCTGTTTCTCTGGAGAACACTGATTCATAAGATAGTCTATCACATGAACTGGCAATAGAGATACACAAATATTACAACTGGATACTGTGACTCACATGCTTATAAGAGGCAAAGCTGTGAGTCACAGTGTATTTTATAACAGAGTTTTGTGAAGTTATAAAGCATAATGATGTTGGCTGGTTGTTCATAAAAGTGATGGATAATCATTTTAAAAAGGAGCTCAGTGCTTCAAATTCCTAGCTCAAGTGACATATGAATAACTTGTTTTCATGTCTCCTCTGAAAGGTCATTTCATATAGATGGAGACAAGATTTCTGAAAAGCAAACAAAGGGTCTCATTGTGCAAGTAGGTAAATTACAATACCAACTGAATTTCAAACTTTACAGGGTATCTCCCTTAAAGTGAGGGCACTTACTGGGAAGGAATGGGACCCTGAAAATTTGAAAGGAGACCTATGGACTTATAATGATGATATGCAGATATTGAAATCCTAGATTTTGCTGAGTCTTCTTTAACAGATACAGCCATAAAGGTCTGTCCTGAGGAATTTGCCATTATAACTCCATCTGAAGAGCTTAATCCTGCTTTTCCTGATAAACCAGTAACTGCCACCCTGGGAGAAGAATCCCTCAGACCTCTGTCTGAGGAGAGTAACACCATGTTCACTAGATGAAATTGTAATGAATCCCCTAAGGAGGTTGACTTGAAAGATATTGCTAATACCTTTTATTACCCATTCCTATCACTCCTCTTTTCTTCCAGATCTATAACTAGCCTGAAGTCCCAACAGGCCAAGACAAGTGAGGTGCAAAGTATGACCCATGAGGAGGTTTATGCTACTCTCCAAAAAAACTGCACAACTTTTCCTACCTATACAGAGATAAATCAGAGGAATATGTGTAGTAATAGATATTATGGATTTGGGATAATGGCGAAAACAATAGAAATTGAATGCTGTAGTTTGAGGGATTAGAAAAAGCTCAAATGGCTTTTTGACTGGTTGGCTGAAACATAAACCAAAAGGTGGCTGATATTAAATGAAGTTGAAATGTCAGAATTTCCTGGTATAATATAAAGATGGAACCCAAAGGATTGGAATATTAGAGTGGATATATCATATAAGACCAGTTTGTCCAGCCAAGGAATGTTCAGATGGCATAACTTTCATCATTGCTATAAGGAATAAATATGCTAGAGCAACTCCATCTACCCTGAAAAGTTCTGTCATTGTTTTGCTTTGTAGGTCAAATATTACTGTCAGAACTGCTGACACTGAACTTGGATTTTTAAATACCAGGTTGGTAAGAGCTAAGTTGTGTCACTTATTCTCCAAAGACAAAGAATGTATAATTACTGTAATGGACTGCAGAATCAAAATAGAAATCAGAATAGAATGACTCAGAGCATTGATAGCTAATCACGAGATGCTAAGTATGAAATAGATTCTTACTTGATCTTACTTGATAAGCACAATAATTCTAGTTAAAATGAACAAAAGTCTAACTTAAATCACAAACAGATAGTCGCATTCCCTTAATCAATTCTAAGACTTGAGATAGTTTGCAGACTTAGAAACCCCAAATGAAGGGAGGTCAGGTTCCCTTAGGAAAGGACCCTGATACACTGCCAAATTGATACTGTTAATTTTCTTCCCAGCCTTCCCAAAAGCAACTTAAGTCCTTTTACAAAGGTGAATGTTCATTGGGGAAAAGAAAATGATCATGCATTTCAAGGATTATTAGACAGGCTCAGAACTGACATTAGTTCCAGCAGACCCAAAACATCACTGTGGTCCACACGTAAAAGTAGAGGCTATGTAGGTCAGGTGATCAATGGAGTTTTAGATAAAACCTACTTCAAAGTGGGTCCGGTGAGTCCATGAAGTCATTTTATGGTTATTTCTTCATTTTCAGAATGTAGATTTCAAACCCAAACACACACAGCAACTAGCAGAATCCCCACATTGGTTGCCTGACTTGTGGAATGAGGCCTATTATGCTGGAAAGTGGAGGCCACTAGAACAGCTGTACCTAGCCAAATAAATCAAAATCATTGCTGCATTTCTGGAGGATTACAAAAATTAGTGCCATCATCAAGGACTTAAAGGATGCAGGGGTGGTGATTCCCACCATATCCCCGTCTAATACTTCTATTTGACCTGAGCAGAAAACAGAGATCTTGGAGGATTGTCAGTGGGTTATCATAAACATAACTGGGTAATGACCCTAATTGCAGCTGCTATCCCAGAAGTGGTATTATTACTTAAGCAGATCAACATATTTCCTGATGTATGATGTACAGCTATTGACCTGGTAAATGCTTTTTCTTTTTATCTTTTAAGTCACCAGAAAGAGTTTGCTTTCATCTTGTGAAGCCAGCAATATATCTTCACTGTCCTACCACAAGGGTAAATCAACTGTTCAGCCCAATGTCATAATGTAGTCCACAGGGAATTTGATCACCTTTCCCTTCCACAAGACATCACACTATTCCTTTCTATTGATGACATTATGCTGACTGGACCTAGCAGTAGCAATTACTGAAGACATATAGGTAAGGCATTTGTGTATGCCAGAAAGGGTTTACTTTTATAAAGGGAATTAATCAAATTACAAGTTTACAGTTCTAAGGCCGTAAAGTTCTTACTAAAGGTCAAACTAAAGCATCCAGAGTAAGATACCTTGACTCAAGAAAGGCCAATCTCTGTGATATAGGAAGGGATGAAGATGGTGTCCACTGATTCTTATTTTTGATTCCATTGTTTCCAACTTCTGATTCCAGTGTCTTCCTCTCTAAGAGTCTGTGAGTCCACATGTAGCACTCCAGGGCAAAACTCTGGGTTTTATATCTTTGCTTAGCATTTTCTGGGGCTGGAGATTTCTTCTCTTCAGGTTCTGGCCATTTCTGTGAGTACTTGCTTAGCACCTGGGTTATTTCTGCCTAGATCTCCAAGTATCTGCATCTATGGAGTCACTTCTGCAACTCCAAAATATTTCCCCTTTTAAAGGACTCCAATAAATATAATCAAGACCCATCTTGAATGGGCCAAGTCACATCTTCATCTAATTAAAAGGTCACACCCACAGTTGGCTGTGTCATGTCTCCATGGAAATAACCCAATCAAGATATCACACCCTGATATTGAATCAAGATTAACAGAACATGGCTGCCCTAAAAGAAAGGATCAGGATTGAAAACACATAGATTTTCTGGGGTATATAAAAGTTTCAAACCAATACACCCATTTTGTTTGAATTTGTTCCTATTAAATTTTCACTTCCACTATTCAGAAAGCACCATTCTTATAAAAGTAAAGACTGCTGTGTTGTTAACTTAAATAATAATTACTCAGTTTTATTCTTGTTTGAATTTTCAACAGGGTTTGAGAGTGTTTACATGTATCTCTTCCTAGAAAGACTTTTCTTTTCTGATATTCAGGAACGAATCCATCTCTTATTTTTTCTTCATGCCAAATTGGACTTGTATTCTCTGTTGGATTTTCTTCATCTTTCCTTCTGCAAACACTTGGGAGAACAAGTATTCTACACTTGGATGGTAGCATCCTTGATTTTTAGAGTAAAAGAAAAAATGTTAATGCAGAATAGAGAAATTTGGTTTTATGGGAAAAATAGAATACATGAAGACTAATAAATAATTAATAGATATAAAGATATATAGAAGAAATATCAGTAAGGCAAAAAATTAGGATACAGACAAGAACTTTTATACCTAAGCTTTGAGACAAACAAACAATGTCATCCAGTATGCCATTTATATATATGTGTATGCCCTGTATGTGTGTGTATGTGTGTGTTTGTAAGCTGTGACAAATAAAAGCCATACCTAGAAGAATAAGCATGTTTGCTGTGATGATGATACTGCAGGGTTTTGAAAATAGATGGTAAAATATTTTAAAACTTTAATTTATGTGTGAGACTAAAGTGAAAAATGTCTATTTGGTGAAAGATTTATATTTTGACTAGTGCATTTTCTAATATAACGTATATGGACAGCTTAATTGAACACTATAGTACATGAAACCTTGAGTAGGGCATGAGATTTTGTAGTTTTGTCCAGAGTGATGCCCAGATAAATCCCACAGTTATTTGAACAATGAATAAAAAATATTTGCAAAGTCCCCTTGAGAGAATGGTGAGAAGGGGGAAAGTTCAAATTCTCCAAGTGGAGAATTCTTGATATTCTCACAAGCAGTGGGGACAACCAAAGCAATAGGCTGAGCCTCCAATCTTGGGGTTTGTACATATGAAACTTAACCCCGCAATGGATAGGCTAAGCCTACTTAAAACTAGGCCTAAGATTCACCTCAAAGAGAACCTCTTTTGTTGCTCAGATGTGGCCTCTCTTTCTCAGCCATCATGACAAGCAAACTCAATGCCCTCCCCCTCTCCACATGGGACATGACTCCCAGGGTGTGGACCTTCCTGGCAACACGGGACAGAAATTCTAGAATGAGCTAGGACTCAGCACCAAGGTACTGAGAAAACCTTCTTGACCAAAAGGGGAAAGAGTGAAATGAGACAAAATAAAATGCCAATGACTGAGAGATTCCAAACAGATTTGAGAGGTTATCCTGGAGGCTATTCTTATGCATTAAATAGATATCACCTTTTTAGTTAAGTAATGGAGAGGTTGGAGGGAACTGCCTGAAAATGCAAAGCTGTGTTCCAGTAGCCATGTTTCTTGAAGATGATTGTATAATGATATAGCTTTTGCAATGTGACTATGCGATTGTGAAAACCTTGTGTCTGATGCTCCCTTTATCTACTTTATCAACAGATGAGTAAAACATATGAATTAAAAATAAATAAATAATAGGGGAACAAATGTTAAAATAAATTTAGTAGATTGAAATGCTAGTGATTAATGAAAAGGAAGGGTAAGGGATATGATATATATGAATTGTTTTCTGTTTTCTTTTTCTGAATTGATGCAAATGTTCTAAGAAATGATTATGATGATGAATATACAACTATGTGATGATATTGTGAGTTACTGATTATATATCAAGACTGGAATGATCATATGATAAGAATGTTTGTGCTTGTATGTTGTTATGTTTAATAAATTAAAAAAAAAGAAGGAAGCTAGGAGAAAAGAGTAAGATAGATAGTGGGAAGTAAAGGGTTCACAGCAATTCTGGAACATATCCTTTCCTTAATGGGGATCACCAACAAGGAATGCTTGACCTGCCAGATCTCATTAAAAATATCTTAAAGACCTCAGCCAGATCTCCTAATAAATATGCTAACTGTATTTACTATTGTAAACAGCATCTATATTCATAGTAATGCTATTAAAAGGACATATTTGGCACATCCAGATTAATTATTGCAAATAAACCTGGAATTTATGAATTAGACATTGCAGCTGGCTGTCAAATTGACATAGGCATATTTTATTATCTGTACAACTTAGAGTATAAATCTAGGGATTCCCAAAACAAAATGCTTTGAAAATATTTTTTCTACATACTTTCAGAAATTGCTTGTAGCCCTAAATTAAATTGCTTTCTAATACTAGTAGAAAGGAATATTTTTTATGGAAGTTTTACCTGATATCTGTACACTCTTCCAGAAGGAAAGTCTGTGTCTGTGTCTGTTATTGCTTGTACCCATTGAATCATCAGGAAAGTTTGGTATTGTGGATGGCCTGAAATTCTTGTGAGTCATTTGTAATCATTCAACACTTTGTGTTAATCCAAGTAGAGTGGAAAGGACTCAGTGATACATTAAAACTATAAGAATGAAAGATCTGAGAGGGAATACCTGAGTTTGGAGAGTGGGGTGAGCGCCTTCAGAAATATGGCTAAAAACAGGAAGACAAATACTGTTAATGAGGCAATCTTATAGAATGTTGGAACATCAGCATGGAACACACAAAATGCATGAAGGTCCGAAGAAACTATAAAATGGAAATGCAGTGTTCATGATTAGAACAGTGAGATAAAAGAGAAGTAGAATATTAAAAAATAAAATGGCAAATATGGAAGAAAAAGGTTAACAAAAAGTAAAATAGCCTGTGGTACATGACAGAAAAAATTCCTTTTATTGTCTGTCTCCCACTCACACTTGTGAGAACTGTTTGGACATATTAAAATGAGGTAAGTTGGCAGAGTTTTAAATATTCAAGTTTTTTAAAAACTTGGAGAGAATTTTTGAATATTTGAGGAGAAAAATAAGCGTTGTAAAGAGTTTACATATATTCATGTTTATAAATACATGTAAACTCTTTACAATACTTATTTATAAGCATTTACAATACTTATTATATGTGTGTAGGAGGGGGTTACATTCATTAATTCCCTTGATATGTCTTTGCTTTCATAGTTTGTGAAAAGATATCCTTTTGATAGTCTGAAAACCAACAAAATTGATACTCCAAACAAAACTAGCAAAACCATAAAAAACAGAAAACACATAAAATGCCAAAAAATGCTCAGGATAAATCAGCTATCGAATGTTTAAAAGCATAATTTTTTATTAGTAGCAGTAAAAGGAAATATTTAGGAAACCAAATTAAAGAAAGAGGTAGAAAGCAGAGTAGAAATTCTGAGACGCTGAAGGAGTTCCCTTACAAGGACTGGTATGCTGGTTTGAAAGGAAGTATGCCCCCAAGAAAAGCCATGTTTTAATATAAATTAAATTTCATAATTTAATTTCATAAAGGTAGAATAATCTCTATTCAATACTGTATATTTGAAACTGTAACGAATCATCTCCCTGGATGATGTCAAGAGTGGTTGTTAAACTGGATTAAGGGACGATATGTCTCCACCCATTTGGATGGTTCTTGACTGGTTTATTGAAGTCCTATAAAGGAGGAAATATTTTGGAGAATGAGAGATTCAGAGAAAGCAGAGAATGCTGCAGCACCATGAAGCAGAGAGTCCATGAGCCAGCAACCTTTGGAGATAAAGAAGGAAAACTGCCTCCCGGGGAGCTTCATGAAATAGCAAGCCAGGAGAGAAAGCTAGAAAATGACGCTGTATTCGCCATGTGCCTTTCCAACCAAGAGAGTAGCCCTGACTGTGTTCGCCATGTGCCTTCTCACTTGAGAGAGAAACCCTGAACTTCTTCGGCCTTCTTGAACCAAGGTATCTTTCCCTGGATGCCTCAGATTGGACATTTCTATAGACTTGTTTTGATTGGGACATTTTCTCGGCCTTAGAACTGTTAACTAACAACTTATTAAATTCCCCTTGTTAAAAGCCATTCCATTTCTGGTACATTGCATTCCAGCAGCTAGCTAACTAGAACAACTGGGTATCTGGGAAGGCTTGGAGCCTGTTCAAGGGTGAGTTAGTACTGAGACCTTGGAATAAACATAGCTCCTCAAACCTGCTACAAATCTTACAAAAATGTAAAGAAAAAAAAAAAAAGAAAAACATCTGCAGCTTGCAGACAGAAACAACGAATACCTGTATATTTTATCTTACTCTGGAAGACAAATAAAAAAATATATGTCCTTTGGAAATTCATAATCTCTAATGTGGATTTATACATGTTTGAAGTTCAGATTTATAACAAAATCCAGGAAACCTAAAAAATAGATGCGTTTAACTTAAATATGATATATTGGTAGCGGATCCAAATACAGGGAAGAATTAACTATACATACCTTCAGGAAATATAGATAACCTTGACTTTTCATTGAAAGAGGTTAAGATCTATGACTGACTTTTAATGCAGCATGTTTCTTTGCAACTTAAAATAGCTGAATATAGGAGTAATGCAACTTTAATAAGAGTTTGCAAGAGTAAGACCAAAATAAGAGTTAAATCATCTAGAGTTTTGATATTGTAATTATTATGCATAATATATAGCATTAGTATCTTTAAACTACTTAAGAAAATATTGTAAGCAAATATTAATGAAATTAAAGAAACACAAGGATTTGAAAATGTTTCTATAAAATCATTAAGGGCTCAATCAAGGACACAGAAGCTCATCTAAGTATGCAAAAAGGGGAATTTAATACAGAAAAGTTTTACAGAGGTGCCAGAATGGTAAGAACCCTGAGATAAGCAACAACAGGTAGCTGATAACACCCAAGGCTGAAGGAAGAGATAATGTTACTGGAATTATAGGTTAGCTATGAAAGATTTATATAAATTTGGACCAATGTGCTACTTCAATGTTTACTAGAAATTACCTGTAAAATCACCTGAATGTTGCATATTGAAAGCTGAATTTTTGAATATTATTTCTGTATTTTTTAAAGTTATGGGAGATTTCAGAATTCCATTTATTTTTTATTTGATTTTGTTAAAAAATATTTTTCTAAGAAATTATTCAATGCATCTAAGTTATCACATATAATGAGATAGAATTGTTCACTATAAATGCTGTATCTATACTTTTGGCCTAGTTTGATGATTAATAGTATGTATGCTTTTCTTACTTTTTCCTGATCAAGTGTATTGCAGTTTTGCTATAGATTTAGTTTATTAATATTTTCAAAAACTAATTCTCAATTTTATTGATTTCTTTTTCTTTTGGCATGGGCAGGCTCTGGGAATGGAACCCAGGCCTCTGGCATGGCAGGCAAGAATTCTGCCACTGAGCCACCATTGCACCACTGTATTGATAATCTATTGTGTATCTTTGTTTTCCAAAATTTCTGCTCTATTCTTGCAAAGAAGAACATATATTTGAGTGTATTTTTTTGCTCTAAATTTCTAGCTTCTTAAACAATAGATTCTTCACATATGTAATCAATTAAGGCTTTTGAATTGTCCTCAAGATACATCTTTAAAGGCATTCTATCAGATGTCACAGGTAGACTTAAAATTATCATTTAGTTTTAAGCATTTTAAACTTTCATTTATGTTGTATTCTTTGATTTGTGTACATTCGGAATTCTTAAAACAGAAGATTTTTAACTTTTTCTTTAAAAATTGCTCATTTAGTTGCATTCAGGCCAAACGATATGATTTGTATGTTAAAGATTTTTTGATGTGACTTTTGGTAAATTTGTTATAATTCATGAAAGAACATCTTTAGAGTTGTAGTATTTTCTATAGACCTTCATTTACAAAAGGGTTCACTTTGTGGTGCTGTCCTATCTTTATTTGTTTTTGATTATTCTTCTTGTAAAATACACACAAGCTAAACCTCCCCTTTTAATCATTACATATATATATATATACGTATATATTTCAATTCTGTTCATTGCATTCACAATGTTGTGCTACCATCACCACCATCCATGACCAAAACTTTACAATCACCCCAAATTGAGTGGACTCAATTATTTTTTCTTGATTTCCTCCTCAGATTGCTCATTTCTGGTGTATAGAAACATGACTGGTTTTTACATGTTGATCTCGTCCCTACCACTTTGCTGAACTCATTAATAGCTCTGGCAGGTGTTGCTGTACAGTTTTCAGGAGTTTCTATATATAGAATAATGTCATTTGCAAATGATGAGTTTTACTCCTTCCTGTCCTAAAAAAAATGAGTATAGAATAATGCCAATTACCCCATAACTTTGTAGCAAAGATTAAATAAGTTTATATAATAAAGGAGATTCTGAACTGCAAACAGTACCTATAGTAAACTCTTGCTCAGCAAAATGATCCAAAAAACTTGGAAATAAGGTAAAAATACAACCATATATCCTTGCAGCATTGCTTAGTTTGCCAGACTACTATAATCAAACACCACAAATGTATTGTATCACAGTTTTGGGGGCGTGGAAGCCCAACATTAACCTGCTTTGTCTTAACTTAGCAAACACTTATGCATTCCTTTTTAAACTAACCATATAAAGCTGTCCTTTCAGTCCTGCTTTTAACCACATTTACTTTCCTGCTGTTTTGTCCTTAATAAGTTGAATAAACATTTGACACATATTCATGCTACATTTGTATGGTACATTTTTAAATAAAATGTTGTATGTTGACATGCACAGTTTATATTTGCTATTTTATTATCTTTAACCATTCTAGGTTGATAGATGATTTATGGTAATGAGACAAATTAAAAGCTCAATTTTAGTTCATTTTATTTGTATTAATAAATTTTTATTTTGTCTCCTGTTAATTTTCACATAAATATTTATGTCATTCAATCTAAAGTAGATGAGAACAGAGAATTTACTCAAAATATTAATTTTTCTTGAAGGTTAGTATTATCTCTACTTAAAAAAGAAAATATATTAGCATACAGTCAAAATAATGTGCAAGTCAAATTTAAATAGAGTATATAAAGATAAGTTCAAATATATCTATTTTGCTGGAAGGAAAAATTACCCCAATGGCAGCAGCATGGAAACCAAGGTCTAGAATCAAGAAACCTCAGGCCAAGAGAGCAGACCCACCCATGCATGTGGAGAGGGTGATTTTACCCCTGAGTTTTCAGAGGACAGGCCTTCTTCCCCATTGTTCAGGAAGAGTTCTGCCCCAGGCTTCAGAGAGCGTGGAGCATATTCCCTTGGGATTGGGGAGAACCTTGCCACCACCCCACTGTTCTGAGGATATTGATCCTATGCTGTAGAAATGGCAGAATCCGGCTGCCACCATGATGCTTGAAGAGAGTGGAACAGAGAGCATGTCCATCTCCACAACGTTTGGCAGTATTAGAGTCCTCAGCTCTGAGGACTGGAGAGAACAGGGCCATTGGGCCATCTGGAGAGAACAGGGCCATTGCACGAGTCCTTGGAAAGAGTGGGGCTGCTGCTCTCTCAAGCTCTGAGGATAAAATGTGATTCTATAGATCAGCTTTAGAGCTTAAAATCTAATAAAGTTTTCCTTGCAGGCTTTCAGAGCTATTTGGGATATTTGGCCCCTGTTTTCCTTCAAATTCCTCCCCATTGAATTGGGAATATTTATCCAATGACTATCCCTCCATTGTATACTGGAAGCAGATAACTTATTCTAAGTTTCACATGTTCACAACTGGAGAAGAATTTTGCCTTAGGACAGACCATACCTGTAACTGATTTTGATGAGATTTTGCAGTTAATAGTTACTGTAATGATTTAAGGCTTTTGTGATAATGTGATGGAATGAACATACTTTGTTATATGGAAAGAACATGTCTTTTGAGGATCTAAATGGTGGAGTGTGCTGGTCTAAAGCTGTTATGAACCCCAGAAAAGACAATGTTATTTCAATTTCTATGGGTGCAGACTTATTGTGAGTAGAATCTTTCAATTAGGTTATTTCAATTGTGATGTGACCTATCCCATTCAAGGTGGTTCTTAATCCTTTTATTAGAGTCTTTTGCAAGAGGATAAAGGACAGAAAAAAATCCCAGAAAACCCCAGAGATGCTAAGGACCCACAGAAGCTCAGAAAGGAGGTAACTGGAATCAGGACACGAAAGCAATGAAACCCAGGAGCTAAGGACTGGCAGACTCTGCCATGTGCCTACTACGTGACACAGGAACTCCAGATGCCAGCAGTCTTTCTTCAGAGACGATGTCATCCTGTTGATACTTTAATTGCTACATTCCCAAGGTCTTAGAACTGTAAATTTGTAACTGCATAAATCTCCATTGTAAAAGTCAACCCATTTCAGGCATGTTGCATTCCGGCTGCTTTAGCAAACCGAAACATTGGGAGTGTAGATAAAGGCTGGGAAATGGCTGATGTGCATTTGTCTGTGACTTCCCTAGCACTATTGAGCAATTTTTTTCCCTTTATTTCTGTAGTTCAGTATTTTCATTATTATTAAAATGAATGTATATATTTATAAAATGGAAAAATAAACTTTATTTAATGATGATATTTATAGTTAATTTGAAAACTTCCATAAGACATTTTGACAGAAATATGCTTAGATTCTCTACCTTTGCTATATTTTCCTTTGCTATATTTTCCCGAAAATAAATATAATCTTCACAAAATAAAACTCTCATTCTTTTTGTTTAATAGTGTTTGACTTTACATATGAAGCCATGAGTAGGTGGTATATATTCAAAGTAGCCCTTTGTACCATGTGGGTCACAAAATGACAAAAATATTATTGATCCTTATGAAGAATGGTACTGAAAGCCTTGTTTCTACCCTGTTCTAGTTTGCTGGCTGCAGAAATGCAATATACCAGAAACGGAATGGCTTTTTAAAAAGCAAATTTTAATGAGTTGCTAGTTTACAGTTCTAAGGCCGAGAAATTGTCCAAATTAAAGCAAGTCTATAGAAATGTCAATCACAGGCATCCAGGGAAAGATACCTTGATTCAAGAAGGCTGATGAAGTTCAGGGTCTTTCTCTCAAGTGAGAAGGCACGTGGTGAACACAGTCAGGGCTTCTCTCTCAGCTGGAAGGGCACATAGTGAACACAGCGTCACCTACTAGCTTTTTCTCCTGGCTTCTGGTTTCATGAAGCTCCCCGGGAGGTGTTTTCCTTCTTCATCTCCAAAGGTTGCTGGCTTGTGTACTCTCTGCTTCGTGGTGCTGCAGAATTCTCTGCTCTCTCCGAATCTCTCATTCTCCAAATGTTTCCTCTTTTATAGGAATCCAGAAACCCATCAAGACCAACCCAAATGGGTGGAGACATGACATCACCTAATCCAGTTTAACAACCACTCTTGATTAAATCACATCATCCAGGGAGATGATCTGATTACAATTTCAAATATATGATATTGAATAGGGATTATTCTACCCTTGTGAAATGCGATTTTGATTAAAACCTGGCTTTTCTAGGGGGCATACTTCCTTTCAAACCAGCACAAACCCCAAGGCCATATTGTATCCCTATACACATTTCAGCTGAGTGTTCAGTATCTACTGATTTTCTTTCTACCACTCTGTAAGGCTTAAGCATTCAGTATTGTTGATAATATAGTAAATAATAGAAAGTAACAATATAATAATGTCATTTTGTAAATATATAACAAAATATGCTTGTTACTGTAAAATTAATAACTTGATTTCCTCTATGTTGAGATAAAAATATTACACATTTGATTGATTAAAAAATAACTAATGTACAATTATGCATGATTATGGAATTAAATAATACACTTTTAGTGGAATTTTTCATGTAGGGGACCCTGATGTCTTATTACTCATCAGACAAATTTCAAACTATCAACTAAAACCTGTGAAGTTCTACATGAAATTATTTCTGCCTTGATTCTTCTCTGACTTTAAACATCTCCCCAATTCTTCTCCAATTTCCAGCAATATAGGAAGTTTTGCAATCTTTTTATTTCTTAGAATATGTCAAGTTGTTTCCTGTCTCCATGTTTGTCTCTTGTATTTCCTTTACCTGGAATGTGTACCTCCTAAGTCTGTGTACAGCTGATCCTCTCTTATCCTTGGCATCTCAGCTCGCATATCAACTCCCGACAGAATACCCCGAACCACCCCACTTCAACCCCTTCTAATAAATAACCAACTACCCTGTGCATTCCCTTTAGAGTCTTCAGCATACCTCATTTTGTTTGTTTCCTTTTTTTTTTTCAATGAAACAGTAAGCTCAGTGTGATCAAAGACTGTCACTGTCACACAAAGACTTCACCATTTGTGTTTATCACTTTATCAGTACCTGACATATATGAGCTACTTAATAACTATTAAATGAATGTTGAATTAATTCAATAACTATTAGGAAATCTACAGTTTTCATGATGTGCAGTGATGATTTCAGAATTGTTCTATAATAAAAAGTTTTCTATAAGTTTCAGGAATACTTGCATGGATTCTGTTTTTAATAATGTCAAGTATATTTTTGATAAACTAATTGATGCTATAAAATCAAAAGATAATGAATAGATTGCAATTTTCACTGCATAGCAGAATGTTCATTGTTTTGATTCTGATATTTAATATCTATTTAATAAATAGAATGATATGCAGTTTATTTTTAGTCGGCAGTGTTTTTTTGTATTAAACTTATTGACAGATTTAAGATTTTGATCATTTTAATCCATTTAATCCACTTAAGAAAGCCAAGCTCATATTAGCAAGGAAATTTGAGGTTTGAGTCTTTCATAGAATTACTTTCCTGACTAGCCATGAGTATATTTGCTACTTGTTTCACTTTTGTGATAAAAATTTACATATTTAATATGTCTCTCACTAGACTATAAATTTCCTGAGGGGTGGACAATGATTATAATACTTTTTAAGACTCATTACATGTTCCCCAGGCTCCATTTTCTCCCTACTCACTACCTCTTTTAATTTCCACAGATATTCCACGAGGCATGTGCTATTTTTACCAACAAGCTACTTTCAAAGGGAGAAACAGAGACTTAAATATTAATAAGCAATGTATTCAAGTTAAGACTTACCAACATAAGTTCCTGACACATAGTACCTATTTAATAAATACATGTGTATATGTGAGTTTTCTCTCTGTATATATCTCAAGTTTCATACTCTGTTTAAAAAATTAATGGTTAAAAGGAATTTGTGTACAGGTCCCCATGAATTTTATTCATATGTAATTTTTTAGTAGGTGTATTTCTGTTTACTAGAATAGGCAGCTTCTTACTCCAGAATTCTGGGGATAATAAAATGGAAAAGTAAAACCAAAAGAGAAAGCTAAGCAAAAATAGAACTATGAGACATCATTTTACTAAGCTATAGCATTTCGGAGAACTAAGAAATGAACCCAGTTTATTAGAAAAAAAAAAAAAGAGCAAGAGAGAAGGCAACTTGTAATCCATGGTACTTTGTTCATCTCATAAATGATGAGAGTAATATCACATTGTGTGCCACTTATTATTTTCTTGTAATTTTATCTCTTTTTAAAACTCTTAAATATCCCAATAACATAGCCAAGCAAAAGTATTTGACATACTAGAGCAATTCAATAATTTCAGTTTTGCAGAATGCTTTCATGAAAGAAACCAAAAAAATTCTATAATTAGATAAGCTTCAGGGCGGACAACTGTGGGTCAGTGACAGAGTTCTTGCCTGCTGTGCTGTAGACCGGGTTCGATTCCCAGAGCCTGCCCATGCAAAAATAAATAAATAAAGAAAGACAGACAGACAGACAGAAAGAAAGAAAGACAGACAGACAGACAGACAGACAGAAAGAAAGAAAGAGAGAGAGAGAGAGAGAGAGAAAGGATCAAACTTCAGTGCTTTAAAAATAGAACTTTTATTCCAAAAATTGATAAAACAGTACAATTATCACATACAACTCCATTGCAAATTAGCAGAAACAAATAAATGCAGAAAAATAACACTCGTGCCCACATACATTGGTTTGATTCTTTCCTGGGACTTATACAACTTTATATAAAAATCATATCACTTTATGAATGCGAAATTTCTGTAAAATATTTGGGAGAAATATTTATTTTCTGAAGTTGTAACTATATAGGTAAATTAGTCATTTCCTTATCCTTATATACTGTCTTGACATGTAAGAAGAAAAGAACTCAACCTTTAAGCTAACCTCTGACTCTTCAGAAAATGTATACTATGCTAATTTACAAATTATGCTCCTTTGATGAACGGTGAGATTGGGAAGAAAATCGCAATGGTTTTCCAAAGCAAACTATTATGTATTGATTTCTTTGCTAGAGTTCACTTAGATTCTATTAGCAAAATAGAATGTATTTTTATATAGATTTGTTTTCCCAGGAAAGTTTTTAAGGTAGCTCTACACTCCTCCGAAGTCTGCTGGATCTACTAGAAATGGGAACGATATCATTTTTTTCACACTTCTGTTCTAAGAATTAATGCCACAGAGACCATTTAAAAGCTAAATCCTATGTGAAGTTATTTATTCTAAGTAATTATTTGACCTCATTCCATCTACTGGATATTGATCACTTAATAAAACTCGTTGGAAATTCAGTAATTTTCTGTTTCATTAATTTTCTGTGCTATTTTAGTCTGCATGCAATAGAAAGAAAAATGTATAAATAACATATATCACATATTCCATTAAGTCCAATGTATGCTAACAGAGCAAACTGCAGTCAATTTCTTTTTGTGGAAAATTGATGACTCCCCCCACCTACTAAAAAAGTTTCTAATAAATGAAATTATGGGCCAGCAAGTGCAGCGCTCATTTATTTTGGCTTTACATTGGGAGGAAACAAGCCTGCAGATTCTCAATTTACAGCCCTGCTTGACTAAAAAGTTTGGGCTTCGTGATCCATGCATTATTTTAGTTAATATTGTTCAGTCTTCAGTTATTGATGGTGCAATCACAAAACATAGGGAAGACATTATATTAATGTGAAGCTAAACAACTGTTCACTAACTTAGCAGTTTATAAGAGCAAAGCAAATGTAGGTTAGGCTTTGGAAAGTTGTGGCCATCTGGAGTATCAGCATGAAATTTGGTTTCCATATTTGTAGCAGTGCAAAGGTTAAGCATATTTTCTGTTTCAAACTTCTTCTCACAGAGAATTAGACATACACATTTTCTGTAATCTTTTCACCTCTCATGGCATGCACATAACATGGTAACATATAGGGGGGAGAAAGATGACAGTCAAAGCAATTGTTTGTGTTTACTCTTTTCATGGGTAATCCAGGGAGGTGTGAGATATTAAAGACTGAGCCAAATCAACATAACATCCATTTCTCTGGCTTCCTACCTATTTCTCTGGCGGTCTTCTTGCTATTGTACTGCTATGGCCCAAATATATAGATTTTTCAATTCCTTAGATTAGTGCTCTTCAAGATATCTGCAGTAAAGGGCACATTTAAAACTTTTTTTCAATCCCTCAGAAACTAACACATCTATAAATTGAAATAGAAATAAATTACTAAATAGAAGTTAAAAAACTCAAAAACATGCAAAATAGGGGCCCCATTTTGTTAGTAATCAACAAGAGATGGGAAAGTACTTGACCAAATTGCTCTAAACATTCCTAAATGCTTCCTCTCAATTTGGGCACTTACCTTAATCTATTGGGTGTTTAGTGGTATCTCACTGCAATTTTAATTTGTATTTTCCTGATAACTTACACTGTTAAATGTGTGTTCATGTGCTCACTGGAAAATAGGGCATCTTCTTTTGTGAAGTCTTTTCTCTAATTGTATATCCAGTTTAAAAAAAATGGTTGTTTTTCTTCATATAACTGAGTTGTAAGAGTTACTTATATATTCTGGTTACATGACATATGTCATAAATATTATTTCCTAGTCCATGGCTTGTCTTTTTACTCTTGTAATGCTGTCTTTCACAGACAGAAGTTTTGATTTGATAAATTCCAATTTATTACATGTTTATTTTAGATTTTTATCTTTTTATCTTATCTAAAAAACTGTGCCTAACATGAAGTCTATGATTCAATTTCATATTTCAATTTAAATTACATGAGATAAAAGTTGTAATTCACCTTTTTCCCATACATGTATCCAACTCTTCTAGCACTGCTAGTAAGAGGAACCATCATTTCCCCATTGTGTTATGTTGGCACCTTTAACAAAATCAAGTATTTTATATTTGTGGGTCTATTTCTGAAAATTCTATTCTATTCTACTTATCTATATGTCTATTTGTCTGCTAAGACTTATCTTTATGCTAAGTTCTTAAATCAGGAATTGTAAGCCTTTCAAATTTGTATTCCTTTCTGAAAATTATTTTGGCTATTCTATATTGTTTGTCTTTTACAGAATGCAAATTTCAGAATCTGTTGTTAATGTTTACAAGAAAAAAATAAAAGTCTGTTGGGATTCTAACTGGAATTTTGTGGAATCTATAGATCATTCTGGGAAGGTCTGAAGACAATGAAATTAAGTCGTTCATTTCATGTACATGATAGGTTTCTGTACTTACTTGGCCCGTAATCCCCCCCACCAAATGTTTTCAGTGTAGAGATCTTATACAAGTTTGCTAAATTAATACCTATTTCCCAATTTCTCATGTCAGTGTAAAGGGTTTTATTTTATTTTCTTACAGTTTATTGTGAGTATATGGTAATGAACTTGATTATGTATTGATTATACATTGCTCAACCTACTTAAATTCATGTTTATTGGTTCTGGTAATTGTTTACAGATTCTTTTGTAATTTTCTATACACTTAATTTCTCTGGACGCTGTGTTTTGCTGCCCAGATCCTCTTTTAATGAAGTACTCCTCCTGCCTAGTTTCTGAAAGTGACACTGTCAGCTCCTCCGTGGATTGCTACAGTTACAGGCAGTCAACTTGCCCAAAGACTAACACCTTCCTGGGACAGTAGAAAAGTCTGGCCACCTTGTTCGAACTCTGCATTACAATTCTAACTCGCGCTATCCCATGGGGCTACTTGGGGCTGTGGCTGATTTTTTATCTCAGTGTGACTTCTTTCCTTACCAGCACAGTTTCTTTCCTCTCCTAAACCAATATTGATTTCAGAGATATTTATAAATAGAAACTTTCTACGTGCTACACTCCATGTCAGTGCCCATTTCCTGGGGAACAAACACCCTACGTTGATATTGTTCTCTATGAATTAAGAGATGATTTTGTCCTTTCTTACCAAGCTATATGCCTTATATTTCTTTCCTTTCTTCTCTCCTTCCTTCCATTCCTCCTTCCCTGCCTGCCTCCCTCCTTCCTTTGTCCCTTGCTCCCTTTTATCTTTCTTCCCTCCTTCCTTCCTTCCTCCCTTCCTCCTATCCTTCCTCTCACCCTCCTTTCTGTCTCTCTCTCTCTCTCTCCCATAGACTCATGCCTCTACACCAATGTTGATTAGAAGTTATAAGAGGGGATAAATATGACTTGTTCCCAATCTCAGGGGGAAAGTGTTAAGTCTTGTAATTTATGTATAATGATAGCTGTAGGTTATATTAGATTCCCTTTATGAAGTTGAGAAAATTCCCAAATATTTTTATTTGCAAAGAGAATCTATCATAAGTGAATTATTAAAAATATCCTATTTAATTTCTAAATATTTGGGGGGATTTCTAAATATTCTTTTTTTTATTAATTAAAGAAAAAAAAGAAATTAACACAACATTTAGAAATCATTCCATTCTACATATGCAATCAGTAATTCTTAACATCATCACATAGATGCATGTTCATCATTTCTTAGTACATTTGCATCAATTTAGGAAAAGAACTAGCAAAACAACAGAAAAAGATATAGAATGTTAACATAGAGAAAAAAATAAAAATAATAATAGGAAAAAAAAAAGACAGACAGACAAAAAAAAAAAAAACCTATAGCTCAGATGCCGCTCCATTCAGTGTTTTAACATGATTACTTTACAATTAGGTATTATTGTGCTGTCCATTTTTGAGTTTTTGTATCTAGTCCTGTTGCACAGTCTGTATCCCTTCAGCTCCAATTACCCATTATCTTTTTATAGTTTATTGGGTACTGGACTTGGTGAATATTATGTTATTGAATGTCTGGTTTGTATTGTCTTCCTTTAAAATATGTTCACTTTTGTTTGACTACCAGTTAATTTACTTACGGCTCAGCCTCAGACCTCAAAGCATTGCTTTTGAGGTTTGGTTTTGAGGGTCTATAACTTTTCCTTTTGGGCTAATCTCACCTTTTTATAACTTTATTTTCTTTCTGTAGACTATCAAATGTCCTAGCTGTTCCACATGTTCTCCTCACTCATCTCAGTTGGAATTTAAATGCCTATCCACCCTGCACAAGCTTTTGATATTGCTAAATTTATAACTTATAATTTTCATTCTGGTCTCATGGAGATTCCCTCTGCCAATGCACACAAGGCTACTCTATGTAAATTTATTAACTTATTTCTTTGTGTTTCATTTTCTTGTTACTCTGATCTGCAAATTCTAGCCATCTTTAATCTCCATTTCCCAAACTTAGTGAGATGACTACACTCTTCATTTTTCCCTCTCTAGGTTTGAGATTCCTTTCCCTGTTTGCAGTGTAGAAATAGCTCTAGGTAGAAATGCCACAGAGACTGTAGATTTTTTTTCTACTCTAAAGAACCATAGTTCTCTGCTGTCTGATATCTATTGACTAAAACAGCTGTTTAGATGTGTTCTCTAATTTTTGTTGATGGAAAGTATTTAAGTCGGGTGCCAAACATTCTGTCTGTAATAGAAAACAAATACCTCCATGTATCTTTTTTTCAAAAAATGTTCTGTGGTAGCTAAATGCACACATACACACACAAATACATACACATGCCTTGCTTGAAAACTTTATGGCATATAAAAAGGATCTAAAGAGACAAATATGAATATAAGGCATTACTAGAAAGTTCTCATTGAGGGAGAGTTCTGTAGACACTCAGACTTGAAAATTTGACAAATTGGGGATTTGGGAGAAACATAAATTTGTATCTGAGTTTAGGGAAGAACTTAATTTCTTAAATGTCATCCTAAACTATATCAATGTTCAATGAAGTTTACATGTGTTCCTAATCACATAAAGAAAGCAGCATGTAAATAGAATTATATTTTATGGGGATTTAGGAAGTGGAGTGATCTTTGGGAATTTTTTCAATATACAAAATCCGTTCAGTTCTTAACTCCATCAGATCTCTGCTCAAAACGTTCGTGTTAATTTTATAATGGGCATTCTTATTGAATGAAGTTACATAGAATTTTGATTCCCAAGAAAGAGAGTGGGAGGCAAACAATGTGGAGAAGAAAGCTTTCATTTTTATTATTGTTGTTATTATTGATCTTATATAAAAGTCTTACCTTAGTCTTTCTTTACTTTTTTCTCACCCTCCCCATAACCCTCAGAGGGCATTCCACATTCATTTTATTTTTAACACATTTGACAAACTTTAATTCTGTAAGGAGAGAGAGATACAAGAGTTATGACCCTTAGTTCTAGAGTCTAAAATATAGTCTACATGAAAGAACACATGACATACCTCAAATGTGAGACATCTTTTTTTAAGTTCGCTTTGTTTGATTTCCTGCTGAGTTCTTCAAGCAGTTCAGAGAGCAGACAAATTAATTGGCACTTCTCTGAACCAAATAGCAGTGCCGATGCCTAGTTGCCCTTCCCAGATCATTGTGGCATTGAGCCTTGTGATGCCATTATGTGCAAGTTCTCTGGTGGTGTCTGTCCTGGGTCATAACCTGATTTTGATAGCAACAATCACCAATTCTTCAAAAGTCAAGAATCAGACCTCATGTATGTTCTGACATTGGTGATAACTGAAGAAAAGATTCAGAGAACAGTTATAAAAGACTTTTCATTTTCAATAGTAGTATATATTGCAAATCCTGTTTGATAATCAGTATTACAATGAAAATAATATTTCCAAATGGAGGAGGTTGCTGTGACAATAAATTTTAATTGCCTTATAATGATATAAACAGAAAAATCAGTTGAATTTTATTTTACAGCTTTCACAATTCTGGAAATAAGACTAAGATAATATGAATATCTACAGGATATTATTTTTTGGTTCTTCCATAACCAACTCTTCAAAAATCTTAGCAATCACTCAGAAATCTGCTCTAAGTGCTCTAGAAACCCTCTGAGTTTCTTAAGGATAGGGCAGGTGATTGTTATGTTGCATCTATCCTAGAAACCTATTTTCAGAATGTTATTCCACCCCAAATAAGAATTGGTCTTTGGTTCATTGCCAATCTTTTCTTAGATAAAAAATATCACAGGCTCAAAAGCAAAAATTAAAACCGAAAGTTTTGGAAATTTGAAAATGATTACATCATGAATAAAAATATTTGAGATCATTTTATGCCCTTATATTTAATGGAAATAAATCCTGAGTAAAACACATTGAAGAATAAGTATACTAAATTTGCTCCTTAAGATATTCTGTGGAAGTCGTTACTTTTTGTGAATTTTATCTTCATCCCTTTTTTAAATCTTCTAACTACAAACTTGATAGTCTCTAATTCCTTTCCTTCTTCATCATCCTCCACATTCACTTTGCTGCTTTTCACAGGCCGGTAGGTTTTCTGCAAATACAGTCGTCTGTTGATTGTTTCCCTTGTCACTTAAGTTTTTTTCCCAAAATTTAAAGCTTTGGTAATAGTTTCAAATTCCTGCTCTTTGTTCTAAACCAAAGTGATCCAACTTTTTTTTCCTATGGTCTTATCTAACCCACCCAGCTAAAATATCTTAGTCAGGTTCTGATCACTTCTAGCATTCCTAAATAGAAAAAAGAAAAAATATATATATATATGTATATATATATGTGTGTGTGTGTGCGTGCGTGTACTTGTGATAAAAAGAGATATTTTGCCACTCATTGTTTAAAATCTTAGATATTAGGTATTAGACATTTAACTACAAGTTTGCCCTATCTCCAAAACTGCACAGAAGTGTTCTTTTGGGAAGGAACTAATAGTCCCTTAACTTTCTCACTCTGATTGAAGATGCTGGAGCAAAAAACATTTTGATTCCATCCCTAAAACAACTATCATATTTCATTCCAATTGCCATTGGCCTAAGGCAGAGATTCATTAACTAATAATTGAATTGTAAATTGTGTCTAAATGAAGTGATATATATTAGGCCTGGGATTAAGGATGCCCAATTTCCATGCTTTTACATTTATCTTTCTTTCCTGAACTGCCTGCTAAAGAAATCATATACAGAAATAAGTCAAAGCAGTACAAAAGAATTCTTTATTACCTCAAGGCTTTGAATCCAAACATGATATAAGGGGTTAGTGAGCCTGGTTGGACCACATCAAGGCTATATACTCAGATGGACCAGAACCAAAGTCAAGGGAAGGTTTCACTTGACCACTTGTTACCCAAGTCTCATTGAAAATATGATTTCTTACCCATTCAAGTTACAGAAGACATGAGAAGAATGAGAATGAAAATGAGGGGATATGGGAAACGTGAAGGAGTTGGTAACAATTCCTTAAACACATCTGGTTTGGGCCAATTACTCCTACTCTTAGTCCAGGTATTTTTGAGGTAAGCCATGGCTTTCACAGAACCAAATTTGAGACTATCAAGTTAGCCATATAGGAATGCAAAGAATATCCAAAAAGTGATAATTAGTTATGACATTAGTATCTAATTACAAACTGGAAATGCAGAGATCTACACTGTGCCACATACACAGTTTTTCTTTCCTGGGTTGTGGGCAGGGGAAAAAGCAAACCCTATTTTTGACTATATTCTGACATGGGGTTAAACTGGAGAACAGTGAAAGCCAGTGTTTATAGCAGGGATTTTCTCTCCCCAACACAGTTCTTTCATACCTTTGTTAGATTTAATATTCATATTTCACATAGATAAATCTTCATTTTAATTTAATTAAAATATATTGAAATCTGGAATAGGTTAGACATTGCACTGCACATTGAGAAATAAGAGATAAATCAAGTTAGTCTTTGTCCTTGGTAGAATGCCATAGATAAACAGATGATTATGGTTTCATGGGTCAAATATTTTGATAGATATGAGAATATATTTTAAAAAGGAGACTTAACATATCTTTGAGATAAGAATAGATCAGAGAAGGCACTCTGCATGGGATAACACATGAAGCACAGTTTTAATGCTATCAAAAATCCATTATTCTGCTCAAATATTCATTATTATATCTGAAATGACCAAACTCAACATATCTTTCAATCTGGCATTAACTTTCCATCTCACACCCGGTACTCTAGCACAATTTATTTCCATAAAATCAGCTCCAGTACAAATTATGACTGAATGAGTAAATGAATGGATGGATGAATATGAATTGCAGTCCTCTTGAAGGAAAGCCATTGTCTTAATCACTTTTGTAACTTCTCAATTCTGAGAGCATGGCTCTTATATTGGAGCTTTACAGTGAAAAGTTGTTAGCTTAATGTGCCATATATTTCCATCTCCCACAGATTTTTTGAACTGCTTTATGAACGAGCATTAAGAATGATTATTAAATACTTTACACTTGCTTTCTAGCTCTGAATTCTGTTAGTAGTCTCACTCAGGATATTTCTAAGTTCTTTTTCTCATTTTGTCAATACCATGCTCTTGTCTTCATCACTGCTCTTTTCACAGTTTTTCATAATCAAATGATATTCCAATCCCAACTGTGTTATAAATTTATCCTCACTATTTTGCTTTCTAATATGAGCTCTAACAAAAATGTGGGGAAATTTAAATATATGAGATCTCAAGGAAAAGGTGTATGGAACACATAATTTCGGTGCATGTACTGGACACTCAGAATACAAGAATTAATAAACACTGCCTCAATCCCATCTTACTTTTATCCTCATCAGCTGACCTAGACTCATACTTTTTGAGGAAGCAAAAGCACTGGCTGCAACTCTTGTTCTTAATCAGTCTTATATCCCCCACGTTTTTCTTTTTTTTCCCCTCCTTTTCCTTGAACTTCCTGAAAGATCTCTATGTTAATATTTTCCCCCAGGTTCTCTGCTTTCTTTTAGACTGCGTATCTTCTCAGGACACCCCACCACCTTAAAAACACACACAAACAAAATGGTTTACAATTACCCTTGAAATAATGTCTTACTTTTTTCCTTCCATCATCTATATGAATGTCAAAAATAAATATTCTATTTTTACTTTGTTCTTTTTTGTCATTTATTTTCTGGTCAACTAACTTCAGTCTTCTCCCTTAGCAGTTACATAGTGAAACTTCTTCCTCCAAATCAACCAATGACTTCTGATTATCAGACCTTTGGAATCCTGTATCTAATTTAAAAACTGTACCATTTAATGATGTTTTTTCTTTTTAACCACCTGGTATGGATTGAACTATGTCTTCCAAAAATATATATTCAAGACTTAGCCCCCCCCCCCTTATGAATGTGAACTTATTTGTAAATGGGAACTTAAAATTCTTTATTTAAGTGAAGCTAAAATGACTCCACTATGACTGGTATTCTTTATAGGGAGAGGAAATTTGGAAAAAGGAAAAGAGAGAGGGATGGCCACGTAATGCAGGCAGAGACTGAGTTATGTCACCACAAACCAAGAAACACTATGGATTGCTGGCTACCCAGCAGAATCCAGGAGAGAGTAATGGAACAAATTCTCACCTGTATGGAGAAGCACAGCCCCACCAATACCTTGATTTCATTCTTCTAGCCTCCATAACTATGAGACAATACATTTTCTGTTGCTTACACCAACTAGTCTGTGATACTTTGGTACAGTACCCCTGGAAAACTAAAACATGCCATTTTATTCCTGGGATTTCCACATTTATATGTTCTATAATGGAATTCCATTTTCCTCTTTATCCTCTGACCTTCCACTCTCCTATTTTATTTTGTTGTTAACTTTTATAGACATAGTCCCAGCATGGAAGCTACACTGGTAATGGAGTGGGAATGTAGATATCATGGTAATTACCCTTGTTTAGGCAACCTTGCTAAGAAGCAGCATTGTGAGAACTTAATAGCATAGAGTCAGCTTGTGAGCCATGTCTCTTACCATTACCTGTGTTGTGACCTTAGGTGACTTAAACTTTCTTTTCTTCATCTATCAAATGGCCATAATAATAAAAATAAAATCTTCCTCAAAGGACTGTCGTAAGAAATCCAAAATAAACCATATAATAGGTTCATTACAGTGGAAATACAATAAACATTTAATGCATTTTAGCTATTATTAGTGGTAATAAGACATGTAAAATGGAATGAAAAATAATTGAGTAGGTACATAAAAAAAGGTAATAATTACAAATATTTCAAGCAGTTTATTAATTCAGTTCTCTTTATACTGGAAAATCTGTTCACATTATTTTGCATCTTAGACCAGGAAGATGCCTTAGAGAATTATCTACTTGATGCTTCCCATTTTAGAGAAGATCAATCTAAGGTACAAAGAATAAACATGCCTTGTGTCAGTCACATAAGTAGTTCAGGATATTTTTTTTAGAAGAAAATGTATACCAGTGCTCACATTTAGATGACAATTTACAAGTAGGTGAATATTCATTCACTACATTTTGAGTGTCACTATTTTGAGTCAGTGTTTACCTCCTTGCTTGTGCTCTGAACTCTAACTTGCATTTAAATTCTAACATTTTAGAGGAGCGTAGACTATTAAAGAGGTTTTAGTTTACTATAATATATAGGAAGAAAAAGAACTATTGAAATAAGTTGTATTACAGCCTTCTGTTCATTAATTTCAATTTTCCTTTCATTGCATACACATGGGATTTATATAGTGTAAACAAACAAACAAATGGTCAGAAGAATCACCTGTGAGTAACAGTGTAAGCAATTCTCATTCTAGAAATTCCTGAAATTCAGGTATTGGTGTGTCCTTAGTAAGAGTGAGACAAAGCAAATTTCACTTCCTGCTGTAGCATTGTTTATGATGCCATTACCAGCCCAGATGCTACCAATTATGAAAAACATTGGGATGACTGATCACTAAACAGGAGCAAAGGATATGACTTTTCAGTATTTCTTTTTCTCACGTGCTTTCTAATTAGGAAATTGGCCTTAGGCTTTTCTTCTGGGAGGGTGATAACTTTAGGGTCAGGACCAGATATCTGCCTCCACCAAAGCTGACAATGACAATTCCTCTGCTGGATTCAGATATCACTGAACATAGCACCTCCTAGTATGGTTGTCCTGCATTTCCCTAAGGATAGTGCAACACCTTTAATGAGAAAATTTTGAAAGAGTTCAGTAAAATGCACAAAGGGAAAAAAAAATGTTTTTCTTGAGTAGCTGGGCTTTGATGATGTATTCTGAATAAATTCCCAATAAAATTATGTTGTATTTTGTTGTCAGTTTGAATTTGATTTTATTTTCTATATGTAGGGAATTAATGGGGGTGAGGGGGGCAATTATTATGGGACTCTTGTTTTTCCAAAAAGGTTTAATACTAATAACACAGTAAAGAGTAGGTTAAATATAGGTGCTCATGAATATAAACTATGAAAAGATATATGACTATTGCTAAGAACAAGATTTGAATATTATATTTTATTAGTTCCAAATGAATAAAAATTATAGTCAAGTCCTATTGTAAGAGGCAATTACATATTTGTACTGTGTTTATACTGTGAAAAGAAGCTCCCCAGGCAAAAACCTGGAACTGGCTTCTTGCAGTATTCGTCAATCTGTTTGGATGGAGAATTGTAAAGTATTCTTAATTAGTTAGAAATAATAGTATAAGACAAATTAAATTATTAAACATAGTTTAGTATTTAAAAATAAGCTGGTCTCGTTAAATTAAAGCACAATTGAGTTAGTTTTAAAATTGTATATGCTAATATTATTCTAATATAAATCTATAATTAATTGGGTAAACTTGTGCTGACTAAAGTGAAAGTTGTGACACTAGCTGTCAAATACCACAATCCATTCAGAGTTCGTAGTAACACATACATTTAAATCATAGATATAAGAATGAAGGAACAATGATTTGTAAAGACAATGCCAGCTTCAATTAGCCAAACATCCTTAACTGACATTTCAAAAATTTTTGTCACAACACTTCTTGGAGTTTGAGATAAAATTTGAGCTCAGGAATTCATTCAAATTTTTAATCAAATAATTTAATAATTCGTGTTTTATTTTTCTTGAAACTACATTTATCATCTTGGAAAATTCAAAATAGACTATTTTTGTGACTAATGTTGAATATACTCCCACTACAAAAAAGAAAAGCATGTATGGGTGATTATTATTTATTAATAACATGTTAAATTAAACAGTGATTTTTTTTTCCAAAAGTATGTCTTCAATCTTGTTGTCTTTGTCTTCAGGCATAATAGCAATTCAGATGTTCCCATTATATTTATCTGCCTCCCTCCAACCCATAATTTTTCAGTCTTGAACAAACACTATCACTGTCAACACTTCAATTGCAAATTAGGGGAAAGATTTGGGAAGTGGAACTGATATCACACATTTGTTTCATTATATCATGGTATGTTCAGTGAAAGTATTGAAAAATATATAACCCATCAAATATGCTTCTGCCAGAATTCTGTAGAGGTAATTTGCAACCATATTCCTTAGTTAAAATTCTTCCCTAATTCTTTAGAATACTTATAATTGTGTTCATTCTTTTAGTCTAATAGTGAATATCTGCATAACTAAAGTAATTATATCTTTTATATATATAGCAATATTGATTTGAAATTGTGTTAGTTTGCAAGCCGTTAAAATGCAAAATACCAGAAATGGAACAGCTTTTATAAAGGAGCATTTAATAAGTTATAAGTTTACATATCTAAGCCTACACATAAGTTTACAGATCTAAGCCTACACAATGTCCAGACTAAGGCATCCAGGGAAAGAGAGTTTAATTCAAGGAGGGTTGATGGGTTTGCAACACCTCTCAGCTGGGAAGTCACCTGGCTGGCATCTTCTGGTCCCTTGCTCCTGGTCTCTGTTGCTTTCAGTCTCTGTTCCTGTGGGGAGTCCTTGCTTCACTTCTCTGGGACTGGCTTTCATCTCTTGGCTTCCCTTGGCTCTCTCCAGGTTTTGGCTTGCTTAACATCTCATAACTATGCCTGCTGAGCTCTAAGCATCTCCAAAATCTGTGTCTCTGACCTCTGAAGCAATTGTTCTTCAATCATCTACAATTGCTCTCTCTGTGGCTCTGAGGCTTCTGTCATTTCTATTTCTCTCCCAAATGCTTCCTCTTTTAAAGGATTCCAGAAAACTAATTGAGACCCACCGGGAATGGGTGGGGTCATATCTCCATCTAATCAAAGTCACATTCACAAATTGGGCATGCCATATCTCCATGGAGATAATCTAATCAGAGGATTCCAACCTACAGTATTGGATCAGGGTTAAAAGATACGGTTGTTCCGACAAGATTGGATCAAGATTCAGTCATGGCTTTTCTACTATCAAACTGGCACATAATACCCTCTGGACTCTAAAAAAAGACATATTTTCCCCACATACAAAATACATTCACTCCATCACAATATCACGAAAGCCTTAAACTGCTTCAATAACAATACAAATACAAAGTTAAAACCAGTACAAAATCTCATCAAAGTCTGCTACAGGCATCATCTATTCTAAGGCTTAAATTCTTCTCTGGCTGTGGATCTTAAAACTCAGAACAAATTATACCTGTTGCCAACATACAAAGGAGAGACAGTCTTAGGATACATGTTGCCATTTCCATAGGGAAAGACTGAAAAGAACACAGGGGTCACTGGGCCCAAACAGATTTGAAAACCTACAGGGCAAACTGCATTGGATTTCAAAGTCTGAGAATCATTTATCCTCAGGGCATTAGAAAGTTGCAGTCCCATCCATTCCAAGGGCCTATGCAGTGGCTTGCTCTCTCTCCAAATGCTGGGGTGTGTTGCAAGACTGAGGCTGATTGTGGGGGCCACCTTTTTCTCAGCTCTGCCTTCTGCATACACCGGGGCAGCACCTGTGATCTCTGCCATCTCTGGGGCACATGCTTTATAGGTTGTAACTATAAAGCATTATTATCAAATCATCAAGTAGTGTTTTTAACACTGGTAATATTGTGTTTTATGAAAAGTTAATCTGCACATTTAAATATATCATCATGCTGGGGTCTGGCACAAAGTGCTAAAGTAACAAACAACCTTCTTCACAACTCTAGTTGAACTTTTGGAGAGGGATTTTGAAAAAATAAAGATTAGGAAGAAAAATTTATATGGATCCAAAGAGAACTAAATTTGAAAATTCAGAAAAAATAGGAAATTAAAAATAGCTTTTTTCTAGCTTTCCTCCATTCCTGTCATCATCACAAGCCCTGCCCCAACATGACAGAAAGAAAAAAAAAGAAGGATTTGAATTTACATTTATGGTGAAATAAAGAAAGAAAGCTTAAGTCACAGAGTTGTCAGGCTAAAGTCTACAAATCTGAGGGATGACTTGCAATTTAAGGTAGTCCTAGAAATGTCTGCTTCCATGAATTTTAAAAGATGACAAAAGCAACTATGTAAAAGGCCACCTATTCAATGTTTTTACTGAATAATAATAATAATAAAGAACACTGCCCTTAATTTGAAAAACGCAAATAATTTAAAATCTGTGTACACTTTCCAATAGAAATCAGATGTGATGCCTAATAGTGTTAGAAGTCAACTTTACCATAAACATAAAAGAGATTTAAATAGGCTACCCAGCCTTTATCTAAGATTAAAGCAAGCTCCAAGCACAATCATAGAATTATAGCACTGCAAAGGGTTACTGAGGCAGAAGCACAGCTACATGGACTTTGCAAAAGGGTGAGGTGGTAGAAGAACAAGCAAGTTAGTAGGCATAAGGTGACTACAGATTGCTTGAAACATCCTAGATACCTGTATGACCATAAAAATACTAAACTACATCTATGTCTACTCTGTAATGAGCTCATGCTATTTCTTTACTGGACTTCCGTTCATTAGGGACCGAAACAAATAGAATCTACCTGCCTGCAATGAAACACTTGGGTTTTATAAGGCATGAAGCCCATAAAAAGTGCTGGTAGTATTTTGTAATTTTTAAATTCTCCAATATCTTAATCAAGGAATGAATCACACTATTCCTTTGAAGAATAAATGCTGGTTATTTTTCTTTTCCTTCAATTTTTGGAATTTCTTTGGTTTTATAGTATCCACGCAGAAAAAGATGGTGAGAAATTTCTCGTTTAAAAAAATCAATCACAGATATAAGAAAAGAACTTACACTGTTAAATAAAGATGGCGTTATTTTTTGTTTCTTTCAAAAATTATTTGTTTAGATTATACTACATGCAAGACTCTGGGTTAGTGTGGTATTAGGCAAAATAAATCAGCTAAGATAGTCTAGGTTATGGTGTGCTATCAAGCAACTGTTCTTAGTGGTTTGAAAGAATTTTAGTTTGTTACTTACTCTACCACATGTCCATCAAAAGTGGCCAGAGGGGGTCCACTTATCACAGTAATGGAAGGATCAGAATGACAGAGCAGGCTTCATCTCCAATGTTGCCCCTTTCAGTGCCAGAGGGAAAAGTGGTCTAGAGAGTCTCATACTGGCAATTAGGTGTTGGTCACAGAAGTGTCACCCATCACGTCTGCTCAAAGAACATTGATTATAATTAATCACATGGCTACAATGACCACAGAGGGGCCAGAAAGGACAATATTACTGTACGCCTTGAAGACAGAAACTGTGATATTTGAGGAAACAGAACTTGTGGTTATCACAATAGTGAAGAGCAAAATAGATCTGGTCTCTGTGTTCCTGAAATTTTAAACCTATTAGGAAATTTAGAAAATAAATAAACTCTGAAATATATCTATACTTCCAAATTATTAGGAGCTCTATGAAGCTAAAGAAGAGTTCATTATAAGAAAATAATGAGGAAAGTGTTCATGTTAGCTAATATATCTAAGAAAGTGGCATTTAATCTGAAATCCAAAACATTGAAAGGAGTAGCAGGAGGATTTTGAATGGAAATAAGAGAAATGATGTGTAATTGGTAAGGGAACAATCTATGATAGGTGTTAAATACTATGGTAAATAGTTGAGATTTCATTATAACATTTTAGCATAACAAAGTTGCATGGATCTTCGAGAAGGCACAAGACTGCTAAGACAGACAAAAAAGGACAGAGCAGTGACAGCAGTCAGTATCAAAATTTGTACTGATGCCCCGAGCTCATTTCCCACAGGGCTACAAAATGAGGACCAGATGATATTTGCACTCACTGTGTGGTACATTGCATAAAGGAGCAAAGGATCTCTGAGATTAGGTGTTTAAAACTTATGATGGGCAGTTAGCATGTTTAATCTTTACCAGAGGAAGAAATGATCTTTATTATGCTGTGCAGTCAACGAATTTGCCCCTTGCTCCTGAAGGAGATACTATCTCTACCTTTCAAAGCTGTTTTCTCTACAAACATACTTGAAAATATAGCTTGAAAGAAAGGTAGACAGTGGACAATTGTCTCCCAAAAACCAAAGAAAAGCTTTGAAAGAAGATGCTAACGTGGAATTTCAGACCTAGATTGTCTTTCAACTGTCAGACAATAAGGACCACATTAGAAATAATAATACAATTGTTAAAAAAGTTGCCAGTCATAAACTAGGATGTTATACTTGTGAAAAGAAATGTATTAGTAAGAATAGTGTCTGAAGTGTTATACAAATATGCATGTGGATGATATAGAAATTACAAGGATAATGGAACTGTATGGTTCTTTCACAGAGTAATTGATACTCTGAATAAATATAATGAAAGGCAGACTTTAATAAATCATCAATTAAAAGTTAAGTGTGGAAGCCAGAAAACCTATTTGGCAATATCAAAAGAGATTCTTTTCCCTAGTAGTCAGCAGGAAGAGAAACCTGAGCCCAAAACTTTATCGTAGGATTTTGTTAGGTCTGCTATGCCAAGGTCAAGGTCCTGATATAGCACTGAGACATTGAGTTCATGTATTTTAAAATCTTGAATCCCCAGATTCCACTAAGACTGAAAATGTGTTCCACTCAAATCTATCAGGAACTGATATCTGTTAAAGATGATGCAAGAAAACATTTGCCTAACGTCCCTGTGAAAACTGTCCTTTTTGGTCTTTCTTTTACGCCAATAACTAAGGTTAAGTCAGACCCAGGGAAGCTCTGAGACTGTTAAAGGAAGAAAAGGAGCAAAAAGTATTATGCCCTGAAGGGTGTGCACTATTCAGCTACTATGTACCATCAGGATCTGGGAGAAGAGATACATGACAATGAGGATGCTTACTCAAGTGTAGAATGAGGAAAAATATGAGGTTAAGAGAGAGTTTATCAATGTGAGAGCACTTTCTGAGAAGTCAGTATTTACACCCTGTCAAGGACCCTGGGAAAAAGAACAAATATGTGCTGACAGCTCATGGACTGTTGGAAAACTTTACGGGTTGACTGAACAAAATAAATGCCAAAACTACTACGGCAGAAGTCAAAGAAAGGAACACAGCACTCAGAAAAGTGGGCATGCTGGATTGCACACATTATTCACGGTTAGAAAATCTCCCAGAAAAATGTATTTTACTGGGGGTCCTGGAGGATAATATTTTTTTACATATTATTGAGAAGGGCGTCATCGTTGCTAAGAATTTCAGTTGTGGGCATCTTCTTTAAGCTAGGGTTGAAGGTAAGAAATGATTTTATGCGACTGTTAACCATGCTTCCTGATAGCAATATGTTTGAGAGATCCAAAACAAACAAACAACCAAAGCCAAAACAGAGTGGTACTAAACTGTGAGAACATTGGTGAGCACAATTATTATAATGAACTACAAGGTTGCTGTGACAGCGAGGGTCCCTGTAAGGACATTCAATAGATGGATATTCAATAAACGTGCTGTTGCATGACTTATCTATCCAAAGAAAACAAGGTTGACTGCTTGAGGGAGCAATAAAAAAATCTTTACCTCTACAAAAATCAAAATCTTTACTCAATTTCTGGACCCAAGCTTATTTTCAGATTTAGAACTTCATGACTAAAGAAGACAGACGCCCAGGAAGAAGAACCAGAAATGTGATGGCAAATAGATATGGTAATTATCCCACAACTTTCCCCACAAGGACTGTTGGGGATTGAATCATGTCATCTACCTAACATGTTCAAATCCTAATTTCCAGCCCTGTGAGTATAAACTTATTTGCAAATAGGCTCTTCAAATATCCTTTTAGGAAGAGGCCAAATTGTATCAGGGTGGGCCTGAATCCAATAGAACTGAAGTCTTCATAAGCAAAGGAAATCAGATAGAATAGAAGCCAGAGGAGGAAACAGGAAGCAGAGTGCCACGTGAATGAGGCAGAGATTGATTGGCAGCAAGCCACCACCAGAAGTCTGCAGTACCTTTATTCTAGACTTCTAGCCTCTAGAGCTGAGAAAATAAATTTCTGTTATTTAAGCCAACCAGTTCATTGTATTTTTTATAATAGCACTGACAAACTAAGACAAAAATAACATTTCTATGACCTCTGGATATGGAATCTGAATTCACATTAATTTTAGAGACACAAAGGTTAACTTGGCCCAATGTTACAGGAGGAGTATTTGTGGTCAAGGAAATAAAGTTATAGCTAAATTAGTCTTATGGTGGATCCAATGTGTTCACAAATCCACCCAGTTGTAATTTCCATGATCCTTAAATATGTAGTTGAAATTGACATTTTCAGCAACTGATTCCTTGGCTTCTGGGGCATAAAGGGCATGGACAAAAGAAGCCTCTGAAACTTACTGTTCCTCTAGCCATGATAATAAAAAATGATATGACATTTCTGATATAATATGGCAGATATAGTTGCATCCTTGAAAGCATAGGTGGTATTTCCTATTTAAATTCCATTTATTTCACTCATCTGATTCCCACAGAAAAATAAAAGACAAAATTGGATGATGGCAGTGGACCACCATAAACTCAACTTAATAATTGCCCAGTTGCAGCTCAGCTGTACTGTCATAGACTGTAACTTTAGTAAGTATATTATCAAGATATCAGGTGTATGGCATGTAGTCATTGTCCTGAAAATGTATCTCTTTCCTAATAGAAGGAAGGGAAATAAGATAAGGTGGGAAGTGATGTTATAAATATTGTGATGTATGACATTCCAAGAAAAAGACCCCTTTCAGATTCAGCAGGTAAATGGACAAATCCCACTTATTTAGAACTCTATTGGACAATAGGGACTGGAAGAAAACAAGAAAGCATTTCCAAGATCATGGAAATTCCATCCTGGTCCTGACAGTACAGACCCTTCCCCCTCACTTGGTCCCATGTAGCTTGGCAGTTTCACAGAGGCAGCATGGCCCAGGTCCCTTTTGCCATGGATGCAGGCTATAGAGCCACTCACAGCAGTGAGTTAGAATCATACGCATGTCCAGAAAGAGGGATCGAAAACTACAGAGACATAGGGCAGAAAATAAGACATTGAGGCAGGTTGTATACAGGCAGAACCCTAAGGGGAAAAAAAAAAACAGAGATTACAGTATAACTATTGACAGGAGTTCTGAATATTTAATCCAGTTGCTATCGGCTGGACCATCTGAATGCAAAATGGATTGACAACTCTGGATTGACTCACCTTTCTGGATTGACAACATCTAGGTCAACAGAGTGGGACACATACACTACTAACAGGGCAGAAACCAGAGGTAGAAGAAAAAAAAGAGGGTAGGGGTTCTTAACCACCCTAAGACACTATAGAGCTCAGAACTGAAAATGCAGGAAAAAGGGGGCACTGAGTGAAGGAGAGCATTTACGCATCATAGGACCTGGGGAAAATATTTTGCACAAAAACAAACAGATCAAAATTTCCAGAGAAACAATAGAGGAAAGGAAGCTCTCTCTTGAAGGTGAAACAATTGCACAAAAAGTACAAACTTAAAAGTTGTATTGCATACCCAGCAAAGGAATCAGATGAAGAAGTGCTGAGAAAATCTGACATCAAACTGACATTATTCTAAAGATCCAAAATAAGTTGGAATAAGCATCAAAGAGTCTTAACACAAAGCCAATAACAATAAACCTTAGATGAGAGGGAGAAACCACCCTTCAGAGGACATTCAAGATCATCAGATGCCCAGATGTCAGCAAACACTTACTAGCCATGCTAAGAAATAAGAGGACAGGGAAGTCAAGGGAACAAATTAAAACTTTAGAGTGAATACAGAATTTGGAACAACTAACCATATAAGTTCAAACAAATCTCCTTAATCAATTCAAGGATATGCAAGAACATACTGACATAAAGCTAAAGGATATTAAGAAGAAAATGTGTGAACATTACAAAGAATTTGAAAGTATAAAAATAACATAAAAATTATGGGAATGAAAGGACAATAATGTAGATTGAAAATACTCTAGAATTGACATCTTAATGATATTTAGTCTTCCAATCAATGAACAAGGAATGCTTTCTCATTTCTTTCTTTTTTAAATTTCTTTTAGCAATATTTTATAGTTTTCTTTGTACAAGGCCTTTAAATCCTTGGTTAAATTTAATCCTAGATTTTTTATTTTTTATTATTTTATTTGGTATCATAAATGGAATTGTTTTCTTTATTTCCTCCTCAAATTGCTCATTGATAGTGCACAGAAACATTATTAAATATTACATGTTGATCTTATATCCAACTACTTTGCTGAACTTTTTTATTAGCTTTAGCAGCATTGTTTAAATTTTGTTGGAATTTCTATGTATAGGACCATGTCAACAACAAATAGTGAAAGTTTTACTTCTTCCTCTCCAATCTGGATGCCTTTTATTTCTTTTTCTTGCCTAACTGCTGTTACTAGAACATCTAGCACAATGACCAATCACAGTGGTGACATTGAACCTCCTTGTCTTATCCTAGATCTTAGAGGAAAAGCCTTCAGTCTTTCATCACAGTGATTTTAACTGTGGGTTTTTTTCATATATGCCATTTATCATTAAGATGTCTATTCTACCCAAGTTCATTTACAAATTCAATGCAGCCCCAATATAAATTCCAACAGCCGACTCTGCAGAAACGGAAAGGCCAATTATCAAATATATATGAAAGCATAAATGCCCTAAATGGTCAAAACAACTTGAAAAAAAAAAGTTGGAGGTCTCACACTTCCTAATTTAGAAGCTATTAAAAAAGTACATTGATCAAACCATCATGGCCCTGGAACAAAGATTGACATGTAGATCAATGGAATTGAATTGAGAGTTCAGAAACAGAGCCTCACATCTGTCACCAGTTGATTTTTGACAAGGCTTAAATTATAGTCTTTTCAGCAAATGATGCTGGGAGAGCTGTATATTGATATGCAAAAGAATGTAAGAAGACCCCTATCTCATACCTTACACAGAAAATGAACTTAAATGGGTTCAGAAATATAAATACAAGATCCAGGACTATAAAACTCCTGAAGAAAATGTAGGGGAAGATCTTCAGGATGTTGTTTTAGGCAATGGGTTCTTAAACTTTACACCTAAAGAACAAGCAATAAAGAAAAAATAGAAAAATGGGGCCTCATTCAAAATTAAAACTTTGGTTCATCAAAGAATTTTTTTCAAAAAGTGGTATATACATACGATGGAATATTATGCAGCTTTAAAACAGAATAAACTTATGAAGCATGTAATAACATGGATGGACCTAGAAAACATTATGCTGAGTGAGACTAGCCAAAAACTAAAGAACAAATACTGTATGGTCCCACTGATGTGACGGACATTTGAGAATAAATTTGGAATATGTCATTGGTAACAGAGTCCAGCAGGAGGTAGAAACAGGGTAAGATAATGGGTAATTGGAGCTGAAGGGATACAGACTGTGCAACAGGGCTGGATACAAAAACTCAAAAATAGACAGCACAATACTACCTAATTGTAATGTAATTATGTTAAAACACTGAATGAAGCTGCATCTGAGCTATAGTTTTTTTTTTTAATATATTTTTTTATTTTTTATTTTTATTTTTTCTCTATATTATCATTTTATTTATTTTTCTGTTGTCTTGTTATTTCTTTTTCTAAATTGATGCAAATGTACTAAGAAATGATGATCATACATCTATATGATGATATTAAGAATTACTGATTGCATATGTAGAATGGAATGATTTCTAAATGTTGTTAGTTAATTTTTTTTAATTAATTAAAAAAAAGGAATTATGGGTGGTACGATGGTGGCTCAGTGGTAGAATTCTCACCTGCCATGCCAGAGACCTGGGTTCGAATCCTGGTACCTGCCCATGCAAAACAAACAAACAACAACAATAACAACATAAAGGAATCCTGTATATATTCTATGATTTCTTTAAGAGCTATAGAGGAAAAAGGATGCATTGTTAAATTGGGCAACCATCATAACATACCCCAATTACAAAAAGTTTGATAAAAATATTTACACTGGAAACGAATCTAAGGGAGAGGTTATGTCTACTTAAGATTTTGTGGGTCATGACTGGCATCATTTAAAAAATTAAAAAATAAAATTAAAAATAAATAAATATACATGTTTGTAGGTAGATCATTGAAATCTCCTAGTGAAAAAAGTACCACCCAAATTCTTCTCAGGTGCTCTATTAATTTGAACCTAATTGTGGGATCACAGAGATCAGCCCAGGAAATCAAATAAGAACCTGGGCAGGATGATGAAAACTAGAGTAGGGATTAATAAAAAGCAGGATTACAAAAATAATCTTGGGTGAATATTTCGGAGAGGCAATAAGTCATTTTTTTTTCCTCCTTAATCCTTGGCTTATTCTATCTCTTAGATTAGCTCGGGGACATGCAGGAGCAAAATTTGCCTTGACAATGCTCAAAAAAAAAAAAGTGAAAACACAGCATACACAATGGGAGAAATTATTTGGAAACCACATATCTGATAAGTATTAATATCCAAAATCTATAAAGAAATCCTACAATAAAGAGTAAAAAATAGGCTAAGGATTTGAATGGATATTTCTCCAAAAGACGATATGCAAATGGCCAAAAATAATGTGAAAAAATGCTCAATGTCAGTATCTATTAAGGAAATGAAAATCAAACCACCATCAGATACCATTTCATGCCCATTAGAATGGCTACTATCAAATAAACAAATAAAATAACTAGTGTCGGAGAGGATGCAAAGGAATAGGAGCAATCATTCATTGCTGGTGGAACTGTAAAATAGTGCAGTCACTGTGGAACAATAATATTCAGCCCTTACAGTAAAGGAATTCCTGATACATTTGACAAAATGGATTAATTATGGAGACCTTATGCTGAGTAAATAAACCAAAAGCAAAAGGACAAATATTGTCTGATCTCACTGATATGAATTAATGGGAATAACTAAATTCATAGAGTTAGAATCTAGAATACATGTTTCCAGGAGCTGGGCTGGGGTAGGAAGGGAAGTAAAACTTAGTAGAGAATTTCTACTCGAGCTCATTATAAATTTTGGAAATGGTGTGACAGTAGCATAATATTATAATTAACAGCACTGAATTATATATGGGAATGTGGTTAAAAGGGGAAATTTTAGGTCTTATATATGTTACTAGAATAAAAATTAAAGGATAAAACATAGAATTACCAAATACAGTGAACCCTAGTCTAAACAATGGGGTATAGTTAATAGTACAATTATAAAAATGTTCTTTCATGAATTATAACATATGGTCCTCACTGATGCAAGTTGTTAGCAATAGGGGGCTATATAGGAACACTGTATTTTTTACATGAGTTTATTTGTAAGTCTAAATCTTCTCTAATAAGAAAAACAGGGTTTTTGCTGTTATTGTTGTTCACTGAGATTTTATTGCTATAGAATTGTTGACAACCTGCAGATCATCATCTCCTCTTACAGGTACTCGGTTTACATTTCCTGGAGGAGACTGATATTGACTTTTAGGTTTGCTTTTCCAAATGTGTATTCCTATTAAATTAAGTATACCTTAAGGTGAACTCAATAGCGAATGCATTTGTACCAGTTTTCCAACATTATAATTATATTTTATAATTATAAAAGGCAAAAATATATCTGCAAACTGGTTCTCTTGTTTCTGCTGGTAAAAAAAAAGGCAAAAATATGATTAAATCCTTGCAACTTGTATTCAATAGTTGCTGAGCCAATTTGTAATGATTGGTATTAATCAAAGATGAGTTTTTTCTATAAACACATACATGTGAGCTTGCACTGGTTCCGTTTTTTTTTTTTTTTTTTTTCTTTTTAACATGGGCAGGCACTGGGAAATGAACCCAGGTGTCTGGCATGGCAGGCAAGAACTCTGCCTGCTGAGCCACCATGGCCCATCCCCTTTTCTTTTAATGATATAAATCTCCTACATCTTCAAAAATATATATTTATTTGGAATGGTCTGCCATACACACTTATGGTCACACCTCAAGACTAATCAGTTTTCTTGTTTTCTGTCATAGCATTGTCTGAAAAGACCTGAGAAATCTGAGTGTATAAGATAATATAACACATGTCCCCTAGACTGATGTCATGCTAATCATAGCAGATGAGAAAAGAAAAATTTTATAAGGCTCTGTGTGAAATTTTTTAATCTGTGAAAATTTTAGGGATTGAATAATTTGAGACATGACTGGACATAGTAGAGAACATATAGATTGCACCATGAAACTCCTCCCAAGAAGAAGGATGTCCAAGGCCTAGGAGGTCCCTTTGTGGTATGGTCACATACTCCACACCTGGAAATATTGCTCTGACTAATATACCATCTTACAAGAAATGCTCCAGAATTAAGAGAGGCCCATATCAGGAGATGGCTTCATGTTGGGTAGAACCTCTGGAGTAACTTGCCCTATTGCTTAGGTCATAAAACCAAACAGAGCCTATGGCATTATAGTTAGGAGGATGGAATAAGATTTCTTGTGGGTTTGTGTTGAGCCCCAACTGGAAAACCACACTGTAGATGGCAACAGTTTCCGACATAAGGCCAGTTTACATATAGCAAGAATTATCTATTTTTTGAAAAGCATTTCCTGCTATGATCCTGGATATTTTTTGAGACAGAACATCTGACCATGGGGTTGGAGCTTATAATAAGCTTGCTTCTGCCAGACTGACAAAGTTGTAGGGCCAGTCACAGAAGAACTCACTGAAATTTAAAAATATAAAATAGAAATATATAAAAAAAAATAGGAAAACATTAAAGTTGGGACAGGCAGGGCCAGGGCCATGAGTAAGCTAAAGGAGCAGGCAGCCCAAATCCCTATATAATCTATCACAGTTGCCCCAATGCCTTGCCTTCAGTTCCAAATTATGGTCATTTGGGAAGCCTCAGCTTACAGAAGATGAAAAATGCTGAGTCTATTTCAAGGGATGTCTGGCTTAGTATGTGTTTGCAAAATCAAAATGGGTTATAAACCTCTACAAAACCATCAAGGGAAATCTTCAAAGAGAAGCCTTAGGAAAATTCTCCCAATGGTCAGATACTTGGGCAACGTAACTTCTCATCCAATTTGTGTGAAAAATAAATGGCCTGAAGTTAATATATGTGTGAACTAATGGATAGTAATATATGGTTTAGATATTTGGTCAAAGGTCTGAAAATAGAAAGAATGGATGATCAGAAATAACTTCAGCTGGTCTAAAGATGGAATGGATCTATATGAGTGGGCAAAGATAGTGAAACTCTATTTGTATTGCATGTCAATACCCACCAAAAAGTATACATAAAGTAATAATCACTAAAATTCCTAAATGTTATGTTAAGTCAAATGATTCAGTCAGTTGATGACTGCCAATCTTGGGCTTCTCCCACCTCGTTGCTAGGAAAATGGAGGCATAAAGAAAATAGCCATTAAGGAAAGATGTGTGCTGTATGTGGGTCCAATGGCATGGGTTCCTAATCTCATGGCTAATCTATTTACTTACCCTGTTAAATGTCCAACCTGCCAACAGTACAGAACAGCCCTGCACTTCATATGACTACTTTTTCCATTGGACCTGTCACAAACCACACAATCCAGAAGTAGCCTGTCTTTAAGAGAGTTGGAATTAACTTAAGTTGGAGGCTAAGAAGTAATAACTTGGAGATAATATTAGGCAAGGGTAAGGTGGCACAATCCACATTGCAAGAGACACTCTAAATCAGCAACAATTGCTTTGTGCTGCCTCTCTATGTGTAGAATACATGTATCTGGGAACAAAGAAACAGAAATAGCAGTGGCCTTGCTCACCATTTCTCTAAGTGAACTATTTGAAAAATCTGTGCTTCCCATTCCTGATAAATTCTAGTCTTGGCTAATTTAGATTCTTGGTTCTCAAATGGTAAAATCTTCTATAATGGTATATAGCAAGAGTCCTATTAAACTCTGAGGTATGAAACCTCATGCCAGAAGGGACCAGCAGACAAGAACAAAAGTCCTTAATCTGACAAGGATAATTAACCCTAATTATAGGGAAAAGGAACCACAGCAGTTAAACAAAGTGGATAGGGAGGAATATCCTTGACCCGTGGGTGATGCACTTCAGTATCTCTTCTAATTCCACATTCCAATTGTTATATAATTCCATCCATTAATTTGCCACAGCCTGAGTATACCATGGTGATCGGGGGTTCTTTACACTCCAGGGATGAGTTTCTTGGTTATCCCACTGGGAAGTCAACAAGATCAGCAGGAACCCTGAGATTGAAGGGAATCTAGAATGGATAGTAGAAGAGGAAAACATTTCTAATCATGTGTGGATTTAACACTAGGGATTGCTGTGTTCTGAAAAGAGCCAACCCTTCCAAGTTTATGTTTCCTTCATGAGAGCAGCCTGAATTCAAGAACTGGTTGAAGCAGAGTCATTAAAGTCCAGTCTCTTTGCGTCAAGAATGGACAATTTTGAAGTGTCATCTCAGTTTTAGAGCTGAGAATTGTTTAAAGAGCATTGCAGCCCAATTTACCAACTGGCCAATTCTGTTTCTTCCTTTCCCTTAATTGTTATTCCTGAAATCATTTCTCAATGCTTTTTTCCCATGACTTCTGTCCAGTAAACCCCACTTTCTCAAGTCCTAATGGACAAAAGTGGCTATGACTTCTCCAAATATCATGTCCTCACATAATCACTTTCAAAGGCTAGAGCAATAGAGAAGGAGATCAGTTAGAAGGTTATGATAATAACCTTGAGAAAAATTGTGGCTTGGGGCTGGGTAGATGGAAACTGTGAAGGTAAAGATTTCAAGTTTAATTTGAAGGGCAGTATTTAACAGATATTATTACTAGATTAGACGCTGTGTATAAGATAATTTTATGTTTGGGGAGCGTGATACATGTGTTTTCTATCAAACTGAAGTGTTTTCTTGAAACAGTTCAGTTAATATTTTTCCATTTCTTTTGCTGATAAAAATATTTTCCTTTTACAAAACAACAGTAGTCATAATAATGCATAGTTTCAGGCTTCTTCAAGATACTCCTGTATGTTAGAAATTGACGTGTCATGCCCATGTCAGTGTATTCTTCCATGAATTCTCCAGGTAATTAGTTTCATGGAATATTGCCTTTTTGGCATATCACTCTCTTCCAGTACTCCTGATATAATGTGACAGGCATGCCTGCCAATCCCTTTACTAGTGACTTTCTCATGTGTGTTTCTGTGAAGAAATTCAATTAACAGGAAATAATGTAAAATGAGCAGAGAATCAGGAAATTCAAATAAAGACTAAATTCTCAACAAACTCTTGATGTCCTTCACCTCACTCATTGAGACTGAAAAGACAGTGATCTAAATTAGGATAGTAACTGGCAGTTGTTTAGGTCTACTGATCTGCTTTCCACTTCATGTGAAAGTTCATGTCAATTTTAATTACATGTGGCTTTCCAGGATAGGATCCACTTATGTTCTAACTAAATTTATTCATAGATTTTACACTTGGAGGGAAGATGAGTGACCTACACAATCATACTGTGAATCTCCAAAAAGGGTCCAAGCAATGTGATGATTATTCTGCATTATCACAGCTAAAATTCATGGTTAACAGGGCCATAATTCTGCTAGCTCATGTCTTGAATTTTTGAAATCCAATTCATTTGATGATCATAACTTTCAACTGAAGAACATCAAAATATATGGCCATTATCTTAAGTGCATTGACTTCCATATAACTCTATCTACTCAAATCAGTAAACATTTAACTGACAAAAACAAACTTTGTTTGGGATATCAGAAGATGATGCTTTAGGAAAAATATCATGCAATTTTATTGGGTCACTGGCATCTGGGCCTGTAGACTGTGATTATATCAGTAGAGACAGCGAGAGAAAAGCAACTGCCAGATATTAAAAAAATATTATTTTGAGCTAGCATTTTAAAAGTTGTTTGGATATTAATTTCTTAAATATGTAGGGAAGTTACTGGAGCAATATCACCTATGTTTTAGCCTGTAAAATTATCAGTCCATGGAAAAAATACAAAATCAGATTGAGAATTTCAGAAAACAAACTTTCCTTTCTGAAACATTCATATCTTTTTAAATTAGAGAAGAAAAATGCAAAGAAATTTATAAAAAATGCCCTAAGTTTTAAATGCATTTAGTCTTCTTACCAATAATAGGAATATCTATGTTTAAACTGAAAATATCTTAGTAGCTTTTTGGAAGGAAAATGTTATTTTCCTTCGTTTATATTTGCATGGGGAAGGAAATGAATATTTCAATACTTTTAGTCCCTTAATGCCAGCTCTGAGGAGAAAGAGTGAATTGGCATCTTAAGAGCATGGAAAGGATACCTGTACCTGATCTCTATTCTATATATCTTGCAGAGGCAGTTTAACATTCAGCCAGAAGAACCTAGAAAGGGATAGAGAAACTTTCCTAATTTTATGTTTTAGTTTTAAGGTGCATATGTTTGCAAGTATCTACATCACAGTCTCTAACAACTTTCTCAACAATAAAAGTGACAGTATTTTAATCTTTCCCAGGTCTTTCTCATTGTGAATTCTGTAAGGAAGAGTGTGTGCTATAGTTTAATTTCTGTAATGATGACTGAGAATAGTGATAACTTCAGATAGCCAAGGGCAAATCTAGCTCCACCACTTCCTAGACTCATGAATTTGGGCAGTTCACTAATGTAATTTCTATTTCCTTCATTTGCAAAATGAGATTTTAGTGTCACCTGATATTTTGGGCATGTAATAAGCACCTAATAAATGATATCTCTATCAACATGTGTATTTATGTACTCAGATATACAACATGTTTAATATTGACAAGTTAAATTAGGTGCTGCTGTACTTAAGACAAACTCAACAAAATGTGATTAATACACACTGGGATAAAAATTCTCAGATATTTTTCAATGTATTGGAAAATATGAGTTGGAAAAAAACATTTTCAATAATCTTCAGATACATTTCTATGGTCTTTAAAAGGTAAGTAAATATAGCTCTCAGATTAGGTAAGGACACATAAAACAGTTCTGCTTTCTAGTTAAAAGCATAGCAACATGACAAAACCTAATTTACCTCATCACTTAGTGGGCTTTTAGAATAAAAGGAAATGTAAATTGATTTTTTTCTCTAGCATAACAAAAATGCTTTTAACAAATGGAATGTGTGAAAAACTTTGAGGGTTTTAAATAGAATATTTTCACAGGAAAATCTAATCTCATCATCAGTTTCACACAGCAGAAGGTAGTTAAAATATATACTAACCAGGTTTAAAATGGCATTCTTAGGAATTAATAACAGTCTATCTTCCTAAATATTTTTTTTCATTTTGAGTGGAGAGCTGATTATATTTGCTAAAATTTAAAATACATGCCCACACAAAGGAAGAGGTGTAAACACTTCAAAGCGAATCCATTTCATAAACTCTATTTCATTTTGCACATGTTGCTTTTATTTATATTTCAAACTTTATGGAAAATTTTCATGTTTAAATAAAATTGAAAGGAATTACTTTTCATTTTATGATAAAGTGAGGGTGAGCATATTTGTTTTCTTTTTAAAATAAAATGTGTATTTTCTGGAAAATTATAAGGTATTTCCTCCCCATGTCCCTTTAAACCAGTACTAAGTTTAATGGGGGAATTTATAAGTGTTCATTTTAACATGGCGACTTTTAATAAAATATTCCACTGTTTTTTTATCAGACTTGTAGTAACAACAAAAATTTCTTAAGCCAGACTGTAAAAGAGGATAATTTATATAAGAACAGCTTGCCTAAATTAATGTTAAGAATAACTTAAATTTTACTATATATTTATCCTAATGGCAAAAGAACTTTTTAACAATTCGATATTCCTTTTTCACTAATTGAATAATGTAACTGTACCATCTATATATATTTTTTAATTAGAGCAGTTGTATGTGTACAAAAAATTATGCAGATAGTAAAGAGTTCCTGTATAACCCCCTCTCACCTACTCCTTTTTCCCTCTTATTAATATTTTGCATTAGTGTAGTAATTTTGTTACAACAGATTATTATAATTATGCTATTAACCCACAAATTGCATTAAGCTCACAACCTTGTGTTCAGTTTGTTGTTGTTGCTGTTTTGTGGTAACTTATATGCAAGCTAAAATTTCCCTGCATATTCCATTTCAAATATACAATTCAGCAGTGCTTGAATTCACAAATTTGTGCCTTCATCACCAGCATCCATTACCAAAACTTTTCCATCACCCATATAAACTTTGTGCTAATTGAACCTTAACTCTCCAGTTGCCTTCCTATCCAACCCCTGGGAACCTGTATTCTAGGTTCTGACTTTCTGAATTTACAACTTCTGCTTATATCATATAAGTGAGACCGTACAGTATTTGTCCTTTTGTATCTGGCTTATTTCACTCAATATCATATCTTCAAGGTATAGCATGTATCAGAACTTCATCCCTTTTTACAGATGAAATATTCCATCGCATGTATGTAATACATTTTTGGCTATTAATTCATCTGTTGATGGACACCAGGTTGTTTTCACCTTGTGGCTATTGTGAATAATATTGCTCTGAACATCTGTATGCAAATAACTGTTTAAATCCTTGTTTTCAATCTTTTTCATATATAACTAGAAGTGGGATTGCTAGGTCATGTGGTCATTCTATACTCAGCTTTCTGAAGAACCTCCAAATTGTATTCTATAGCAGCTGTACCATTTTACATTCCCATTAACAATATACGAGTGTCCTATTTCTCCACTTCCTCACAAAACTTGTAAATTTTATGCATTTTTAAAATGATAGTCATTCTAGTGGGTGTGAAATGGTATCTCATTGTGTTTTTGATTTGCATTTCCTTATTGACTAATGACATTGAACATATTTTTATGTAATTGTTGACCATTTGTATATTGTGATGGTTAGGTTTATGTGTCAACTTGGCAAGCGATGATGCCCAGTTATCTGGTCAAGCAAACACTGGCTTAACTATTACTGCAAGGGTACTTCATGGCTGGGTTTATTTATTACTTAATAAACCAGATGGCTGATTAATTAAATCATCAGTCAGTTGATGGCATCTATGGTTGATTACATCTACAGTCAAACAAGGGGAGTATCTTCTGCAATGAGAGAATCCAATCAGCTGGATTTAATCCAATCAATTGAAGATATTTAAGTAAAAGGTGATGATTTCAGCAGTCAGAAGAGAGAACTTTCATCTACTTCAGCCAGGTAGCCTCTCATAGGGAATTCATTGAACATATTCATCACTGTTATCAGCCTGCAGCCTACCTTGTGGAATCTGGACTCGTGCGTCCCTACATTTGTGTGAGACAGTTTTATAAAATCCCATATTTATAAATATCTCCTGTTGGTTCTATTTCCCTAGAGAACCCTGACTAACACCTGTATCTTTTTTGAAGAAATGTTTATTCAAGTTTTATGCATATCTATTACTTTGGTTGTATTCTTGTTCACAATTTTCATTAGTAGTGTATAGAAACACTATCATTTTTGCTGTGTTTATCTTGTGCCCTGTCACTTTGCTGAACTCATTTATTAGCTCTAGGATCTTTGCTGTGGCTTTTTCAGGATTTTCTGTATATAGAAGCATGCCATCTGCAAATAGGGAACGTTTTACTTCTTCCTTTCCAATTTGGATGCCTTTTATTTCTTTTTCCTTCATAATTGCTCCGGCTAGAACTTTCATTACAATGTTGAATAACAAAGGTGACAATGGACATCTGTATCTTGTTCCTGGTCATAGAGGAAAATCTTTCAGACTTTCACCATTATGATTTTAGCCATGGGTTTTTTTCATTCATTCCCTTTATCATATTGAGGAAGAGTGTTTATCCTATCTTTTGAAGTCTTTGAAGTCTTTTTATCAAGAAAGGATGCTGGATTTTGTCTAATGAATTTTCTGTGTCAATTGAGAATATCATATATTGTCATTTTCCTCTTCATTTTGCTAGTGTGGTGTATTATGTGCAGTGATTTTCTTCTGTTGAACCACACTTGCATATCTAGGATAAATTCCATTTGATCACGGTGCATAATTCTTTTAATAGGCTGTTGGATTCAGTTTGCTAGGAATTTATTGAAGATTTTCCCATCAATATTCATAAGAGATAATTTCTGTGTGTAATTTTTTAAGGTGGTGTTGAATTCAGTTTGCTAGTTTTAAGTTGAGAATTTTGCTTCTATATATTCATGAGGGATATTGTTTTGAAAGATTCTTTTCTTGTGATATCTTTATCTGGCTTCAGTATTAGGATGATATTGGCCTTATAGAATAAGATAGGTAGTGTTCTTCTGAATTTTTTGGAAGAGTTTAAGCATGATTGGTATATACGCTTTTTGGTATGTTTAATAAAATTCACCAATGAAGCCATCTGATCTTTGATGTTTCTTTGTTGGGAGATTTTTAATTATAAGTCCAATATCTTTACATGTTATCGGTCTGCTGCTGTTTTCTATTTCTTCTTGAGTGTAGGTAGCTTATGTGTTTCCAGGAATTTATCTTTTCTATGCAAGTTATCTAATATGTTGACATATTATGCATCAATAATATCTTCTTAATGACCATTATTTCCTCAAATATTCTTTCTGCTTCTTTTTTCTTCTCCTTTCCTTCTGGGACTCATAGTATTTATGTTGGTACATTTCATATTGTCCCATAGGTCCCTTAGGTTATGCTCACTTTGTTTTCATTCCTTCCTTTATCTGCTTTTCTGATTGTATAATTTCAATTGCCATGTATTCCAGTTCATTGATTCTTTCCTGTTACTTTTGAAATCTGCTGTTGAATGCCTCTAGTGTATATATAATCCCTGTCATTATGTTTTCATCCTCATCAGTTCTTTTCAGTTCCTTTTAAAAACTTTCAATTTTCCTTTTCTTTTCTTTTCTGTATCTTTTTTGAAGAAAGGTCTATTCAAGTTTTTTTTTATTTTACTTTGTTCGATAATATGTTTAATTCATTTCTATCTGTATTTTCCTTTAGTTCCTAGAACTGCTTCAGGAGATTTGACAGAATGTCTATGTTTTTTCTCTCTTTTTCTTTACATTTGCTCCCTTGAATGCACCATCCCTTCCTATTTCTTTATGGCTTATATTTTATGGATGTGAAGGTATTTGGATATATTAACTCTGGAGGTCAGTTTCTTTCTTTTATCTAAGGTGTTGATGTAGATTAGCTATGTGTTAAGGTTCTTCTCAGTGTTGTTCCAATTTATATTGAAACTTCAGGGCAGTTTAATAGTTCAAATGCTATCAGGTTTTTCTGTATCTTTCCCTGGGCAGGCACAGTAACTTTTAATATTCACACTATTGTGTGAAACTATTTCCCCACCAGGTGAGGATTTCCTTTCCTCTGTTCCTCCAATGAGAGTCGTAGGTTATTCTCTTGGTTTTTCATTCAAATTTTCCTACTCGATTGCTATGATTTCCTGAACCTTCTCCTGTGCTTAGAACCACCTTTCCACTTTAGCTTTCATTCATGGGTATGCCCATTGTCTTGCAATGGTTCAATTTCCCATATTCATATGATTTTTCTTCCTCCATATTAGGGGATATCAACTCAAGGCACCAGATGGCATTTTCAAAACACCCAATTTTTATGTTTTGATGCACTGTCATTTAGGGACCAGGCTGAGATTGTGCACAGTTTGGAAGAGTTCCACTGCAGGTCACTCTATTTTCTGGCGAGCTGCTGTGTATGCATTTACACGCTGACTGCTGGAGCACTGCCATTGACCTATGACAACTTGTATCCTCATACATGAACATATGTTAAACTTTAAGCCCTTGATATTGGTTGCTCTGTGGTCAGCAACCACAGCAAGAAGTGGCTGTCCTGGAGTGCTACTGCTGTGTGTCATGTCTATTAAGCACATGGAAACTTAGAGGGGGAGGGGGTCCAAACTGGCAAATCTGTGCCATGACTCTACTTTTTTGGCGGTTGTTTTAGATTTTTTTTTTTAATTCAGTATTTTGGAGTCTTTCTCAAGTCTCTATCATTGTCTGTATTTCCAAGAAAGTGGAAATTTCCCTTTTATTTAATTGCCTCTGAGGAACATATTCCTAGAAAGATCTTGTGCTACAATCTCGATAATATCACTCCCATAAATTATTATCTACATATCTATCTGAAATCTGCAATATAACTCTGTTACAAGATTGCTTTTAAAATGTTTGTTGATTAAATAGTCACACAGTTTTACTTCTGAGTGTGATGTACTAACCATCAGCAAATCAGTACTTCTGGAATATATTAGAAAATCCAGAGAAAATAAGAATACCATCTTTTTGATAGTACAAGTCTAGGAATGGGCTAAAACTACAGAGATTGGAAACTTAGAGAGGTGATCTGAACTCAGTAACCATTACTTCCCTGGAGATATGAGCTGATACCAGGGAAAACAAGATTCAGAGAATGCAAGAAGGTACTTCTGGGAAAAGAAAAACAAGCAGTGATCTTGAGGGACATGTAAGGTGATGGTACATAGCATTTTCCTTAGAATATCTGCTGAAATTTTGGGCTGCTCAATTTGGGAAGGAGGCTAAAAGAATAAATGAAAAGATTCTGAAAAACATAGCAGAATGGTTAGCAGTTTGATGAAACAAAAATTGGAGATATCAGTATGAGAACTTATATGGTTAGGTTCACGTGCCAACTTTGCCAGGCCATGGTGCTCTGTTGCTTGGTCAAGTAAGCATTGGCCTAACCATTACTGCAAGGACATTTTGTGGCTGCTAAATAAACCAGAAGGCTGGTTTATTAAATCACCATGTTGATTGCATCATAGCTGATTACATCTTCAGTTAGGCAGGGGAGTGTCTCCTGCAATTAGTGATGTTTAATCTAATCAGCTGAAGGCTTTACAGGAGAAGTCAGAAGAGAGAATCTCTCTTCACTTCAGCCAGGCAGCATCTTCTTCACTGGATCTGTCAGCTTGCAGCCTGTCCTATAGATTTTGGACTTGTGCATTCCCACAGTTGTATGAGAAACTTTTATAAAATCTCATATTTCCAGATATCTCCTACTGGTTCTGTTTCCCTAGAGAACCCTCACTAATACAAATACTGAAGACTCTCTGTTGAAAACTCTTGAGACCTAGAATAAACCCTGAGATAGAGTGAGCATTAGCAGTGTTGCAGAGTTAGTGGAGCTCCTGACTGGATTAAAGTTACCAGCCACCAATCTATCAGCCTAACAGAGAAAACACAAAATCTCTCTGGAAGAATATAGTACCATTCATGCTCTTTATATACTTTTTGCACAAAATGTCTGACATTCAATTAATAAAAAATCTTAGAAATGGCAAAATATAGATCCACATGGCAAAAAAGGATGAGAAAAGCCGAGTTAAAAGAAAAACAGTTCCTAGGCAGTGGAATGGTGGATCAGTGGCAGAATTCTTGCCTGCCATGCCAGAGACCCAGGTTTGATTTCCAGTGCTTGCCCATGCAAACAAACAAACAAACAAACAAACAAAAAAAGCACACAAAAAAGAAAAACAGCTCCATAGATTATCCAGATATTAGAGGTTGATAAAAGGAATATTAAAAGAGTAATGATCAGGGCAAGACAGTGGCATAAGGAGGTGCAGAATTTAGTTTGTCCTCTAGGGCAGCAGTAAATGTCCAGGAATGTTTGGAACAATTGTTTGGTGGGCTTCTATGACCAGACCAACATCATACACAAGTGGAAGAGACAAGATTGCTAAATCATAGCACAGAACTGTAATTAAATTCTTCTAAATTGTGGAGGCTGGTGCCCTTCCCCCACCAGCACAGCAGGCTGACTCAGGTCTCCCATTTGTGAGAAAAAGAAGCTCTCTCTACCAAGAGCAAGGAAAGGAGAGCTCAACAAAGCTGCAACTGTGCATTTGATTAAAAAATTCAGACTGCTGAATACCATGTCTGAGCACAAATAAATCTATAATGCAATTAAGAAAGAAACCCAGAGATCTATAATAGCCCTGCCATCATTAGGAAAGTGGCAGGACTGACGAGACAAAGAAAAAACAACAGCAGAGGTTTGTGGAATTGGCTGAGCTCAGAGTACGAAACAGGGCTGTGCACCAAGAAAAGGGAAGCATAGAGCTGGGTACAAACTCCAACTCTTGATTGACAAAATTGGGGAGCAGGAGATTGGCTCTGGAAACAGATTTTTCTCTTTTTTCTCTCTCTCTCTCTCTCTTTAGCAACTTATTAAAGAAAACAGCAGGTAGTCTCAATATTCAGCCATGCCCCAGGCAAAGGTGAAACTAAGGAATGATACTGAGACAAAGTAACGAAGCAGGTGCAAGAGAAAAGGCATTAAAGAGTGTATCTCACTCAAGAAAAGAGGGAGCAGAGTCCAGCAGAAGTGACAGCTTTCATGCAGAGAATTTAGATCCCAGGGGCTAGGATATCAGCAGCAGTTTCAACCTAAGAAAAGCCGAGCCCATCCTGTCTCAAACACACTACTGGCTGGGGAGCAAAGAGGATGTTTGAGAGTCCTGTAACATTGCAAAGAACAGGGGACTGAAGAGAAGCACCACTCCCATCACACAAGGCCAGAACATACTGTAACAGTTATTTAGAGAATTCAGACCTCAACATTTGAAATTAAAGACAATTTAAGCCTCAATTCAACCTCAGTCTCTGTCAAAACTGCACCCCTGGCAGGGTCTAGATCTGCTGAGAATTAAGGACAGTACCCCTTCATGCCTATGGGAAGCAGCAGTTGATGAACACCATCTGCTGGATAGGAAAGGAAATGCACATAATTAAGAGGCCTCACAGGAAAGACTGGCACACTGCTGGGTTTCAATTTCTGGGAATCTTGATACTGATGACACCCAACTGAATCTTGGGCCTGCCTTTTCAATCTGACTGTGGTTGATCCTATCTGGGGAGACTGTCCTCCTTGAGCTAGACCTTCAGGTAAGAGTTGCTAGAGGTAACAAAAGCACTGTTAAACCATATCTATAGAAAACAAACAAACAAGCAAACAGCAGATCATTGTCCCTGGGGAGGAAGAGAGAAAAGAGAAAGTTTTCCTGGGGGTAAAATAACTGCACTCAAAAATAGGATAATCTCACAAATTCCATAAAGGAAGTGTTTTAGTTTGCTAAAGCTATCAGAATGCAATATACCAGAAATGGAATGACTTTAAATGGGGGAATTTATTACATAGGAAGTTTACAAATAATAAAATAAAATAAAATAAAATAAGATTTTCGAAAATCCGGAAAAATCCACAACAAAACTACTAGAGCTAATAAATGAGTACAGCAAAGTAGCAGGTTACAAGATCAACATTCAAAAATCTGTAGCATTTCTATACACTAGCAATGAACAAGTGGAGGGGGAAATAAAGAAACGAATCCCATTTAATTACAACTAAAAGAATAAAATACCTAGGAATAAATTTAACTAAAGAGACAAAAAACCTATATAAAGAAAACTACAAAAACTGCTAAATGAAATCACAGAAGACCTAAATAGATGGAAGGGCATACCGTGTTCATGGATTGGAAGACTAAATATAGTTAAGATGTCAATCCTACCTAAATTGATTTACAGATTCAATGCAATACCAATCAAAATCCCAACAACTTATTTTTCAGAAATAGAAAAACCAATAAGCAAATTTATCTGGAAGGGCAGGGTGCCCTGAATTGCTAAAAACATCTTGAGGAAAAAAAACGAAGCTGGAGGTCTCACGCTGCCTGACTTTAAGGCATATTATGAAGCCACAGTGGTCAAAACAGCATGGTATTGGCATAAAGATAGATATATCGACCAATGGAATCGAATAGAGTGCTCAGATATAGACCCTCTCATCTATGGACATTTGATCTTTGATAAGGCAGTCAAGCCAACTCACCTGGGACAGAACAGTCTCTTCAATAAATGGTGCCTAGAGAACTGGATATCCATATGCAAAAGAATGAAAGAAGACCCATATCTGACACCCTACACAAAAGTTAACTCAAAATGGATCAAAGATCTCAACATTAGGTCTAAGACCATAAAACAGTTAGAGGAAAATGTAGGGAGATATCTTATGAATCTTACAATTGGAAGCAGTTTTATGGACCTTAAACCTAAAGCAAGAGCACTGAAGAAGGAAATAAATAAACAGGAGCTCCTCAAAATTAAACACTTTTGTGCATCAAAGAACTTCATCAAGAAAGTAGAAAGACAGCCTACACAATGGGAAACAATATTTGGAAACGACATATCAGATAAAGGTCTAGTATCCAGAATTTATAAAGAGATTGTTCAACTCAACAACAAAAAGACAGCCAACCCAATTACAAAATGGGAAAAAGACTTGAATAGACACCCCTCAGAGGAGGAAATACAAATGGCCAAAAGGAACATGAAGAGATGCTCAATGTCCCTGGCCATTAGAGAAATGCAAATCAAAACCACAATGAGATATCATCTCACACCCACCAGAATGGCCATTATCAACAAAACAGAAAATGACAAGGGCTGGAGAGGATGCAGTGAAAGAGGCACACTTATCCACTGTTGGTGGGAATGTCAAATGGTGCAACCACTGTGGAAGGCAGTTTGGTGGTTCCTCAAAAATCTGAATATAGAATTGCCATAAGACACAGCAATACCGTTGCTCGGAATCTACTCAAAGGAATTAAGGGCAAATCTCAAACGGACATTTGCACACCAATGTTTATAGCAGCGTTATTTACAATTGCAAAGAGATGGAAACAGCCAAAATGTCCATCAACAGACGAGTGGCTAAACAAACTGTGGTATATACATACGATGGAATATTATGCAGCTTTAAGACAAGATAAACTTATGAAGCATGTAATAACATGGATGGACCTAGAGAACATTATGCTGAGTGAGTCTAGTCAAAAACTAAAAGACAAATACTGTATGGTCCCAATGATGTGAATTAACATTCGAGAATAAACTTGGAATATGTCATTGGTAACAGAGTTCAGCAGGAGTTAGAAACAGGGTAAGATAATGGGTAATTGGAGCTGATGGGATACAGACTGTGCAACAGGACTAGATACAAAAACTCAAAAATGGACAGCACAATAATACCTAGTTGTAAAGTAATCATGTTAAAACACTGAATGAAGCTGCATCCGAGCTATAGGTTTTTGTTTTGTTTTGTTTTGTTCTTACTATTATTATTTTTATTTTTTTTCTCTATATTAACATTCTATATCTTTTTCGGTTGTGTTGCTAGTTCTTCTAAACTGATGCAAATGTACTAAGAAACGATGATCATGCATCTATGTGATGATGTTAAGAATTACTGATTGCATATGTAGAATGGTATGATTTCTAAATGTTGGGTTAATTTGTTTTTTTCCGTTAATTAATAAAAAAAAGAAAAAAAAATATTTATATTTTTCAATATAAGTTCAACTACCCTTCTGATACTCTCATTCTGGCAACTAAACATTCAGGTATCTGTTACTTCTATATTATTACATAAGTATCAAAGACAAGAGCTTCTTCAATATGAAACTTCCCAGTTTTATTATTGCTCCTTCATTGCTTACTCTTGAGCCAAAATTTCATTGGTTTTCAAACTCTGAAATGATATAGAAGGATGAAAATAAATTGATTCAGACAAATAACATATTAATAGTGATATGAAAAATTTAAAAAAAATAGGAATTGTTAAATGTAATAAACCTACTTCTGGTTTGTAACTGTTACCTAAGCAAAAAGAAATAAATATATAGCTTACCCTAACCCCATACAAAATTCCATGTGCGATCGTCAGAAATTTATAAACATCAACTCTGAGATTCTTGGCTTTGGGGGAGATTTAACCTCTTTTCACATTTCAAGACATGAGGAAAAAAAGGAAGAAATCTGGTGTTCTGGAGACATCTCTGAATAAGCTTTGCATTTGAAGGTCTAAGACAGAGCCACAAATAGCATACAATCTATATGCTATATATAGAATCTCTTTTTGGACTGATTTATTTATCTATCTATTTTTAGTTTGATTTATTGTTTTTAAAATAAGCACCAATTCTTAAGTTTTTGGCGTTCTCTCATTTATGTGTTTAAGATTGCTGTCTTTTGAAAAGTTCTGAATATGTAGAAACACTAGGCCAGCATTCATCTTTTTAATTGCCTCAAGCTGGTATCCTGCTTCCTTAAAGGGTCTATGTGCTTTGCCATTAGCCATAAGCCTCATGAATGCTATGCTCTCTGATAATGAGAATGGCCAAGTGTGAAAAACTGCAATTTATCATTTTGATTACACTATTTCTTTTAACATAAATGATGACATAGAGCACTTTTTCCTTCATATATATGACTACCAAATATGGGAAAATAGAAGACAGCCCAATAGTGGCTCTAATTTCAAGAATGATCCAGTCTAATGTTAACATGAATGTTGTCTATTCACATTGAAGTACCTCAAAGGTATTTGAATTTGTTTATTTGTGTAATATCTAGCTATCCGCATTTTAAGATTTTATTTTACAAAATATATTACTTTAGCTTTTGATTGTTTTGTACTTGTATGTATGCAATCATATTGTCTACATATAGTATCAGTTTTGACTCTGCATTTCCAGTATTGAAATATTTTGTATCTCCCTTTATACTATACCTTTACTACCATTGTAATGATAGATAAATACATTTGATTGAGATAAGTGACCAGATTAGAAAAATTTTGAAAAGAGTACTTCCATGGGATAAATCATGGACTTATTAAGGTAGTGACTTGACAAAATTATAAATTTTCTTTGAAAATTTAATATTCATTCTGAACTAAAACATAAATAGCTATATGGATTAAGTTTTATAGATTACTACAAAAGCAATCATCTATTGGATAAGAATAAATCAAACAAAATTTGAGATCCTGAAGGTCTTAGTTAAGGGCTTAGAAAAAGTATGTGGATGTTTTTGTTTATCCCTGTGATAATATTGCTGATTCTTTTGGAAGAAGGTAAGGAATAAAATTTGATTCATCTTAAATGCTACTGGAAAATATGTGTCAAAATCTGGAATTGTTTTCACCAGGTAATAAATGTTCTTTACATAATATTCATTAGATTTTTTTTTTTTTTTTTTTTTTTTTTTTTTTTTTTTTTAGAAAGGAAGGGAGGAAGAAAGGGAAACATCTTTATTTTTATTATGTTTTGTTTGTTTGTTTGTTTTTTACATGGGCTGGGGCCGGGAATCGAACCGGGGTCCTCCGGCATGGCAGGCAAGCACTCTTGCCCGCTGAGCCACCGCGGCCCGCCAATATTCATTAGATTTTTAAAAGTAAACTTGCATGATTGATACATGTGAATGATAATCCATCAGGTTATAAAAAGCATTGGAGTCAACTGTGAGCACATTTATTTGCAATAGCCCTATCAATTCCACTGAAATAAAATTGGTAAGGAGAGAAGTAGTACAGTACAACTACATACGTTATCATGCTTCTATGATACTAGAGTTTTCATAGCAATTCTTTTTCAGTTTTATATAAATCCAGAGAATCCGGTTCCCAGAAATTCACTTTTAAATTTACTTAGTCAAAGAAAAAGAAATCGTTATAAGGAACTATATTATTTAATCAATGTGTATCCCTATATAAACATCTCTAGTTAAATTTTAAAATCATATCTTCAAAAAAACTTTGATGGAATGCATAAAACTATTTTGCTTGAATCAAAGTATCTTTCACATGAAAAATTGATTACAACACTAATTTGTTTAAAATGTTATCAGGTAAAAAAAAAAAAGCCTAAACATGTGCTGTCATTTAATTAAGGTCTCTATTCATGGCAAAGATAAAGCTGACGACCTGAAAAATAAAGCAAATACAAATTTTAAAGGACTTTTTAATAGCAAAACGGAATTCTTGTCAGGATTAGGATGAATAAAGTCTTCTTTCATTAGAATTAACATTTAAAATTTAGTATTAGAAAGTATTGTTAGCATTTCCCTGTTTTTATTATGATTCCATAGTCTTTGTTTTTATTTTTTGTTAACTGGAAAGTGATAATAGTAACATGCCAACATCAAAATAGACCCACCTTTATGACAGGACACTATGCCAGCTGAATTATTACTATGGAATTAAAGCACTATTTGATCATTCTTAAGCATTACAATTGTATAGGCAAATATAGGCATTTGTATCTGCAAATCATCTATGGATCTTATATTTGGTACTGTAAGAATTAAGAATTTGCAGAATTTTTTACCTACCTTTATAATTTTTCTATTATTATATATCCAAATATTGTGGTTGTTTTGTTTGAACTCAGTCAAATGAATTAATATTTACATTTCTTCCTTTTGAAATCCATGTCTTTGTATAAGGGGGATTTATTCAGCTTCTTATTAATTTATAATACCAGTTTTTCTCCATTAAAAAATTTACACTTTAAAGAGTAGTCTTTATCCATGAACTCCAAGTCGAATCCCCTCCTTAATTTTTTCCTTTTAAGATTCCATTTGTAGGCACACAGCTCAAAACTAGAGCACCTTTCATCATTTCATCACTTAATGAGTTATTTATTTGATTAGAAATTGTGCTTGCTGAGAAGGTATTTTTTGAGTCTAATATAGGTGTACAGAGGGAGTTGAATATTTTCTTTCTCTGGACACTTTAAAACTGAAATAAATTTTCCTGTTTCTGAGCGACTGGAGTATTTCTGCCCAAGGGCAGGAAATGAGCTCTGTGCTTTTTAAGCTTCCTGCAATCCTGGCAATTCTAACTTAAAAAAAATACAATCAACTCCATTCATTAAATCAATAGTTATACAGTAGCCTGCAGCACTCCATGATAATTAGTCATTTTAAAGGCCTTGTTCTCTGATAGGAAGATCAGATGTATTCTCACATTAGGTCAATTAATTGCTTTCACAATGTTTTTACTTCTGCACCATTCTACCTACTTCTTTCCTTCCATCAATTTCTCCCTCTCTTCCTCCCAGGTTTTTATCCTACTTTCCTTCTTTTTCATTAATTTTTTCTTGAATAAGTTATGATTCCATCTCATCTTAAATGAATGATTTTGTATTTTTTTATGAATTTGAAAGACAACCTGAATATTCTAGAGTGTTTCCAAAAATATCTAATGGAATTTGCAAATATATAATTATATTTCAATGTTTAATTGACATTAAAACCTAGTTCAAGAGGAAATTTGAAAATTTCAGGTCTTTTGTACCAACTCTAGTTTATAAAAAATGATATATTTCATGAAATAACTGTATTCATATAGAGAAAGGGGTTAGAAAAAAAGTGTAATATGCCCCTGGAATTATGATTTGCCATTAAATATAAATTGAGAGAAAGACATTGTCATCTGCTTTTATCCTAGCTGATATTTAAAAGAAATTATGTCAATTCTCTTTCTACTGTATTGTTTGGGAGGTTAAATGCTTTTTCTATGAACTCCAGGTCCTTGTGTGGTTACTTTCTCACAGTCACTTTTGCGTGCAAGATCCTGCATTCAAATTCAACGATTAAAGTCCTACGTGATCTGAGTTCAGACCGGAGCAATCCAGGTCGGTTTCTATCTATATGCTTACCTCTCCCAGTACGAAAGGACCAGAGAGACGGGGCCAACTTGGACCAAGAGCCTTAGGATAAAATAGATGAAATCATCTAAACCTAGTTAACCAAGCAAAAATCAGCCCGATACAAGGGTTTGTTAAGGTGGCAGAGCCCGGTAAATGCATAAAACTTAAACCTTTATTCCCAGAGGTTCAACTCCTCTTCTTAACATATGTTTATAATTAATATTGCATGCCTGATCGTTCCAATCCTTTTAGCAATAGCATTCCTAACACTAGTTGAACGAAAGACTTTAGGATACATGCAACTACGTAAAGGACCAAACATCGTAGGACCACACGGCTTGCTACAACCATTCGCAGATGCTGTAAAATTGTTCACTAAAGAGCCTCTCCGCCCACTAACATCATCAAAACTACTATTTATAGTAGCACCCACACTGGCACTAACACTAGCACTGACCATGTGAGCCCCACTTCCAATACCTTACTCACTTATTAATCTTAACCTAGGGGTACTATTCATCCTGGCAATTTCAAGCTTAGCCGTATACTCCATCTTATGATCAGGCTGAGCATCAAACTCAAAATACGCCTTAATTGGGGCCATTCGAGCAGTAGCGCAAACCGTATCCTATGAAGTAACTCTGGCTATTATCCTATTATCCATCCTACTAATATCAGGGTCATTTACATTAACCAACCTAATTACAACACAAGAACAAATATGGCTAATTATCCCAGCATGACCACTCGCCATGATATGATTTATCTCAACACTAGCCGAAACCAACCGAGCCCCATTTGATTTAACAGAAGGAGAATCAGAACTAGTATCAGGGTTCAACGTAGAATATGCAGCAGGACCCTTCGCCCTATTCTTTTTAGCTGAATACGCCAACATCATAATAATAAATGCTCTTACAACACTCCTATTCCTAGGAGCACACCACACCCCACTCATACCAGAGGCTTACACAGCCAATTTTGTACTAAAAACACTAATACTAACAGCCACATTCCTATGAGTCCGAGCATCATACCCACGATTCCGCTATGACCAACTAATGCATCTACTATGAAAAAACTTCTTACCCATTACACTAGCAATGCTAATATGACATGTATCATTACCCATATCACTAGCAAGCATCCCCCCACAAACATAAGAAATATGTCCGACAAAGGAATTACTTTGATAGAGTAAAACATAGAGGTCACAGCCCTCTTATTTCTAGAAATATAGGAGTCGAACCTACTCCTGAGAAATCAAACTTCTCCGTGCTTCCATTCTTACACCACATTCTACCAGTAAGGTCAGCTAATTAAGCTATCGGGCCCATACCCCGAAAATGTTGGTTTATATCCTTCCCATACTAAATTAACCCTTTAGTCCTAATAATAATTATAGTAACCCTACTATCGGGCACTGTAATTACAATATGCAGCTCCCACTGACTCCTAATCTGAATAGGTCTAGAACTAAATATGTTCGCCATAATCCCCATCTTATTAATAAAAGCAAACCCACGATCAACTGAGGCTGCCACAAAATACTTTCTAGTACAAACAACAGCATCAATACTCCTAATACTAGCAGTGTTAGTCAACCTAATCAATTCAGGCCAATGAACAATTATAAAAGCACACAACCAAATAACACTATCAATCATAACCATCTCACTGGCTATAAAATTAGGATTATCACCATTTCACTTTTGACTCCCAGAAGTTTGTCAAGGAGTACCACTCATTCAAGGAATAATCCTACTAACATGACAAAAACTAGCACCAATTACAATTTTATATCAAATCTCCCCTTACATAGATATCACTCTAATCCTTACTATAGCTATCCTCTCAATCATAATTGGAGGATGAGGTGGCCTTAACCAAACACAACTCCGCAAAATCATAGCTTACTCATCAATCGCACATATAGGATGAATAGCCGCAATCATCATATTCAACCCAACCTTAACAATATTAAACCTCATTATATATTTAATTATAACAACTCCAATATTCATACTATTATCTTACTGCTCAGCAACTACAATCCTATCACTATCACACATATGAAATAATACCCCATTAATAACCACTCTACTAACGCTAGTACTAATATCCCTAGGGGGCCTGCCTCCACTGTCTGGATTTCTACCAAAATGAATAATTATTCAAGAAATGACAAAAAACAATCTCCTAATAGTTCCCACACTTATAGCAATCCTAGCGCTGCTAAATTTATTCTTCTACATACGCTTAATCTACTCATCATCCCTAACAATATTCCCATCAAATAATAGCACAAAAATAAAATGACAACTCAAACCACAAACAATTATACCCGCTATACCTACCCTAATTACCCTATCTATCCTCATTATTCCAATATCACCAATACTTATGACACTTGGCTAGAGGCTTAGGTTAACCGAGACCAAGAGCCTTCAAAGCTCTAAGCAAGTATTAAATTACTTAGCCCCTGAATTAAGGACTGCAAGACCTCATCTCACATCACCTGAATGCAACTCAAGTACTTTAATTAAGCTAAGTCCTCACTAGACTGGTGGGCTTTAATCCCACGAAACTTTAGTTAACAGCTAAATACCCTAATCAACTGGCTTCAATCTATTAATAACAACTTACTACTAAACAAAAGCCCCGGTAAGCTTAACCTACTACTCTGAATTTGCAATTCAGCATGAATTATTCACCACAGGACTATTGGTAAAAAGAGACGCCATGCCTCTGTGTTTAGATTTACAGTCTAATGCCTCAACTCAGCCATTTTACCTATGTTCATTTCACGTTGACTATTCTCAACAAATCATAAAGATATCGGCACCCTATATCTACTATTTGGTGCTTGAGCCGGTATAGTTGGTACAGGCCTAAGCATCCTTATCCGCGCAGAGCTTGGGCAACCTGGCACCCTATTAGGAGACAACCAAATTTACAACGTTATTGTAACCGCACACGCATTTGTAATAATCTTCTTTATAGTCATACCTATTATAATTGGAGGGTTCGGCAACTGACTTGTTCCTCTAATAATTGGCGCTCCAGACATAGCCTTTCCACGTATAAACAATATAAGTTTTTGACTCCTACCACCATCATTTCTCCTCCTACTGGCATCTTCTATAGTAGAAGCAGGAGCAGGTACAGGTTGAACTGTCTATCCACCCCTAGCTGGAAACCTAGCCCATGCAGGAGCATCCGTAGATCTAACCATCTTCTCACTACACCTAGCAGGAGTCTCTTCAATCCTAGGCGCAATCAACTTTATCACTACTATTATTAATATAAAACCCCCAGCAATAAACCAATATCAAACCCCATTATTCGTATGATCAGTTCTAGTAACGGCAGTACTTCTTTTACTATCACTCCCTGTCCTAGCTGCCGGTATTACTATACTCCTAACAGACCGTAACTTAAATACTACATTCTTTGACCCTGCTGGAGGTGGGGACCCAATCTTGTACCAGCATCTATTCTGATTCTTCGGCCACCCAGAAGTCTACATCCTAATTCTCCCAGGATTTGGGATAATCTCACATATCGTTACATACTACTCTGGAAAAAAAGAACCATTTGGGTATATAGGCATAGTATGAGCTATAATATCCATTGGATTCTTGGGCTTTATCGTTTGAGCACACCACATGTTTACAGTAGGTATAGACGTAGACACACGAGCATACTTCACATCAGCTACAATAATTATTGCAATCCCAACTGGAGTAAAAGTATTCAGCTGACTAGCCACCCTTCATGGAGGAAACATTAAATGATCACCAGCCATACTATGAGCCCTGGGTTTTATTTTCCTATTCACAGTAGGAGGGCTGACCGGCATCGTACTAGCAAACTCTTCACTTGACATTGTATTACATGATACATACTATGTAGTAGCCCACTTTCATTACGTACTATCAATAGGCGCAGTATTTGCAATCATAGGAGGGTTTGTCCACTGATTCCCACTATTCTCAGGCTACACGTTAGATGACACCTGAGCAAAAGTACACTTTGTAATTATATTTGTAGGAGTAAACTTGACATTTTTCCCTCAACATTTTCTAGGTTTATCTGGTATGCCACGACGTTACTCTGACTACCCAGATGCATACACCATATGAAACACAGTATCATCAATAGGATCGTTCATCTCACTAACAGCCGTAATCATTATGATCTTCATAATCTGAGAAGCCTTCGCCTCAAAACGCAAAGTCTCAACAGTAGAATTAACAACAACTAACGCTGAATGACTACACGGCTGCCCTCCTCCATATCATACATTCGAAGAACCTGCCTTCGTAAAAAACTAATCAAGAAAGGAAGGAATCGAACCTCCTAAAGTAAGTTTCAAGCCAACTTCACATCCAATGTGGCTTTCTTTATACAAGGAGTTAATAAAAACATTATATAACTTCGTCAAAGTTAAATTATAGGCTTAAACCCTTTACTCCTCTATGGCCTACCCTCTACAACTAGGATTCCAAGACGCCACATCCCCAATCATAGAAGAACTGCTCCATTTCCATGATCACACACTAATGATCGTTTTCCTAATCAGCACACTAGTTCTATATATTATTACTCTAATATTGACAACTAAACTTACACACACAAGCACCATAGACGCCCAAGAAGTAGAGACAGTGTGAACCATCTTACCAGCCATTATTCTCATCCTAATCGCACTGCCCTCACTACGAATCCTATACATAATAGACGAAATTGACAACCCACTATTAACTGTAAAAACAATAGGGCACCAGTGGTACTGAAGCTATGAATATACCGATTACGAAGATCTTGGATTCGACTCATACATAATCCCAACAACAGATCTAAAGCCAGGCGAACTACGACTACTAGAAGTTGACAACCGAGTTGTTCTACCGATAGAACTAACAATCTGCATATTAATCTCATCAGAAGACGTATTACACTCATGAGCAGTACCATCTCTTGGCCTAAAAACTGACGCCATCCCAGGATGCCTAAACCAAGCCACACTAATGGCAACACGACCTGGACTCTTCTACGGGCAATGCTCAGAAATTTGTGGATCTAATCATAGCTTTATACCCATTGTCCTTGAACTAGTACCACTAAAACACTTTGAGGCCTGAACTATATCACTAATCTAGATCATTAAAGAAGCTAAAATCAGCATTAACCTTTTAAGTTAAAGACTGGGACATAACCTCCCCTTAATGACATGCCACAACTAGATACATCAACATGACTAATCACAATTACATCCATGATCTTAACACTATTTATACTAATACAGCTAAAATTCACAAAACACTACTTCCACCAAACACCAATACCAGACACACCAAACTCAACTAAACAACGAACTCCTTGAGAAACAAAATGAACGAAAATTTATTTGCCTCCTTCATCTCTCCAACGATAATAGGACTCCCTATTGTTATACTAATTATCATATTCCCAACCATCCTTTTCCCAGCCCCAAACCGCCTAATCAACAACCATATAGTCTCCATACAACAATGACTAACTAACTTAGTACTAAAACAAATAATAATGATTCATAACCCAAAAGGACGAACCTGAGCACTAATGTTAACATCACTTATCATGTTTATCGGCTCAACAAACTTACTGGGCCTCTTACCACATTCATTTACCCCTACAACTCAGCTATCTATAAATCTAGGAATAGCCATCCCACTGTGGGCTGGAACAGTAATCATAGGATTCCGCCACAAGACTAAATCAGCACTAGCACATTTCCTACCACAAGGAACTCCAATATCACTGATCCCAATACTAATCATCATTGAAACAATCAGCCTATTTATTCAGCCAATTGCCCTAGCAGTACGATTAACCGCCAACATCACAGCAGGCCACCTACTAATACACCTAATTGGAGGAGCTACATTAGCACTAATATCTATTAGTCCTACAACGGCACTAATTACATTTATTATTCTAGTCCTCTTAACCATACTTGAATTCGCAGTAGCCCTAATCCAAGCATACGTATTCACCCTCCTAGTAAGCCTATACCTACACGACAACACCTAATGACACACCAGACACACTCCTACCACATAGTTAACCCCAGCCCCTGACCACTAACAGGAGCCCTATCAGCACTACTAATAACTTCTGGACTTGCAATATGATTCAATTTTAACTCTATAAATCTCCTTGCGCTAGGACTACTAACAAACTTCCTAACAATATACCAATGATGACGAGACGTAATCCGAGAAAGCACCTTTCAAGGCCACCACACATCAACAGTGCAAAAAGGGTTACGCTATGGAATAATTCTCTTCATTATCTCAGAAGTATTCTTCTTCGCAGGGTTTTTTTGAGCCTTTTACCATTCAAGCCTCGCCCCAACCCCTGAGCTAGGAGGATGTTGACCTCCAACTGGAATCCTAGCACTCAACCCACTAGAAGTACCCCTACTTAATACAGCCGTTCTACTAGCCTCAGGAGTATCCATTACATGAGCCCACCACAGTCTTATAGAAGGAAATCGCACACACATGCTTCAAGCACTATTCATTACTATTTCACTAGGAGTCTACTTTACCTTACTCCAGGCATCAGAATACTTTGAAGCCCCATTTACGATCTCCGACGGAGTATACGGATCAACATTCTTCATGGCCACAGGATTCCACGGACTGCACGTAATTATTGGCTCATCATTCCTAATTGTATGCTTCTTCCGCCAACTAAAATTCCATTTCACATCAAATCACCATTTTGGCTTTGAAGCTGCAGCCTGATATTGACATTTTGTAGATGTAGTCTGACTATTCCTCTACGTATCAATCTATTGATGAGGATCTTACCCTTTTAGTAAAAACAAGTACAGCTGACTTCCAATTAGCAAGTTCCGGACAAACCTGGAAAAGGGTAATTAATATAGTATTAACCCTACTAACTAACATTACCCTAGCCCTACTACTAGTAACTATCGCATTCTGATTGCCACAACTCAATAATTATTCTGAAAAATCAAGCCCATATGAATGCGGATTCGACCCGATAGGATCAGCCCGACTTCCATTCTCAATAAAATTCTTCCTAATCGCAATTACCTTTTTACTTTTTGACCTAGAAATTGCCCTACTATTACCACTCCCCTGAGCAACACAAAACAACCAACTCGAACCAGTACTAATCACGGCCTTATTCTTAATCTCCTTACTAGGACTGGGCTTAGCTTACGAATGAATCCAAAAAGGACTAGAATGAACAGAATATGATAATTAGTTTAACTTAAAACAAATGATTTCGACTCATTAAATCATGATCCAATACATGATTATCATATGTCATCAATTTACATAAACATCCTACTAGCATTTACTATAGCTCTACTCGGACTTTTGATATACCGATCCCATCTAATATCATCGCTACTATGCCTAGAAGGCATAATATTATCATTATTTATTCTTAGCACAGTAACCATACTAAATATATCATTCACACTATCAAGTATAATACCAGTAATATTAATAGTATTCGCAGCATGCGAAGCTGCTGTAGGCCTAGCCCTACTGGTCACAGTATCGAACACCTATGGACTAGACTATGTACAAAACCTTAATCTACTACAATGCTAAAACTTATTATCCCAACTATAATACTACTCCCACTGACTTGACTCTCAAAGAAAGAAACACTATGAATTAACTCAACCATTCACAGCCTGTTAATCAGCTTAATTGGCCTACATCTATTTTATCAACCATTCGACCTAAGCCTAAACTTCTCCACTACTTTCTTCGCAGACCCATTATCAACCCCATTACTAGCACTAACCATATGACTACTACCCTTAATACTTCTAGCAAGCCAATCTCACCTCTCCAAAGAAACAATTACACGAAAAAAACTATATATCTCAATACTAATTATACTACAAATACTCCTAATTATAACCTTCACAGCCACAGAATTACTTCTATTCTATATCCTATTTGAAGCAACACTAATCCCAACCCTTATCATCATCACCCGATGAGGAAACCAAACAGAACGACTAAATGCAGGAATTTATTTTTTATTCTACACCCTTATAGGCTCGCTGCCCCTTTTAGTAGCATTAACATATATCCAAAATAACACAGGTTCACTAAATCTACTGACAATAAAATATCTAACCCATCTACTACCAATACAATGAGCATCAAATTTCCTATGACTAGCATGTATTATAGCATTCATGGTCAAAATACCACTCTTTGGCCTTCACCTGTGACTCCCAAAAGCTCACGTTGAAGCACCAATTGCAGGGTCCATAGTTCTAGCAGCTATCTTGCTAAAACTAGGAGGCTACGGAATGCTGCGTATCACTGTAATACTAGATCCGCTTACAGAATATATAGCCTACCCATTTATTATATTATCCCTATGAGGCATAATTATAACCAGCTCAATCTGCCTACGTCAAACAGATCTAAAATCCCTAATCGCCTACTCATCAGTAAGTCACATAGCACTAGTAATTATAGCTATTATAATCCAAACTCCACTAAGCTTCATCGGAGCGTCCGTACTAATAATCGCTCACGGACTAACATCTTCCATACTATTCTGTTTGGCCAACACAAACTATGAACGAATTCACAGTTGCACTATAATCCTAGCACGAGGCCTTCAAACAATCATCCCATTAATAGCTTCTTGATGACTATTAGCAAGTCTAACAAACCTAGCCCTACCACCATCAATCAACCTGATCGGAGAGCTATTCGTAATAATCCCATCATTCGCATGATCAAACTTCACAATACTACTAATAGGCCTAAACGTAGTAATTACAGCTTTATATTCACTTTATATGCTAATCATAACCCAACGAGGAAAACCAACATCACATGCCCACATAATCAAACCAACCTTCACACGAGAAAACAGCCTCATGCTAATACACCTTCTACCACTAATTCTGCTATCAATCCACCCAAAACTAATTCTCGGCCTATCCTACTGCGGATATAGTTTACACAAAACACTAGATTGTGAATCTAGAGACAGAATATAAAAACTCTTATCCACCGAGAAAGACCAATGCAAGAACTGCTAACTCCTGCACCCATTCATAAAAATATGGCTTTCTTACTTTTATAGGATAAAAGTAATCCATTGGTCTTAGGAACCAAAAATTTGGTGCAACTCCAAATAAAAGTAATAAATGCATTCACACTATTTACCATAACAACTATTATAATCTTAATTCTCCCAATCATAACACCCATTCTAACAGACAACAAAACAATATATCCTTATCACGTAAAAACCTCAATTATATATGCCTTCACAACCAGCATAATCCCAACCACTATATTCTTAATATCAGACCAAGAAACCATTATCTCAAACTGACACTGAATCACAGTACAAACAATAAAACTCTCCATAAGCTTCAAGATAGACTACTTCTCACTAATATTTGTTCCAGTCGCACTTTTCGTAACATGGTCCATCATAGAGTTCTCCATATGGTACATGCACTCAGACCCGTACATCAATCAATTTTTTAAATATTTACTACTGTTTCTTATCACAATAATTATCCTAGTAACAGCCAATAACCTATTCCAACTATTTATCGGCTGAGAAGGAGTTGGCATTATATCATTCCTACTAATCGGATGGTGATATGGACGAGCCGATGCCAACACCGCAGCACTACAAGCAGTCCTATATAACCGAATCGGAGACATTGGCCTAATCATAGCCCTAGCTTGATTTATACTCAACTCTAACTCATGGGACATACAACAAATCTTCATACTTAACCCAAATATAACCCCAATTCCACTAATAGGTCTACTCCTAGCTGCCATAGGAAAATCAGCCCAATTCGGGCTCCACCCATGACTCCCATCTGCAATAGAAGGTCCAACTCCAGTATCAGCACTACTACACTCAAGTACTATAGTAGTAGCAGGGGTATTTCTATTAGTACGATTTCATCCGCTACTACAAACTAACCAACTAATCCTTACAATAACCCTTTGTTTAGGGGCTATAACCACACTATTCACCGCTATATGCGCCCTAACACAAAATGACATTAAAAAAATTGTAGCATTTTCAACATCAAGCCAATTAGGACTGATAATAGTAACAATTGGACTCAACCAACCATACCTAGCCTTCCTGCACATTTGTACACACGCCTTCTTCAAAGCAATATTATTCCTATGTTCAGGATCCATCATCCACAGCCTAAACAATGAACAAGACATCCGAAAAATAGGAGGGCTATTTAATGCATTACCACTAACCACCTCCTCCCTCATCATCGGAAGCCTAGCACTTACAGGCATACCATTCCTTACAGGCTTCTACTCTAAAGATATTATCATCGAAACAGCAAACACCTCAAACACAAACGCCTGAGCACTCTTAATTACCCTAATTGCCACAACCCTAACAGCCGTATACAGTACTCGAATTATCTTCTTCTCCCTGCTAAGCCAACCCCGATTTCAAACAACTATTTCCATTAACAAAAACAATCCATGTTTGCTCAACCCAATTAAACGCCTAGCAATAGGAAGCATTTTTGCAGGATTTCTAATTACAAACAACATCCCACCCATATCAGTACAACAAATGACCATACCCTCATACATTAAACTCACAGCACTAGCAGTAACAATTACTGGATTCATCCTAGCAATAGAACTAAACAACACAACCCACAATCTACAATACAACTATCCATCTCAACATCACTCCTTTTCCACCATACTAGGATATTTTCCAAATATCATCCACTGCCTATACCCTCACTCAGTCCTAAAAACAAGTCAAAACTTAGCAACCTCCGCACTCGATCTAATCTGACTAGAGAAAATTGCTCCAAAAAGCCTCTCCAAAATAAACATCTCAGCATCATTAACAATGTCCAATCAAAAAGGACTAATTAAACTATACTTCCTATCATTTATATTATCCATTATACTAGCCCTAGCTACACTGACCTTTTACTACGAGTAATTTCAATAACAACAAAAATACTAATAAACAAAGCTCACCCAGCCAAAACCACCAGCCACCAACCATGACTATATAAAGCAGCAACACCCACATAATCCCCACGAACATATCAATCACCCAAATAACTGTAAACTGCCCAATCCTCTATATATTTTAACCCACAAAACACCCCATAGATATCCTCATAATAAACCAACCATAACATAACAATAACCTCTATAGTAACACCAAAAACTATTGCACCAAAAATTACCACATTCGATCCCCATACCTCAGGGTACTCCTCAGTAGCTATTGCAGTAGTATACCCAAACACTACCAACATCCCACCTAAATACACCAAAAACACTATCAAACCTAAAAAAGACCCACCAAAACTTAAAACCAACCCACAACCCACACCACCACTAACCACCAACCCTAATCCTCCATAAATAGGAGACGGTTTAGATGAAAAACTCACAAAACCAATAACAAACAAAATACTCAGCAAAAGTACAAAATACATCATAATTCTTACATGGGACTACACCACGACCAATGACATGAAAAATCACCGTTGTACTTCAACTATAAGAACCAATGACCCACATTCGCAAAACTCACCCACTATTCAAAATCATCAACCAATCATTCATTGACCTCCCTACACCATCAAACATCTCAGCATGATGAAACTTCGGATCCCTACTAGGAGTCTGCCTAGTAATCCAAATCCTAACAGGCCTCTTTTTAGCAATACATTATACATCAGACACAATCACAGCATTTTCATCAGTCACCCATATCTGCCGAGATGTTAACTACGGATGACTAATTCGCTATATCCATGCAAACGGGGCCTCAATATTCTTCATATGCCTATACCTACATGTAGGTCGTGGCCTATACTATGGCTCCTACTTATACCTAGAAACTTGAAACATCGGAGTAATCCTCTTATTAGCCACTGTAGCAACCGCATTCATGGGCTACGTACTTCCATGGGGACAGATATCATTCTGAGGCGCCACCGTAATCACAAATCTACTATCAGCTATCCCATACATTGGAACAGATCTAGTAGAATGAATCTGAGGGGGATTCTCAGTGGATAAAGCCACCCTAACACGATTCTTCGCATTCCACTTCATCCTACCATTCATCATTACAGCTTTAGCAATAACACACCTACTATTTCTGCACGAAACAGGATCTAACAATCCACTAGGACTCTCATCCGACATAGATAAAATCCCATTTCACCCCTACTACACCATCAAAGATATCCTAGGCTTACTAATCATAATCGCAACACTGGTAACCCTCGTTCTATTCTCACCAGATCTCCTAGGAGACCCTGACAACTATACACCAGCTAATCCACTCAGCACACCACCACACATCAAACCAGAATGATACTTCCTATTTGCCTACGCAATCCTACGATCAATCCCAAATAAACTAGGTGGAGTAGTAGCCCTAGTCTGCTCAATCCTAGTACTAATAATCATACCGCTACTACATACAGCTAAACAACGAAGCATAATATTCCGACCACTAAGCCAATTACTATTTTGACTACTAGTAGCCAACCTATTAATCCTAACATGAATTGGCGGCCAACCCGTCGAACACCCTTTTATCATCATTGGCCAAGTAGCCTCAATCTCATACTCCTCAATCATCCTAATTGACAAATAAAATTGTCAATTTTATTTGGATTCCTTTTTAAGTGACCAGTCATTTTTAATCAGCTAGACACCTATACTACTAATAAGGAAATGATCATTTTTAAAGTAAGTATTTAGGGCCTCAAGGATATCTGAGGTTGGCCATCAGGAAGAGCTTCCTGATTGTGAAGATAAATTTGCAAATACCACATTTTTATAGTATTAACTCCATTATTTATGTATTTGGTAAATTATACTTTCCTGTAATATATATGGCATACATTCACAAATCATGGTTCTTAGTAAAGTTCAATATCACTTTGCCTAAATATGTTCTCAAAAAAATTCTGAAATGCTCATTAGTCTCTTCTAAAACCTTAGTATGTAGAAAACATTGTTTTCCTCATTATTAAATTAGAAATGACCCAGAACACAGTGAAAACTAATTAGCTATAAAGGAAAATTTAAAAATAAAACAGCTTTATGAAAATTGCAAGCAGCCTTAGTTACAAGTAAAATCATAAAATATCAACTTGATATTATTTTACAGATCTATATCCAGACTTAAAAACTTCATTCCTATAATCAGTTTTATTCAAAACAAGGATATGACTCTATGACCAAAAATATGAGGTAATTAAATTGATTCTGACATCCAATTTTTATGATAGTAGTAGAAGATATACCTCTGAGAAAAGAACTTGAAATTTTTAAGATAACATTATTTTTTGCATATAGGTGTAAGGTTGTACTATCAAAACAACTTCACACATTAATTATCCTCTAAGACTATGCACTAAGATGCTGTATTGGATGCCAATATTTATATATGCTAAAATACTTAACTTTCATTTAATTCACATAGTCCATATTTTTATATTTACCTAGAGATTCTGCAATAAGTATGATGGATTTTGGTAGAAAGTATGCTTAAAAAAATGAGAAAAGTATGGGATAAATAAAAACAAAGGGTAAAAGGATAAAACCAGCAGAGGAGCAGAGACCATGGAAGTCAGTGACTTATTATAGTTTAGTGCATTGATTTATCAAATCCTTATGAATTGGGAACCAGAAATTTGAACAGACAAGACAGGGAACAGTGGCAGTGCGATGAGGAAGTGAGCATTTTTATTTTTCAGGAATATTGTACTTATGAGAAGAAGATACCAGAGTATAAATAAATTCTTGGGAAGGGGCCACAAAGAGGTAGATAGAATATCTGGATCCTGGATAGATGATGAGATTTATTATAGTTAATGTCTGTGAAATTAACTATTATTGGGCGAAGAAGGTAGAAATGTATATAAAATTGAGGGTATAATAGCATGAAGTCCTGATTAGCAGATACCTACAAGAGTTCAAGCAAGGTTAAGAGGTTTTCAGATTGCAAGCATTAACAGTGAAAAGCTAAGCAAATGCACAGATATTTGAGGTTAAAGCTAAAAATATATGAGAGATTATATCAGAATATAAGTATTTGAATGAAATGTTTTCTTCTGCAAATTAGTTGTCCTGAAAAGTTATACACTGCTTTTTGGTTCTAAAAGTGACCAGAATCTTTGACTATAACCATCCTACAAAATTTCCTGCTGCAACTCACAGCATAGTTTTAGAGTTTGTAGGCTCATTTTGTCTGCATGATTTTTTTTTTTTATCATGGAACAGCATGATGATGAATTTTAATAGTGTGGCCAGTTGACTCATGTAGGTGATAAAACAGTTTTATATATTTAAGCTATATGATGAAACATGAGAGTAAGGAAGGAAACCAATATTCTTTTATCTGTTGTATAATTGTAAAAGAAAAATACTCACATCTTTTTGAACAAAGTAGCATTGCAAGCATCATAAAGGAAAAGTATGTTAATCCTCAAATTTTCTACACTGGAGAGTAAAACAAATTGTGATTCCTTTAGCTAACATTGTAAAACAAAAATATGAAGCCATTTGCTTGCTTAACACCTTTTAATGACTTTCTGTTGCCCTTAAGAGAAATTTCCCAATCTTTAAAATTGTATTAAAGGCCGTCCATCACCTGGCCTCTTCCTCCTTCTCCACTCACATGCTGTTATTGGTCATGACATACTCATCCTTTCTCAATTTCTCTAAGGAAATCTGCATACACTCTCTCCTCAGTGTTTTTATCCATATTGTTTCTTCTTCTTGGACAATCTTCCAATCTTCATTAGCTATCTTCTATTCAGTTTTCAAATCAGTTTAAATGTTGATTTTTCAAGAAGGCCTTTTGTGATCTCGGGCTAAGGTAAATTTTTCTGCCATATATTCCCATAGCAACATGAACGTCTCTTTATTTAACAGTTATCAGACTAAACATTTCTTGTCATTCCCATTTATATGCTAGACTCTAAATTCCGTTAGGACTGGAAAAGCAGCACTTTTATTTGCTGTCATACCCCAAACTATATATTTTCCTGTCGTATAGTTTTGTATTTGTTAAACTGAATTGAAATTTTACTTGTGTCTAAAAAGTGAATTTCTAATGTCTCTTGTTCTATGAACTTTACCTTGATTCTAATAAACAGAAATTATTATTTCTCATTTTCATTGTTTGCACTTTTTTCATGACTTTAATGTTTCTCATATAATAAAGGGAATGCAAATGTCTTCTATCGCAAGGGGAAGTGAAAGACTTGACTTTTCCTTGAATGCATCCATGTACCCGATGCAAAAGTTGTGTTTCATTTAATCTTCCACAAAACAGAATATCATTCATGATTTTCCTACCAATTGCCAGAGCAGAAGCACATAGTATTAAATATTATATCTAGGTTTGCACGATGCCACATTTTCTCTTCTTTCTTCTTCACTACAGGCCTTCCAAATTATGGAAGAAGAAAACATATCCATCTATTATTGTTTCTGTTATCTGCTGCTGCATAACAAACTATCCCAACCTTAGTGATGTAAAACAGCAACCATTTTTTATCCTTACAAACTCTGGGGGTCAGGAATTTTAGCACAGCAGGGTGAGATGGCTTTTCTGTGGTCTGTAATGTCCAGGGCCTCTGATAATATCTGGGGCCTCTGAGAAGGCTTGGATGGCTAGGCATGAGTCAAATGTGGAGAAGCAGAATCATCTAGCAGCTCTTTCTGTTACATATTTAGCAGCTTTGCTGGGATAACTCCAAGAATGGGCTCAAAATGCACTGTGGCCAGAGTGGCTAAATATGACCTTTCCACGTAGTTGAGCCATCCTCACAGCACAGCAGCATAAAGGCGGTTGGGCTTCCTACATGGCAGTTCAGGGCTCCAAGAATGAATGTTCCAGTGAGCAAGAAGTAGTTTATGCCCTTATATGACGAAACCCCAGAAGTCAAGCAGAGTTCTTTTGTAGCAGGCAGGCCTTCCCCTCTTTTTAGTTCAGCTGTGCTCTCTGTGGAAAATCCTCAAACCCCCTCTCCTGACCTTCAGGAATGGGTAAAACTGCAGGCAAGGAGGTAAGACACATTCCTGGGATAGAAACTGCCTCCCCTAGCCTTCAGGAACTGGTGAAGCTGAAAGTAAGCAAGATAAGACATTCTGGGGTGGGGATCCCTCCCTTAATGGTTCAGCTTTGGGCCATTCTCAATTTAAATCAGCCAATTGTTTACCTTGTCTTTAACATGTCAAAGAGTCTATAAAAGCTAAGGTTGCCTTTTTTTCGGGGCTCAGACTTTCAGAGGTTACTCACTGGGCCCTATGGCCATAGCAAATAAAACCTGCTTCCCAAAACTACAGATCCTTAGTCTCGGCCTGTTCTAACTTTGTGGAATGTTCCTGGAGGCCTGTGGCCACGTTCCTGGTTTTCGCGCTACATTTCCTGCCATACTCTATTGGTTGAAACAATCACAAATCTGTCTGGCTTCAAGAGAAAGAGACAGTGACCATCTTTTGATATGAGGGCTTTCAAAATATTTGCAGCCAAATTGAAAAATTTCCACAGATATCTTCTCCATTAAAAAGATGACAAAATTCATGCTATTTGTCATCAATGGCATCAGGAACTGAACAGTTAATTGACACTATGTATTTTTTTCATCTTCCCTGTTATTACAATGTTTTTGAGAAAGGAAAAAATAGATAAGGGTTATGTTTTCTTCATCTTCAAATTCCCTGTTAACAGTACATATTTTTTGTCAACAAACAAAATATGGTGCAAAGGAAACTCAAAGTTAGTTTACAGAAAGTAGAAAAAATATAATAAACTTTTGTGCCTCAAGTTGTATATAACACATTTAATGTAATAAGTTTTGGAGTACCTGTTTTAAAAAAATGTAATTTTCTAACTTTATCAAAAGAACCAGGATAATTGTTCACCAGTTAACCATTAAATCTCCTCCTTAGTTCTACAAGAACAGAAAATATAATTATCTATGCAAATAATCTGGATTTCAGAGGGAAAAGAGATAAAAAAAAATAGGAAACTGTGAAAACTGGTACTGGAACAATCTTAAAGGTAACGACTATCAAACAGGTGTTACCTTAAATGTGACAATATGGTTCAAATTTCTAATTTTACTAGTCTATTCATAACAAAAAAATGTTTTAAGTGATCTTAAGTATGGTATATTTGTTAAATATGGCACATGATCTTCTGGAAGTGTCACCTTCAGAAATATATGTTATAGGTTACTGGTTTCTTTTCCAGAAGCGATCTGACTGGAGCAGGCTAAAATTGGGTTATTGTAGTATTTCTAAACCTTTAAATAAATGGGAAAAATATATTTTCTCTTGAAAATCAGAGTTTTAATATTGATTTAGATTATGTTTATATTTTGAAAATTTAAGGGCTCTTGAATCTCCTTAAGTAAATTGTAATTTAATGCAATTTTAGTTATACTCAGCAGTGTAGTTACATCTTGATTAAAGTAATTATAAAGGAAATGTAATCACATCTTAATGATATTCTTCATATTTCTTTGGGTTAAGGATCAGTTGATTTACCGTGATTATCCATCAGGAGAAGGATTATCACCTAAAAGTACCTATATTACTGTCTAAGCAACAGCCAAGAGTTTAATTTGCATGATTATTATCTTTGAGAGTATTTAAAATTGTATCAGTAAAAATTCTTCTTTTACAATAATGTCTCTCTTTGGAGCTGACCTAACTGATCTACAGAAAACGCAATTTTAGTTAGTTATTGAAAAATACAAGTTAGAATTATTGTTTTCCAGAAAGTGAAACAGAAAGTGAATAACAAGTTTACAGAATTGGAGGGTTTCAGATAGTTCTACTTTACACTGGAATCAGTTAAAAAAAATGTTACCTGAAGAATGTCAATTGTTTGGTTGTCAATTCTTTTATATTATAATTGGTAGTGACCATATCTGGTGTTTTCATGAAAGGAAATACTTAGGTCCGGTTTAGTATAACCTTTCTCAGAATTGCAATTATCTCTATGTTCCTGTGCCACTGATCATGTTTTTTCCTAATCTCTTGGGGTTTTATTAAAACTTTTCAAATTTCAGTCTCTTTCTGTTGTCTTTGGAAACGTATTTTGATTGCCTTACTGACCTCTGTCATCACCAATCCCTTCTCAATTCTGAATACCCTTTCTTGGTTTTGTGACCACCCAAACAACTCTAAGGGAGACACTAACATATGCTAGTTTCCTCTACTCTGCACCCGCAAAGTGCAAACAACACAGCTCCCTTCTCTGCCCCATCTCTCATTAAAGAGAGAGATTTAAACCTTTTAAAAACTAAGGGCAGCCAGTCTTTACTGTAAGGACAAGGATATGTGGAAGATCAAATAGTCCAAATGGAACGCTTTCAACAGTACAATGTGTAATGCAACTACCCAATAGTCTCTCTAATGTTTTGTTGGAGATAAGTTTTAGAAGAAAATGGAACAGCTTCATTCTCATGATTTCTTGTATGCTATCATAAATATCAAGTCCTTCATTTCAGTTAAATAGGTAACCAATGATGATACTACTTACTGAAAACCATCTGTCCGTGTTCATCTATCTCAACAAACTTCTGGGCAATTTGCATTAGCACAAGCTGTTATTTCTGTCTTTGCCAATGTTTAATGATGTCAGGTGATGATACCTCTTCTCAGGCAGCATATTATATGAAATTTTCAATGACATATTTGGTGTCCTGGAAAGATAATATTTTTATTCTTCACAGGGTGGAAAATGCATTGCAAATTCTGTGATCTGTAAAATATATGCACTAAAATTGTTTCAATTTCATATATGAATACTTCTATCATGGTTATCTAATAATCTAAATTATTTATATTTCAATTAATATTGTCTGTAATACTCTACATTCCTTCCTTTTAATCAATCAAAAAGGAGATATTATTTGACATAAGGAAGCATAGCCATGCATTATCTATTTGGAGCTAACATTAAGGAATGCACCAAGCAATAAGTTTTAGGTGTTAATGAGCAACATTAATTTTTTAAAAGAAAATAAATGAACAGTAGAACTGAAATTGAAATTTTAATATATTCAGTCTTAGATTTTCAGGGTTGGAACTGGCAAACTGCAAGATATTTGAATGAAAAGTGTTTACAAAGGCTGTGAGGCTTGAACCACAATTTTAAAAAGAGAATGCAGGTAGTGTTGGGTGAAAATAAGACTCCCCGCTCCTGCCCCCCACACACATAAGACTTCAAATCAGGGACTCATAAGAAAGATCTACATGACTTAATTATAAAGTTATAAACTTATAATTAGCTTTTGAAACTTTTCAAATAATTAACTTTTGAAACTTAATTATTTATTTTGACTGATGAGAGTTCCAGTCCAAAAAGAATGGGCTTCAAAGCAGAAAAAGAAGACATCACCAAATCTCATTTGGTATGTGTTTATTCATGCACAATTTATCTCTGTAACACCTATAATATTTGTACTTAATTATGTATATTTATATTTTGATACCTCAAAAAATAAGACAAATTCCATAACTTGAAATTAAGTTTAAACCTAATTTAATTGATTTGTATAAATTTGTATATTTGCAAGCACACTTGATTATATTTTACCAAGTATCCTGTTTCTGATGACTAGTTTCTATATTTTTATTCCATGAACCTTGCAGAATTTGTTACCAGATGTTATAAAAAATTATTTTATCTTCCTTTCTTTTGCTTTATAACTACTTTGGTATATTCCAAATTATGCCTTTGCTATAAAGTGTGGAAAGAAAGAGAATTGCAGGAAGAAATACTGAGATACCTTTTTCTAATCTCCAGTTTGACAATATATTCATCCCACCATCTTCTTGTAATTCTTATATATATTTTGTAATTTCTGAACCCTGTATTATTGTAAAATCTAACATACCAATTCAAATATTGTTTGCTGAATAAATAATATTTAACTATTTAAAAACATTTTTTAATTTAAAAAGTAGAAATATATATCATACCTATCTGAAACATAATTGGCAAACTTTTTTACAAACACATGTACTGTGCAAAATAATGTATTTTAAATCTAATTCTACACACCAAATATGTATTGTGATGTGATTACCCACTGCCTACCAAGTTTCCAGACCACCTTCTGCTCTAGCCTGTACCAGAATTAAGACCCACACAGGTGGCTGATTGCTAATATCACTGGGACATGGAAGCACTCAATTTGGTTCAATCGTGCTACCTCAGGAATGTACCACGATTGACTGCTGGTATCCTTTCCTTTAAGGATGAACAATGAAAGTATGCAAATGTCTGTTTAAATTCTACTTAACTTTTTCCCCTAAGAAGACATATCCCTAAGGCAGGATTTTAAAGGAAATAAAGGAGATTGCAAGTGGGTAGAAGAATTAAAAAACAGAAACAAAAATAAAACATGTTTTAAATTCTTAGCCATTTATTTTGTTACAGGACAAATATCAAGAGTCCACTTAATTATTCTTGTATTTTATTTTTGTATGCTTAGAACATGTTCAAATTGGCTATTACCATTCTCCCTGTTCTTTCTGCTTAATAATGTTCTTTTTATTCATTATCAGTACTGAAAAACATTCTTGATTTTTCATACCTTTCCAGGAACATTCTGCAGGCAAATTAAAAGGCAGGTGGAGCAAAATGACATTCTAAACATGTATTTTTGCTAATGAGAAAGATGGACTATGTAACTTGCAACTAGAGGCAAGTTGCATGTTGATGGTATTTTATTACATAAATATTTGAGTATTCTTTTTTCTTTAGGAAGTAATTAATACGCAGTTTGAAGGTATGGGATATCTTTGGAGCAGGCTGCTTTGAATGAAATGTATTTGTCTTGCTTTGACTTTTACAGACATTTTCAATGACATTGTTCCTGCCTGGAGATTTTAAGGTGAAGTTATTTTAATAGCGTTTCATAATTGTAGGTAGAAAAGTCCATCTATATACTCTGCCCCTCCTCCCCCATGTCCCTGCATAATTTTGTGATGCTGGATGCCCAAAGTTCTGGTAAATAGTTTTTATAAAATTCACTTTCTTTTATTTCTAGGACAAATACACACTCTAATAGACATCAACAGAGATTTTTAGTCAAGGCACTAGGAGTTTCTTAAACATATAAACCATGTATTTTCATTTTAAATCCATTTCTCAAACTCTTTTGAGAAATAAAAGGACAGTTTTATGGCAAGGACATTATTTCTTTAATTGTTAAAGGATTATATTTTACCTTGGCATAAAACAGTTTATTTTCTTAATTTTCAGTGACATTAGGTGTGAGGAGTTTTAACAGAGATAGTGGAGCAATTATTTCTTATCACAGAGTGAAATCAATTATATAGGATATTATAGAAATCAACTACTTTCCTTTGCCTTGCCAAACCTTCCATCATTGACAAAAATAACTTTGGCTCTGATGTGAAATCCACAGGAAGTGATATTTCAATAATTAGGTAAGTAAAATGAAAAGAATTGGGTGCATACCTCAGTAAGTAAACAAAACAAACATTGTAGTATGCTGAAAATTTGTGTTTTCTCCATTTTACTTCATTTCATATTTGATATTCTGAAAATGAAAATCTTAGCTTGGATTTGGCATTTATGCAATGTATCTACTAAAATGTAAGCAAACTCATGTTGTTGGATTAAAACTTATTCAATGGGTAAACATTTTTGATTTTTTATGTAATATTATATATTTATAAAGGTTCTACTAATTTGCTGAACTCTTTACTGAGAATGTTTATATACACATACACAAACATATACACTTTGTGATTTGGAAGAAGATGTTAGAGGGTTAAAGTAAAGGAAATTAATCCCAATTTTCTCACAATATATGATAAATATCTTTCTCTAAATTCAGCAAATGCAACTCTAGAAACAGTAGATTTCACCCTCCCCATGCTCTTTGGAGTAGTTTCTCAGCTCTTTCATGTATGGAGGGATAATCAAGAGCTAATACCTTAAATAAAAAGGTCTCTGATCACCTAAAAAATCTGCATGTGGATGCTATCAATAGGATCTATCTAATGTGAATTATTTTATTATTGGGTGATTGAAAAGATTAAGTTAATTTGTTAACATTCAGAATACACACAAAAAAATCTGTTACTGATAACTGTGCTTGATTCAATGGAAAAATAAAGTGAATTTTTAATATCAGTTTCTCTTTCAAAAAAGGAAAGGAAAATTGTAACACCAACTGGGCATGGAGAAGGAAGAGTATTACAGGGTCTGAGTCTGAGGCAAAACTCTGTTTCTATCTTTAGCAACATAGGGATGTCACAAATATAAAATTCAAGGGCTTGCCACCAGCTTGCTGAAGATTATAGTCTTTTCAACCATTAATGCAAAAAGTGGTGCCTTCCCATTAATTCTTCAGAATGTCTTAAAATAATAATAATAATAATAATAATAAAGGAAGTGAAAAAAAATCCCCAATAAGAATTTGATATAGAAGGGACTCAAATGATCATGTTTAAACCCTCTAATATATAATACTTAGTCTGATCTCTCATATTCTTAGAATAGAGTCTCCTCCAGAAAGTTGTCCATGATTGTGGGCTTTTGAACAGGAAACAAAATTTTCTGTTTCCATATCTTAATGTCTGTGGTTATTCCAAGAGGTTGTGGGCTTGTAAAGAGTAAGAAGACTGTCAGCAAGCCCAAGTTCATTACTTCTTCACCTTACTAGGGAATTAGCTTCCAAGACAAAAGTGTCACAGACCAATAACTTCTGAATTTGATTTCCTTAACAACATGCTGTGGCAAGGAAAAAAAAATTCTCCTCAATGCATCCTTCTTCCTTTGGATGTAAGATATTTCATCGGTTGGGATGATTTGGACTTATAGCCGACTATATAGCCAACTTGCCTCAATCTTGTTATCTTACAGTCTGTGATATCAGAGACAGGGGTTTTATTCTTACCATCTCCTAGTCAAAATCCAGAGTTCATAAAAATCTCTACACAACCTTCAGTCATTGAGTTACTTTAATATATTAAAACTTTCCTCTGAGAAAAGGGGCTTCCATTGGTCTGTGCATTCTTATTGCAAAAAATTTGCAAATACTAGATGAGGAAGGAAACTAATATTTATGAGTAAACTAATGTTTCCAACTTGTGTGAGATACTTTCCATTTGCCACTTCAAATCCATGTCCCACATCTCTCACTTATGCTTTATTTACCCAGGAAATTGCCCTTTAAGAATATGAATATTTTGGGTCCTCTGGTTTTTGGTCAGACTCAACAAATGAGGACCCCAAGCCAAAGATCAAAACGATGAAGAAGGGTGAGGTAAGGATAATTATTCCCCTTGCTTCTTCTCTGAAAGGTCATCTCAAAGAACCTGTGCCTTCAACCAGAAACCACCATCCCCAAAAGTATAGATTCTACAAGAGATTTTAATTCTGATTTTGAGTAATGCTCCCTCTTTGCTCCTTTTGACTTAGTAGTGGTAAGACCTCTGCAGCTAGGAAGCCACAGGTTACTTCATTATCCTTTGTGGTTTCTGCCACCCCCCTCCCTTACCAACACATTTGTAAATAAAGCCTCCAAGGATTTTCCTATTGTCAGTGCATAGTCACTTTCTGTTGGGTACCTGACTTATATAAAAACTATTGAGAGCAGGGTAAACTAAACTCATATACTGTTTCTACATCTTGTAGAAATATGAAGTTTATCCCCAAATTTCTGTGAATTTTAGGGTCATGACTCCTTATCCCTATCATTGAACTTTGCATCTGATAAAATAATTCATTTTGTTTATCATATAACTGAAATCTCCTTCCAGTCTTTGTATCTCACTATATCAAATGTGGGTAGTTTCTTAATTTATATGCTCTTGTGCACACAAGTATTTTGCTAAGGCTGCCAGAATTTAATACACCTGAGATGGATTGGCTTTTATATAAGGGGATTTATTTAATAAAAAATTTACTGATTTGGGATGGCACAAAGGATGTGTGCGGGGTTTCCCTTTTGGTATCTGGAGTTCAAATGCTTTTCCCTGGGGCATGTCCTTTCTGCATCTCCAAATGTCTGGATCTAAGCCAGCTCTGAGCTCTGCGCTGAATTGTTCTGGGCTGTGCTGAGCTCTGGGCTATGCTGAACTCTGCTGGACTGTACTGAGCTGTTTCTCTTTCTTCTGTCCCATTTTAAGTCTCACTCATTGTGGATGACACTTTCCTTAGCTGATCGCAGTTGTAATCAGCCACAGATGAATTTCACCTGCTAGATTTAAGTCCACCATAAGAGAAAAAGTAGGTACCATCACTTGGACAAGTTGACACCTGAATCTGTCACACTCACATAGACACACATGCATACACAGACGCACACACTTTTTTTGGTAAAGATTGGAATGAAAAAGGCAGAGGAAAAATGTGTAATCTCATAAACAACTTACATTTGAATATTAGAGATTCCTATTCTTAAACGTTCCATTACCTACCTAATTGCTGGAAATTTTATTGTCCTTTTTACATCATGGGTCCCTGGCTCATATACACTTTCTCTTCCTATTCTTTATTCCTCCTTCACAATTCATCATCCTCTTAACCAAAACCTTCCCAGAATCCCCTTCCATTATTACCTCCAGAACCTCAAAGTATCTTCTTTCTCTTATCCAGCAAAAATCAACTTTCCCATTTTGCATACCTGTATTTACCATTTTTTTAGCAAACTGAAGGTATCTTCTATACAACAGAGCTCACATTTCTAAAAAAGACTTCTGTACCTATTGTACAAGTACAGTACTATATAATGCATCTATAACATGCACATGTTACTTGACACATGTGTGTTAGTCTATGTGTGTGTGAAGTTAACCACCATCGTATGCTTAGTTAATGCTATGATAAAGAAGGTCTCTTTACTTTGAGACAATATGTAAAATCACATATTTTGAAAGTCTTCCTTACCCTGCTTTACTTGAATTCTATCTGAATTTCCAACAGAAGTTATTAAAACTCCATAAAATAGGAGACGTACCAAATGGGTTTTCAATAATTACACATTGAATTCATACAGAGAAGCTTCTTCTAGCAAAAGCATCCTCAAAGAGCAAGGAGGATATGATATCCTGAGCACTCAGTAACCTAACTCCTTTCACTTTGCACTATTCTCAGGCAACTTTTTCCAAGATGTGAACTATAGAGCTTACAGTAGCTCAGCTTTACAGATACTGTTTTTTGCTGATGATTTCGAATAAAAACCTGGTGATGAAGAACATCAGTCAAGCTGGGATAAAATTCTGATCTCTAAGCTAATTATTGTGGCAGGAAGGTGAAATACAATATTGAACAAGTCTTAATCCTATACCTACCTGGATAATCAGGGAGGAGAGATTTTCCTGTTTTAACAACATGGACTGAAAGTAGCGGAAAAGAAGTTTCAAAAGGGAAAATCACCATTTCTTGACAAATGGGATGAGTAAAGTGGGTTAGTCAGACAAGACACAGGTGGCCATTACAAAAAAAAAAATCACACAATACGTTGCTTAGAATCAACATCATAAGTGTCTTTCATAATATACTTTCAAAAGTCTTCTGATCTAACAATGCAGTTATTTCACACACATTCTATAGCATATTCTATGTTCATTCCAGGAACAGAACATCTAAAATTTCATCCAATCAACTACAGATGCAATTACTCCTTTTCAGAAACCTACAACTGGATGATAAATTTACCTAACCTCAGTATTTTCAACATTTAATGGCAAAGGTAAAATAAGTTCTCTGAAATGAAGTACCTATTTGGCAAAGTAAAAACCCACAGAATGATAGCTTTTCATAACAGAAAATACCCTGCTTGAAAAGCCTGGTAATAACTTCCTGCACTTGATAGGAAATTTGTTTATTGGTTAGCTAGTATGGCAGTTCTTGTGACTGTGTTCTGGTTCTTTCTTGTGTTTGGTGTTCCTTGACAATCTTCTTGGAAAGATATTGAAAAGACTCTTCTTCCTGAGATCTGCTATACTTTAGTAACCAACAAACCCAGGTTTCTGATTCTAGTCCTGGAATTTGACTCAGAAGTTGAGTATTAATAGGTTTTATTTGACCAGGCTGTTGTTTCTTTTAAAATTCATCACCTAGAAATTTAGAAGTGCTTTTGGTAATTCAATTTCTTTTTGCTCCATAAGTAAATATTAGAAGTCTGCAATTTTATCGAATAATGGCTCCTGAATCTAAACTACATCCTGAGGATGTTTGACTCTTAAAAAGGAACTTGTGTACTCAGTATATTTCTTTAGACTTCATTTCAATGATTTTAATTTTGATAAATCTTGGAAAAATATGAAATATTAGGTCAGAGATAGAGGTACAATAAATGTTTCCTCTTGACCCCATGCCACATCCAAGAAGCTGCCTCTGTAAAGTTTGGGTAACTATCATATTGTCAGGCATGGTTATAAACTTACTAGTAAGAACTAGAAAGAAAATAAAGATCAGATTTCCCCAGATTTCAATCTTGTTTTTCCTGTGTCTCTATAATTTCTATATTTCCTTATGCAATCTTTAATTTAAAATGGAGAAGTAAGCTTTGTCAGACCCGTAAGGTACATGATTATGAGACTTGTACTGATATCTCTTGACTGTACAGACTCTCTTGGCTTGATATAAGTTCTCTTGGCAAGCAATAAGCTCGTAGTTTATTACAAGAGAGATCAGAACATCTTTCTAGGTATGCCCATGATCTGTATGTAAGATGTAGCAGGTGACTTTAATAAATGATTTCAAACATTTGATAGATGTTGTCAACTTTCAAGTTGGAAATAGCAGACTCTTTGATGCCTCACATCCAACCTTTAGTAATCATATTCTACAAGCCAGGGTTACTTACTTAAAATCCACCATTACAAAATACAACTGAATCTTTCAGGAACAAACAGTATAAATTCTACTCACAGTAGTATGTCAGCAAATATGTACAAATCAGCTCTTCAAAAAACTTTTGGGTGCCAATTTTTACTACACAAATTTATTGTAATTTTTACTGATATGAAGAATATATAGCATATAATTGAAAAATAATGATAAAATATGTGTAAACTTAATTAGCAAATTCCATATAGCCAATTGATTCTCAGAGAGTATATTCATCAATTTTTGTCAAATCCTTAAATCCAAAACCAATGAATGATTGCAACTAACTGATGAATGACTGTAGCTCTGTTATGAACACTGGTTGATATTTTCACTTATGTTAGTGAGTAAGATGAAAATGAAATAAAAAGAACTATTTTAAATCTTACTTATTCATCGAAAGCATAAACAGCTACATGCTCTATCTCAGAATATCAGTTATGAAAGCAAAAAGAATATTGCTTCAATATTTGGAGACTGTTTTGTGGTCACTCACATGATGCAAATTTTCAGTTTAATATGCATTTTGGACAAATCCTTTATTGTTTTTTTTTTAATTCTTGACAATTGACAAATCAGCAAATCAAGCCCTGATATGTAGTGTTTGCCTATTATCATGGTGTAATTACTCCCTCTGTGACAAAAGTATGAGCCACAAATCTGCGGTTTTTAAACCTGAAGTTAGGGTACATATTAAGTCACCATTTCGTAGTATTATAACTATGTAGATTCAATAGATGTAAATAATTTCCATAGCAACAAAACACAGTAAGATAATTGAAAAGTGGTGATAATATGCACCCTAACTTCAAGTTCTTTTGTAATAAATATAACTTATTTAAATAAAATTTGATGTAATTTTATTTTTAATAATAGCTATCTTAACAATAAACTCATATTTTGGTCTGAATACGATGTATCAGAAATGAAATAGCTTTTAAAAAGGCAATTTATTAAGTTATAAATTTACAGTTCTAAGGCCATAAAAATGTCCAAATTAAGGCATTCAGATACAGATACCTTGACTCAAGAAAGGCCAATGTCTATCACATGGAAAGGCATGTGGCTGTCATCTGCCGGTTTATGTTTCTGGTTTTGTTGTTTCTAGTTTCTAATTCCAGTGTTTTCCTCTCTAAGGATCTGTGGACCTTCATGTTCTCCTCTGGGACACAACTCTGGGTTCTGATGTGCTTAACTTATCATGGAAAGGCACATGGCAACATCTTCTGGGCTCTGCATCTCCAAACATCTGTGTTAGACATCTGCTTTTTCTGTCTTCATTCCAAGCATCTCCAAATTTCTACATCTCTGTCGGCTTTGAAGCAACTGTCCTCCAAGCGTCTGAGTTTCTCCCAAAATGTTCCCCTTTTAAAAGACTCCAACAAACTTATCAAGACCCACCTTCAATGGGTAGAGTCACATCTTCATCTAATCAAAAGATTATACCCACAATACGGTGTGCCACGTCTATGGATACAAACCATTTAAAAGATCCCACCAACAATGGGTGTGTCACGTCTCCATTGAACCAATCCAAAGTTTCCACACCACAACACTGAATCAAGATTAAAAGAAACTTGGTTGCCCCCACAAGACTGAATCAGGAAACAGGACATGGCTTTTCTGAGGTATATAACAGCTTCAAACTGGAACAGCTCACAGTATTCCGGGCAATTTAGCAGTCAGACCTCATGAACTGCATAACTCTGCTCAAGAACATGATTGCATCTAACTTTAAAGCCAAGGATTATAGTTTATTTTGGACACAGGAGTGCAAATGATATAATCAGAAATTTACACAAATCTCGTTGATGGTGAGTTCAACATATATTATTTCCCATAAGAAAATCAGGGAAAAGAAATGCATATACTGCATAACTTGCCAAAAATATAACATACCTCTAGAATAAAATACTAATTAGTAAATAAAATAACTACTCTTTACTGACCAGTAACTATATTTCAAATACAATTCTAAATATTATTTACACATTATCTCATTGGGCAAACAAAAGTCCTTGGCCATCCATAGTATTTCTTCCCATTTTTAGATAAAATGAAGTAAATATCTAGGAATATTTTTGCCTTTTAAAATAAATGTTGCATAGGTGTTAGTGGTAGAATGCTTGCCTTCTGTATGGGAAACCCAGGTTCGATTCCCAGAACTTGCGACTAAAAAAAAAAAGAGAAATTAATAAATATGTGTTAAAATCTGGGTCCAATCTCAAATTGAGTGTAGAATCTTCATTTTATATATAGAATCTGAGGCAGTGGACCCCATATTCTTAGTATTGAAAGTCTATCCATCTTTTCTTGGCCTTTCTTTTTTGGATGTCAGAAGACATTTTAGCTGCAAGACAAATTGCCTTAAATATCAGCATTGGTAGGAGGTACTGTCAATCTAGGATAAAAGTAGAAAGTGGTCCTAAAGAAAAGGCCTTCTGTAAGAGAAAATGACACTGGGCAATGCATACTAAGTCAATTAAACAAAACCATGTCATTGGCTATGTTTGGATAAGGGAACAAGGAAAAGAGGACTAGAGTTACTCTAGCATTACTCTTTGGAAGTAATGGTCTAAGTATCAGGACACTTTCAAAAAGAAGTTGAATAAAAGCTTAGAGGAAGTTGGAATAGAAGAAAAATGTTAAATTTCTGTTTCTTTCATTTGGTCTTATGTCTTGAATAAATTTTTCCTCCTAATTCTATATGCTTCATGTGGATACACTGACTAATTGAATTTAATTCTGATATTTTGTAGTTCCTCTTTAGCTAAGGACTGTACTCTTACTCTATACTATATGATATCCCAGTTGTCTGGTACAGTGTTCTTTGATTTTTAAAATATTTTTTCCAATATTTGTATATACGTAATTAAAGTTCAAGATATTAAAAAATCAATAAAAATGAATAAATTAGTAAAATAATACAATCAAATAACTAAAAAGATTAAAGTAAAAATCACCTGGAATTCTTCAATGTAGGATCAGAGCCATACAATGTTATGAGTCTATTAACTTATATATCCAAAAGTCTCTTTACACTACTGTCAACTGTGGTAATATAACATGCAGTCTTTATTCTGGTCTTCCTGTTCTTTTCTTTATTTTACTCCCATCTCCAATTCTTAATATAATGGTCAGTATCATCTGAAGAAAGGGCTTGGATCTGTGAATTAAAATACCTCCATTAAGTGTACCAATTTATCAGCAATAATTATATAATCTTAGGTCACTGTATATCTTTAGATAAATATTATCATGGATGAAGTGTCGCAAATATACTTCAAATCATGAGATATTGTCAAAAGGAACTCATATGAAGGTAAAAGCATCTAAAAGGAAAAATTTGGAAAAAAGTCAAAGGTTATTTTTCCAAAGTTAGTCCAAATTACATGACAATAGTAGAGAAGCTAAGGAAAACAAAGGTTATTATGGCCTTCTCAAAAAGTTTCTTTTTAAATTCACAGTCTAGATATTAAAGATCATGATTAACACCTTTTGGGTCTATTCAGATTATGACTATGCAATAGGATTTCCACATACATCTTTTCAATTTCTAAGGAAATTTTAGGAAATTTCAGTTTCAGGAAATTTTCCCTACTAGTTCCTGTTTTAATGCATATTTACTCTGATAAAAAAATTAAAAGGGGGTGCAAGAACAGTTCCGTGGTAGAATTCTCACCTGCCATGTGGGAGACCTGGGTTCCATTCCTGGCCCATACATTTTCCAAAACAAGCAAACAAACAAAAAACAAACAAACAAAATTCAACAAGTTTTGCTACAATAACAAGGATATTCACATGGAAAAAAGAATGAAATGTGACCCTGCCATACAGCATACAAAAAAATTAAAAAGTGACTGGAGGTGGGGCAAGATGATGGCATAGGGAGGTTGAGAATTTAGTTCATCCTTTAGAGTAGCTAATAGATTGCCAGTAACTATCTGGAAAAATTGTTTGTGGGACATGTGTGAGTAGACACAACATTGTACACCTGTCTGGAATGGGTCTAAAGGCTGAGATCATACCACAGAACTGTGAGTAAAGACCTCAAACCTGGAAGCTGGCACCTCTCCTCCACTGGTATGGCAGGCTTCCTCAGAAACACTTTCCTGTGGGAGAAAAGAAGAGGCCTATTCTGGGAACAAGGGAGGGCAGCCCAGCCAAGCTGCAATTGCAGTTTTAATTAACAAATTTGATCATCTGAATATAGCTCCAAGCACAGATAAACCAAAAGCAAGCAATGAAGGAATCGTGAGATTTCTCCAGTCAGACAGGAGGCAAGGCTGATGGGAAAACAAAATCAAAAGCAAAAAAGAGAGACTTTTGAAGTTAGCCCGGCTCAGAATACTGGAAAAGGGCTGTACCCAAGGCTCATAGAGACAGATAACAACTCCAGTTCTTGACAGGTGAACCTTGGGGACTGGGACCAGAACTGAAAAAGGAATTAAAGAAAAAAAAAAACTATTCTAAATAGCTCATTAGAGAAAGCCTCAGGCATATTCAATTGCCAGCCCTCATCCAGAAGAAGATGGAGTTAATAAGCTTCTGAGAGTCCAAGTGTGATGGTCAGGTTCATGTGTCAACTAGTGGTGCCTGGTTGTCTAGTCAGGCAAATGCTGGACTGTCTGTTGGTGTGCGGACATTTCATGAACTTAAATCATGACCATGTTGGCTGCATTCACAGTTGATTGTATTTGCAATCACCTAAGGGGAGTGTTCTGCAATGAGTAGTGCTTAATCTAATCACTGAAAGATTTTTAAGGAGGATCCTGGAGAGATGGTCACTCTTCCTGCTTCAGCCAGCCAGCCTCTCCTGAGAGTTCACTGAGGACCGGCTTTGGAGCTGCCAGCTCACAGCCTGCCCTATATTTCTTGAATTTTTATACCCCAACAGTTATATGAGATGCTTTATAAATTCTCTATTTACAGATATCTCCTGCTGATTCTGTTTCTCTAGAGAACCGTACCTAATACAGCTTAGTAACAGGAGTGGTTCTTAGGAAACAGAATCTTAAAAATGGGTTTTTACAACTGGTTTCCTACTCTAACTAGATTCATAGGCACTTATGACTCTGCTTCCAATAATCAGGATGACAGTGCCAGTCCATGGAGTAAGCTGGTAAAAGAGATAGTCAAAATACCACCATTCAATTCTAATAGCATGCTTAAATGAAACCAGGCTCTAGATGATAATATTTTTGACACTTTCATAGAGTTTTATAGAATTAAGAGGTTTAGAGATGTTTGTTGTGGCTGTTGTTAGATATGCTGGATATATTGATGAGGGAAAGTGATGAGCTGAAGTCTTCAAATGAAAAGCTTTTGCACTGTATGACAGCTGTAAAAGTTTCCATATGTGCCCTGAAAGAAAATCTTATTTTGTTTATCCACAGACTTGAGATCTCTGAAAATCAAACTCGACGTCTCATTGTTAGAGTAGCAACCTTACAACATAAATGGAAATCTCAACCTTGCATAGTGTCTGCCATTAAAGTGAGGGCATTAATTGGAAAGAAGTGGGACCCTGAAAAATGGGCTGATGACATATAGATTGATAATGAAACCCTAGATTGTGCTGAGTCTTTTCTAGATAACCCTGTAATAGTCTGTTCTGAGGAGTCGGCCACCCAACCTCCACCTGAAGGGATTAAACCTCCAGTACCTGTGAAGCACATAATTAATCCCCATGGGGAAACAACCCTTGCTCTTCTGCATGGAGTGATTAATCCTGTTTCACCAGATGAAACTGCAAAGGAATGCCCTGAAGTAATTGGCTTGGAAGATACTTCTAATTCTTTTCATGACCCACCCCCACCATCCCTCTTTTCTTAAACCTGTAACCAGACTGAAGTCCCAGTAGGCCCCAAAAGATGAGGTACAAAGTATCACCCATGAGGAGGTGCACTATACTACAAAAGAACTGCATGAGTTTTCCAATTTATATAGACAAAAATCAGGGGAATATGTGTGGGTATGGATTTTAAGGGTGAGGGATAATGGTGAAAAGAATATAAAGCTGAATCAGACTGAATTTATTGATATAGACCTACTAAACAGAGAGTATACCTTCAATGTTATAGCTCAAGGGGTTAGAAAAGGCATTGACAATTTGGATGATTGGTTGAAACATGGATCAAAAGGTGGCTGACATTACCTCTGGTTGAAATGCCAGAACTGCCCTGGTGTAATATAGATGAGGGGATCCAAAGGCTTAGAGAGATTGGAACATTAGAATGGATTTATTATGGAAAGCCTGCTCATATACCCCAGGAATGTCCAGAGGACACACTTTTTATCAGAACTATGAGAAACAAATTTGTGAGACTAGCCCAATCATCCTTGAAGATCTCTGTAGTTACCCTTCTCTGTAGGTCAGATATTACTGTGGAACTGTTGTCACTGAGCTGGAATCCTTAAACCTAAAGTCTATTTTGAAATTCATTGAACTAATTTTTCACCATTCTGAAGCTCATCACATCTACTATTTTTAAGTTTTTTACAAAACATGATGAGTACATTATCCAGATCAGTAAAAAATATTTTTTAAATACACTTAATATGTCTGTCAAACAATGAAAGTTTAGTCTTTATATGCATATATGCCTCTCATTACAAAAATTAATTTATCATTCTGGAATATTACTAGGGTTGTGATGATTCAAAGGAAAGGGATAACAAAATAACAGGAATAACACCTTAATGGGTGAGAGGCAGTTTGATATATGCCAATGTTGGAAAAAAGCTTACATGTTAAGGAAAACATCAACTATAAGAAAGCTAGTATCAATAAAACACCTATCAAAATCTCGACTGGAGTTTTTCAGATATTGACAAACTTACTGAAAATTCATATGAAAATGCAAGGAAACCAGAATAGCCAATACAATCTTGGAAAAGAACAACAAATATGGAAGACACCCACTTTCCGTTTTCAAAATTTCCTACAAAGCTATGGTTATCAAGACACTGATGTAGTATCATAAGGATAAATACATAGATCAATGCAACAGAACTGAGTCCAGAAATGATCCTTTACATTTAAGTCCAATTGATATACATTAAAGGTACTAAGAAAATTGACAATGTTTATATAATGATTAGCTTTTATATTGTGACCGTGTGAATGTAAAAACCTTGTCACTGACACCCCCTTTATCCAGTGAATGACTAGATACTAATGAAATTATCTAGTCATTCTATTGCATGAAGACATGCAATTAAAAAAAGTTAGGGTAGGGGTTAGGGAAAAGAAGTTATGGAACCACATGCTTTTTGTTATATTAAATTATTGATCAAGATATGATATATGTAAATTTATTGTTTCATAAAGAGTAAGGCAAATGATATCATCAGGCAAAGTATAAAATCCATGATGTAATTTTTTCAGGAGATGTAATCATAGATTTTTTAAAATCTCAAAATGATACTTTTATCTACCCACAGGAAAAGTAGACATGTAGTAATACAGAATGTTCTTACAATAAGTAGGATGAAGATCTATTTGACAGCATGTCGATTAGCAACCTAAAATGTTACAAACTTTTATTGAAAAAATTGAAAGGAAATATATAATACCTATATTCTTCTGTGATAGCTTTATTTATTTAATAATATATGTCAGCATGTTCTTGTAAATATTCACTAAAAAGAATAAAATGGCTTTATATAACAAAGGATAATGTAGGTACTATTAATAAATTATGAATTTTGGCAAAAGAAATGGTAATATATCTATAAAAAAATGAGAGAAGACCAGTAATTAGCCTTGACAGGGTGGTTGTGCAAACACCTTCTGTAGGAGACACTTTGCTCAGCCTTATTGTAGTAACACGATTTTCCTGATAAGGTTACCCACTCTGTCCACTCTTTGCCTGAGCTATTAACTCACTCTTTTCCACTGATCTCAATCTTACCCATATCTTTTGGCCCACTTCCACCCCTTCCCAATAGATGGTTTTTGCCAGAACTCCTAAAAGTTTCCCAAGGCCATTCCCAAGGAACTAGTTGCCCACTGTTTAAGCTTACTAGGCTGCTATATAAATAAATTAGAACAATTCAGCACACATATCAGAGCTGTGTTAGATACAGACATTTGGTAATATTTCAATGTTAAATTTCCTGATCTTGATAATTTGATTGTGGCTATGTAAGATAATGTCCTTAGAAAATTAGAGTATTTAGGGATAGAGAGGCATAATGTTTGTGATTTACTCCAAAGATGTTCAGAAAATATATATATTTGTGCAAGAGAAAACTGATAAAACAAATGGGGCAAAATGTTAATAATGAACCTGGTAAAGAGTAAATGGGAGTTTTTGTATACAATGGAGAAGATTGGATCCCAAGTTGGCAGAAGACAGGTAGCAGCACTTAATCACTAAAGGCAAGGTGGGTGTGGTATCATAATGGACAGCATACTCAAAGCAGGAGTCAAAATAATCTGACTTGCAGAGATTTATGGCATAAAATTCAAAATTGGTTGCAAATGCTTTTTCAAATTCTAATTTTGTAGCAGGCAGGCCTCCCCCTCTTTCTGGTTTAGCTGTGCTCTCTGTGGAAAATCCCCAAACCCCCTCAGTTCTTGCAGGCAAGTGAGACAAGGCACATTCCTGGGATAGAAACCCCTCCCCTAGTCTTCAGGAACTGGTAAAGATACACATAGGCAAGAGAAGACATTCCTGGGATGGGGGCCCCTCAACGGTTCAGCTCTGGGCCATTCTCAACTTAAATCAGCCAATTGTTTACCTTGTCTTAACATGTCATACAGTTTATAAAAGCTAAGGTTGCCTTTCGTTCGGGGCTCAGACTTTCAGAGGCTACTCAGCTGAGCCCTATGGCCATAGAAAATAAAACTCGCTTTCTGAAACTACGGATCCTTAGTCTCAGCCTGTTCTAACTTCATGAAACGTTCCTGGAGGCCTGTGGCCTTGTTCCTGGTTTTCGTGCCACATTTCAAATTTGAAAATGACCTCATTATTACCATCAATATGAAAGTGGTGACTGTGGTGAACTGGCTACTGAATTACATGACTTTAAGACATATTTTCTTATTGCAAATGTAGTTTTTTGTTTTTTTTACTCATTTCTCAGTTACTGACAACATTCTCTCTTTTAGTTGTTACTTCTTTTAGTAAGGCTTTTACATAGTCTCCTATTTGTTCCACTTTTATAAATTTTCTTGATCATTTATATTTTACATTTTATTTTGGAAGTTCCCATTAAATATCAATATGTCAGTAAGATTCTATTATGCGAGTAGTACTGCTCTGAATTTATAGGTTACAAAGGAGGGATATGGTACCTCCAATTCTTTAGAGTTTTGAGGATTGTGCACATTAAAAAGGATTTGCTTGACCTTCCCCAGTGCTGTTCTGAGATTTACATTTATTGCATCTGCTAAGTCATGTGTCAATTAATTATATCCTTTCCAGTTCCAAAATTATATTGCTATTTCTCTTCTCTCTTTCACACAAGTTTAGAATCCATGTTTTTTAAATCACTGTATGATAGTTTTAATAATGTATTCTAAAGCCATGAAATTAAATCTTTATGTCTATTATATTTTCTTTAGTACAGATATATAATAGATAATGTAGATATCAATTTGATTCACCAATTCTGTTTCAGAGTCAAAACACTTTAAAAAAAAACACACTTTCATATTAAGTATTTGTTTCAAGAAAAATTCACATATGATATCTTTGATTAATCCCCTGACACCATTGCATCCATTTTATTTTTCTGTAACTTCTATTAGCAAAATGTCAAAACTCATAATCTCCCATATCTCTTAATATTCTTTTATAATTTATCTTTTGTTCATTTCCCACTGCATATTAAAATCAGAAAAAACAGAGCCAAAAAATTCTGAACAGTTAAATAGAAGCTATGCTGGAAGTCTAAAATAAGTTAAACTGGACACCAAAAATAACAAAACAAATGGAGAATAAAGCCAACTAACAAGAAAACCCTTTGTAAAAAAGTGAAAATCACCTCCAGATTGGATTAATCAAAGAATGAGATGCCTAGATGCTAACATAAAAATTACAAGTCACACTAGGAAAAAAAAAGATATGGTCCAATCAAGGGAACAAACTAACACTTCATATGAGATACAGGAGTTGAAACAACTAATTAATGTTCATTCAAACATACTAGCTAAAGTCAAAACTCAAATAAAGTAAAGGGAAGATATAAAGAGATGAAGGATATAAAGAAGATATTTGGCAACCATAGGGAAGAACTCAAGAGCAGGATTTATGGTAATGAAAGGCAACATAGAATAGATGAAAAACACAGTAGAGAATTATGACAGCAGATTTGAAGAAGCAGGATAGAGGATTAGTGAGCTGTAGGACAAGACACCTGAAATCATACCCACAAAAGAGCAGACAGGGAAAAGAATGGAAAAATGCAAGCAGTTTCAAAAAAATAAATGACACCATGAAGTGCATGAATATACCTATATTTGGTGTTTCAGAAGGAGAAGAGAAAGGAAATGGGGCAGAAAGAATAATGGAAGAAATAATCACTGAAAATTTTCCATCTGTTGTGAAAGGCATAAAATTACAGATCCAAGAACTGCAGTGTACCTCAAACAGAATATATCCAAATAGACTTACTCCAAGACACTTACTAATCAGATTGTTAAATGTCAAAGAAAAAAGGAAGAATTCTAAAAGCAGCAAGAGAAGAATGATCCATCATATAAAATGAAAGTGAAGCATGATAAACTATGTATTGATTTTTCAGCATAAACTATGTTGAAAAGGAAGTGGTATGATATCTTTAAGATTCTTAAAGAGAAAACTGACAACCAATAATTCTATACCCAAAAACTAGTCCTTCAATAAATAGTGGAGAGTTTAAAATATTTTCATACAAACAAACACTGAGTTTGTGACTAAGAGACCAGCTCTTCAAGAAATATTAAATAGAATACTACAGGCAGATGGGAAAAGAGAGGAGAATGATGTCTGGAGAACAAGGCAGAAATTTAGTTTTATCAGTAAAGCTAAAAAGAGAAACAAATAAGATATACATATAAAATACAAAATGGTAGAAGTGAATACTCCCTTTACAGTAAGAACATTAAATGTTAATGGATAACTGTCGCAATCAAAAGATAGACTGGCAGAATGGATTAAAAGCAGAACCTATTTATATGCTGTCTACAATAGCTAAAAACACAAGGACAAAACTTTAGACCCAAGGACATAACAGGTTGAAACCGAAAGGTTGGAAAAAAAACATTTCACATGCAAAAAAACAAAACAAAACAAACAACCAGAAAAGAGCAGCTATATTAATATCTGACAAATTAGACTTCAAATGTAAAACAATTAAAAGAGATAAACAAGAACACTATGTATTAATAAAAGGAACAATTAAGCAAGAAGATATAACAAAAAGAAATATATATATGCACTGAGCCAGAGTGCCCCAAAGTACATGAGGTACATACTGACAACACTGAAGAGAGGAATAGACACCTCTAAAATAGTAGTTGGAGACTTCAATAGACCAATCTCATGAATGGATAGAGCATCTAGAAGAGGATCAAGAAGGAAACTGAGAGTTTGAATACTAAAATAAATCAAATAGACTTAGCAGGCATTTAAAGAACATTACACTTCACAGCAGACTACACATTATGCTCAAGAACTTAGGGGTAATTCTCCTGCTTAGACCACATGGTGGGTCACAAAGCAATTTTCAATAAATTAAAAAAATGGAAATTATACAAATAATTTATTGGATCATGATAGAATCAAATTTGGAAATGAATATCAGACAGAAGACTGGAAAATTCATAAATATATGGAGGCCAAACAACATGCTCTTAAACAACCAATGAGTCAAAGAAGAAAGTAAAAGAGAAAACAGAATCTTGAGGCAAATTAAAATGAAAACACAACATATCAAAAAGTATGGGATGCAGCAGAAGAGGTGCTGTGAGGGAAATTTATTGCCCTAAAAACCTAAATTTAAAAAAGAGAAAGGAAAAATCAAGCAATTAACTATTCACTTGGAAGAACTAGAGAAAGAATAGAAAAATTAATCCCAAAGCAAACAGAAAGAAAGAAATAAAGATTAGAGCAAAAAAATGAATGAAATTGAGACCATGAAAACAATAGAGAAACTCAACAGAACCAACCATTTGTTTTTTTGAGAATATCAATAAAATCAATGGCTGTTTAGCTTGTTTGATAAAAAAAAAAGAAAGAAAGAGGATGCAAATAACTAAAATCAGAAATTGGAGGGGGACACCGCTACTGGCCCTGCAGAAATAAAGGAGATGATGATAAGGTCCAATGAGCAACTATAAGCTAACAAACTAGACAACTAGTTAGATGAAATGGACAACTTCATGAAAAGCATGAACAACCAACATTGACTAAAGAAGAAATAAATGACTGCAGCAAATGAGTCACAGCTAAAAAGATAGAATCAGTAATCAAACAATTCCAATGAATGAAATTTGTTGGACCAGATGATTTCACATGTGAATGCTACCAAATATTCTAAAAAGAATTAGTACCAAACCTGCTGAAACTCTTCGAAAAAATTGAAGAGGGAAAGATGCCTAACTCATTCTAGGAAACCAACATCATACTAATGCCAAAGCCAGGCAAAGATACTATGACAAAAGAAAACTACAGACCAATCTCTTTAATGAATATAGATGCAAACATCTTCAACAACATACTTGCAAATTGAATTTAGCAGCACATTAAAAGAATTATACACCATTTATGAAATGGGATTCATGTATGTAAGGCTGTTTCGACACAAGAAAATCATGCAATATACCACATCAATAAATCAAAGCAGAAAATCACACAATTACCTAATTTGATGAAGGAAAAGCACTTGTCAGAATTCTACATCTTTTCTTGATGAAAACACTTGAAATTATAGAAATAAAAGGGAAGTTCCTCAACATGATAAAGAAAATATGTGAAAAACTAACAGTTGGCATCATATTCAATGTGGAGATACTGGAATCTTTCCCTCGGGGATCAGAAACAAGACAAGGATACCCAATGTCACCATTGTTATTCAATATTTTACTGGAAGTATTAGCTAGAGCAATTAGACCAGAAACAAATAAAAAGCATACAATTGAAAAGGAAGAAGTAAAACTTTCATAGTCTGCAAATAGCATGATCCTATATGTTGAAAATCCTTAAAAATATACAGTAAAGTGACTAGAGTGGATGAATGATTACAAAAAAGTTCCAGGGTACAAGACCAACATGCCAAAATCAATAGTGTTTCTATGTACTAGTGATAAGCAAACTGAGGAGGAAATCAAGAAAAAAATTTCATTTAAAATAGCAACAAAAAGAATCATATATTTAGGAATAAATTTAACCAAGGCTATAAAAAGACCTATACACAGTAAACTATAAAACACTGCTAAAAGAAATCAAAGAAGACCTAAAGAAATGGCAGGACATACCATGTCCATGGATTGGAAGACCAAATATAGTTAAGATGCAAGTTCTACACAAATAAGTTTATAGACTCAAGGCAAGACCAATTAAAGTTTCAACAACTTACTTTGCAGAAATAGTAAAGTCAATAACCAAATTCATTTGAAAAGATAAGGTGACCCGAATAGTTAAAAATATCTTCAGAAACAGGAATGAAGTGGGAAGTCTCACACTACCTAACTTTTTTTTTTTTAACATGGGCAGGCACCAGGAATCGAACCCAGGTCCTCTGGAATGGCAGGCAAGCATTCTTGCCTGCTGAACCACCGTGGCCTGCCCACACTACCTAACTTTAAAGAATATTACAAAGCTATAGTGGTCAAAATACCATGGTTCTGGTTTAAAAATAGATATATTGCTCAATGGAAAAAAGTTGATTGTTCAGCAATAAACCATCTCATCTATGGACAATTGTTCATTGATAAGGTGATCAAACCAGCTCAATTGCAAAAGAACAGCCTCTTAAATGAATGGTGTTTGGAGAAGTGGATATCCATAACCTAATGAATGAAAGAGGACCTACACCTCACACTTTATGCAAAAATTCACTCAAAATGGTTCAAAGACCTAAACATTAGAGCTAAGACCATAAAACTTTTAGAAAAAAATATAGGGAACTATCTTAAAGCTATTGTGATAGTGTGATAGGAGGTGTCTTTCTCAACCTCACACCCAAAACACAGGCATGAATAAGAAATTCAGATAAATGTGATTTCCTCAAAATAAAACTTTTGTGGATCAAGGGATTTGTAAGGAAAGCTAAAAGGCAGCCTATGCAATGGGAAATAACATTTGGAAAGCATATAATATGTAAGGGTTTAATATCCAGAATAAATAAAGAAATTCTACAACTCAACAACAAAATGACAAACAACTCAATTTAAAAATGGGCAAAGGTTGTGCAAGGGTAGTTCAGTGAGAGAATTCTCACCTGCCATGCAGGAGGCCCAGGTTTGATTCCCCATCCATGCACTTCCCCCCCAAAATACAAACAAACAAAACAATCTAAGATAAACAAACAAACAAGCAGACAAAAATTCAACAAATGGTGCTGCAGTAACAGGACACTCACATGGATAAAATGAAATGTTACCCCATGATACAGCATACAAAAAAAAAAAAAGGCAAATACATTGGCAGACATTTTTCCAAAGACAAAATACAAATGTTGAACAACATATGAAAAAATGCTCAACTTCACTGGCTATCAGGGAAATGCAAATTAAAATCACAATGAGATATAATCTCACACCTACTAGAATGGTCATTATAAAAAAATACAGAAAATGACAAATACTAGAGAAGATGTGAATAAAGAGGCACACTTATCTGCTGTTGGTGGGAATGTAAAATGGTACAACCACTCTGGAAAGTAGTTTGACAGTTCCTCAGGAAGCTAAGTATAGAATTGCTGTATGATCCAGCCATCCATTAGTAGGAATATATTCAGACTGCATTTGAAGCAGAAGTATTGAATGTTCAATAGTAAGGATCCACAAATGGGTAGAACAGTACTATCTCATGGTGGGACAATATTTTAAGTGCACTGAATGAAGCTGAGTGAGTATTTTTGAGGGAGGAGGGCTGGAGGCATATATGACACCAGAAGGAATGACAGAGGATAAGGACTGGGGGAGTACAACACAGTGATGCCTGGAGTGGACAATGATGATGATTAACGGTACAAATTAGGAATATTTTTGCATGAAAGAAAACAAATTAATATCAACATTACAAGATGTTGAAAATGGGATGGTATTTGGGGGAAAATATAATCAATGCAGACTAGGATCCATAATCAACAGTAACATTGTAGTATGTCTCTACTGAGTGTAGCAGAGGAATTATGCTAAAGCTAAATGTCATTAAGTGGGGGATATGGGAGAAGAGTGTGAGTTTCTTTGTGGAAGCAATGGAAATGTCCTCATAGATAAGAGTATGAGTTTCTTTGTGGAAGAAAGGGAAATGTCCTTATAGATAATTGGGGTGAAGTCATGTCTATGTAATTATACTGGGAACCATTGACTTTTTACTTAGGTTGGATTGTACGATGTGTGAATAAAACTTAAAAATGAACAGAGAAGAAAGTACTGGAGAAAATGTGGAGAAAGAGATGTATGCATTCAATGTTTGGTAAGAAAGTAGAGTGGTGCAATCCCTCTGGTTCAATCAGAGGAGGCTAGGGGTGGGGATGTCAGATAATACTGAAACCCCGTAGTTAGATATATACTTGGAGGAACTGAGAGCAGGAACACAAATGGACATTTGCACACTGGTGTGTAAGGCAGCAGTGTTTGCATTTTGCAATGAATGGAAGTGGCTTAAGGGTACATCAATTGATGAATGGAAGTGGAAGCTTTGATACGTACATACAATCGAATATTGAGTGGCTACAAGAAGGAGTGCAATTGGGGGATTTGCAACTAGGTGAATGAACCTTGAGAAAAGCATGTTGAATGAATCAAAAAATGAAAAGACAAATCTTATACTGACTCATTAAAATAGACTAACTATAATATGCAAACTCTGAGAACTGAGTTTGAAAACATAGTTTATCAGGTGAAGGCCTATTATAAAAGTTCTAGATTGTAAGTTTTCACAGAAGACACATCTATTCTTGAGTTATAACTGTTATTTCTAAATTCTTACATGCTGAACTCTTTGTGTATAATATTGTTGTTCCCTGGAACTTTAGGTATTTGTACAACATCTGAGATTCAGAACTCAATATCTGCAGCCATGAAAGCCAGTATTACCCCATAAAGCAATTCTTAAAAACATTGACAAACTGATTGGATTTTTATTAGAGATATGAATGAAGCTTCATTCATAGGACTAGGATAAATCAGACTAAAGGGTAATGGATGATATTGATTGTATTTTAAAGCTTCAACTTCTGTGTGAGACCAAAAGAAGAGATATATATTTGGTGCAAAATTTATATTTTCAGTAGCCTTCTCTCATGTTTAACTTGTATGTTCAGTTTATTCAAGCACCATCACTTCATGGAACCTTGAATAGGGAGTGAAATCTTGTGGATTCGTACATACTCTGGGCAGATGATTAAGAAGTATTTGCAAAGTCCCCTTGAGGAACTGGAGGAAAATGTACTAATATTAAACTTCCCCACTTAGGGAAGTCCTGATATTCTTGCAAGCACTGAGGACTGTCAATTTAATTGGCCAGGCCCTCAACCTTGGGTCTTGCCCTTAAGAAATTTATTCCTTTTTTTTCAGTGAAAATAGATGATAATATTTTAAAATGTCACCTTATATGTGAAACTAAAGCAAAAAATGTGTATTTTTTACAAAATTTATATTTTGACTAGAGCATTTCCTAATATAATTCATGTAGATAGTTTGATTGAATGTTATAAGTACTTGGAATCTCAGGTAGGACATGAGATTTTGTTGGTTTGTCCAGAGTGATGCCCCGATGAATACCAGAGTGATTTGATCAGTGAGTGGAAAAATATTTGCAAGCCTCCTTCAGGGAATGGTGAGAGTGGGGAGAAATTCAACTTCCCCAAGTTGAATTCTTGATATTCTCACAACCAAAGCTATAGGCTGAGCCCCCAGTCTTGGGGTTTGTTCATATGAAACTTAACCCCACAAAGGATAGGTCAAGTCTACTTAAAATTTAGGCCTATGAGTCACCCCCAAGATAACCTCTTTTGTTGCTCAAATGTGGCCTCTCTCTCCAGCCAACATGAGGAGCAGTCTCACCACCCTCCCCCTCTCTGCATGGGACATGAATCCCAGGGGTGTGGACCTTCCTGGCAACATGGGACAGAGATCCTGGAATGAGCTGAGACTCAGCATCAAGGGACTGAGAAAAACCCTAGAATGAGCTGAGAATTAACATCAAGGGATTGAGAGAACCTTCTCGACCAAAGGGGGAAGAGTGAAATGAGACTAAGTGTCTATGGCTGAGAGATTCCAAACAGAGTTGAGAGGGTATCCTGGAGGTTATTCTTATGCATTAAGTAGATATCACCTTGTTCAAGATGTAGTGGAGAGGCTGGAGGGAAGTGCCTGAAAATGTAGAGCTGTGTTCCAGTAGCCATGTTTCTTGATGATGATTGAACAATGACATAGCTTTCACAGTGAGACTCTGTGAATGTGAGAACCTTGTGTCTGATGCTCCTTTTATCTACTATATCAACAGAAGAGTAGAACATATGGAACAAAAATAAATAATAGGGGGAACAAATGTTAAAATAAATTTAGTTTGAAATGCTAGTGGTAAATGAAAATAAGGGATCAGGGGTATAGTATGTATAATCTTTTTTTCCCCCTGTTATCGTTTTATTTCTTTTTCTGTTGTCTTTTTATTTCTTTTTTTAAATTGATAAAAATGTTCTAAGAAATGATGAATATGCAACTATGTGATGATATTAAGAATTACTGATTGTATATGTAGAATGGAATGATATCTTAATGTTTTGTTTGTTGTTAATTTTTTTAATAAAAAAAGTAAAAAAAAAAAAGAAATTTATTCCTACAAAGGAGAACCTAAGCCTATTTATGATTATGCATAAGTGTCACCTCCAGAGAACCTCTTTTGTTGCTCAGATGTGGCTTCTCTTTCAAAGCCAACTTGGCCAGTGTGAACTCATTGCTGTCTACCTTACATGAGACATGACTTCCAGGGGTATAAATCTCCCTGGCAATGTGGGACATTTTCCCTAGTGATGAGCCTGGCCATGACTTCATGAGATTCAGAAAGTATTCTTGACTAAAAGGAGGAACAGAAATGAAACAAAATAAAGTTTCAATGGCTGAGAGATTTCTAATAGGGTCAAGAGGTCATTCTGGAGATCATTCTTATGCAGTATACAAATATCCCTTTTCTGTTTGGGCATATTGGAGTAGCTAGTGGGAAATACCTGCAACTGTTAAACTGCAATCCAATTACCTTAATTCTTGAAGATGATTGAATAGCTGTGGAGCATTTAATGTATGACCTTGTGACTATGACCTTGAAACTATGAAAGGGAATGTGACTGACATTCCCTTTATCCAGTGTATTGAAAATGATTAAGAAAAAAAAATAAATAAATAATAGGAGGAGGAGTGTATGGGATGTTTTGGGTGTTCTTTTTTACTTTCATTCTTATTTTTATTTATTGGAATAAAGAAAATGTTTAAAAATCAATTGTGATGATGAATGCACAACAATAAGTTGAATTTTGCCCACTGGCTGTATAGTTTAGATGATTATATACTATGCAAATATATAATATATCTTTAATGTAATTGAATTAAAAATATATAAGTAAGATGCAATAGTGGAAGTATTATTCATGGTTCTCCAGAGAAACAATTCATGTATGTATATATATGATCTCTCTCTCTTTCTCTTTTTCTCTAATATATATATTAAAAAAATATAACATATATTCTTTCCAATATAGAGGTAGAAATTATAATAATTGGCTCATGACCCTGAAGATAGACAAGTTTAAATTCTTTAGGATAGACCACAAGTTGAAAACTCAATGAAGGTGACCCACAATTTCCCCAGAAACAAATGGCTATCTGGAAATTCTTCTTTCTGACTGCTGAAATCATCAAATCTCCCTTTAAGGCCTTCAGTAAATTAGATAAGTAGACTTCCTTCATTGTGGAAGGCAAGCTCTTTGGTCAGTTGTAGATGTAATCCCAGCCATAGATGTAATCAACTGACTAATGAATTAAATCCATGAAATATTCCAACAGTTATAATCAGGCCAGTGCTTGTTTAACCAAACAACTGGACACCATAAAGTAGACATGTTGACACATGAAATTAACCATTGCAGTGGACTTAATACCTTTTAAAATCTTTTCCATTTCTAATATTCGATGGTTTGTCCAGATCTAATATGTAACTCCTGGTAATTAATTTTGCAACTAATGGCATTAATAGGTTGTATTAATTTTAAAACTGTCCTCCAGGGGAAAGAGTTGTGGAAGTTTTTTAACCCATAAAATCAGTCTAGACACATAAATAGCCTTGTCACTGGTATAAACTAACCACTAATTTTCTTCTCTGATTTATAGCAATCTTTTATTATAGTCCATCGGATAGAAGATACATTTTTATACTGAACATATTACCAAGAAGAGTAGTTTAAGTTCAAAGTAGTTTAGAAATGCACAGTGAATCACAATGTGTTTGAGACAAAGGTTTTATGAGGCTTTGTCCCTGGCTAACAAAAACATTCCTCCACTTCTGATAACGTCAGAGCAAATGGGCAATCACTGTACATATAACTGAGCCTGACTATGAGAATGAATTATTCCAATGAAAAAATCCTCTAAATGCTTAAGTATATGTGGTAAAAATTTTCAAGCAAGAAAAGTTAAGAGAGCCTTGGGAGAAAGAAATGAGAATCAACATCACAGTGAAATCTACATTTACCATTTCCAAGTAAGATCATGCAGCAGAATCTACATAAGTCTGTCATTTTTAAAACTTTGCTTAAATTCTCCAAATTTCTTATTTCAATCTGGTCTGCTAGCGTGCTTTTTTTTAATGTCTGTACATAGCAGTGACTAATTGCTTAATTGACACCCATCCACTGAGATACTTCTGCAAAACTCCTAATGATGTCTTTATGATGTGTTGCTACATTTTGGTGTAGCCCCTTGTTGGCCCTTTGAATTTGGAACTCAAGTCTGTCAAGTCTCTGAGAGACAAACATGTCAGTAGTTATTTTCTTTTGATTAAAACAGTTAAGATCAATTCCAAAAAGACACTTGGGAAAAAGGTAGACTGTTTCTTTCTTCGGCCCAATTTATCATTTCTTAACTATGTTAAAAAACAGCCCTTAACAACTTTGAAAAAAAAAATGCTAAAAGAGCACAGAAAGAAACTTCAACATCATATAGGGGCAGTGGTTCATAAACATACCCACAGAGTAATTATCTATTTGATATTTTCTATGTGAAGTTATGTGTGAACTTAAATATGAACTTGTAGATGTTTGCCTGGTGAAAAAGAAAACCCCAGTGATTTATTTATTGCTCTATAAGACATTAATCAGTTTTATAAATAACCTAGCAATCTTAATTTCACATTCTTTTTTTCAAAATGGCTTTATATGCAAGTTCCATAAAATATCTTTCAACCCAATTTCCCCTTCTTTATGATTTCCTCATTAGTAATGAGTTTAATAAAATCTTTAAAATGTGTTTATTATGTTTCTGTAAAACTCATGTTTTTAACTTTCTGGGAATAATATCTTGTCAAATCTGCTAATCATCATAACTAGTATCAACTGAAGCTGTTATCCTGTTTGTTCTTACTTTACATTGCAAATACAGTGAGATTAGGTCTACTACTGTGAAAATAAGACAATACAAAGTGCGACTTGTTGAGTACAATGTACAGGCTTGGTTTAGGCACTTTGGTATCCGTTATTTAATATATGTTATGATTGAATAAACTGAGGCAGAGACAGGAAATTAAATGATTAGGCACAGAACCATACCAATAATAATTGTGAAGAGCAATTGCAAACAAGGAGAAAAACACTTGACCTTTATAGTGATAGGAAGGGAAATAGCAACACCTAGAGTGCATTGAAGGAGGAATAGGTCTGTGGAAATTGGACAGACCTTACTGCACAAATAAAACAGATTGATGTTCATTATTCTGACATTCGTAAATTTTTAGGAAAATGTTTCTTAATTTTCTCTTGTAATCATTGATTATCATATGCATGAAGATAAGGAAACAAAAAGAAAATAAAATCTAGAGTAGGAGAGGAAAGAATTTACTTTAATAAGTAATAGTAATACCACTACTTCTATAACTACTTTTTGAAATAAACATATGATGCTTTCTCCCTTGAGAATTTTCTGTAAGTTCCAGGTTAGTGATCAAGAGCCTGGTTAAGATAATAGACAACTTCTAACTTTTGCTTCTGCCACAAATAATAGAAAAATAGAAGTGATTATAACTAAAGCATTTTGTAATCTAAGTAAGCTTTATAATAAATCCAGTTAACTTAGTTCAATAAATGTTTGTGGAGTGACTACTTTGTGTAAGATAAGTGCTAGTCTTAAAAATCACCATATCTGGTCACTTCCTTCAAGGAGTTCCATTAAAGAAAAGTAAAAGATAAGAAGTAGGTGGTAGACCTCATCAACATGGCACAGTTTCTGAAAACCTTTCCCCAGAGATTCAGCAAATGAAAGGACAATTCTTACTTATTCAGAGCTCTGGAGGATGAGGGTAAAGACTGGGGAAGATCCCACAAACACTGAATCAAAGAAAGATAAAAATATCAGGTAGAAAACTTCTCTCCCAGTGAATTTGATCCTCTCCTTTCCCCCTCACTTGTCCCATGCAGTTTAGGAATTGCCCAGAGGCAATAGCTGGGATCCCTCCCACCTCCCACCAGGGACACAGACTATAAGATTTCTCACAGCAGTGGATAGAAGACAGATTCCCACTTATATCCAGATATTCAGACCCAAGCCCAGAGGGACCCATGGCCTAACTTAAGCCACTGGGGAGGGCAGAATACAAAAGGATAATAAGAAGGAATTTCCAAAGTGGAGGATTAGGGAGGGAACAGCAGAATCTTTTCCCAAAGCAGCAAGTAGCAAGGTAGAAAACTGCCCAAAGGAATTGTTTGGGGACCTAGGGTACATGAGAGGATATCTCAAAGCCCAGGTTAGTGAGGGATGAAGAGTCTGAGAAAATGTGGACAGAGACTGTAATTCCAGTCATAGCTCCTGGTGTACATATCCCAACCTTGAGGAAAACAACAGTAGGTAATCTGATTCTTGCCTGGGGTACAGCAGGAGACTGGGAAAGCTGTGGGAATATTCCACTGCAAGTAGGGGACAGAGTCCTAAAATGAGTTAAATTTTGGCTGACAAAGTGAAGTCACAAGAATCCCACAGTTTCAGACCTTCCTGGTTCAGATGCTTTGGGGCTCCAAAAGGTAAACAGCCTCTGAGGATGAGTAAATCACCAAACAGCACCATCTGCTGGACAGGCCAGACACTGCAAGGGAATATTGCAGGGCTTCCAAGAGCCTCTCCAGACTCTATCTCAGGCCCATCAGAGCTGGTCCATACCTCCTGTGTGGGTACCCAGTCTTGTTTTGGCTGGGAAATAAAGACAATACATCAATCAAGACAATGTCCTAATACAAGCCCAGGCAACAGCTACATCATTTACAAGAGAGAGAAACTGACCTTGACAATAGAACCATCAAGACACTCAGATGACCAGATATCAGCAAAGATCACAAGGCATACAGAAACTTAAGAATACATAGCCCAGTCAAAGGAGCAGACGAGAAAATCAGAGAAGAAACAGAATCTGGAACAACTAATCAAAGATGTGCAAATATGTTGAATCATTTAAAAGAAATGAAAATGTATGTAAAGAGATAAAGGATATTAAAAAGACATTACAAGAGCATAAAGATGAATTTGAAAGAATACATAGAAAAATAAAAAAAAAAACATATGGAAATAAAAAACACTGTAGGTGAAATTTAAGATATACTGGATACAGCAGATTTGAAGAGGCAGAAGAAAGAATCAGTGAGCTAGAAGACAGAGCAATCAAATTGGAACAGACAAAAGAACAAATGGAGAACAATGGAAAATTTTAAGCAGGACGTCAGGGAAATGAGTGCCAATATAAAGTGTACAAACTTAGGCATCATGGGTGTCCAAGAAGGAGAAGAGAAGGGGAAATTACCAGGAAGAATATACAAAAAAATAATGTTTGAAAATTTCCCAATCCTTATAAAAAAAAAAATAGAAATATACAAATCCAAGAAAGCAAATGTATTCCAAACACAACAAATCTGAATAGACCTACTGTAAGACACATAGTAATCAAACTGTGAAATGCCAAGGAGAAGCAGAAAACTCTGAAAGCGGCAAGATGAATGTGATTCACCACATGAAAGGGAAACCAAATAAGTCGAAGTGCTGATTTCTCATCAGATACCACAGAGGCCAGAACACAGTGTTAAGATATATTTAAGATACTGAAAGAGAAAAATGTCAGCCAAAAATTCTCTGTTCAGCAAAGTTGTCCTTCAAAAATGAGGGAGAGTTAAAATATTCAGACATAAACAGAAGCTGAGAGAAGTTGTTAATAAGAGACCTGCTCTATGAGAACTACTAAAGGAAGGATAAAGACTGGAGAAGGATCCCACAAACACTGAATCAAAGAAAGTTAAACATGTCAGGTAGGAAACAGCAGGATATGCATTCATTTCAATGGGTCATGGAACATTTTCCAGGATAGGCTATATGCTGGGGCACAAAATAAATCTTAATAAATTGAAACATTGAAATGACATAAAACGCCTTCTTTGGTCATAATGGAATGAAGCTGGAAATTCATAACTAATCAAAAAGCAAGTACAAATATATGGAAGTTTAACAACATGCTTTTAAACAATCAATAGGCCAAAGAAGTAACTGCAAGAGAAATCAATAAATATCTTGAGACAGATGAAAACGAGGACACAATGTATCAAAACTAATGGGATGCAGTGAAAGCAGTGCTGAGAAGGAAATTTTTAGCCCCAAATGCCTATGTTAAAAAGGAAGAAAGGCCTAAAATCAAGGACCTAACTGGACAACTGGAGAACTGGCGAAAGAACAGCAAAATAATCCCAAAGCAAGCAGAAGGAAAGAAATAACAAAGATTAGAGCTGAAGTTAATAGAATGGTGAATAAAAAAATAATAGAGATAATAAAACCATAAGTTCATTCATTGAGAAGATCAATAAAATCAACAAAAAATAGCTAGACTGACAAAGACAAAGAGAGAAAAGTTGCAGGCAGATAAAATCAAAATGAGGTGTAGCGGGGTGATGCATTACCACTGACCCTGAAAAAAGAAAATAGGTAATAAGTGGTTATCTTGAACAACTGTATGTCAACAAACTAGACAAGTTAAATGAAAAGGATAACTTTTTAGAAACTCACGAACAACTACACTGACTCAAGAAGAAATAGAAGATCCTAACAAATCAATCACAAGTAAAGCGATTCCATCAGTCATCAAAACTTACCACCGGGAAGGTGGCAGAGCAGTGGAATGGGTTCACTCCTGTTCTGTGGAGCAAGGTAGGGGGTGGTAAGAAGTGACCAGGAATTCAGACCCAGAGTGTGAGTGATCAAACAGGATCTGCAGGCAGTTTTGGGTAGAAGAGACATGGAGGCCTTGGGACGGGGAGAGTGGGATGGGACAGGTGACAGTGAGCCCCATAGGGGCACCCTGTGTCATGACAGAAGGTGTGCTTGGAGGGAACTGATCATCCCTCTGCTCCAGTGGGCCCCAGCTGCTGGCTGGGAAAACGTTCCCCATAGGTCCTAGTTGATAGTGCTGGGAGGGAACCTGGGGATGGACCCGATTGGCCACTGCCTAGGCCAGAAGCAGCCCCTACCAGCACCACGTTGCCCGCTGTCCTCCAGGGCTATGACCAGGCAGAGTGGGCCTGAGGGAGGAGGATCCTCAGGTTCACCACTTGCTGGGGAGAAGGGGGAAGTGCAGTTGGACTAACTTTCTGCCTAGGTTTTTTTTTTTTTTCCCTTATATTCATTTTTTTTCCTTTTCCCCTTTTTAAAATATATTCTTTCCCCATATTGTTTATTAGTAATTGGATTTTTATTGTTATTTTATACATAGTGTATGTTTTTAATTATTTTTTAATTTATTTTATATATTTCTATTTTTTAATTTTTCTATTTATTTCATTTTATTATTTTGTGTGTGTGTGCAGAATGGGCCAGAAACAAACCAAAAAACAAATATGCTAAGGGCTCTCTCAGAGAATACTGATAAAAAAAGGGAGCCTGACTTGTCAGCCCTTATAGCAACCACATTTGGTCTGAAGTTGTGGGTGTATTTCTGGATTCTGAGACACTGAGCCATATGTGTGTAAGCTGGTATTTCCCTGGAACCTCGAGTAGTTTTATGATGGTTCCATAAACGGAGTGCTGCAGACCTGAAAGTTAGCATAGCTATATATAATAACAGTTGAAGAAACCAAGAAAGAAATTAGGTCTCAATTAGAGTTTAATATGAAACCAATTTGGCTGGAGCTAAGGGGCATTAGAATTCAGAGTTAAAGATGATAGTGTATGTACTCTAGACCTTCAGCTGCTGTATGAGATCAGAGGCAGAGAGTTTTATTATGTCTAGAACATAAATTTTCTGTAACACATTGTCTGCATCAGCTTCTCTGGATAGCTCATTTAGAATGCCCAGACTTCTGGAGTCCAGATTAGGAATGAGACCTTGGAATTCCCTATGGCTTGGTATAGTGCCAAGATACATCTTGGTATATGCAATAATAATTATAAAATATTGGTAAAGTCCCTTGAGGATCTGAAGGGGAAACTATCTCTAGCTCTAGCTCTAGCTCTAGCTCTCTATTTATCTACATCTCTATCTCTAGCTGTATCATATCTATATGTATGTATGTGTGTATCTATCCATCTGTCTATGGAACTATTAAAGTCACCCATCTGGGAAACTTGGGTACCCTCCCTTACATTTGGGAATTCCAAGAAAATCGGCCAAGCTCTGGATTTTGAGGCTTGTGCTTATGAAACTTATTTCTGTAGGGAGAAGGTAAGACTGCCCATAAAGAGGCATGAGAGTTGCTTCCATGAAACTTCTTTGTTGCTCACATGTGGTTTCTCTCTCTCTAAGCCCAACTTTGCAAGGAAATGTGCTGTGCTCTCCCATACATGGTATAAACCATTCAAGAGTGAAAATCTCCCTGAAAAACAGGGTGTGGCTCCTGGGGATGAGTCTGGCCTTAGCACTGTAGGATTTACAATGCCTTCTTGACCAAAAGGGGAAAAGAAGTGTAATAAAATACTTCTTCAGTGGCCAAGAGAGACCAAATGGAGCCAAGAATCTGTTCTGAATGCTGCTGTTATACTTCAGATTAGATATTACCAATTGCCATGATTTGCTAAACCCCAATCAACATTACTCCTATTGACTCTTAAGAACACCTAGGGCTCAAACTGAGACTCTAGAAAGTCCTCATGCACTAAGTTTGCCTTCTTGGAACACATAATTCCAACAGGGTTCCTAGATCAGATAAATCTTGAAACTCAAAGAGACTTGCCTCTCCAGGATTGTCAGTAAAATACATCCCCCTATCTTTTAATGTGGAGACCCCTTCTCAACATGTGAAATTCAGAACAGGTAAAATAAATTTCAAAGATCCCCAAAGATCCCTATAGATTGGGAGAAGGATTAAAGGAGAAAGAGGAGCTATAACAGAGAAAATGGGCTTTAACAAACAAGTATGGCTGCTGAATCACTATATTAATATTCCTTCTAGCCTCCAGTGTTTTGGAGCAGCTAGAAGGACAAATCTGAGGTGATGGAATGGCAGTTCCTGACAAACTCTGGGATCTGCTCTGTAACTCCTGGTAGAAATGCACTCTGAAAACTATTGGTTCTTTTTTTCTTTGTTTTGTATATATTCTATATTATACAATAAAAAATGCTTTAAAAAATTAGCAACCACCAAAAGGAGTAAACTCTAAAAGGGCTTTATGTTGTCTTGATTATTCTCCTTTCCATTTAACCTGTTCTTTTCAAGTTTATTGGAGTAGAATCTTAGATAATTCACTTGAAACTTTTATTCTTTTGTAAATTATTAAAAGCAATCCTTTTCATCATTTTCCTCTAAATCCTGCTTTAGTTGCATTCCACTACTTTTGATATGTTGTATTTTAATGATCATTTAATTGAAAGTACTTTCTAATTTCACTTGTGATTTCTTATATGAGCCAATGGTTATCTGGAAATGTGTTGTTCAGTTTCTAAATATATGGGTTTCTCCTGGTTATCTTGGATTTGTTAATTTATATTTTATTTTATTGTGGTCGAAAAACATATCATATATTATTTCAAACATTTAGTATTTATTGAAATTTGGTTTGGGCCCCAAAATGTGGTCTCTCTTGGTTATGTACTTTGTGCACTTAAAAAAAAAAAAAGGTAGACTGTTATTGTTCAATGCATTGTTTTATAGATGTCAATTAACTTAAAGTGTTGTTTAGGTGACCTATAGATTGGGAGAAGGCCAAGAGAGTGGTGTCAAAGTGTCCAATATGATGGGGCATTGCCTGTTTTTCCTTTTAGTTCTGTCAATCTTTGCTTCATGTAAGTATCATACACATTTATGATTGCTTTGTCTTCTGTTGAATTGACACTTTTATAAGTCATCTATCACTTTTTATTATTGGTAATGTATTTTGTTTTGAAATTTATTTTACCTGATATTAATATAGTCCCTAACATCTAAAAGAAAAAAAAAATAATAACCTAACAAGAAAGAAAGGCCCAGGACCAGATGGTTCACAGGTGAATTTATCAAAAATTTCCAGAAGAATTAACACCATTCCTGCTGAAACTCTTAAACAAAATGAAGAAGGGACACTACCTAACTCAGTCTATGGAGCGAGCATCGCCCTAGTATCAAAGCCAGATAAAGGTACTACAAAAAGGGAAAACTTCACACTAATCTCTCTACTGTATATAGATGCAAAAATCTCCAACAAAATACTTACAAATATAATCCAACAGCATATTAAAAGAATTATACACCATGACCAAGTGGGTTTTATTCCAGGTATGGAAACATGATTCAATACAAGAAAATTAATTACTATAATATATCACATTAACAAATTAAAAGAGAAAATCCACAGGTTGATTTTGATTGACACAGAAAAGACATTTGACAAAATTCAGCATCCTTTCATGATAAAAACACTTCAAAAGGTAGAAATTGAAGGAAACTTCCTCAACATGATAAAGGACTTATATGAAAAAGCACAACTAACATCATACTTTATGGTGAAAGACTGCATGCTTTCCCTCTAAGAATAAAAAGAAGGATTTCCATGGTTACCACTGATACTCAATATTTTATGCTAGAAGTTCTAGGTTGAGCAATTAGACAAGGAAAAGAAATAAAAGACATCCACATTAGAAAGGGAAAAGTAAAATTGTATTATTTGTAGAAAAAGTAAAATTGTCATGATCCTATTTTTAGAAAATCCAGAAAAATGAAAGCAAAGCTACTTGAGGTAATAAATGAGTTCAACCAAGTGGCAGAATACAAGCTCAACAAAAGAAAATCAATGGTGCTTCTATACATTAATAAGGCGTTAACTGAGGAGGTAATCAAGAAAAAAATTCCATTGGCCATAGTATCAAAAAGACTCAAATATCTAGGAATAAGCTTAGTTAAGGATGTAAAGTACTTATACAGAGAAAATTAAGAAACACTGCTAAAAGAAATCAAGGAAGACCTGAATAAATGAAAAAACATTCCATGTTCAAGGAATGGAAAATTACATGTCATTAAGATGTCAATTCTACAAAAATTGATCTACAGATTCAATGCAATACCAATCAAAATTCCAACAGACTATTTTGGAGAAATGTAAAAACTAATTATAAATTTTATTTGGAAGAGTAAGGGGCTTTGAATAGCTAAAAACACCTTGAAAGAAAAAGAAAAGATGAAGTGGGTAGTATCACGCTTCCTATATTTAAAGCATATTATAAGGCTACAGTGGTCTAAACACCATGGTACTTGCATAAAGATAGATATATTGATCAATGGAATCAAATTAAGAGTTCAGAAATAGACCCTAAGATCTATGGTCAATTCGTTTTTGATAAGGCTCCCAAGACTACTCTACTAAGACAGAACAGTCTTTTCAATATATGGTGTTAGGAGAACTAGCTATTCATAACCAAAAGAATGAAAGAGGACCCCAATCTCACCCACTTTGAAAAAATTAACTCAAAATGGTGAAAGATCTAAATATAAAAACCAGTACCATAAAACTCCTAGAAGAAAATATGGGAAAATCTCTTCACTATATAGTGATAGGCAGTAGTTTCTTAAACTTTATACCCGAAGCACAAGCAATGAAAAAAAAATAGATAAAAGGGAATGCCTCAGGTCCTTTACAGAATTTGTTAAGGTTCTAGTTAAATAAATGTAAATTTGAGGAAATGCAAAACATGGAAAGCTATTTATTAAGAGCTGGTAGTGTACATAATGGTAATGTAAATATTAATTCAGATAATAAAGTTCTCAGTTTTTGGTTCAAAAAAAAAAAAGAAATGCCTCAAAACTGAATATGTCAGTGCTTCAAAGGACTTTGACAAAAGGATGAAAAAGCCACTTACTCAATGGGAGAAAATATTTAGATACCACATATCTGATAAAAGTTTGATATTCAGATTATATTAAAAAATCTTACAACACAAAATGAGAAAACTAACAACCCAATTATTTTAAAATAATAGGCAAAAAAAAAAAAAAACATGAATAGGCATTTTCCCAAAAAGGAAGTACAGATGGTTAAAAAGCATTTGAAAACATGCTCAGCTTCACTACCTATTAGGGAAATGCAAGTCAAAACCACAACGAGATATCATCTCACACCTATTATAATGCTGCTATTAGATATACAGGAAACTGCAAGTGTTGGAGAGGATGTGGAGAAATTGGAACACCTATTCACTGATGTTGGGAATGTAAAATGGTACAACTACTGTGGAGGACAGTTCAGCAGTTTCTCAGGAAGCTACATATACAGTTGCCTCATTACCTGGCAATCCCGCTACTCAAGATATACCCAGAAGATCTGAAGGCCGGAATGTGAACAGATGCATTTGCACACCGATGTTCATAGCATCATTATACACATTTGCCAAAAGATGGGAACAACCCAAGTGTCCATTAGCAGATGAATGGATAAACAAAATGTGGTATATACATGCAATGGAATATTTTTCAATAGTAAGAGGAATGAAGTCCTGAAGCACATGACAGCATGAATGAGCCTTGAGAACATTATGTCAAGGGAAATAAGTCAGACACAAAAGGACAAATACTGTATGATTTCACTGATCTGAACTAATTATAATATATAATCTCACATACAAAAAAAATATAGAATATAGGTTACCAGGATATAGAATGAGGCTAAAGAATGGGGACAGGTTGCCTAATATGTGCAGAATGTTTGACTAGGTTAAACTTAGGTGTTTGGGAATGGAGAGAGGTGATGGTAGTGTGTTATTGTGAGAATAATTAGCAGTGCTTAATGGCTTGTGAATGTGGTGGAAGGGGAAATTTAGAGCCATGTATGCCACTATAAGTCAACTTGGAGGTTAAACTGAGAATGTATAACTCAGTGAAACTTGTGGTGGACATGTCTATGATTAACTGCACAAATATTGACAAATTATTTCATGAGTTAGAGTAAATGTACAACACTATTACAAGGAGTTAATACTAGAATGGGAAAATGTACTATAGACATTACTTAATAATATTTTAATACTCTTTCATCAATAGTAATAAATGTATCACACCATGGGTGTGTGACTGTGGGTCACTAATAGTGGAGGATAAGGGCTATGGGATGATTTCGAGGTTATTTATTTATTTTTTTCCTTTCTGGAGTAGCGAAAATGTTCTAAAAGTTGATCATAGGAATGTATGCACAACTATGTGATGATACTGGAAGCTAGTGATTGTACACTTTGGATGGTGTATGAATATATCTCAATAAAATCACATTAAAAAGATAAGAGGTAAAAAATAGTAAATGATTAAAAAGCAGATATTGATGGTTGTGATTTAATGTAGAATATGCAGTGTGGAAATCTCTGGAAACTGTGACTAAATGAAAATGGCTTTATTGACAAATTAACAATAAGAAATACACCACTCTTACTTTAAATAATTATGTTTAAAAATGTTATTGCACAATATTCCTCACTCACCATAATTTCTCAACTTCTTTCTTTCTATTTCTCTTCTAACAATCCTTCAATTTTCTCAATATTCTTGGACAATTTCTTGAAATATTCTTGTCTCAATATTCTTGAAATAAACATTCAACAATCACCTAAGAAATGGCCCAGACTTTAAAAATTTCAAGTTTAGTTGAATAGAAACTATTTGCAAAAATATTTATGAGTAACTGTGCAGCTATCAACACTATAGCATTCTCATTAAAAACTAGTCATGACTTCATAGAGCAGCATCATTTATTTTGGAATAAATATGAAAATTAGTTTACTAATACATCTAAATCTTCTTTTGCTCATTAAGAAGAATTTTATTATGAATGCACAGCACTACATTTAGTTTTCTTTCATATCAAATGTTTCTTAAAGGAGTTATGATATTATCTTCAAATATATCACAAGCACTTTTTAGCATAATTATCCTAAAGTAAAATGGTAACTTTGGTGATAGTAGGTTTATAATTTTTGTTTTTTAATTTGTGCTAATTCAACTGGAAGAGACTAAAATATTTAGAGAAGAAAAATGCTTTTTATTTTTTGTGCAACTGGCTAAAACTAATTGACGGACCATCAAAATTATTAGGTATAAAGGTATTTTTTCAATGTGTTGAAAAAGACCAAAATGATGTTTGTAAGTGTTAAAGATAGATTTTAGAAGTTTGCAAAATTTCCTTAGTAGTCTTTTTTTTGTGCGGGGGTGCGTGGTCCTGAATCAAACCTGGGTCTCCCACATGGAAGGCGGGCATTCTAACCACTGAACTACACATGCACCCCTTAGTAGCCATTTTAGAAGTAATAATCTATTAAAGCTATAATTGTGCAACTGTCAGTGATCCAATTTTAGGTGTGGTCAGGTAGGAATGGGGTTCGTAACAAATACTGTAGATTGAGCAGATCAAGTATAAAATGTAAGGAAATCATCAAATACTCTAATTCTAGGCAAATTCCAAAGACACAGAAATTAAAGAATTAGTAGCAAGGAGCTAGCGAGCAATTTGGGAGGCAGTGAGCCCAACGATGCAGTCCTGGCATTAAAGAATGGAATTATTTTACAAAAGGGAAATGGAAATTTCCCAGAGACTATTATCCCATTCATAATTTCTTTAACTAATTCACAAAAGACTTCCTAAGGGTGCCGAAATCAACCTTTTCTCTGTAGTGACACATATAATAGATGATGCTCATTTAGCCAATCCAGGTGCAAGGTAGATAAAATAGGCCATTGATGACTCAAAATTCCTGGGATAATCTTTCCACAACAAAAAGCATAAGAGATCACAGCATGTCAGGTTGCCGGTATTGAGGTTGATCATGATTGTCCCAGAGTTTTCCAGACCGACATATGCCTTTCACTCATTCAATTCAATGTGTATGTATTAAGGCACTGCTGTGTCCATACATTGGACTACATTTTGAAGATAAAAGGATGAAAAAAAGTAGGTATGGTCTCTGTTATCACCATGTCTTCTCAAGTAAAATGCATTCAAGTAAACAAGCAATGCAGCATATGAAGATGTGCTTCAAAGGGAAAAATATAGTGTACTCTGGCAGCCCCTGTGGGGGTAAATAATTTTCAATGGAGGATTTAATTATCCATCACGTTAAACACATTTAATTATACATTTATAATAGGCAGTACATTCATATACTGCAACTTAGTAATATAAACTTTTTATTTTCCGTAAAATGAGTTTAACTTCCTGTGTAGCCACATTTGCTCAGATTACAAAAAATAAATAAATAAAATGCATAAGTATGCATATAACATACTTATATATTTATATTATAACCTCATCTCTACGAGTTTCAAAATAGTGCATGTTAAAATTAATTCAAGCGTTTTCTCACAGTCAGCCAAAATTAATAATTCCTGCTCAAAAATGATAAGTAAGTGTAAAGTGTAAGCATACTTAGGATGGAACTTCATGAATTTTTATTTAAGGAAATCAATATTGTATGCCAAAAATAGAAGGCTTCTCGGAAAATAATTGAAAGAAGGAAATTCATTGTGCAACAGAAGAGCAGCAGTTGATTGAGACAAAGTGACTGTTACATGCATGACTTAAAATACTTAATTGTGTTTGGATCCTTTATCAGAACTAATTTCCTCTCTTTTTTGAATTATCACTCAGGTGAGCCCCTTGAATGACAAAGGTATATTACTACCTGCCTCACAGTGACCAAAGGAATTTATAAAACTGGCAAAGCTGATTATGTTGCATAGCATTATGGAAGAATATTATGTAAGGCCCACATTCATTTCCCCAGTGCTCCTAATGATAACTGAAACAACCTCATTTTTGGGAAATGTAGTGAATGAACAAAGATGCAACACATTTAAAGAAGAATAAAGCAGATGAAACTGGCTCCTGAGAAACATAGTAAGGAGAGTTTGAGACACTGGCAGGTGGAAGAGAAAGAAAGAGTAAGAAAAAGTATGACATTTGTTAAAACAGTTTTGGAAGAATCATTTACACACTTATGGATGAACAGCAATTTATTACTGGAAAATACTTACTGTTGAGATTTATTGATACTCGGTTATGAATGGACTTATTGATCAATCAGAATGTTTTCTGAAATCTTACTCTGTTTTAATTGCTAACAAATATACTATATATATAAGCAAAGTTCATTTGCTTGATGGCATTGCAAAACATCAGTTGAAGATAAGGGCATTCTGGCTCTAGAAGACAGATGTTTTCAGGGCAATCACCTCATCTAGTGGAATGGATTGTGTGTGCTTCTACCATTGTTGTTTGCTCTTCGTATTTACTTATATTTCTTTCAGATAGGAAAAGATCCAAGTAATACACCAAGTTGATTAACATTACCTTAATTCATTTATTTGTCTACCCAGATTAACATTCTATTTTATCTCAAATAAAGAGGGTAACATCTATTACCAATATTTATTCATCTCTCATCTCATCAAGGTATGTTTTCACCTCATGTGTTAAAAGGGGTTCCACAATTCCCCTGAGTCTATCCCTGAGTTTTCATGGGGTTTTTGCTTACTTATTAAATAATCCCCAGTTTTCTCTGGGTACAGCTGTGTTAGTTAGATTCAGTTGTCAACTTGGCCAGGTGAGCATACCTAGTCTTGTTGCTGCGGACATAAACCAATGGTGCGTGAACCTCATCTGTTGCCAATTACATCTGCAGTCAGCTAGGAGGCGTGTCTGCTGCAATGAGTGACGTTTGACTTAATTGGCTGGTGCTTAAATGGGAGATTGCAATGTAGCACTGCTAAGCAGCTCAGCATTCCTCATCTCAGCACTAGCAGCTCAGCCCAGGCCTTTGGAGGTGCAGAAAGAAGTCACCCCGGGGGGAAAGTTGTTGGGACCCAGGGGCCTGGAGAGAAGACCAGCAGAGATCATCTTGTGCCTTCCACGTAAGAAAGAACCTCAGTGGAAAGTTAGCTGCCTTTCCTCTGAAGAACCAACAAAATAAATCCCCTTTTATTAAAAACCAATCCGTCTCTGGTGTGTTGCATCCCCGCAGCTAGCAAACTAGAACAACAGCATTTTAATATTTTCATTTTTTCCATTAAAATTCTATCCTCTTATTTTACAAAGTTGTTATATTTGGAAATATCTTCTCTAATGAGTGAAGAATAATCGAGGGACTTAGAAAAAGAATATAAAATAAATATTACAAAATATTTTACGACATTAATTTTATTGGACTTTTTAAGAGAAAGATCAAATGTAAATAGGAAAGAAAAAGTAATTGGACTTTTATTATATCTTCCAAGTTTAACTAATTTCAAAATCTAAGGAAGAGGATGTGGGAAACAAAAGATCAGTAAGTTAAAATAAGGAAAACAATACATTTAGAAAAGAAGTTATGAGATTTTTGTAAACAAAAAAATCATCAAATGCTCTAAATTTAAAATGCTTTAATTTTTTTTTCAGTCTCAGAATTTTTGGTTAGAAGAATACCACAAAAAAGGACCAAAAAAGGAATTTGGATTGAAATGGAAATTAATAGGGCTCAAATGAAATTAAAAAATAATAAACTATGAGTTGGAGGGACATTGAGAAACTTTTATAAAAATTCCATTATAAAGATGAAAAAGATGAGGCTCAAAAAGTTTAATTGGTTTGCCTAAGACCACATTACTATGTACATTTAGAGCAAGGCTTATTTCGAAGAACTGTGCTTTTCCAACGAGAGTTGATTAATTAAAAAGAAGAAGAAAAAAAAAAAGAAAAATTAAAAAAGCATATCCTCAGGTCTTTACCTCAACGGTAGGTTCTGATTCATTTTCTCTGAGATGGAGCACCTAAATATCTTTATTCCTTGGCTAATAATGGGAAAAGAGTTAAAGAAAAAAAGAGAAGTAAACTGAACAGGTTGGCGAAAGAGTGAAAAAGAAAAGAAGAAACTTACTTTTGATAGTTTTTCCCTTAAGATTTACCTCCATCAGCAATCTTATGAGAAATGGCTGAGTCAGTGTCAGAGTTGAGAAATCCCCGTTCTTTGGCCAAGTATAGCTCAAAATGTGCTCAAGATACCATCACATCAAATCACCAGAGTGGGGGTAAATCAAGCCTATTCCTTGGGTCTTCTCCCTGCAACTGAATCAGAAAGTCTATGGAAAGAGCTCTGGGTTCAGCATTTTTAACTAATTCCCATTGTGATTCCCCATTGTACCTTGTAACTGTCTCCTTGAGTTCAAGGGCAAAGTGCTCTTTTGCTTTGTGTCTGATATACATATTGTTGACCTTAGCTTTGGTAGGTACTAGTAAATATGTAACTGGTGGATGATTAAATTGAATGAACAATAATGAATAGAAAACCTTATTAGATATCAGTATTTTTAAAAAATAGTCTATACATGTCTAGCCACCAGATGTGAGAATTTTGTTGTTCCTTCTATAACAAAGGACTGTTTTTTTCATTTTTCTAAAAAGATCTATCTTTATTTCCTAATGCTGCTACAATAAAGTACCATAAATTTCATAACCTGAAACAACAGAAATTATTGTCTCACAGTTTTGGAAACTAGAAGCCTGAAATCAAGGTGTCAACAGAGTCAGGCTTTCTTCAAAGCCTGTAGGGAAAAATCTGTTCCGTGCTTCTTCTCACTTCTGGCTGTGGCTTGTCAGCAAACCATAGTATTTTCTGCCTTCATAATCATATGGTGTTCTCCCCTTTCTCTCCTCATTTGCATCCAAATTTCCTCTTCTTATACTCTTATTGGATTAAGGGTTTACCCTACTCCAGTATGAATTCATTTCAATTTGCCTAATTTCATCTCTAATGACTCTAGTTCCAAATATATTCATTTTATGAGGTACTTGAGATTAGGATTTCAACATATCTTTTGGAGGGACATAATTCAGTCCATAACAATGTTAATTGCTATTCTGGATTCTATAGAATCAGAAGGGAGTCGTATTTGGCTCGTAAGAATAACAAAGTATTTGCAGATATCAAGAATACATTGTTAGGGAACCTACATTTATCTTTGAAGGATATTAATCAAATCAGTCATCTCAAGCAAAATTATCAAAGAAGTTTTGATTATCAAAATAAAACTATTAATGATAGTAAATGGGTTAAAGTCCAAGGCACCTGAAAGCTGAAATAAATTTAAAGCCATCTATTTTCTGTATACCTTTTGCTTTCTCTAAGAACTATTTTTGCAAAACACTCAGTAAGCTGCAGCAATAACCCACATAGACTATGTTATTAATATTCAATCTTCTTGCCTGAATCAGTTTACATATGCAATATACAGCATCTGGACCTTGTAATTGAATTTTTGAAGTTCGCTGTGGTTTGGGAGCTCCATATGGGTCAGTAATCATTATCCAGGCACCATCGTTCATAGTACACATACAATTAATCAACTCATTAATTATGGAAAAAGAGTCTCAGGGAAGTCTAGCACACCTATCTCTTAAACAAATATTTTACCCTTGAGCTGTAAAAGTAGCATCTCCATTAGCTGCTGCCTTAGATTACTGTTAGCGATTTATTCAGGGAGCTTTTAGAACAAGGTCTATAGGAAGAGTCAATATAAAATCTTTCAGACACAAGACCTATCATATACATGCACAGAATTTAATCACTTTCTGGTTAAATCACTGCTTGAGTCAGCTTTGGATCTTTATCTTCTGAAGCTAATGTCAATAACACTTTATTTTTAATTTAACTAAATTCAGCCAACTGTAGGAGAAACAAATCACGCTCTTTTTATTATTAGTTTTAGTAGATGGTTGCCAAGGTAAAATTGGTAATTAGGGAAAGTAAAATATTTCCCAGAATTTTTTTCTTATTGCACATTAACAAGCCCAGGAGATTGTTTAATGGGGATACTTTATAGTTATATGAGGGAAAAAAATGTCTGTAAATATTTTTTCTCACATTCTTGGCTGGTTAATTAATCTGACTGTTTTCTTTCCTGTTTTGAATCCCACATTTTTCTTTTTTTCCCCTGCTCTTCTTGTTGTAGTGACTTACATCTTGACCAATAAAACTCCTTGTAAAGAGATGTACAGCATTAATAAAAAAAAGATGTATTGCATATGAAAAATATAAATCCTAAAATAATAATTAAAGAATAACCCAATATCAGCTCAAGGAAGATGTAGGAAGGACTGTTTAATCGAGTTCTTTGTTTAATGTATGGTGAACTTAAAGACGATAAACAGCTGTTTGCTTGCTATCTTCATTAAAGCTAGAAATAGCTTAGGCTTAAAATGAGAGACATGGAGGAGAGATTTCTGTCTGCAGATTTCTAACAATATTGCTAGTCAAAGAACCATGCAATCCATAGAATTGTATTTCCTGTTAAATGTAGAAAAATATGAGATACTTTGAAGACTATTCAATTTTGAACTAGGAGGAAAGATCAATTGATGTTTAAAGGATTCTTCTTTTCAGACACTAGGTTGGCATCAAATTGTGGTCCTCCATCTCTGAGCCCCTCTACTTTGAAAGTTATGAAACACCACACAGATCAAGGCTTAAAATTTGAGCTATTCAGGCCAAGGTCCCTGTAGAAGATAAACCATAGCGAAGACAACATTGATGTCCTGAAGTTTTGGAACAGCCATTTATGTCCCCAAATTTAATTGTTTCAAGTGCTATTAGTGGAGATTTGGCCATGGAAGAGATACTCATGTTTTATCTCCAACTTACTTATTATCTAGCCATGGGAAACTTCTAAATCAATGAAGTACATTCCCAAATATCACGTGTTCAGTTTTATCCATGTCCCTGGATGGTCAGCTATGACTTTTGTTCTCCATAATGTTGAGCCAAAGTATTTAGGACACTTTGATAAGTGGCATAATGTAATATGTGGAAGCTGTGGGTGGAAGAATGCATCCTAGGCAAAGAAAACATTTTTATTAAAATCAATAAAAGGTTTCAAGTTAGTTTTAGATGAATATGTGGAGAAAGAAGGAGGGGACAGAGTTCGATGGGGTGGTTTTCAAATATATTTTATCTATGGAAAGATTTCTTCACAAGAAAGCATTCGAAGAAATTTTATTTGGAAATCAGTTAAATACAGAGGTGCTATGCCATTTGGAGAGGAAATAGTGAATCTGGAGTTTCCAATAAATCTCAGATGATGCTGAAACAGTTTCATGAAACTCTCTGTTTAAATAAATAGTTTCAAAATATAAAACTAAATGTTACAGGCAAGTTTTGAAGGAGCGAAATGGCATAATAAGATTTACACTTTACCTTTACATATGACAGAATATGTCATAAGCATAGACTGTTATCTTCCTGTTGTGCCCCCTCCCCAAACAGCTACTCTTGTGAGACCATGAGATATCAGCAAGCCCACAAGATGGGAAAAGAGGTAGTACTCTGGCCCCCTAATTATGGGAACAAAGCAGAATAGGAAGTTTTGCCCAAACTACCGTGCACTTCATTACATTCATTTAAACCAATTTTTGTCTTAATTTTTTTTTTTTTAGATTTCATTGTACTTTTTCTTCTTGAAACACCAAATCTCAGTATCTCTGAAAAAGTATTTTTTACCTGTCCTTTAAGGCTGTGCTTGTGTTATTCAATCTCCTTAGCTGGAAGTATTTTTTTTTTTTTTTTTTTTTACATCTCATAGCAATAAATACACATTTACAAGATTTTTTTTCAATAATTTTGATTTTGAAACATTAAAATGATTTTTTTTCTGTTCTCATGTGTTAGAGTCTTTGTTTTGTTTTAATCTTTTTACTTAATTAAAAATACTCACAGCTACTAGGAACTTGGCATTACATCAATAGTCTAGCTAGCAAAGGCAGATTAGAATTAAAATATTAGATCAAATGAAAGTTAGAACCAAGTTTAAAATTGTTTTCACATCTGTTCACTACCAACCAGAAAAGAAAAACAGTGTTAAATATCATGATTGTTCAAAATTATGGCTACCTTCCATAAAAGAAGGTCATATAGGTCTGCTTAATACAGTATAAAGTTTACTACTTCCCTGTGGGAATAACATACCTATACACACCACTGATGTTAGGCTTGGGTTTATAACTTGCTTGAGTCAATGGAAATGTGGGCAAAAATATTATACACGAATTATCAATAAAATCTTGCAAAGCTATGTCATAGTTCTGCCTAGTTCTCATTTTGAGACCATGAGACCCACACGTACATGAAAAGTCCAGCCTCTTCAGCCTGGATTCTGGATGGAAGAGGTGATGGAGCAGAGCTATAACCTATGTGCAACCAATATGTAAGGAGATATAAAACTTTTTTGCATGTGTGCTTTAAGATTCGGAAATGTTCAGGTCCTTTGATACCACTGCATAACCTAACAAAAGCTGACTAATAAAATTAGTATTCAGTAATGGAAAGCTTCCATTAAACAATACAGTTCTGGCTTCGGGGTCAGGCATCAGAAAGCTAGGAAATTATTATTATTAGAGGCTGATAATATTAGAAGCCATCACCTTCAAATACTTGAAAGGTGATTTTTTTAAAAAAACAATGGGCATATGAGTGTGCAACTAGCACACATTCCTCCTTCCCCATTTGCTGCATTTACAAAGTTATCATAACTAACAGTTGAGCTCAGAAAATAATTGCCAGTTATCAAGAAATTCAGAAAGTTTGGGGCTTGTAGGATTAAAAGATATCTTTTTCATAACCGATTTGTGAAAGACACATTAGGAAATGTTTTAGAATATTTAAATGTTTAGAACTCAGCTTAAAATAACCTGTGATGAAGACAAAATCAAGACTATAGCCTTCACATCTGTGCCGAAACCAATTAGTTAATTAAACAACACCCAGTAATTATTTTCGGCTGGACATAGGTTCAGAGAAAAGAAACTAAGCATTTGGCTCTCCCATGAGAGCTTGATAATTAAGAAATGCAAAATTAAATTTGGAGAGAGACTTGCATGTAAAAAAGCATCATGGTGCTTATTACAGTACGTTGACTATAATAAAACTAAAGTAAAAGAAAGGTCCATTTGGTTTTACAGAATTGTGCTGCCAATAGATCTACCAGCATGGATTAAAAGAGAAGGGGGCAATTTGAAACTTAAAATGACTTTTGAGCCCTTAATAGTCTATGAACCCAAGAGAGGCTGGGAACAGTGCCCTAATCTCAAAAGAGGATATTCCCCAAAGCTCTCCTGAGATTCCTTTAGGAAAGATAAAATAAAAGGTACAACCTTCCAGAAGTAGTTTCAAGAGCTGAGGAGAATATTAAATGTGAGAGATCCCTCTGAGTAGCATAAATAACAACTTTGATGAAACATTAACATTCTTAACAGAATTTCAAAATGGTTAGGTCTGCTCTGGCATCCCAGTCTGTTATTTTCTCACTCCAAGTGTGTGTGCATATGTGAGTATGATTACGTGTTCCTGGTTCTACTGTCCTTGTTCTACCACTGTATATTGGTGCAAAGGGATTGGTTTTACTTCATATGCCTCAGGACAAGAAGCTGAGACTAACATGACATCTTGAACTTTGAACCTGAGGCTTAAAATCATTGAACAGGATGTGTTCCTTGGGGAAGAGATGAGTGCATTATATGTGCTGAAAAGAGTCAAGCAAAGGTTTTTGATCAAGGGAGTCAACAATGGCAGTTTATATTAATATTCTGAAGTCTTTACTCCGTTTTCTGTAAGAAGACTATACATCACTGCCCATTTTCATGTGATTAGTGCTGTCTCTTGGTAGGAAGAGTATACTTCCCTAATTATTGATACCAGACTTGCTTATATTATCTGCTTCTTCCAATGAAATCAGAACAAAAGTAATGTGTGTCACATCTGCACAGAAACTTTAAAAATCATTTAATGGTTGTACAATTGCTTTATCCTTGTAAAGCACGAGGCTTGTCACGAGGCTGGCATTCTCCCGAAGTAGATACTCCTTCAGCCAACTCTCCTGGAATTAAGAGAATTTAAAGCAAGTAATTCAGCCCAATTGCAGCAAAGATCCAGCAAGAGTGAGATGACTTTTATTGTTATAGACCATTGAATTTTGGAGTTCTTTGTTACCACAACATATTGTACCAAAAGCCAACTAAGGATCACTGCTATTCTTTTTTTTAGGGACAGGATGGATAAAATGGCCTACTACAGTTTTTTTTTTTTCTGAATTAATTACACACTTCTACTTTATTATAGCATTCACAAAGCAAGTTTGAGAATATTTTGCCATTTCTATGCTACATTCACACCTACTGATTTTGCATATGTTGGGAGCAAATTCCTTTAAGCTTGTATTAAAGCTGACAAAAAACAGTAATGGTACTGAAATTATAGTAGGGATTTTCTAAAGTAATGCTACTGAAATAACAGTAGAGATTTCCTAAAGACTAATTTGCATGCAAAAAATATGTGTGTGTGTGCGTGTAGGGAAAGAGAAACAGTATAGTTATCTAAAAATAGATATTTTTATTCTTTCACAGTATGTTTTTTGTTTATGTGTTAATTTTATAATTATTTTAAGTTTCCCTGGGTTAACGTAGTTTTTATTACAAATGTTTTCCCTTTCCTTCTCTTCCCCTTACTCACCCATCCCCAACAAATATTCCTCTTTCTGACTCTCTGTGAGTCTCCAATACACACACACACAAACACACACACACATTTGTCTTTTTATAATAAAGAAGAAAGCACAACTATGATTTTCCTATGATTTGTACCACACAACATTATCATATAGTCACATAATTGTGTTAATTTACATACGCAGGCAGGTTGAAAAATAGGTTGAGTAGAAAACGGCCTCCATGAAGAATCCAAAGCAGGGGCCTGGTGGCATTCTCTGTTCAAACACAGAAAAGACTGGCTATTTCTTTGGTGTTAAAGTGTTCTTCTTGAGTATTTGGTACCTGATTTATTTTCACTTTTACCCAAGTAATATTTAAATAGCCTTGGAAAATAACATGAAGAATTTTTTTAGTCCTTCAAATCTTTGTTAGGTCCTGAGTTTAAGACTCTTTAGGAACAGGATGCAGGAGAGTTAACTGGATGCAGGATGCAGGAGCAGAATGCAAAAAGGAAGAAGGAAAGTGTGGTGGATAGAATTGTATCCCCCTGTTTGGACATGTTCATGTTCTTGGTCAACATTTTGGTGGGTGCAGACTTATTGTAAATAAAGATCTCTTCAAATTACTTCAGTTAAGGTGTGACCCATCTGAATCAGGTTGTATTTTAATCACATTTATTGGATTCCTTTACAAATAGAGTGGTGCCAGGTGGAGAGAGAAGCCATAAGGAGTAGCTAGAAGGTGGAAGTCAATGGAATCAGCACAAGAAAAGAGATGTCACCATGTGCATTGCCATGAGAAGAAAAGCCAAGGAACCCCAAGATATCCAGCCAGATAGAAGATATAGAACCTAAGCAGAAGCAAGTCTTTTCATCTCTGAAACCGTAAGCCAATAAATTTCTGTTGTTAAGCCAACCTATTGAAAAAATATTTGTTTTAGCAGCTAGAAAACTAAAACAAAAGGCAAAAGACAGAGAAGGGCACTCAGCAAACTTGTTCAGGCTTCTCCTTTTGCCTGGGTTTAGAGTATATTTAAATATGGAAATTCCTAACTCCACTGATTTTATTTATTTATTTATATTTATTTCAAATCTACCTTTCAATTTCTTATCACCCCAAATCAGTTAAAACTTAAGAGGACATTTTTTTTTCTAAATGAATTATACAAGTACTTAATTAAAATCCGTAATTTTATGTTTCTCTTATATTTTAAGTGTGCATTTGCTGTTTATTTATATACTTATCAACTCATTAATTTCTTGCTGAAACATGGTAGTGCTTCATTTATTTCACGATATATGATATTGAAGAGGCTTCTGAATGTATGACAGGATATATTTGATATTGTAGAACTTCTCGGTGTTAGACATCACATTGATAAGGTTAAGCTTACAGAGCAATAACACCATAACACTGCTCTACAATGAGAAGACTAATGGGAGTTCAAAAACAAAAAAGATATTACATCCAGTTCTCTGTTACACCAAGCTAATCTGAGAAGCATTCTTCAACTACCTATTGAGTGAGTTGTATATTGTTAGGGGCCTGTGTGGAAGAGGTTTGGAGTGATTGTAATTGCAGGTGTTTATCTTGGGAGGTTCGGGGAGTTTGGGAGAGAGGCCCCAGCACAGAATCAGTGGGAATGGGGTTCAGTGATTGGAAAGCAGCATAATGGAAAATAAGATATAATGAAAGAGACAAAGCCAACAGAAGTAGGGACGTGGAACAAGCTATGAACAATTGTTAGGATAAAGCAAAGTTAAGCAATTGAACTGTTGTGCCTATGCAATGTTGAAGGTATTTTGCAAAATCGCACAACGCAAGCAGCTCATTTAGGTATCATACTATAACTTCAAGCTGTAAGTAGCAGAATGAAATTCAATAAGGCAAAAATAAGAAAAAATCATTCGTAAAATTAGGTCTAATTAGGTTTCAGTATTTAATCAGACACCTATCTATATATAGGTAGAATATGTCACATTTAATTAAAGTTAAAATGTTTATTGACAGCTTATTATTTACATGTAGAAATATATAGAATGTGAAAGAATAAGTAAGAAACAGAATCAGACTTCCAGAAATTTATATCCCAACTTCTGGAGACATAAAAATCAAGGTATATTAGGTTTCATTATAAAGATACAATGAATGCAATGAATTCAAGATGCCATCCTGGAGACACAAAGCAAGTGTTAGAGGGCTGCATCGGAAGAAGGTAATTTATCCAGTAGAAACCCAAAAGTGGATGATGTGACATTTGATATGGGCAACAAAAAAGAATAAAATATTGAAAAGCATAAGTAGAGAACAATGTCCTAGTCAAGGAAAAATATATAAGCAAAGTCACAGAAGTAAAGAAGCACAAATATATTTTATTGTCATAATAAGACACTTAGAAAGAAACAACATGACATAAGGTTAATAAAATAGATTGAAACATATAATGTTCCCTTCCATTACCCTTTTCCAAACTAATGTTAATAAATTCTACTACTGAACATATAAACCAGTTTGGGTCAAATATTAAAATTCACTCCCCTGATTACAGTGATTGTACATATATTCATTTGTCATTGAACCAAGAAAAATACTGAGGACTTTATTATATAACTAGTATATTAGTTTACTGAATGCTCAAGTAGATACCATGAAATAGGACAGGCTAAAAATGCAAATTCATTTGCTCATAATTTTGAGACCCAAAAAAGATCCAAATCAAGGCATTATCAAGGCAATGCTTTCTTCCCAAAGACTAGATTAGTGTGCTTGGCTGTTGATGATTCTTGGTCCTTAGTTTGTCACATGGCAAGGGACACAGTGGCATCTCTTAGTCTCTCCCTTCTCTTCTGTATTCCATTGATGTTAAACTTCTAGGTGCTCCCTTTGGCTTTTTTGTTGGTCAGAATTGCTATCTGTTTATAAAGCACTTCAGTAATTGGATTAAAACCCATCATGAATGATATGGGGCACACATTAACTAAATTAACCTCATCAAAAAGTCTTACAATGGTTTCACACCCACAGAAATGGATTAAATTTCAGAACATGGTTTTTGGGGGCACAAAGAGCTTCAAACCATCACCCAAATCGATACACAAAATGTCAGCATGAACAAGATACATCTCCAGATTCACTAAATCCAGTACTTTGGTTTTTGAAGATGACTGCATAATTATATAGCTTTTTTTTTTTATGCTATATGCCTGGGGTCATTCTTTTTCCATGTAACTTTTGCAGCACTATTTGTTGAATTTTTGTTTGTGTGTTTGTTTTTTCTTTCTTTGTGTGTTTGTTTGTTTTGGGGAAGTACATGGGCTGGGAATCAAACCTGGGTTTCCCATTTGGCAGTGAGAATTCTACCACTGAACTACCCTTGCACTCCCAAATACACAGCTTTTATGGTATGACCATGTGATTGTGAAAACTTTGTGACTGATTCTCCCATTATCCAGTGTATGGACAGAAGAATAAGAAAATAAAGACATATATACATACATATATATATATACATACATGCATATATACATATATGAAGGATGGGGGTATGTGATGTTTCATGTGTTCTTTTTTACTTTTATTTTATTTGTATTCATATTTTTATTATATTAGAGCAATGATAATGTTAAAAAATTGACAGTGAATGCACAACTATTGATGATACTGTGAACCATTGATTATATACTTTAGGTAATTATATTATATGTGAATATATCTCAATAAATTTACACATTAAAAAAAATAAGTTTGGAGAAGAAACTAAGCATATAAGAAACTAAGCAAATCTAAGCATATAGGTGTCCATGGGAAAGATTTTATTGTTTTTTTTCTAATTGTTATGGAAAGTGTTAGCAGCTTTTAAGGTGAGTAGAGAATGAATCATAGGTTGTTAAGTGTAAGAGAGTAGAAATAAAGAAACTAATGAGGACAATATTGGCATACTACATGTGAAGGGTGAGGTTGTCTTAGACAAGAGTAGCAGAATTATGGAGAAAAGTGGATGGATTCAGAATGAGCATTAGGGGGCAGACTTACTGAAGAATCATTTCTGTGAGGGAAACAAAGCACTTAAAATTGGCTTCAAAACTTTTATCACTGGAGTTCATGTCCTTGCCATTTCCTGAAACAGATCAAACTGGATCAAAGTTTGTGAAAGGGAAGGATTGTTTGGAATATTTTCAAATCATAATTTCTATTATGCACTTAATAGATATTAATGGGAATGGACAGAAAGGAGTTAGATGCATGAATCTAGAGCCACTGAAGATTTAGGACTGGAAATGCAGATTGAGAGTTGAGCATATTGATGTTATTTAAAGCCCCCCTTCACCCTTTAAAATTGAGATTTGTAAGGATTACAAAAGACAAAAAAAACATGAAAAAACATATTAAGAAAATAAATAAGAACCCAATTGAGAAATAGGAAAGGGAAGGTCTTGCTGAAAAATAAATGGAACATTTCAGTGTAGTCATGCAACTTAAAAACAGAACAAAATCTATTTCTAAATTAACAAAAGAAGAGTTTCCTAAATATGAAAAGTCATGGTTCCACTTCACTGAACTCTGCCTAGAAAGATTACCCAACGTCTTTTTTTCAATTCTGGACACCGTGTTTAAAGAGAGGCACTGACCAAATTCCTGAATTGAATAGAGGTGGGTGTATTTGCACAGTGCCGATTGAGTTTGACAAGTGTGAAAGTAATGTTTGAAGAGCAGAGAAAGAATATTTGAAGTCCAGAGGAGTTGATTACACAAATGACCCTAAGAATCAAGGTGAGTGAGGCTGTACATATGAGATGCCCCTTTCTTTTGCACTTTCAAAACTAGAATATTGCTTTGATCTGACAAAGTACAATCATTCTCAAAGGTCCTTTAAAATTTCTGTTAGGATTCATAAGATCCAGGAGGTTGGTAAGCAATTACTGGCATCTTATGATCATTTCCCTGACAATTCTGCAACCCTTACTCACCTGTCAAGCCATCTGTTCCTATTCAAAGTCTTATGCTTCTCTCCTGAATAATCAATTAATAACTCATTTCCTACATCCAGCATTTTGTAAACTTCTGCACTGAATATTATTTAGAGATCAGTATCTCAAGACTGGTAGAGTATCTGGACATGTTCTAAAATCGAATTTACTTAATTATAGTAATGTTGTCAAGAAAGTAATAATTTCACCAAATTTCCTGCTAAAATCTAACATATGATGTTTGATCCTTGGGCTACAATGTTGAAGGGACATATTAATAAATTAGAATTTGTCCTCAGAAGAAAAATTAATAGGATGTTGAAGTGTCTGGAGACAAGACATAAAAAAATGACTGCTGAAGTTGAGAATATTAACCTTGCAAAAGGCAGCACTTAAGTGGCATTTAATAGCTATGTTCAAATACTGAATGGCTATCAGATAGAAGGAACAGTGAATTCATTCTGTTACTTCAAATTAACAGACCTGGAACACTGGTTGAAAGTTAAATAACTAGATGAAATTGCCTTAGAATAAGGAAAGTGTTTTTAGCAATTGTGATTTGCAAAAATAAAGCATTTAGCTTTATGAAGGAGTGAGTTCACTGAAAGTTCAAAATGTTAACCATGTACTGGATGATTACATACCAGATTTTAAGAGAGATATTGGCACATGCTGTATTATGTATTTTAAATCATTAGTATAGACACATGAGATAGTTATTATTATTTCCATCTTATGTAAGTGAAACAGAGAGAACTTAAAAATGTAGACAAATCCATAAAGTTTGGAGTCTGGATTCTAGTTGTGTTCTTTGGGACCACAGAGACTTTTCTTTAAACCCTGTGCCATTTGGCACTGAAAAACATCAGAAAGAACAGAAACAAAATGTCAATAGCAGTTTCCTACGGGTGTCAGATTTTGAAAGATAATTTACATTTGCTTGCCTCCATTTAAAAAAAATTTCCACAATAAATATTTATTATATTAAATAAAATTACAGCTATTTTGTGTTTTATAAGAGATATAAGGAAAATGTCTTATTCAATCTGAAATTGTATGATCAAAATGCAATTATACACACACAGAATTATTTGTGTTTTTCTTATACTCAACCAATTTCTTTTTTTTCTCTTTTTTTTTTCACATGGGCAGGCATCGGGAATCGAACCCGGGTCCTCGGGCATGGCAGGAAAGCATTCTTACCTGCTGAGCCACTGTGGCCCGCCCTCAACCAATTTCTTTTAATTACACATCTTTTCATATGAAGAATCTCTTCCTCCAATAGATTATTTTTCACTTTTTAATTTTAATATAATTTAAACCAACAGAAAAATAGCAAAATTCACTCAAAGAAATCTTATAAAGCAAGCATTTCCCTGTTATCATTCCCAGTTCCACGTTTACCATTTTATCACATTTATCTCTTCTCTTTCTCTCTTCTATGTATGTATGTGCATGTCTATTTGTGCATGTTTATGTGTATGTGTGTGTATAAACATCATATAAAACCTCTAAACTTCTACTCCCAAACCACAGGATTCCATCTAGCTTCTACATTTCCTGATTTGTGTATCTGTTCTCTGACATTGAGAAACCTGGCTTCCATTTTCATCCAGCTATTTATTTATTTGCTCAATTATTCTATATGCAACCAGCATCCCAACCACAGGTGCCACTATTTAGTCTCAGTCTCACCATGGAGACTAACCACGCCAGTTCCACCAGTCGGGACACAGCCTCATCCACCCCCATACATGAGAGCAGTGTCTGCCAAATTCTCAGCTCAGCCAAAGGCTAGGAGAATGTGCAGAAGAAAGGGAGGCCACCTACAAGCATAAATTTTGTTATTTTTTATGTTCCTTAAGAACTTTTATTATTTAGATGTTGGATCTTTGTTATTAAGGCTTTAAGCCTATCACGTCTATTGTGAATCTTGTCTCTGAATTCATTTCCTAGGGCTTTTGTACAAAGTACCACAAACTAGTTGGCTTAAAAAAATAGAAATGTATCGTCTCATAGTTCTGTATGATGCAGGTCTGAAAGCAAAATGTCAGCAGGGGAGAATCTTCCTTGTCTCTTCCTAGCTTCTGTTTAGTTTACTGGCACTCCTTGATTGTTCCTTTTCTTGCAGCTGCAGCATTTCAATTTCTGTTCCTGGCATCACATGGCAGTTCCCTCTCCATGTCTGTATATATATATGTCTTTCCTCTTTTTCTTATAAATATGTCAATTTTATTTGCTTAAGGTGTGTCCTACTCCAGCATTAACTCATCTTAGCTTGATTACACTTGCAAAGATCCTATGTCTAAATAAGGTCACATGGACAGGTCCCATGGCTTCAGACTTCGACATATCTTTTGGGGGAACACAATTCAACTCATGACGATCTCTGTGTACTTTTCTTTTGCACTTTTATAGGACTTTCCAAATTTGCCCCCCACACCAATACTTTAATTGCCTGAGTTTCCAATTCTGTACTCTATTGGCTTCCATACGGAAATTTAATTCTGCTATTATATTCTCGGTTATTTTGCATAACTTCCTTACAGTAACCCTGGTTTTAATAGGAATGAAGCTTTTGTCATTGTAGCTCAACCTATTCTTTTCCAGTGACATCTTAATGGTGTCTCAATTGAAGTCAGGGTTTCTTAATCATTATAAGAAGTTCAAGTAGATATTTTTATTCTCTTCCTTATTTATTAAAATCATATTCAGAAATGTATTCCTTACTGAATATATGGTAATTTCTCCTTGTGTATAGTATATATTATATGCCCTAAGTTCTATTTATTTGTTTGTTTATCCTTTAATGCAGAATTTTGCCTAAATATGATTTCTTTTTATGAGAGACCCTTACTTAACCTCCATTCACAATACATTTGGGGCATCTTAAATTTTCTATTTTATATGCCTTGCTAGAGATTAGGAAGATTTGGAAGCTTCACTCCTAATTTCCAGTTTGTGCAAGGATTCATCTAATCTTTTGCTATTATGGTAGCATAGAAGAAAACTTCTTCTCACTCTGTTGCCTGGAAATGACATTTAGCTCGTAAGTAGAAAATGAACACACACATTTTCTTGCATGAGATACTCTTTACCATCTCCCTGCCTCGGCTTCTGACTCCTAGTCTATAGTCAGCATTGGTGTGCTGGAGATAGCTCACACAGGCTCACTAGAGCAAATAGCACATCTCTTTTCAACTCCATGTTCACGGGTAATACACTAGTAGCTTGAAAAAGAGCAAGGTGGGAATATTTATAGCATGGAAATATTTGCTGTAATATTTATTATTTATCCTTATACTATCTGCAATTATAAACATTTGTAACAAATGCTACAAAGAAGGACCTCTACTTTTGGAAACCTGTTAGCATACTACAAGCTCAAGACCTTTTCCATCCTCTTTTTAAGCGAAATCAGCTGCTGCAGTTAAGAGGGCTTATCCTCTGAAATACGCAAGGTGTAGTTCTCATTTAAATATTTAAACAAATTATAGAAGTGAAACTTCTACCACAATTCAATAACTTGACAGTGAGCCTGAGTTTATGGATAGATGAGATTTTTCTCATGAAAAAACTGAGCTCAGAGAGTGGAAGAGGTTTAAAAGATTTTTTTTTTCCTAGAACTTCTGGATTTCTGTCATTTAAACCTGAGAACTTAAACTAAAAATATGTATTTTAGCACTTTTTTCTACAACTTATTTCCCAACAGGAAATGATCAACTTTGTTATAATTTTCCTGAGTCAAAATGTAAATGAAAAAATATTACTATGTTAATCAAATATTTATTTATAGGTAACAAAGGAGCTGATAACTGGCAGCATGATGTTATATTTTTCATTTTCTGCTTTTTATTTTTTAATAGTTATAAGTTTCTGTACATTGATGACAAATTAAGGTGGGTTTATTCGTTAACTTTGAAATATCGATACTAACATGATTACAACGTCTTATCTTATTTCTTTTAAGGAATATGGATATCCATTCATTATCAAACATTGATTGAATTTCTAATGCAATACAGGTACTGTCCTAAGTGTGAGGGTGAGGATAAAATGAACTTTCCAGCCTTCATGGAGTTTTCATTCCGTTTGAGAGTGTTTGATTTAGAACATTATCATAACATTTCATTTTTTACAAATGATTTTATTTCATGCTTTGTCAACTTTTCTCCAAGACCTGATTATACTGGTAGCATTTTGTTATTGATAATATGTTTCAGTTTTTACATTCTACCTTGCTTTATGCAAAGATAATACAAAAAGCATCAGCTGAATCATCTTAAATATATTTTAAAAAGTATCTCTTCCCAAATCTCTCCGTCATGCAACTTACTTCCTATAAACATCACTCCTTTAATGTACTAGGTAACATGTATACATACGTGTTTATTCGTGCTTGTTTATATCAAAAGTTCTGTGAAAAGGACAAAGAATATATATTAAAGTTTAAGTATTTATCAGCTTCCTCTCTATGTTACTTTCTTAGGAGAATTCTTTTTGGTGCCACTGGACCTTAAATCCTTTCATGAGTTCAACAATGATAACGACTACAATGCGGATTTCTCCATGCATGCCTATGCTGTTTGTGGAGTATTTGGGTGTGTGTATGTGCACTTGTGAGTGTTTAAGTGTGTTTGTGTTTTTGTGTTTAATGAGAGAGGTGCAGTAAAGTGGATCAATAATATTTACTTACCTGGGTTATAGTGTCTTCAAAGGAAAGATATGCAAAGCATAATACCATTCTAATTCTACTGTGATCTGAGCACAATTAGAGACCTTTTCTTATAAACATAGGAAATTCTGGGAATAAAAATCTACATTTCGAAAACACATTAACGATCTTACAAGAAAAAGACAAAAAGAAAAATAAGAAATCCTTAGGTGTCATAAAAGAAGAGAGAATTCAACCATGGATCTGTGAGTTTATGAGCTGTCACTGCAGGGACAACTTTATTTGGAAGAGTTTGGGGATGGTGTAACAGAATCTACAGATAAATTATAAGGGAATAGATTAGACTTTGTGAATGTGACACGCAGAGTGGGAATAAAGATCTTGACATAAAGGGGAAAAATTTTGACAGATTATTATACTACTACTACTACTAATAATAATAATCAAGAAAAGGGGAGTTAGCAAACTTTACCTGTTGTTTCAGCAAGGTGTTACAAAGCTTGACTCTGACCAAATTCTAGGTAGACAAATAGAAGTGTGCTTTGAGAAAGAAAGAAACAAAGATAACAGAAATCTGCACTGAAGATGGAGTTTAAGTCTAAGTTTATGAACCTCATGAATGCAACAATTCCCATTGAAAAATTTAACAAACATTAATCTACAGAGTGACACCTCTAAGGCACTTGGCTGAAAACAAAACAAAACAAAAACAACAAAAAACAAAACCCTTAAAAGGCATTTCCAATTGGAGACACATTTTGGTCCCTCGCAGAAAAGAAATGCAAGCCCACATTAAAAACTTTCATAGCAACATCAGCCAAAACTATGAAGAATAACGAACAGGAGAATCAACACTGCAAGAACATGAGAAAATGGAAGAATACGAACATGATTATAAAATATATCCTGTATCTTACTACTTCTTTTGACCATCATTACTATATTCCTTTCTAAGTAATTACCATCTCTTACCTTAATAATGGAAAAAGACCTTAAGTCATCTTACTTCTTCCACTGGTGTCCGTTATGAAGTGCTCCCCCATACAAGCAAAGGGACCACACTGTAACTTTAGTCATTAGTTGCTTTTCTCAGAACATCCCATTAATTTTCTATCTAACAAAGAGCAAAATACAAGTGCCTGCAATTGCTTAAAATGTCTAACATGATATGTCCCACTTCTCTCACCTTCCTTATCTATCTCCTGTTTCTTCTCCTTTGCTTGGGTTAATCAAACCACATTGGCCTCCCTGTTATTCCTTTAATATCTGAGGCATCCCCTACACTCAAGACCTTTCAATTTACCTTCTGTATGTAAGATTCTTTCACAGCCACTCTATCTCAAATGCTTTGAATATTTACTCAATCATAAAAGTGAATAAATGAGTAGTGTTTTGAATTGCTGGTGGTAGTCAAAATTAGTATAATAAATTCAAAGTTATGTGGCAGTACCTAGCAGAGTTGAAGAGGTACATAATCAACAATCTCACTTGTAGACATATACCCTAAAGCAGCACTGATCAGTAGAATTCTGCAATCATGGAAATGTTCTACATCTGTGCTAGTCTATAAAGTAACCCTAGCCACATTTGGCCATGGAACAGCTGATATGTGACTACTACCTTTGAGGAATTGAATTTTTTTTCATTTTTTTTTTTTTCATGGGCAGGCACCTGGAAATGAACCCGGGTCTGAGGCATGGCAGGTGAGAACTCTTCCTGCTGAGCCACTGCGGCCCACCCTCATTTGATTTTAATTCATTTAAAGCTAAATGTAAATAACCACATGTGGCTAGTGGCTACCCTATTGGATAATGCAGACCTAGAGATTGTCTTGAACATGTAATAAGAAAAGTATATACTTAATTGTTGTAGCAATAAAAAAGTAAATGAAAAAAATTTCAGCATTGTAATTGACTAACAATTAGAAACTAGATCAATGAATTATGCTATATTCATTAATAGAATTTGAAATTAAAGAAACAGATTCATACGGAGCATCATGAATATACTTCAAAAACCTAATGGTAAGTGAAAAAAAAATATGTGAAAGGTTGGAATGAGTGATAGTGTTTGTCAACTTTTTGCAGGTTCTTTAGGGTTTTCTGTCATGGGATCATGTCATTTGTGAATCTCTACCTCACTTCTGTTTTTCCCAACAACTTACTTTTACTTTTCCTGTACTTGCCTACGTAACCTTAGCTAGGACTCCAGTACAATATTAATAGAAGTATGGAAACAACCATTCTTGACTTTTCCTAATCTTAGTGAGAATGTATTCAATATTTTACTAGTAACTATGATGCTAGCAATAAGTTTTTATAGTTTCTTTATCTTCCAAATCTAGAAATTTGGAAAATTTCCCAGTTGTATTGTGAATGTGTCAAATTTTATTAAATGTTTTTTTTTTCTGTATCTACCTAGGTTAATATGCTTTTATTCTTCTTTATTTTGTTAATGGAGTGAATAAAATAATTGAGGCAAACTAACATTCTTGAGATAAACACAATAAATCATGATGCATTACTTTTAAAAATATTATTTTTCTAGACATCTTTGTTGTTTATATCTACTTAACATTGTGGTTAGAGAACATACTTGGGAAGATTTTATGTTTTAAGTCTAAACTACTTGGCATAGTTCCCTGAGTCTATGACTATGCAGTAATTTTTAATTTTATGTATACTAATTTATAGATTCTAGGTACTGGAAATTTTGTAGACTCCAAACTCTATATCCCCTGTGATCTTGTCAAAGATCCCTTTTAGACTTCCTTAGAATGGGTGCAGTCTTTCTCCTGGATGTGATCCTTAAGGTATGGATATTTGGTATCCCACTTGGTTACTAGGGGTGTTAACAAGGACTCTGCCCTCTGGCTAGGTTGGAATTCCAATGTCTTCTAGCATTTTTCTCACCATCTTGTATTTCTTTCTCACTCTCTGTATTAAAGCAGGTACTCTCTGGAAAGACCTGCCTGTACTCCATCCAGCCTTCACTTGAGGAATGGTGGGGAAACCTCCCCTGCCAACACCCTCCCCCCACACACACACCATAAACTTCTTTGTCCCACAACTCTTTTCTCCAATGCCATGAACCCTAGATTTCAGGCTCTCTGGCAGCCATGAATGCTGATCTCTGCCTTCTTCTTGGATGAGTGGGCCCAACTTGCATTGCTGGCTCCAGCTTCTTGCTCTAAATATTGGGAAAATTTCTCCAGGCAGAGAGGCAGCCAAATGCAGTGTTTATTTTATGAGGTCCTTTCTCTCAAGGATTAAAGTCCTCCACTGTTTGTTATGCGGATGACAGAAAACAGTTGCCTAATATTTTTGCTCAAGTGTTGTCGTTGCTTATGGCAGGAAGGCTAACTCCTTATCAGAATTTTGCCAATTCCAATCTTTCATTTTTGGAAGTATTTTTAGACAAGTTGTAAACAAATATTTATTTATATCTAATGTGTTTGAAGCTCAATACTGAGCACATGAAAATATAGTGGTGAACAATAAGGAATGCTTCTTGTCCTTATAGAATTTCCAACTCTTAAATTCAATAAAATTACATAAATATATCATATAAATTTAGCATGAATAGTTATTTTTTTCTTTACTGAGGAACAATTTCAGTGGATCATATGATTACTTTTTTACCCTTGAAAGATGTTCTGTTGAATATTTAACATATAAGACTTCTCATCCAACAAAAGTACTTGAAAGAGAGCGAGAGAAGTCCAGAGAGAAGTGTTATTTTGTAAATTAGTCAATATATATGTATTTTTCCCTAAATGGCTATTTGTAATGTATTACCATGAAAAATAAAGCATAGTCTGATACAATTATTTCAGTTTTCTAAGTACCATGCAATTCACTATAAATAATAACCACAATCAATATTTTATCAGTACTAATGATAACAGACACATCTTTTTAAAAACGCTGAGTTTAATTAAATCACTAGCCTTTGTTGAGGCATGAATGCTTCTTTTCATAAGTGAAACATGGTGTTTGTTTATTTCACTGAATAGAAGTGTATTATATGGGCATTTCAAGGAAAGAAAAAAAATATTCAGTGTAGGGCAGAAGAAATTAATCATAAACATGATTTCTATATAAAGTGTTCTCACAGGAAATCATGTAAGACTTGCAACTTTTTAAAATGATATACGTATTTCATCTAGGGAACAAATCAAGATTAATTGAATGGGAATATTCAAGTTTAGGACGCAAAAGAATCAAGACTTAATTAAAATCAGAATCTCATGATGTCCTTCAAGTGACACCCGAAAGAAATATCAGTAGGGAAGAATTTGAAATTAATTAAACATTGTAGTGAATAATAACCCACATATGTCTTTACTAAAAAAAAAAGCAGCCACCTAAGTTAAACAAATGAATCAGGGATATTGCTTACCTACAGACAAAACAGACATTTGATATTCGGTGTATATTTTGGGAATATCTTCATGGAACCATATGTAATTGCTTATTTAATTCCTACCTAATTATTGTACTAATGGATCTAGAAACCTTATATTACAATATTAGCCTTGATTTTCCCTATTTTATACTGTAGAATACTTGAGGACAAAGGGATATTCAAACTCACAAAATCATATTACAATCTTGTTTCTGAGTCAGTGTTCTAGCACAAGGCTATGTGACTAAATATGCAAAATCTCAACAATAAAATCTAATTAAATATGTTATTTAAGCTTAAACCTTGGAAAATGGATGGCTATTCCACTTACCATTTCTATAGGAACTTTAACAAGTTAGTTAATCTTTCTGTGTTTAGTGTTCTTCATCAATACAAAATGAATACTGTTATTTACAATTAGGATTAATGAAACGATGAAACAGAATTCCTCACATGTTTTTCTAGTTGATAAATATCATGTCCACCATTCTTCCTTCTCTTTCCTGTAAACAAAGAAGGTACATTTTTAGGCTATTTTGTACCCCAGAAAAGCCATGTTTTAATCCTAATCCAGTTTTGCCACAGACCTGTTGTTTAATGTGGGAAATTTTGTTTAGATTGTTTCCATGGAGATGTGACACACCCAATTGTGAGTGTGGTCTTTGGTTAGATGGAAATGTGACTCCACCCATTCAAGGCAGGTCTTGATTAGTTTATTTGTGTCTTTTAAAAAGGGAAACATTTTGAAGAAACCTCAGAGGCAGATGCTTGGAGAGCAAAAGCAACAGAGTCCACTTGCCAGACACCTTTGGAGATGCAGAAGGAAAACACAACCTGGGGAAATCCTTTGGAGTAAGAAGCTGGGAGAGAAAGTTAGCAGAAGTCTCAGTGTGCCTTCCCAGCTACAGAGGTGTTCCCTACCCATCAGTCTTTCTTGAGTCAAGGTATTTTTATTTGAATGCCCTAGTTTGAACATTTTAATGGCCTTAGAACTGTAAACTTTTAATAAATCTTCTTTTTAAAAGCTGTTCCATTTCTGATATATTGCATTCCTGTAGCTTTAGCAAACCAAAAGAAAGAGATTTAGGCTAGAATCAATCCATATCTCTCTTTCACACACATACACAGAAAAATCATGTGATATATTTAGACATATATATCATATCATATTTAAGTTTTATTATGCAAGTCTAAATATCTATCACTTGCATGGCCTATAGTCTATATTGAGCAAATTAATTAAGTCTGCAAATATTTGTGGACACAGTTTTGCTTAGCATTCAAAAGTTATCTTCTAAACAGCAGAAGTATTATTTATCCTATTAACTTGATCACTTTTCATAAGGAACTGTCTGCTTTATCTAGATTTTTCCCTTTAACTCATGTGGTAGTTTGGATATGTATGTAACCCAGAAAAGCATATTCTAAACTTAATCCATTCCTGTGGGTGTAAACAAGTAGGAAATTTTAATGAGGTTTTCAGTTAAAGTGTGGACCAACTCAGTCAGCATGTCTCAATCCTATTACAGGAGTCCTTTACAAGCAGAATGAAATTCAGATACAGGAAGAAAAAGCTATGGGAAAAAAAGATGCTGAAGTCAGCAGAGCCAAGAAGAGAAGGGTGAGGCCAAGAGAAATTGCCATGTGCATCGTCCAGTGACAGAGAACCCTAGAACCGAGGATAACAACACGATAGCCCAGAATGTCGCAATCTTTGGGGGGATGATGTCTTGATTTGGTCTTTCTCTTAACCTCAAAAACGTGAGCTTATAAATTCCCATTGCTTAAGTCAGCTCATTGCATGGTAATTTAGTAAGCATCCAGGGAAACTGCCATTTCCATTTCCCACTGTGCATCTTTTGTTTCCCACACTTGCAAGGCTAACTCACTTTCTTTCAAAGGAATTCAGTTTTACCCTGCCTCAGGGTCTAGCTTCAAATTCCATTATGACTGACTGCTACACCTACTAACAGAGCTGCTCATGTAGACAAATTCTGATTATATGTTCTAATTCTCTAGGACTGAAGTATAAGTTCTTTGAAATTAGTCGTCAGATACGGTCCTTTAGTTTCAAGTAATAAGAAATTAACTCGATCCAACTTTACAAAAGAAAAAAAAAGAGAGCAAGATTAATTAGAAATTTATTGGGAGAAGTATAGGATTTAATGGATAGTTAACCAATTTGTAAACGCATTGGAAAATGAACAGGGACTGCTTGGCTCCATTGTTTACACTAATGTGCTACTACTGACTTGCTTTTTTTTGCCTGTTCATCTCTCTGCTAAAAATCCCCAAAGTCCCAGGAAAAAAGAATCCAGCTAGCCGAGCTTGGATTACCTTTTCTTTCTATGGCTGTACTGGGATGATCAGAGGAAGTTTTTGGCCAATGCAGCCTTCAGAGACTTTTCACCTTCTGAAAGAATAGGGTACAGCCATTTCATTTGCTGTTCTACCAAGATTGCACACAATATTTGAGATAAAATTTCCCAAAAGGAAATCCAGATGCAGTTAGGGAAATTAAACCTATGCCAGCTGCCAAAAAGGAAAACAAACAAACAAAAACCCAAAAATATAGTATACAAATTCTATTTGCTTCATATACTGAGTATTTCATCAAAGTTATAATCTTAATGAGATCCTAATCAGCACTATAATTGATGAATCCATTATTTCATATTGAGTAAGTAGAGACCATGTGCTAAAAGACCCAGAAGAGAGGCACTAAAACAGGCAGGAGTGGCAAGTAACCCATCTTGGTGTAATATCACAATGCCTAAAAGAAGTATTATTTAATATTTGTTTCCTAATACAACCCATTTATTCCTAGCGATTCAATGGACGTATCTATTTGAAAAGTGTTGAGTAGGAAACTGATCATTATTTCAGCTTATATTCCATAGTCACATCAATGTAGAATTTGTATAGTTAAACCAGTAAACAACAAGACCTTACAGATCTGAGAATAAATACTTTTTTCACTACATCAATTTACCTATCACTAACACTACTCATATAACTTGCCTTCTCACCTGTTACTATATATGAGCTATTTGTGCCTATTTAATTCAATCATTTCACTTGAGTTCTATGTGCTACCACCTCTAAGTAACTCCAGAAATTGGTCCAGGAAGTCTCCCTCCATTCCCTTCATTATCATTTCCATCCAAGTATGTGGCAGGCTGAATAATGCACTCCCCCTTTCAATATGTCTACATCCTAATTTCTTGAACTTGTGAAGTATTAATTTATATGGCAAAATATACATTGTGATTAAATTAAGGATCTTGAGCCAGAGAGATTATTCCTGATTATTCTGGTAGGTTCAATGTTATTATAGGTTTGCCTATAAGAGGCAGGCAGAAAATCAGAGGGAGAGAAGGAAAGGTGCTGACAGAAAGCAGAGACGTTGGGTTTGAAGATAGAGGAAGTGGTCAAAAGCCAAGCAGTGTAGCTTTAGAAGCTGGAAAAGGCAAAGAAATGGATAATTTCCATGAACCTCAAGAAGGAATCAACCCTGCCAAAAATTTGGTTAAACTCGGTAAGACTCATTTTTGGATTTCTGACCATAAATGTAAGAGAAAAAGGTGTTGTTTTTAACTATTAAGTTTGTAATTTGTTATAGAAGCAATAGGGAATGAATCCAATGTTCAAACATGCTATTATCTCTACATTTATAAAAACAAGCCAACCAATACAAACTTCATGAATATTAAATTTGCTGCACTAGCTATCACCCAATTTGTTTCTGTAAGTGGTAGCAACAAACTCTCTTCTAAACAGTCATTTGTTGTTTCTTCCCTTAATTCTTCTCCTCTCATTTGCTGTTAAGCCCACTACAATCAGATGTTCACTCCCTTTGTTCTACAGAAACTGCTCTTGCTAAGGTCAGCATTGGTTTACACATTGCTAAATGCAATGACCAACACTTCAGTTCTCATCTTCGTAATCTGTCTCCAGATTTTGTCAATTCATCTGTCACTTTTTTTAAAAATTAGGTTAAAGGAGAGAATTATCTTCCGTCTTTTTGTTACCTCACTGGAAAATCTTCTTGGTATCCTTAACTGGTTCTTTCTATTGTTCCTTCTTTTCTTCCCAACATCCTCATATTGTAATTCTTTAGAATTACAACAATAAACAATAAACACAGGTATTTAGCCCGAGTTATACTTCTTTAAATAGTCTTCCTCTTTTGTTGATCATATTTCTTTCCCTTGCCTCAAATGCCATCTTTCTGCATATGACTCATGATTTTATTCTTCTACCACAGATCTTTACCCTAAGTTCCAAAATTCCTCTATATAGCCAATTCCCTATATAAAAATTGAACTCAACTCAACATGTACAACTTGAAGCCTGATAATCCTCTCCCCATGCCCAAATAGGACTTTCTAGTAGTCTAACATCAGTTGATAACAAATCTATCCGATCACTTCATCAGGCCCACTACTTTAAATTACTTTTAAGTCTTTCTTTCACATCCCCAAACCAATTTGAAGAATATCACTTCTCTAATTCTTTACAGTTTTCACACCCATGCAATTCATCAAATTCTCTACCCAGTATTGCTTTAATAATAACTATTTTTTTCTACTTCTACTCTTTTTACCTTTACAGTTATTCCCAGCAGCCGAAGTAATGCTCTGGTCCAAATTCTATCCTGTCTCACATCTTTCCTCAGAGCAAAAGCCAGAATGCCCAACAAGGCATCAAATGATCTGTCCTTTGGCCCTCATGTCCTTAGTCCTGTAAGGTCATCTCTTACTAAATTTTCACTTTACTTCCTCTAACTCAGCACCATTGGTTTCCTTGTCCTTTGCTTAGCATACGTTTTCTATCTGGAATAATAGCCTCCCCTCTTCCACTCCAAGATATCTACATTGCTAACTTTCTTACCTCTTTCAAGCCTTTGCTCAAATCTTACCTTCTCAAGAGGATTGATCTTCATTGTGACATCTTATAGAGGTATTTAGCTTTTTAGCTCCCTGCCCCCAGAAAATCCTCATTAGAATATCTATTGCATGAATTAATGAATACATCCAGAAGCACATCTTATTATGGAAGAAAAATAGTATTTGATTAATTGTAACATATACACAATATGGTAAAGGTGGAATGATGAAGATGTACTCAAACAAGAAAGCTTATCATGCCAGTTCAAGCACAATCATAGTATTGATTCAACTCACTCATAGTCTACTCTAATCAGAAGACAATGAGATACACATATAGAAGCAGCAAAAGAGTGAAAACATTTCTGGTGAGAAAATTTTCTAGCTTAAAGAAGCAATAGACAATGAGATTTTAAAAAACTAAAATATGCTAGTAGGCAGGATAGACACAGTTTTTTGTATGTCTCTGTGTCTCCTAAAAGACATCTAATTGTAATTGATGAACTAAAACATCATTAGGTGCAATACAATATTTTTGAAGGGTTGATTTTTGATATGCATATTACACATACACATCCTTACACAGAATATATTCTTTTTATAATCAAGTCTTGAACACTAAAAGGCATGCCTAGCTAAGCTATATACCTAATTCAAGCAATCCATTACAAACTATCAAGTAAATAATAACCATCTTAAATTGCTTGCAATTCGGCATTTACATAATAATCCATAATGACTTCAACGGAGTCTTTACATAGGATAGAGTAAGCAATGTGCTGCGTGTAAGTGATTAGGTATTTACATAATAGTATGTAACAACTCTGAAGAAACCATCACAGACTATCAACTAAATAAAGCAAGTTCTTCGAATCTGTAATTTACTATTTGCTAAATTTTGTCAACTCTTGTAAATACATGTAATAGGCATCCTTATCTTTTCCCTTTTGCTATTAAGCACTGAGAAACTGTGCTGAAAGTCCAGATTACAACTTTATCCCCATATCTTTTTCTTTCCTTTATAGAAGCATTCCTTGAGAGAGCTGTTTAAATTCACTTTATATGCTTCCTTCTTACCAATTTTTTTTTAATTACACTATAGACATACTTTCATGCCTATTGGTACACTGAAACCAGTTTTAAACAGGGTCCTTTTGAAAAATCCAACACTCTATTTTTGGCTATCTTCTTACTTATATTATTAGCACACTTGGTCACGTGGTTCTTTTGTGTTCATTTTCATAAGTAGTCCTTAAGTATTCCAGACTTTCCTATCAGATTGGTGCCTTCTTCCAGCTCCCCTTTGCAGGCTGTTATGCTCACTGACTTCAGTGCTAGGAAGCCCTAAGTATAGTTTATACTCTCTCTACTACCTCCAGTAACCCAAATATGATCTTATAAATCCTTAAGATTAAGGTATCTTTGATATTTTTGTAACCCAAATTTGTAAGTCTGAGCCCAAGATGTGAGTAATAATTGCCTACTAAAAATCTCTACTTGGATATTCCTAAGTATTGTCTTAGGAAGAAAGCATTGCCTTGATGATGCCTTGATTTGCATTTTCTTTCAGCCTCACAACCATAAGCAAATAAATTCTAATTGTTTAAGCCAAATTATTGCATTGATATTTACTTGAGCAGTCAAGGAAATTAAAACAATGATGATATTATAACAACAAAACATTTCAGTATGAGAGAGGAGTGATAGGTTCAATGGGAGAGGGAGGAAGAGAGGAAACATGATTACCAGAGACTGGATTAGATATTTTGGTAGAGGAATAGTTACATAGCCTGGAGTAGTAGAGGGATAGTTATGTAACCTAGTGATAGAGATCGGGCATTGTCTTAGTTTCCCATGGCTACTATAGCAAATGCCACAGACTGATTTGTTTAAACAACAGGAATTGATTGTCTGACAGTTTCAGAGGCAAGTAAAGAATGAATGTAGTGTCCAGGTCATGCTTTCTCCAAAATCTGTGGCCTAAGGGTGGTAGCTTGCAGGCAATCCATAACTCAATCACTGCCTCTGCTACATGGCCTTCTGTATTCTTCTGTGTCCAACTACTGTGACAAAATTTCCTCTGTTTACAAGGACTGCAGTCATTTTGGATGAAGGTTCACTATGATTGAGTTTGCCCTCATCTTAATTGGATATTTGGAGATCCTATTACAAATGAGTTTATATACACAGCCCTGGGGGTTAGGACTTAACACATGTCTTTATGGGAGACATGATTCAATCTGCAACAGAAATGGAACTATATGGAGATTCCATTTGGGAGAGATGGTGACAAACAGAAGAGATTTGGATTCCTTTTCTTGCATATTATGTTCATATTATGTCCAACTTCCTGTGACCTCTTTAAACCCTGGACTTCTTCATTTCTTACACCTCACTCATCCACTTCTCTCCAGTTGCCATTCCCTCACAGTGCTCATCTCACCAACCAGGCATCTACTGACTCCCTACCTTTGAAGGGAAAGAGAAGCAGACAAAATAGTTTTCATGGTTTAGAAATCGCCATTGCTGCAGATGAGATTCAGGAATCTCATGTGGAAAAGTGAAGGGGATTAATATTTGTTACCCTTTGCTTTTGCATATTTCTGTGTTTTTATCAATCTTTTCTTTTATTGTAGAATTACTTAAATTCTGTCTCATAATCAAATTAAATTCAATTAGATTCATTGTTTAAGCAGTTTACTGACATACTTGAGATACAGAGAATTGAAATTTAGTATTCTAAGGCCTGATTCTGATTTCAAGGAAGACTCATCTGGATTAAATACAGAACTAAAATGGCAAGAACATTACATCTGGGAAACATGGCATCATATGCATGAATTAATCCAAGCTTTGATGTAGTTGATGTTCTCTGGATTTTTTCTATTCTCAAGCCTAAAGTTAATACACAATAGGTATTCACAAGCAACCATAAAATTTTAGGCTCTTGTTAATGCATTTTGATTATTAAAGTTCTCATATATCTATACTTAGGAGTTATGTCTTGAATGAATATCTACATATTTTCAATTAATATAGCATCAGTTTTCAAAATAGTTTATTAGGTTAAAATTGATGCCATATTCAATTCAGTAGCACAAGACCCCAATGATTTAATGACATTTTCTTATTAACTATCTAGAAAAAACAGCAGATGCCTTTAAAGTTAATGTAATGCATATTGTATTTAGCTACGATTCACTAAAATTATTATAGAAATTGGAAGACCTTTTATAATATCATTATTTTAAAGAGGTTAATGTTAAAAGATGTAAAAGTACCAATATTTTCATTGCACAAAAATGCTGATGAACTACAATAGAAGATTTATCACATCTCCCCAAGTTGTTGTTTATCTAAAATATTGAGGCTAATTTGCCTTTAATGTATTTTGATAATGTGTCAAAATATTTGTGTTTTTACTATGCCAACAACATTCATTAACTAAATAATTTAAGAAATCATGGATTATGAAATATTTTGTTAATGCCCGTATAGTAGTGACCAGTAAAAAGGGTAATGTTTTAGTTTCCTGGCTGTTCAAAGACACACCAGGCAATGGGTTGGTTTAAAAAAATGGGGACTTAATATTTCATGATTTTGAGGCTAAAAGAAGTCAAATATCAAAGCATCATCAAGGTGATGCTTTCTTCTTGAAGACTGGCATTCTGGGGCTGGCTGTGGGTGATCCTTGATCTTTGACCCTAGATTCCGTATCAATGCATAAGATGGCCTCTCCTTGTGTCTCCTGACGTCTCCCTTCTCTTCCATGTTCCATTCCCCTTCTGCTTCTTCTTTCCTGAAGCTTTTTCTCTGTCTGAATTTTATTCTGTTTACAAAGAACTCCTTTAATTGATTAAGATCCATCCTGATTGAGTTGGACCTCACCTGAACTGAAATCACATTTTCAAAATGTTCTACTTGCAATATGTTCACCCCCACAGGAGTATACTGAGTTTAAAAACATTTTTTACTGGCATGCTTAGCTCCAAACTACCACAGGCAGGTTGTAGATTCACAAGTATCATGGATATTTGAGTAGCTGCTTGATAGTGGCTTAATGAGGAACCACCGTACCTCTGTGGTTTTCTTAATCTTGGTCAAAACACGAGTGGCATGAAAAAAGTTTACTGGCTTACTCTGAGCATTAAAAAATAAACATATATGAAAGAATAGGGTAGAATAGAATAGAAAATATCTTAGTGTGTGGGTAAGGGGGAAGTATTATTTTATAACAATTTTATTTCAGATGTGTATGTATATCCACGTTTGTTACTGATTCTTATCTAATTTTTTCACTGTTTAACATCTCTGCCTCTTTAAGAATGAACTACTCCCATTTAATTTTGGTTCCTTTGACAGAATAAGACACAAGTGTTTGATGAATGACTGCTAAGTATTTGAGACTTGTTCATTTTGACCTGTAAGGGAAACTTTCCAATAAGTTACAGAGAGTATATCTCATATCAGCCAGAATTGTGACAAATATTCATGCCTAAAAAAATCAGTTGACAAGAGGAATGGAATTAACATGATTGTATTAGATCAATTAACTTTTAGCTTCTTGAGTAGAGTGAGCCATGGTTTCTTGGGAAGCCATAAGCATTAGGGAGTGAACTGATGTTTTATTAGAAAGAAAGAAAATGTCAAATATTTATTGGACAAAGTACAGTGCCTGAAAAAAAATTTTTAGCCCAATGCAAAACTTTTATCAGCTTTATTTAGGTATAACTTACATAAAAAAAAATAAGTTTGAAGTGTTTCTAAAGAAATAAATGTATATTTCTTTATATATATATATATATATATATATATATATATATATATATATAGAGAGAGAGAGAGAGAGAGAGAGAGAGAGAGAGAGAGAGAGCTTTCATCCCCACTAAAAATTCCCTTCAGCACTTTTGCAGTCAATGCACTCCCCTCATCCTTGTCCCCAGACAACCACTAATGCAATTTGTATAGTATAATATAAATAGAATCATAAAATATTTTGCTGGTTGAATCTGTTATATACTCCAGAAAAGCAATGTATTCTAACTTGTAATCTGCTAGAATGTGATATACTGGAACTGGAACAGTTTTTAAAAAGGGAAGCTTACTAAATTAAAGTTTATAATTCTAAACTAATAAAAATGTTCAAATTAAGGTATCTAGGTAAAAATACCTTAGTTCAAGTAAGGTCAATGGGTCAGAACATTTCTGTCAGTTGAGTAGTCACTTGGCTGGCATCTGCTGTTGTTGTCAGCCTGGGCTCCATGCTTTCAGCCTCTGTTTCTCTGGGGGTTCCTCACTTTGCTTCTCTGGGGCTGGTTTTCATCTCTTGGCTCCCCTTGATTCTCTCCAAGTTCTGGATTGTTGAACATCTCATGACAATGTCTGCTGGGCTTCAAGCATCTCCAAATATCTGTGTCTTTGTTCTCCAAGTGTTGGCATCTGTGTCAGCTCTGCTCTGAAGCTTCTGTTGACTCTGTCATGTCTTTCATTTTTTACTTGCTCCAAAATCTTTCCTCTTTTAAAGAGTTCCAATAAACTAATCAAGATATCTTCCCCCAGAATTGGTGGAGTCACATCTCCATATACTCAAAATGTCACACACACAATTGGGCATGTCTCATCCTCATGCAGATAATTTAATCAAACTTTCAACCTACAGTATTAAATCAGGATTAAAAGAAATGGCTGCTTCCACAAAATTGTATAAGGATTACCACACAGCTTTTCTGAGGTACATAATACTTTCAAACCAGCACACCATGTTCTTTTAATCCAAACTTGTGAAGAAAAATCTATTGTTGGGTGGGAACTTTTGATTAAGTTATTCTCATGGAGATATCACCCCACCCACTCAAGGTGGATCTTAAGCCACTTACTGGACTCATTTAAGAGAGAATTTTTGGAGAAAGCACAGATACTAGAAGAAAGTAAATTCCACACAAAAAACCAAAAGTATCTACGGAGCTGAGAGAGCCATTGCAAAATCATCCCAGAAGAGAAGGGCCAGCAGGCATCACTGTGTGCCTTCACATGTGACAGAGGAACTCAGACAAAATTGGCCTTTCTTCAGTGAGGGTATCCTCTTATTGATGTCTTAATTTGGACATTTCCATGGCTTTAGAATTGTAACTTGTAACTTAATAAATCCCCTTTGTAAAAACCAATCCAGTTCTGGTATATTGTGTTCTGACAGCTTTAGCAAACCAAAACAAATATGTACACATGTTCACTTTTGTTCCTGATTTCTTTTAGTTAGCATGCTTTTGAGATTTATTGATATTATTGAATTTACCCCTAGTTTGCTCCTTTCTATTGGCCAGAAGTCATGAATCCCAAACAATTTTGAAACTCTGCAATCTGTGGTCCATTATGTCTCAAGGTCTGAGAGTTATCTACGGAATGATGTTTTGTCCTCCAGGCCTAGTGATGCAGCAGAACCACTCCTTTCAAATGCTTGTGCAGTGGCCATGCTTTCATCAAACACTGATGTGAAGGTTCAATCCTCTCCAAGCATTGGAGTGGTAACCAAGATGTCCACAAATGGTAAAGTGTCAACCCTCTGAAAGCACTGGGGAGGGCAGAGTGGCTAGACTCTCAACAATACCTGGCAGCACTCTTGAACAATAGGTTGGAAAGTCTGCCTTCTGCAAGTGTCAGGGCAGATTCACCTCTTCTACACAGATGTTTGGGCCTATTCTCCTAGCATAAGAAGATATTTTCAATCCAATTGTGTTTCCATGGTTCTGCCCTTGAAATTATTTTTCATTCAATTTTCCCTTCTCTGTTCCTTTAAAAAAACTTGTCAATTTTGCAGGTAGTTCACAGGTACCCAGATATCAGACAAAAGATTCTTCTGTAGATTCTTCCTGGATAATTGCATTTCCAATTCACACTTGCAGGGAAACTGATGACTGGTTTCATGTTCAGTTAAACCTTCACATACAGCACTATTCTCTGGGGTTTTACTTTCCAGAAACTCAGACTTTTCCAAACTATTTATTTCTGGTTTCTTTCTGCTCCAGAGTTCAGTTCTGAGTTTATCCTGTTCCTTTCACATTTTACCATTAGCTGCAAGGATAAAGCAGTCTATACTTTCAAAATTTAATCTGGAATTCTCCTCTGCTAAATATCCAGGTTCATCACTTTCAATTTCCACCTTCCATATGAATATCAAGACTCAATTTCACCAAGTTCTCTGCCATTTTATAACAAGGACAGCCTTTCCTCCAGTTTGCAATAACACATTCATCATTTCCTTCTCAGGCCTCCTTGGACGTACCTTTAATTTCAATATTTTTACCAACAATTTCTTCAAAGCAATCTAGGCTTTTTCTATCAAGAACCTCACCATTCTTGTCAGCTTATGTCCATAACCAAATTCCAAGGCTTTTTATTATTATTATTTTATATTTTATATGGCAGGATCCCACTCTCCTGGTACTAAAATCTGTTTTACTTTCTGAGCTGTTCAAGCAAATATCATGAAATGGGTTGAGCACAATGGGAATTTAATTGCTCATAGTTTTGAAGCTAAAAGAAAGTCTAAATAAGATCATCATGGGCAGTGCTTTAATGTGGTATTTTGGAACTGGCTGATGGCAATTCTTAGTTTCTTTGTCATGTGGAAAGACACGTGGAAATATTTTCTGATCTCTCCCTTCTCTTCTGGTTACGTCGATGTTCAACTTCTGGCTTCCTGCGGCTTTCTCTCTGTTTGAAATTCATTTTCTTACTAATGGACTCCAGTAATTGTATTAAGAACCATCGTAATTGAGGTGGGATACACCTTAGATGAAGTTACTTCATCAAAAAGTTCTATTTACAATGTGTTCACACTGAAAGGAATGGTTTAGATCTAAGAACATATTATTCTGGGATATATAAAACTTCAAACCACCACACTTATCTTATTTTCTCCCCCTTGTTATATTAACACTGAAAGAATTGTTGAAATCTCTAACTATAATTATGAATTTGGGTATTCTCCTTTCAGTTCTACCAGTTTTGAGGTCTGTATTGACCTCTGTTAGTATGAGCATATCTCCTTGGGAATGTTAATTCTTCCTGATGATTTTATCCCAATGTCATTATGAACTTTCTCATTATAGACCTCTTCATAGCCTTTGTTCTGAAGTCTACTTTGTGACTTTCATATGTAACCATCTGTATTAGGGTTCTTTAGAGAAACAGAATCAACAGAGATATCTGTAAATATGAGATTTATAATGGTGTCTCATGCAACTGTCAGAATGGAAGAGTCCAAAATTCATAGGGCAGGCTGTGAAGCTGAGGCTTGCTGGCTGAAGAAGCAGTGAAAAACTCTCTCTTCTCCCTTAAAAGCCTTCAACTGATTGGAATATCTCATTTCAGAAGACATGCCCTTAGTTGATGGCAGATGTAATCAGCCAAAGCTGCAATCAACTGATAATTTAATAAATCAGTGTTCCTGTTTATCAACCAGCCATGAAATATCCTTGAGGCAATGGTCAGTCCAGTGATTGCCTGAATGGACAATCAGATACATCACCCGGCGAAGTTGATACCAGAACCTAACCATCACAGTCCATCCCTTGTCAACTTGGCAGCTATATACATCACCTTGAAACATGTTTGATTTCCAAATGGAATACAATAACAGACATATGCTTCACCTAACAATACTCAACTGTCCTGCATACAACTAGAAATACCCTGCATCTCTCCAGAATAGAGTGAAAGTCACCCTTAAACTTCATATTCTATAATTTAAATACTGTAACATGAACAATACAACTATGTCATAGGATAAGAGGAAAATAAGATATTTGCTTATGTACAATATAAACACATTCATAACAAATCAGGGAGGAAATATTCATACCATCACACCATCTTATTATTTGTTTTCTATTTATCTTATTAGACCAGTGTTCCTGTTTTCTCTTTCCCTTTGAAAAAATGTTGCAATGGAAATTGAATGCATTTTCAAAGTTAAGCATTTTTATTCTATTTCATCTCTACTCATGTTTTATTAATTTTTATTTTTTAAATTAATTTTGCAGGGATTAGATGGTCCAGGAAATGAAACTTTGTTTTATTTTTGTATTTTAAATTTATAATTTAAAATTATGATATTTGACATAAAGTCTTCCTTAACTATCATACATCACATATAGTGTAAAATTCTTACGACAGTATATTTCATGCCTTCCTTCTGTGCTTTGTGTTGTCATTGTCATACTATTTATTCAACATATATCTAATCCTCATAATACACTATTTTGCTTTAAATAGTCAATTATCTTTTAAAGCACTTTAATAAAGTGCTATGATACTATCTATTCATCCCCATATTGGTCATTTCCAGAAGTCATCAACCCTTTACAGAGCCACATTTCCAAGTAGTAGAACATTCCTTTGCTTGAAGAAATGTATTACAATTTCTTGTAGTAATACACCAACTGATGATAAATTCTCTCAGCTTTGTTTATTGGAATATGTTCTACTTTGCTAGCTGCCAGAATGCAACACACCAGAGACAGACTGGCTTTTAATAAAAGGGGATTTATTTCATTAGTTCTGAGGAAAGGCAGCCAACTTTCACCTGAGGTTCTTGCTTACGTGGGAAGGCATAGGATGGTCTCTGCTGGCCTTCTCTCCAGGTCTTTGGGTTCCAACAACTTTCCCCAGGGTAATTTCTCTGCATCTCCAAAGGCTTGAGCTGAGCTGCAAGTGCTGAGATGAGGTATGCTGAGCTGCTTGGGCTGTGCTATGTTGCACTGTCTCATTTAAGCACCAGCCAATTAAGTCAAACCTCATTCATTGCAGCAGGCATGCCTCCTAGCCGACTGCAGATGTAATTAGCAACAGACGAGGTTCACATACCATTGGCTCATGTCCACAGCAACAGAACTAGGTGCCTTCACCTGGCCAAGTTGACAACTGAATCTAACTACCACAGAATAAAATCCTCATTTTGCTTTAATTTTTAAGGCTCTTTTCCTTAAAGAATTCCAAGTTATAAACTCTCACCCCTTACTAGGCTAAAGATGTTATTCTATTGTCTTTATTGAATAGTTTATAATGAGAAGTGTGCTGTCATTTATATCTTTGTGCATCATTTATTGTTATTTTCTTTTGAATTTTTTTTTTAGATTTGTTTTTATTTTACTGTTTTCTTAACTAGAGCATCATCAAGTGTCTCGGTTTGATCTTCTTTATGATATTTCTGCTTGAAACATGTACAGAAAAGTTTCAAAATACACATTATTTGATTTCAAGACTTTCTTTAAAGTAAAAGAGTCATAGTGGACCTAGGAAAACTAAAGACATATAAATCAAGGGAATAAAATATATAGCCAACCGTAGATACATATGTAAATATATATGGCAAATTAAATGTTAACAATGCTCCAAATGCAATTTAATGGAAGGACAGCCTTTTCAACACATGGTGTTAAAAATTTGGATATCCATATGACAAAATAATAATAACAATAAAGGTAACACAACCTGTATTTCATATTAATTTAAAAGGTCATTGGCACAAATAAAACCTAATATATGGGCAGGCCACGATGACTCAGTGGCAGAGTTCATGCCTGCCTGCTGGAGACCCAGGTTCATTCTCGATGACTGCCCATGTCAAACAAAAAAAAAAACCAAAAAGCAAAAACCTAATGTATAAAGCTTCTTGAAGGCAGCATATGAAAATATCTTTGTGAAAAATTACTGAAATATTTCTTAGATGGACACCTAAAGCACAATTCATAAAAAAAAAATGTTGAAAAATTGGACATAAAATTATAAATGTCTCCTCTCCAAGCACTGTTAAAATCATGAAGAAAGAAGACAGAGAAAATAGTGTTTGAATATCATATGATGGACTCATATCCAGTTATCTATTTATAATACTGAATATGTATATATAATAGGCAAAGAAATTAATAAAAGTGGACAAAATATTTGGATAGATTTTTCAACAAAGAAGACATGTGGATAGCAGTTAAGAACAGGAAAATATGCTCAACATCATCCAGTCATTAAGAAAATAAAACTTAAGATCAAAATTACCTACAAACCTATGAGAGGATCAGAAATAAAATACAAGTCAATACCAAGGCTGGCAAAGATTTTTGTCAACTGGAATTCTCGTGTATTGTTTGTGAAATAGCATAGCCACTTTGAAAAACTGTTTGGATGTTTGTTATAAAGTCATCCATAGACTTATCTTTAGCCAGTCCATCAAAACCCTAATCATTTAGCCAAGATAAATGAAAAATTGTGTTCACATCAAAGCCTCTAAATAAATGTTTATAGCCACATTAAATATAATCACCAATAAGTAGAAGTAACCCCAAACTTAATTACATGTTGAATGATAAAACAAACTGTGGTATGTTCATAAAAATAATGCTTTTCAACCTAAAAAGGAACAATTCTGTAAATGCCAATATTATAGGAAGAGAGAATAGATTAAAGATCGTCAGGTAATGATGGCAGTGGGAAACAATTTATCAAATGGTTTGAGAGGGAATGTTCTGGGAGCGATGAAGCTGTTCTGTATGTTGATTGTGACTGGGGATTATACAACTGCATGCAGTAATAAAAACCCAGAACTGTACACTAAAAAGAATGAATTTCACTGCATGCAAATTTTGCCTCCATAAAACTCAGCAAAGTAATAAAAACTTGACTTTCCAGATGAATCACTCAGTGATCCTGCAAAATACAGATGATTATAATTGCAAAATAAATATTTAACAAATTCCCTTTCTTTGCAGGTATGATGGTAAGGGACAGTTAATGGACCACAGTATGGATGGAGATGGGGAGCTGACTGGGGTTATGATGAGTGGAGGGAAAGGTATCAAAAAGAAATGGATATATATCAATGGGCTTAGGAGTCATACTACAAATAATTATGGCTAGACATTTTTACATCGTTTGAAAACCTTATTTCCTTTTCTCCCGCCTTCCAGAGCAGCTAAGGATGTTTGACCCCGGCTCTACTTCTCAGTGTCAGAATCAGGAAGTACTTGAATCTGTTTATTGCACCCTGTAGACTCTGAGAATGATGCATGATGTATAAGCATGTATAAGTTCTTTCTGTCTAAGTGTACTCTGTACTCTATCCACAAAATCACAGAGAGCACTCTCTTATTCTTTCTCTCTCTCTCTCCCTCTCTCTCTTTTTTTTTCCCCTCATTTTCTCTTTTTAGTTTTAATTCATAGGTTGAGGAGATATTCCTAGACAAGATTATGTGGTCACCAGCATGTATCTTAAGCAAGATACTTGATATATTTTTCACAATAGGAGAAGGAGTTATTATTCTTGAGGTTTTGATGTGATACTTTTATCCTTTCTCACTCTGACATTTGTCTGCTGGTGAGGCTTTGGGGAACAGTTAGCTCACAACTCTGTGTTGGAAAACATTGTTAATATCCTTGTTGTACATGCTTACTGAGTTTACTTCCTTTTGTCCTATAGATGAAAACCAATTGATTTAGCTGTATCCTGTCTCTGCCTGGTTATTCTGAAAATCAATATTATTGGTATTTTCCAATACAGCAGATACACAATTTTGTTCTGTGGATTATAGCATCCTCAATCTGTCTCTGTCCATAATTTTTAAAACTTTTTTCTGGGATTATGTTGGTCAAACAAAGAGAGGAATAATGTTTTGCAGGAATTTGTGGAGATTAGAAACAAAATATGAATGATATCTGTTAAACCAAGTCTTACTAAATAAACATTGTTTTCTTTTTATTTGGAATAAACACCATGATATACATAAGAAGCATAAAAATGTTAGTCAAATAACTCTTGAGTTGAATCAGCTCTTGAATTTACAAGTTGCATTGCAATTCCTGAATTTTTGTATTCTCACATCTGCATCTATAGTAAATACACTGATTATGATCCCCAAACAGAATTGTGTAAATTCAGTATAAAGTGAGAAATTTAACGCTAATATGTTTGTGGTATTATGAACCAGTATGTACCCCAGAAAATGTGTTCTGAAATTTAATGCATTCCTGTGGCTGTGAACCTATTGTACGTAGGACCTTTTTTTTTTCTCTTTTTTTACGTAGGACTTTTTGACGTGTTTACTTCAGTTAGGAAGATATGGCATACCTCAGCCAGGAAGGGTCTTAATCCTATTAGCTGAGTCTTTTATAGGTGGAATGAAATTCAAACAGACAGAGAAAACCACAGGAAATAAGAAATTGAAATCAAAGAACACCTGGGAGGGAATGGAGAGACCAGAAGATGCTACCATGTATATTACCGTGTGACAAAGGAGCTAAGGACCAAGAATGGCCATCAAACAGCCCCAGAAAGCCACAGCTTTTGGAAAGATAGCATTCCCTTGATGATGCCTTGATTTGAACAGTTTCCTGACCTCAAAACAATGAGCTAATAAATTCCTATTGTTTAATCTGACCCATTTCATGGTATTTGCTTGAGTAGCCTAGGAAACTAAAACAATGTTAAATGCATAATATAGTACCCAGCATATTAGTTTTTTTTTCTAATTTTATTTATACTTTTGGAGACTACAACAAATGTGGTAAATTGTATTGCCTCTATAAACTAAGAATGCTAGCACATTTTGTGTCAACAAAAATGAACTTTACTTACATGATAAGAAAGTCACTAATGAAATTCAGGTGACAATAACAAGATTTACGAATGCTATCTTGCATATTCAAAGACAGATATAAGCTCGGAAATATAAGATTTCGAACATAGTCTTTTAATCACTAAAACTTTAAAATTTATCACCCTAATCAGGGTAAAATTATTTTGATTTATGATTAAATTGATCTGTACACAAAGTATCTTTTGCCATTATTTTAACTTTCAAAAATGGAATTTCTCAAGATTCATGCATTTTTATAACACTCACCATCACTTTATGTAAATGCTATAAATTGTTTAGCACAAAACGTTTCTGCAAAGATATTTTTAAATCAACTCTAATATACCTTGCAAAATCTAAGATCTTTAGAAAAGTTTCAAGTTGGGATGGTAAAAACATGAAATCAACTTATGAATATTAAGACATTAGTCCATAGACTTACATAATATGCAAGTTAAGATGGAGTTACTGTCCTAAACTGAGTATATTTTTATATGTAGAGTTAAAAATTTTAAATACTGTATATTCTAGTCTTCTACATCTGATAAAAGCAAACTCTAAGCAAATACTTTTGATATTTGAAAACATAAAACTATAGTTTTATAGAAAACTATATATCCCAATGTTCATAAATTAAATTACTAAAACCATGACAAATTTCACTCACCTTTATAAGGAATGTTATTGAATAACATATATCATGTGAGTTGAAAAGACAAAACAAGTTTATGTTATGAGCTGGCAGGGGTTGGGCTTTCCATAAAGGCAGTAAACATCTTTACTGTCAATTATCCTGGAAAGTAATTCTGGAAAAGGAATCAAACTTCATATGGAACACCGCTAGTAGGAGTGTTCTAGCCTCTACAATGTGGAAAGGTGATACATGATAAGCAGGTAGGTGTCCTTGTTACACTGAGGATACATCATCTGGACTTATACAAGCACATTAGTACTAGGTAAATATTTTTGTATCATTATTTTCCACCATTATCCCTCAAGATAAGGTCAGGTCTCTCTCCACCTCCCTCCCCTCTTGTCTTCTAAGCCTCTTTTCAGTTTTTCTGTGGAGAATCAAACAAAAACCCTACCTCAACTTTTTATGGGAGTAGCAGAGACTCACAATTTCTTACTTGAAGCTAGAATAGAAGTAACAGCACCAGAAGATTCATGGAGGAGGTTGGTTGTGCTCAGTTGAACAATGATCTAATGATGTTAATCAGTAGCAGGAAACCTGCCCTGGTAGTTCAAAGAGCCTACAGGTAAATAATCACCCTGGTTCAGGATATTTAAATAAGAGTCAAGTTTTTTTCATTAAGTTAAAAATCCTTATCATATAATTATTGAGTAAATTCCCTTAATTCCAGTACGTATGAAAAGAAAGTTGACCTAAATTTGCAATCTATATTTAGAGTCATAGTATGCTGAATCTGACAAATTTCTTGCATCAAATTTGAAGTATTCTATGCTTTTACACAGTTCCAACTTTAATTCTTTCAAAATTTATTAAATATATTTCTAGATTTTTCACTCAAAGCACTATGATACTTTTCACTTTAATAAATTAAAGTTTGGGTTTCTCACTCTAATTCCTTTGCATAAGAAGGCTGCAGAGCCCTTTCTTCTATTTGATGTTACATCATTTGAATTCAACCACAAATAACCTACATTTTTTTGTAGTGTTTAATTTTCTATCAGATTTCAGAATATGTTACTTTTTTGGGGGTACAGGAACAGGAGTATGGTACAAAGAAGAAAATGGTTTATGACTTTATCTTTTGTTTTCCTAGAAAAACCTTTAGATAGATTTCTGCAGGAGTAAGTATGTGAATTTAGGTCTTAATGTATGACAGTAAGCACAGAGCCTCTCCCTGGACCACAGAATATTTTATGACACACTTTTCTTCTACCTTGTCTTTTTCTCTTCATTGAAAAGTCAAATTTGTAGTATAATTACCATATTCATATCTCATTCAGTAGACAAGCCCCTCCTCAAATGTGGGCTCATAGCTTGGCATGAGTTATTGCACAAATACACTAAAGAGGCTGTGTCAGAAAAGGAGGTTTATTTATGTCAATGGGAGGGCAGGGAAAACGTCCCAAATCTGCCTCCTCATGGTGATTTTTCAATTGGCTTTTATACATGTTTGAGACAAAGCAAGATAATCATCTTGGGTAATAAATAACAAGCATCTGGAGAACTTCATTATTTCCTTATCTCAGTTAGTTACTACTTCCTTTAGGACTTAACATCTTGTGTGATATCTGTGGCACGGTGTGTCCAAGTCTGAGGTGACAGATGAAAGCCTATTCACTACTGGGTGCAGACTGTACGTATTACTCCTCCGTGAGACGGAAGCTCAAGTTCACTGCTTGCTCACAGTGTTACGGTTACATTTACAATGCTAACACTACAGTTCCTTTATAGCCTTTCAACGTCGGGAGAGACGGGAGAACTAAAATAATTCACGTATGCAGTAACTTAGATAAGGTAATAACATTTAGTTCTATTTTTCAAATATCATGAAGATTATGTTCCTACTGTCACAATAGATTGGGAGCTTTATGTTTACCAAACAATTATAGAATTTTACCATGCTAAGATTCGCATCACAGATGATAAAATAATATTTTAGCTGTAAAATTCTAGTATTTTTTACTTCATTGTAGATCAAATTCTCAAGTATGTGAATTGAAATACTAGTGGGTCTCACAGGTACTTTTCTTCAATACAGCTCTGTGGGTCCTAGCCTCATTCCTTCTTTTCTGTGCACAACAAAGCTTTCAGTATTTGAAACTCGGGTATTTTTAGCATATTATCAGGAACACCAGAATAAAAGGGCTTCTCTCCCTATGTCTCTGTCTCTCTCTTTATAAAACATTCCTAGAACTCTGTCAACATTTATGCAAGTAGATTTAAGAGATATTTTTCTGCTTTTATACATTTAAGATAAACTTCAAAGTTGCATGTGTCTGTAATGAGATTAGAATAAAAATGATGGGAGGCACCTGGTTTATATTTGCAGATATGAACCATTGCTTCTATTTTAACATGAGAATGGTTTCATATGGGATTTGGCTCTTTCAAATATCAGGTCCTCTTTTTTTTCCCCTCTACTGATAAAACAAAAACAACATTTATGTTTTTATTTCCTAGGAGGGATATAATGAAAAGTAAAATAAAAAATGATCTTATTTGAAAAATAAGTACACACTGTGCCAGCTGGGACAATCCGCCGGGAGATAAAGTGGGTCAGCACGTTGTATCATCAGCATTTCTTTTCTCCAGCAAATCCACCTGGCTAGGCCACAGGGGAAACAGCCTATATAGGGCTTTGGTAACAAATTCCATTAGTAGGAAGACAACTGTTCAATTTTGTGGCCTAGTGAAGTTTTATTTTCAAATTCAGTATTACCACCTCCTCCAAGTCTATTTTGGAGGACTCTTTCTTTGATAAGAATCTTTTAACAAAAGGCAATGTTGTACAGCAAGGAGAGAACGGAGTTTTGAATCAGGAAAGCCTAAGTGTGAATCCTGGCTAGTCCAGTTACATTATCATGGGGCCTACAATGCTAATTTACAATAACTGCCATTGACTGAACGGTGGGAATATGGGAGGTGCTGTGTAAATATTTCACATGCAATATCTTATTTATTTATCTTTCCCATTTTTCCAGATGGAAAAACAATCGATCAAACAACAACAAAAACAACTGATGTTTAGAGAGGTTGAGTTGTTTTTTTCCAAATAAAATCACATAACTGCTGAAAAAAAAGCCAGGATGGGGTTTATTTTCTGGCATTTTGACTCCAGGCTCCTCTTTAAAAAGGTATCATTACCATAAAGACTGATTCACTGATTTCTTTATCAGAATTAGAAATAAAAACCAATTTGACATGACTGTTACTGAGAAGTTAGGATTTAAAGGATGATTATGATTACTGAATTATGAAAGGTTTTAAGATATGAGGTATTTGAGAGAAAGGAAAGTAGATGAAATGATTTTGAGCATGCTTTATTGGCTGCACTCTGGGCAGAGCTCACTGAACCCAAGATGGAGTGAGGTGAGTCTGCACACGGGCTTTGGCGAGTGCAGTTTTTAAGGGCAGGGGTTAAGTGATGGCATGAAAGGAGCGGCACATTAAACAAAGGATTATTATGCTAGTGGGTTGAGCAGTGGGTGATCAGATGTCCATTGAGCAATGAGTGAGCTTATGTATGCTGCAGAAAGAGCTTGGTTGTAACAATTCACCTCCCGTTCCGAAGTGACTTCATGAGTCCAGCCATAGAGCCCTCCCTTATTTCCCTGACCTAACAAATTACTGTATAGATATTCTTTTTTCTTCTGGTATACTGGAATAGACAGAGGGAAATACATGAAATCTTTGAACTGTAATCTAACTGCCTTGATCTTGATAATGATTGTATAGCTTTTATCTTGTGTCTTTGTGATTGTAAAAACCTTGTGATCAACCTTCACTTATACCCATTTGTCGAGGTTTTTGACTTCATAGTCTTGTCATCACTAAAAACAGCCCCTAATGTTTATTAATGAAGGGTCTTGGATCAGACGAGAACTAATCCACCCCAAATCTCGATAACCCAAGCTGGAACTAACTAAAATGGGCCTGATATAGCCAGTAGCTTAGATTTTAACTTATACTCATAAGTTAAACCTTATACTCATAACCTATACCTCAATATAGTATTAAAATTCACACCCATCATCATAGTAAGGCTGCCATTTTTTTACATATGTTCTGGGAATAATCATGTAACCAATCTGCACATGCTTAATAATTAAGTGACCTATAATTACATCATCTGGGGCCATTGTACTCATTGTCCTAAAACCTGTTTATTGCTATAAAACTAGCAGAATTACTGTAGGTTTGGAAGACAGATTTTTGTGCCAATAGGTCATCTGATCCCTGCTTCACATCTAGCAATAAACATTTCTCTCTTTGAAACCCTGGTGTCTCAGGAACTGGTCATTTGAGTGTGTTGGGCAAAACAGTCCACTGCCTTTGTTTGGTAAAATGACTGCATGAATTAACATATGCACATATGTATGTATTTAAATTTTTGAAATATTTCTTTCTCTTAAGATCATTTAGAACAGAAAATAAAAGTATTATCTAAAAGTACATCTACATTGAATCGACCATGTTATTCTGTGATCTTCATAAGAACAGTAGTTTCAGTAAAATTCTTCCAATTTATCAATATTGCAAATAAAAGTGTACGTTATTCAAAATAAGAGAGAATTGGAACATAGTTTTCAAAGGATATCCTTTTCCACCTTTCATATAGCAAACCAATAAAAATTATAAAATATTTTCTAAAATTTAACATAATACACCTGATAATAAGTTATTCACAGCAGTGAACAAGAAAAGTCCACATAGAAATTTGAAATTCAAACTTTGGTTTACTGGACTATACTATGAAAAATTGGCCTGTAAGTATAGTTCTTTATGTTTAGAAGACTAATTTAAGTTCTGTAGATCATGAACTTAATCAGCATATTCATACTCTGGAAAGGTTATAAGAGGAATGATGTTAGCTGTTCATAATTTTATGAGAATACTTATTCTGCTTCTTAGGAAATCAGTTTTCCATTGAAACAATATCCTGTTTAAATTTTCATGAACAAATTTGTATCTATTGAAACAGTTCCAGTCTTTTAAAAAGTTATGATTTTTACTTCCAGTTGAATTTAGTATTTTGAAAATGCATGCTGATTGATATTATTAAGATTCATCATTCCAGAATTCTTTTCAAAATAAGAATGTTCAACTACAATTCTATATAATTTTTGGTTGGATAACAAATTTGTGTCATTGAATTTTTTTCCAAATTTATACTATTAAATACTTGGCTTCATTGCTCACATTTTGACAAATAGAAATGGTTATTCTTCCCTCACTATTTTATGGAAAAAAGGAAAATAATTGTCTTCATTTTTTGTTCTCTGACTGTGCTTTGGAGTTGTTTCCTAAGTACACCTGATTTGTCTTTGTCTATAGACAATCTTTTTCTACAGAATGGCTCTATAAAGGGGTGGGAATGGGGGAATTAAAATAGTTTTTTTTTAACCAAAATGGCAAAGGTTCCATTCATCTAAAATTTCAGATAATTGAAAGCATTGCTTTTCTGATGTTTTATGGTTAGACCCTTAAATGCATAATTATTTTATACTTTTAAAAAATATCTTCATGTACTTTCAAGTTTGTGTGAAGTGAAACTTATGAATTTTTTTTTTTTAAATCAATACATTGAAACCCCTGACAAAGCAAGTAGTTTAATATTCTTGGTCATCACCTTTTGCATAAATGTTTTTGTGCATTACATAACTTTTACTTCTGTAAGGTCCTTTATGACCTGTGAATGATTTATTTGTTCATATATTTAATGACACAGGATATAGTTCATACCTTTTGAAAGGCATTTCTATGATTATAATACCATTTGAGAATAACACTATTAATTATTATGATATAATCCTGGCCTCATTCTGATATCTATACTCTTCAGTTAAGCTTATGTTGGAAAAAAATTGATAGGTAGCAATTGGTTACGGCAGATTAAGTCCCTTGGGAATCATTCAACATAATTTTAGTTGCCACAATTAAGTGAAAGAATGAGTCTCTTTACTTTTTGAATGGCAGGCGATATTAAGAGCCCTATATCCAGGCTCTCATTTCTGTCCTTTTAATGAACATCGTTGTGCATGCTGTCTTCCTAAGTCAGTGTTGTTCTTGAGCTCTGCCCTTTAATTTAATAATTTTTCACTTCTATTACACTGGATTTTAAGGTACTCTTCCAAGGCCAAAGACAGCAAAGTGCTTACCTTGGGTATGTGTCAAAAGACCAACTCCCAAGCTATTTTTATGTCTCTGGACCAAAGAGAATGTCTTCTTTTGATAAGAAAAAGGAATTAGGGACATAAGATTAACTAACTGAAAAAAATATTAGAAATTCAATGCTATAAGTTGAAGAGGCAACAAAATATGAATTTTGTGAAAATATTTTCAGCCTACAAAAATGTTTTCTCTGTGCAAGCATAGAGTAGGGATTTAGTAATATAGATAAGTTTTAGAACTTTATTTGAAGCAGAATGGTGACTGTGAATGAGATTAAAACAAACATGGAATTTTCCTAAATCCAGAGGTTCCTGAGTACCTTTGCTGAATTTCATCTCTGAGTGACTCATCAAGGTTAGAGAACTTGGACTCTCTAGTTGGTGATCCCTGTAACAGTATAGCAGCATTATCCAATCGTCATCTCTATTGCCTGGACTGTTCTGGCTAACAATTTATTTCCAGATACTCTTTCTCCCACCCACATATCCTTTCATCCAGGCAACTAGGTATAAATATTAACCCACACAGAGGCTACCTTTAATTATTTTTGTTTCCTATAAATCAGTTTTCTTTTTCTAACTTCTCATCTATCCAAGTATAACTTACCCACTATGGTTGATGTATTTTTCCCATTTATAGAAGGATTTTATTTCAGACATTTTGACAAATGAAATGTGAATGGATTTGACAGAAGCCAGAAATTTTAAGAACTGCCATATGCTTTCATCCCTAATGCTTGTGCCTAGGATGTTTAAGAAAGGGATCTCCTTCAACCTATGTCCGAGGGTGAAGATTACACAGAGACATACGTCATGAGTGAAATTAACTTTCATAGATATGACCATCTGAGAATCTAGGACTTTTGCTACTGCAGCATGATTTAGCCAAAACTGACTGACAGAAAACTTGCCTCAATTTATTTCTAGTTCTTAGTGGACTTTTTGTAGCCACAACTAACCTACGGTATTTAACCCATATTTTTAAGCTACACTTACCTTGGGTTTGTGGATCTTTATGTTCTATTCAATTTTGATAACAAATTGTTTTGTTTTATATATTGGAAAGTAAGGCTTAGATATGTGTGACATGACAAAGTTCAAAGAATTACTACTTTACAGAGCTGGAATTTTAGTGCAGTTTCAGGTAATGCTAACAGTGTTTAATATGTCGTATCACACATAGACTAGATACTCAAGTGTTTGTTGAATTAGAAAGTGTGCTGGTCTGAATCTGTGGTGTACCCCAGAAAAGCCATGCCCTTTGATCTTCATTCAATATTGCTGGGTGGGAGCATTTTGATTGTTTCCATGAAGATACATCCCACCCAATTGTGGGTGGTAACTTTTGATTAGATGATTTCCATGGAGGTGTGTCTCCACCCACTGAAGGTGGAGTTGCTTGCTGGAATCCTTTAAAAGAGGAAACATTTTGGAGAGAGTCCCTTTTTGGTAGAGCCACGTGAAAGCCAGCAGATGCCACATGTTCGCCATGTGCCCTTCCAGCTGAGAGAGAAATGTTGGACATTTGTCGGCCTTCTTGAATCAGGGTGTCTTTCCCTGGATGCCTTGGATTGGACATTTCTGTAGACTTGTTTTGATTTGAACATTTTCTCGGCTTTGGAACTGTGGACTAGCAACTCATTAAATTCCCCTTGTCGGAAGCTGTTCCATTTCTGGTGTGTTGCATTCAGGTAGCTAGCAAACTAGAACAGGAAGTTAATGAATGAATGAAAGTATAATTTAAATACCACACAATAGAATCTCAAATTAGAATAGATAATTCATGTGATTAAACAGCTTATAATGTATGGAGGGAGATAGAAAGTAAATTTGCATTTATAATAAAATGAAGGGACGACAATGATAGGAATATGACCAGAGAAATATGATAGGAATATGAGAGACACCTGCTCTAGGAAGTTGGGTATTTTTACATAATATCTCATTTCTCTACTGTTCCCATAATCTCAAGGAGAAAGACATATCCACTGTTGTTTAAGAATTCAAGCTGATAAAAGTTTTCAAAAAATTAAAACAAATTAAAAAAACTAGTTCAATTGCAAATATGGCTGTGTTGATTTGAAACTGCTGTATACTCCAGAAAAGCCATGTTCTTTACTCCTGATTCAATATTGTTGGGTGGGATCTTTTTGATTAAGTTGTTTTCGTGGAGATATAAACCACCCAAATATGAGTTGGACCTTTTGATAGGGGATTTTGATGGAGATATAAGTCTACCCATTCAAGGACTTACTAGAGTCCTTTAAGAAGGGAACATCTTGGAAAAAGCTTCAGAGACAACACAGAGGCATTTGGAGATGTAGAAATAAAACAGCCTCAGGGAAACCATCTGAAACAAAAAGCCAAAGCATCAGTGGACATTAGACATTTGACTTCCCAGAGAACAGTGAAACCCTGAATGATATTGGCCCTTTCTTGTGTCAAGGTAACTTTCTCTGGTGCCTTAGTTTGGTCATTTTATGGTGTTAGACCTGTAAACCTGTAAATTAATAAGTTCCCTTTATAAAAGGCAGCCCATTTCTAGTATATTGCATTTTCAGCAGAATAACAAAACATTTAGTATCAGAGAACTAGAGTATTGTGGTTTGTAAATTTGAAACATGTTGGAATGGATTTTTACATGGATAAGAGGAAGATTCTGGAGGAATTGTGAGGAAATGAATAGAGAAGGCCTAGAATGCTTTGAATAGACTATTGGTAGAAATTCAAATCTAAAGATATCTGGTAAGGCTTTAGACAAAAAAGAGGGAAGTGTCATTGCAAAGTGGAAGAAAGGTGACCCTTGTTTTAAAATGGCAGATAATTTGGCCACATTAAATACTGTTGTTGGATGGAAGTTAGAATTTAGAGGCGATGACCCAGGATACTTAGCTGAGGAAATTTCTAAACTAAATGTGAAAAATGCAGCATGGCCGCTCCTTGCAGCTTGTAGTAAAATGCAATAGGAAAGAGATAAATTGAGAAATGATCTCTTGGAAACAAAGAAAACCGAAACTGATGGTCTGAAAAACTCCGGGCTTTCAGAGGGTGAGATCACTGTCAATAGGGCCCAGTGTGAGGTTTTAACTAAACAAGGAACCAGTCAGCCATTACAGGAAAAGCCAGGATTGAAGATGGCATTATCCAGAAGGGTTTGCTGAAAGTCCTGTTGTCTGACGGGTATGATAACTAGTATACTGCATAGAAAACCAACAAGAGTATTGTGGGATCTGTTGAAACAGAACCACGGCAAGTCTGGACTAAAAGGAACAGAAAATGCTTAAATTGAAGAAAAAATAACTTCAAAGGAAGAACCATGGAATCTAAAGTCTGAAGCCAAGAAACATTTAGCCAGGAGAGTAGACCCACCCATGAACTTGGAAAGGTGAGTTTGTCCCAAAGGCAGATGGCAGGCCTTCCACCTCAATGCTCAGGAAGCATTTTTCTTACAGAGAGTAGAGAATATTTCTTAGCAATTGGAGAGAGCCCTGCTGCTGCTCCATTATTCAGAGGGGGTTGAATTTGTTCCCCAGAGATGGCAGAGAAACCAAGGTGCTTTCCCAACACTTGGAGAGGGCGGAGTCAAGAAAAAGGTGTCCCAGTGTTCTCTAATATTACAACCTTTACCCCAGTGTTTGGAGAGAGCAGGGCCACTTGTAAATAGCAGAACTGTCACTTTCTAAAGCCCCTAGGATGAATGACTCTCAGACTTTGAAATCTAATGGAATTTGCCCTTCAGGCTTTAGGAACTATTTGGGTCCAGTGACTCCTGTTTTCCTTCCAAATCCCCCTATGGGAATGGAATTGTCAATCCTATGACTGTTCCTCCTTTGTATATTGGCACCAGGTAACTTTTTCTGAGTTTTACAGGTCCAGAGCCAGAGAAGAATTTTGCCTTAGGACAGACCATGCCAGTGACTGATCTTGATGATATTTTTGAACTGGTTTTTACTTTGTATTGTTACTGAAATGGTTTAAGACTTTTTGATATTGTAACGGAATGAGTTTATTTTGTATATGGAAAGAATATATCTTTTGGGGGTACAGAGGATGGAATGTGCTGGTTTGAAAATATTGTATACCTCAGAAAAACAATGTTCTTTAATCTTGATTCAATATTGTTAGGTGTGACATTTTTGATTAAGTTGTTTCCATGGAGATATGATCCACTCATTCTAGTGGGTTGCTTACTACAGTCTGTTAAGAGGGAATGATTTTGGAAAAAAAGTTTCTGAGCCAACACAGACAGAAACTTTTGAGATGCAGATAGAAAACATACCCAGGGAAGCTGTTTGAAGCCAAAAGCCAAAGAAAACAAAAAGCTATGTGCCTTCCCAGCTGACAGGGAAACCCAGAGGGCATTGGATTTTTCTTGAGTCAAGCTATCTTTATCTTGAGACCTTAATTTGGACATTTTTTATGGCCTTAGACCTGTAAACTTGTAACATAATGCATCCTCTTTATAAAAGCCAACCCATTTCTGGTATATTGCATTTCCAGGAGCATTAATAAACTAAAACAATGGCCAAATGCAAATTTAATTTACTCAAAAATTCATGTTCAGGTCTTTAGTACATATAGGCTGCTAGCAGTCATCGATGAATAGATTTTGAGGTTTCAATGATTCAAAATGTTTATATACTCAGTTTATTTTTCCATGGCAACTTGCATCCTGTGTCAATTCCTGAAGAAAACTAGCCAGAAAAGGCTAAACCTCCTCCAAAAAAATACGAAAATACTTTATAAACTGTCAAGTAAAATTCTATCATCACTTTGTAATTTTTATTAACTTTAATCTAAGAGAGACCAGAATCATGAACAGCTCATATTATGGTAGTAGAAAGCAGAGTAGAAGAAAATAGACTTGCCTCTCCTGTAATGTCTGACTGTTGTAGTTATTTAAACCTCAGTTACACACCAAAACTTTAAGGGAAAAATATAACAAAGTTATAGAGCTGCAATAAAATTGCCTGCATAAATATCAAATCATATTTCACTGCAAAATGCTAAAAAGTTATGTTCTTATTTGCATAAATAATAAAATATTAATAATGCATCCAATCAAATTATTTATCATGCCTTTAGTTTACTTCAGTGAGTGAATGACAACCTTTTCCCCTTAGGACAACTCAAGTAGCAAATTGATGGTGTGCAATGTATTTCATGGATCAAGAGATAATATGTGTCATATAAGCACTACTGTCAGAAAACCTTCCCTGGAGAGTTAATTTATATTCACTGCACCAATGTTCATATTGCTTTGAGTTGGCAAGTAGACTCTAATATTTTTTCCTCCAATGTATTCTACACTGTGAATTCTAAGTTGTAACTGCTTTCTAACTCTGTATGGAAATGTGACCTTGAAAAGGTACAATTGGGAAAAGAAGGGATAGGGGTACTAGGCAATACAGAATTAAAACACAAATTCAAAATTAAGAATATTAATGCAAGTAACATTTCAACTCAGCAAAATATTACCAGAATATAGCATGAAAATAAAGGCAAAATTATTCTGTCCATTGGCTCTCTTAAAATGATTGATAATACAGATTCAGCTCAATTGTTTTCAAGTCTGTAAATTATTACTAGGAAATAAAATATATGCTTTTGGAGAAGATACTAATTCTTAAAGTCCTTCATAATGCTGTAAAGAATGTTTATTAAGTTTAATACTAAATGCAATTTTTGTAAAAGAGCCTGATGATATTAATAATCATCTGTCTGATTTATACAGAACTTTATAGTTTAGAAAGATCTTATGCATATATTATTTCAGTCAATGTTAATTGAACTCTTAGGTATGGATATGTATTTAACCTATATTTAAACATGAATTAAAGTACCATTTTTAAGTGAGGAGAGAACTACTGGTTTGCTTGGTCTGGTTTCTCTGTTCCTGGAAACTACTTCCCTATTGGTTCCTGGTTTGTTTTCAGGAGTCTCATATAATATACTTATTTGATTTTCTGATACAGAAAAACCATAGGCAATACATACACACAAGAATACACAGATATATGCATACATGTAATAATTCTTTATTCCAGGTATAACGCTAAGAACTTTACAAGAATTGACACATCTAACACACATTAAACACCCACCATGAGATAGAACTAGGTGCTATAATTTCTCCATTTAATGAATGAAGATTCTCATGCTAAGAAATAATAAATTATTTGTTCAAAATTATGTAGCTAATACAGTTTTAAACATAAACACAATTGAAAACCCAGCCCTCCTATCATTGAATTTTTCATTCCTATCAGAAAGAATTAAAAATGAAATAAACACTAAACAAAGCAAACAAATAATCAAGTAACTTGAAAAGTCAAATGTACATGTGGGCATTTTAAAATTATGTATATATTTCTCATTTTTTTTCTGTATCAGAAAATCAAACATATTAAAACGTTTGTTTTCTTTTTAAATTTCCAGTGAGCCCTTTAGGCTTTTCCTCTCATCAGCACTCTCAGAATGGCATTTATAAATGCAAACCAGCAGTCTTAACAGACAGTTCTTTTGACTTCTACATAATCTGGAATCTATCCTGTATTAGTTACGGTTCTCTAGAGAAACAGAATCAACAGGGAATACTCACAAATATAATATTTATAAAAGTGTCTCACATGACTGTGGGAACGCAGAGTCCAAAACCAACAGGGCAGGCTGTGAAGTTGATGATTCCGATGGAGGGTCTGGACGAACTCCACAGGAGAGGCTCACCAGCAGAGACAGGAAGAGCCTGTCTCTTCTAAATCTTCCTTAAAAGGCTTCCAGTGATCAGATTAAGCATTACTCATTGCAGAAGATACTCCCCTTTGGCTGATTACAAATGTAATCAGCTATGGTGTAGCTGACATGATCAAGTTTTAATTTTATGAAATGTATTCATCGCAACAGACAGGCCAGCACTTGCCCAACCAGACAACCAGGTACCACCACTTGGCCAAGTTGACACATGAACCTAACCATGACCTATCCCGTATCAAATGTAAATAGCTTTAAGGGGCCCATTGTAACTCTGTTACAATTTTGATAGTGCTAGAATTCAGTCCAAGTTTTCCATGAATTAGACTCAACTTAAATATTGTTAAAGTTTTTTAAAGAAGAAAGCTAAGCCTAAGTCACTTCAAAGGAACAAATATTTCATGAAAGTTAGTGTTTATTTTCTGCTTCTTTTTTATCGCATTCTACTAGAACAATTGCATAGAAGAGATTTTCTTATGCAGCTAATGGTTTAGTTCACCCATAATAGATTGCTTGTCCTCAGTGCAAACTAAATTTGAGACAATAAAAAAAGCATATGAGTACGACATAGCATCTTGGTTGTATGAACAGACAAGTATTAAAAGACCCAAGAATATACTTTTTCAATAAATTATTTGTTTCTATGACAAATACATTACTACATACAAAAGATTTAGAAAACTTAGAAAGGTAAATTATCAAAACGTCACTCCTGAAATAAACACAATTACCATTTACATGAAGTTTGTTGTCCCTATTTTTTTCTTTGCAATTTTAACAAAATGATTAACATAAAGTAAATAAATATAATCTGTCTTCTATTTTCTATAATTGTACATTTTATACAAACTCTTCCTAATTTTTTTTAAATGTTCTTTGAAAATATTGCATTAACAGCTTTATGCTAGTCTGTTCTGTTCTGTGGATAAGCCATCATATATTTGATACAGTTTCTTACTGTTGGGCATTTGGATTGTTTTTAAATTTTACCTTTATAGAGAGCAGTGTCATGGGGACCTTGAATTTAAACTGTTCCTTTTTATTTTTTTAGGATCTGGTCTATTTACTGGTTTAAATTTATGTATTTAAAATTTTCCCAATGCATGTTGAAAATGTTTTTTTCAGAAAGACGATGTTTATTTACAAATAACATTTTAATCTTTTGTAGTTTTGTTCCAATTGCATAAAACAGATAAACTTTGTAGCAGACTTCTGGCAGGTAGAGACTTGGCTTCTTATCACCCATCCAACCCCCATCCTCAAATTCTAGGATCTTTATTGAACTGTTTTTTTTTTTTCTATTTAGACATGTGTTTTACCTTCTCCCAGCTGTTCAGCCTTGACTTTGATGGAGCAGTCAATCATGTTAGCTACTTGATTCAATTCCTGAAATGGATAGACTTCACCTACAGAATTAATTCTTGCAGCCTCTTGGCTTCACATTTTTCCTAGTTACATGTTTCTTGATAGTTAACAACAAATTCATTCCTCTCTTCCTGTAACATTCTATGTGTTTTGTCTTTGACCCATAGCTACTCTATCATACTGTGCTGGTTTGAAAGGATGTATGTACCCTAGAAAAGCCATATTTTAATCCTAATCCCATTTTGTAAAGGCAGCTGTTTATTCTAATCCCTATTCAACACTGTATGTTTTAAACTGTATAATTACAGTTCATCTCCCTGGAGATGTGATTTAATCGAGAGTGGTTGTTAAACTGGATCAGGTTACGACATGTCTCTACCCATTTGGGTAGGTCTTGATTCATTTCTTAAATCCTATAAAAGAGGAAAAAGACTTCCGGAGAAGATGGTGGCTTAGTAAGACACGCGGATCTTAGTTCCTCCTCCAGAACAGCTACTAAGGGAGTAGAAACGATACAGAACAGTTCCCAAAGCCACGACAGAGATCAAAAAGACAGCGTACCCCATCCTGGAACAGCTGACTGGCTGGGAGAACCCGCTCCGGTGAGATCGCCAAGGGGTGCGGGCTTCACCGGGCGGGGCAGCAAGGGGCCAGAGTCCCTCCCTTCCCCCTTCCCGGGCCAGCTGGGAGAATTGGACAGGTGGTCCCCTCAAACTGCAGCAGCTGGTGCCCACACCACGCACAGCCCCCCGGACCAACTGAGAGAATTGGATCGGAAATCCACAGGCCACGGAGAATGGTGATGGTGGGGAGGGCCCTTCCAAACACGTGACTCCCCGGGAACGGTGCACTCTCCAGGGCCGCGGTGGCTGGCACCCTCCCGCCACGCTTGGCACCCCGGGTCGACTAGGAAATTCGGACGGGCGCTCTCCCGGGCTGCGGTGGCCTGAGACCCTCCTCGCATTCGGACCCCGGGCCGGCTGGCACTCTTCCAAGCTGCTTTGGCTGGCGAACCTCCCCGATGGCAAGAGTTTTCTAAAGTTAAGGGACCCACAGCACCTTTTACTGGTGGGACCCATAGACAAACGTGTGCCCCGAGCACCACCTACTGGGCAGGATAAGAAAAACAGAACCCAGAGATTTCACAGAAAAATCTTTCAAACTGTTGGATCCAACACCCAGGGAAATCTGTCTAAATGCGCAGACGCCAGCAGAAGATAACGGATCACGCTCAAAAAATTGAAAATATGGCCCACTCAAAGGAACAAACCAATACTTCAAATGAGATACAGGAACTGTGACAACTAATGCTGAATATACGAACAGAAATGGAAAACCCCCTCAAAAATGAAATCGATAAATTGTGGGAGGACATGAAGAAGACATGGGCTGAACAAAAAGAAGAAATAGAAAAACTGAAAAAACAAATCACAGAACTTATGGAAATGAAGGTCAAAGTAGAAAAGATGGAAAAAACAATGGATACCTACAATGATAGATTTAAAGAGACAGAAGATAGAATTAGTGATTTGGAGGATGCAACATCTGAATTCCAAAAAGAAACAGAAACTATAGGGAACAGAATGGAAAAATTTGAACAGGGTATCAGGGAACTCAAGGACAATATGAACCGCACAAATATACGTGTTGTGGATGTCCCAGAAGGAGAAGAGAAAGGAAAAGGAGGAGAAAAACTAATGGAAGAAATTATCACTGAAAACTTCCCAACTCTTATGAAAGACCTAAAATTACAGATCCAAGAAGTGCAGCGCACCCCAAAGAGATTAGACCCAAATAGGCATTCTCCAAGACACTTACTAGTTAGAGTGTCAGAGGTCAAAGAGAAAGAGAGGATCTTGAAAGCAGCAAGAGAAAAACAATCCATCACATACAAGAGAAACCCAATAAGACTATGTGTAGATTTTTCAGCAGAAACCTTGGAGGCTAGAAGACAGTGGGATGATATATTTAAATTACTAAAAGAGAAAAACTGCCAACCAAGACTCCTATACCCAGCAAAATTGTCCTTCAAAAATGAGGGAGAAATTAAAACATTCTCAGACAAAAAGTCACTGAGAGAATTTGTGACCAAGAGACCAGCTCTGCAAGAAATACTAAAGGAAGCACTAGAGTCAGATACAAAAAGACAGAAGAGAGAGGTATGGAGAAGAGTGTAGAAAGAAGGAAAGTCAGATATGATATATATAATACAAAAGGCAAAATGTTAGAGGAAAATATTATCCAAACAGTAATAACACTAAATGTTAATGGACTGAATTCCCCAATCGAAAGACATAGACTGGCAGAATGGATTAAAAAACAGGATCCTTCTATATGCTGTCTACAGGAAACACATCTTAGACCCAAAGATAAACATAGGTTGAAAGTGAAAGGTTGGGAAAAGATATTTCATGCAAATAACAAACAGAAAAGAGCAGGAGTGGCTATACTAATATCCAACAAGTTAGACATCAAATTTAAAACAGTTAAAAGAGACAAAGAAGGACACTATCTACTAATAAAAGGAACAATTAAACAAGAAGACATAATAATCATAAATATTTATGCACTGAACCAGAATGCTCCAAAATATGTGAGGAATACACTGCAAACACTGAAAAGGGAAATAGACACATCTACCATAATAGTTGGAGACTTCAATTCCCCACTCTCATCAATGGACAGAACATCTAGACAGAGGATCAATAAAGAAATAGAGAATCTGAATATTACTATAAAGGAGCTAGACTTAACAGACATTTATAGGACATTACATCCCATAACAGCAGGATACACCTTTTCCTCAAGTGCTCATGGATCATTCTCAAAGATAGACCATATGCTGGGTCACAAAGCAAGTCTTAACAAATTTAAAAAGACTGAAATCATACACAACACTTTCTCAGATCATAAAGGAATGAAATTGGAAATCAATAATAGGCGGAGTGCCAGAAAATTCACAAATACGTGGAGGCTCAACAACACACTCTTAAACAACGAGTGGGTCAAAGAAGAAATTGCAAGAGAAATTAGTAAATACCTCGGGCGAATGAAAATGAAAACACAACATATCAAAGCCTATGGGACACAGCAAAGACAGTGCTAAGAGGGAAATTTATTGCCCTTAATGCCTATATCAGAAAAGAAGAAAAGGCAAAAATGCAGGAATTAACTATCTACTTGGAAGAACTGGAGAAAGAACAGCAAACTAATCCCAAAGCAAGCAAAAGGAAAGAAATAACAGAGATCAGAGCAGAAATAAATGAAATTGAAAACATGAAAACAATAGAGAAAATCAATAAGACCAGAAGTTGGTTCTATGAGAAAATCAATAAGACTGATGGGCCCTTATCAAGATTGACAAAAAGAAGAAGAGAGAGGATGCAAATAAATAAGATCAGAAATGGAAGAGGAGACATAACCACTGACCTCACAGAAATAAAGGAGTTAATAACAGGATACTATGAACAACTTTACGCTAATAAATACAACAATTTAGATGAAATGGACGGGCTCCTGGAAAGACATGAACAACCAACTTTGACTCAAGAAGAAATAGATGACCTCAACAAACCAATCACAAGTAAAGAAATTGAATTAGTCATCCAAAAGCTTCCTAAAAAGAAAAGTCCAGGACCAGACGGCTTCACATGTGAATTCTACCAAACATTCCAGAAAGAATTAGTACCAACTCTTCTCAAATTCTTCAAAAAAATCGAAGTGGAAGGAAAACTACCTAATTCATTCTATGAAGCCAACATCACCCTCATACCAAAACCAGGCAAAGATATTACAAAAAAAGAAAACTTAGACCAATCTCTCTAATGAATATAGATGCAAAAATCCTCAATAAAATTCTAGCAAATCATATCCAACAACACATTAAAAGAATTATACATCATGACCAAGTAGGATTCATCCCAGGTATGCAAGGATGGTTCAACATGAGAAAATCAATTAATGTAATACACCATATCAACAAATCAAAGCAGAAAAATCACATGATCATCTCAATTGATGCAGAGAAGGCATTTGACAAGATTCAACATCCTTTCCTGTTGAAAACACTTCGAAAGATAGGAATACAAGGGAACTTCCTTAAAATGATAGAGGGAATATATGAAAAACCCACAGCTAATGTCATCCTCAATGGGGAAAAATTGAAAACTTTCCCCCTAAGATCAGGAACAAGACAAGGATGTCCACTATCACCACTATTATTCAACATTGTGTTGCAGGTTCTAGCCAGAGCAATTAGACAAGAAAAAGAAATAAAAGGCATCAAAATTGGAAAGGAAGAAGTAAAAGTCTCACTATTTGCAGACGATATGATACTATACGTCGAAAACCTGGAAAAATCCACAACAAAACTAGTAGAGCTAATAAATGAGTACAGCAAAGTAGCAGGTTACAAAATCAACATTCAAAAATCTGTAGCATTTCTATACACTAGTACTGAACAAGCTGAGGGGGAAATCAAGAAACGAATCCCATTTACAATTGCAACTAAAAGAATAAAATACCTAGGAATAAATTTAACTAAAGAGAAAAAAAACCTATATAAGGAAAACTACAAAAAACTATTAAAAGAAATCACAGAAAAAAAACCTAAATAGATGGAAGGGCATACCGTGTTCATGGATTGGAAGAGTAAATATAGTTAAGATGTCAATCGTACCTAAATTGATTTACAAATTCAATGCAATATCAATCAAAATCCCAACAACTTATTTTTCAGAAATAGAAAAACCAATAAGCAAATTTATCTGGAAGGGCAGGGTGCCCCGAATTGCTAAAAACATCTTGAGGAAAAAAACCGAAGCTGGAGGTCTCGTGCTGCCTGACTTTAAGGCATATTATGAAGCCACAGTGGTCAAAACAGCATGGAATTGGCATAAAGATAGATATATCGACCAATGGAATTGAATAGAGTGCTCAGATATAGACCCTCTCATCTATGGACATTTGATCTTCGATAAGGCAGTCAAGCCAACTCAGTTGAGACAGAACAGTCTCTTCAATAAATGCCTAGAGAACTGGATATCCATATGCAAAAGAATGAAAGAAGACCCATATCTCACACCCTATACAAAAGTTAACTCAAAATGGATCAAAGATCTAAATATTAGGTCTAAGACCATAAAACAGTTAGAGGAAAATGTAGGGAGATATCTTATGAAACTTACAATTGGAGGCAGTTTTATGGACCTTAAACCTAAAGCAAGAGCACTGAGGAAGGAAATAAATAAATGGGAGCTCCTCAAAATTAAACAGTTTTGTGCATCAAAGAACTTCATCAAGAAAGTAGAAAGACAGTCTACACAATGGGAGACAATATTTGGAAATGACATATCAGATAAAGGTCTAGTATCCAGAATTTATAAAGAGATTGTTCAACTCAACAACGAAAAGACATCCAACCCAATTACAAAATGGGAAAAAGACTTGAACAGACACCTATCAGAAGAGGAAATACAAAGGGCCAAAAGGCACATGAAGAGATGCTCAATGTCCCTGGCCATTAGAGAAATGCAAATCAAAAGCACAATGAGATATCATCTCACACCCACCAGAATGGCCATTATCAACAAAACAGAAAATGACAAGTGCTGGAGAGGATGCGGTGAAAGAGGCACACTTATCCACTGTTGGTGGGAATGTCAAATGGTGCAACCACTGTGGGAGGCAATTTGGCAGTTCCTCAAAAAGCTGAATATAGAATTGCCATACAACCCAGCAATACCATTGCTGGGAATCTACTCAAAGGAATTAAGGGCAAAAACTCAAATGGACATTTGCCCACCAATGTTTATAGCAGCGTTATTTACAATTGCAAAGAGATGGAAACAGCCAAAATGTCCATCAACAGACGAGTGGCTAAACAAACTGTGGTATATACATACGATGGAATATTATGCAGCTTTAAGACAGGATAAACTTATGAAGCATGTAAAACATGGATGGACCTAGAGAACATTATGCTGAGTGAGTCTAGTCAAAAACTAAAGGACGAATACTGTATGGTCCCACTGATGTGAACCGACATTCGAGAATAAACTTGGAATATGTCATTGGTAACAGAGTCCAGCAGGAGTTAGAAACAGGGTAAGATAATGGGCAATTGGAGCTGAAGGGATACAGACTGTGCAACAGGACTAGATACAAAAACTCAAAAATGGACAGCACAATAATACCTAATTGTAATGTAATCATGTTAAAACACTGAATGAAGCTGCATCTGAGCTATAGGTTTTTGTTTTTTGTTTGTTTGTTTGTTTGTTTTTGTTTTTTGTTTTTTTTTGTCTGTCTGGTTGTTTGTCTTTTTTTTTTACTATTGTTATTACTTTTATTTTTTTCTCTATATTAACATTCTATATCTTTTTCTGTTGTGTTGCTAGTTCTTCTAAACCGATGCAAATGTACTAAGAAATGATGATCATGCATCTATGTGATGATTTTAAGAATTACTGATTGCATGTGTAGAATGGTATGATTTCTAAATGTTGGGTTATTTCTTTTTTTTTCTTTTTTTCCGTTAATTAATAAAAAAATTACAAAAAAAAATAATAGTATCTGTCTTATAGACTAATGCAAATACAAAATAAATGAATATATCTCTAGCAAAAAAAAAAAAGAGGAAACATTTTAGAGAATAAACGATTCAGAGAGAGAAGAGCAGAACAACATAACCATGAGAAGCAGAGTCCACCAGCCAGCGGCCTTTGGAGATGAAGAAGGGAAATGTGTCCTGGGGAGCTTCATGAAACGGGAAGCCAGAATAAGAAGCTAGCAGATGATGCCGTGTTCACCATATACCCTTCCAGATGAGAAAGCAATCCTGACCATGTCCACTATGTGCCTTTCCAGATGAGAGAGAAACTTGGACTGTTTTCGCCATGTGCCCTTCCACTTGAGAGAGAAATTCTAAAGTTTATCAGCCTTCTTGAACCAAGGTATCTTTCACTGGATGCATTAGATTGGACATTTCTATAGATTTGTTTTAATTGGGACATTTTCTCGGCCTTAGAACTGTAAACTAGCAACTTATTAAATTCCCCTTTTTCAAAACTGTTCTGTTTCTGGTATATTGCATTCCAGCAGCTAACAAACTAGAACACATATAAATTAAACAGAAAATGTTGAAATTTGAATTTTCCTTGAAAATCTGTAAATTAGACTTGTGTAGTATAGGTAAATTGGAACGAGAATTAAATTTTGATCTACTTATTGCTATATGAGTATTGGTCTTAATAATGTATAAAGAACATTTGCATATGTTTTATCTATTTATAATGGATAAGGAACAGTTGCATTTTAGACAATTATGTATATTTTGTTTGCAAATTATACGTTTATAATGCATAAAATAACCTATTGTTATCTTACTACTCTAATATTCACCCATAAACCCTCATGGCTAGGTTTTCAAAGTCGTTTATCTAGCTTCCCTGGAAGTCAAAAACTTATACATAGAAATATCAAACTCTGGAAGTATATTCAAAGATCATCTTTCACAAGATAGCCAGACACTACTCACAACACAGACATACACACAAACACACACACAAACACACTAATTTTGAGCATATGAAAATTCCAAAATTTACTCAAGTATTAAAAAAAATCAAACCTAGATTGAAGGGTTTTCCATTTTAAGAATATTTTATATTATAAATCAGTAAACTGTAAATTTATAAGAAAATTTAGACCTTAAATTCCTCAAGCATACATACAAACTCAAATATATTACTTCACATTTATTTTTGCACATTCAAACAATATAAAAAAGCAAATGTTAAAGATTGTTCAGAGAAAAATTTTCACAGTTGGTCTATTGTTAGACTTCATTTGCATATTTTGTCTTCTCAGACAGAGACCTGGTGTTCAGAGTTCATGTTGTTCACATAGTGAGAACACTTGGAAAGTTAATGAGTACAAAACCTTGAATTATTTATGCTTCAGTTTTCAAATACATTCTCTGTAAGAATTTACAGATGTGAATAACACTTCAGAAATATCTGCTTCTTTTTTGTTTGGTTTTTAAACAAAAAGTTGCTCTCCAAACTGCAGAAATTGAAGAAAATGTAAACAAAAATGTAAATATAAATGTGGCATGTTTTATTGGCACCATTTGGTATTAATCTGGTTCTATAGATGACATATTGTCTTGTGACTGCTCTATAAAGTATTACTTCCACTCATATGTTTTCCAACATTCTTCAATAATTTCAAATTACTGAAGGGAGGTGTATTTGCTAGGGTTCCCCAGAGAAACAGAATCAGCAGGAGATATCTGTAAATATAAAATTTATAAGAGTGCCTCACGCAACCATAGGGATGTAGCTAGGGCAGGCCACAAGCTAGCAGCTCCGATGAAGGTCAACGGACTCTCAGGAGAGGCTGGCTGGCTGAAGCAGGAAGAGTGATTGTCTCTTCTGAGTCCTCCTTAAAAGCCTTCCAGTGATCAGATTAAGCATCACTCCTTGCAAGTGCAATCAGCTGTGGATGCCGTCAATGTGGTCATGATGAAGGGGAAAAGTGCTGATAATTAAAGATGTAAGAAAATTACTATTTAACTATGGAATACTAGTTAAGGGAAAAACAAAAACTTTATTGCATATATTTTAATTAATATTTTTATAATTCATATTGCAAATATATCCTTCACAACCATAATTTACGGAAGATACTATCAGCCCGATTATTGCTAATCAAGAAAGGCACACTTAGTGTCCAATTAACTTTCCCTAACTTTCATCCTAGCTGAATATGTAGAGAAAACAGAATTCTTCATGGCATGCACACACATAGGACTACTAAAACATATATTCCTACCTGGTCTATATTGCTTTTTTGTTAACGGTATATTTTTTCATTTGGCACCACTTTAATGGTGCACTCATCTAGTCTCACATACTTTAAAAACATCTATATAGTTCCCATTCCTTGACATTTTTCCTGAACTCCAGACTACTATATTCTCTTACATAATAGACATCTATACTTGGTTATCTTATAGTAATATTAAACTCAATGCATCTAAAATTGAATTTTTCATCTCCTGTTTAGCAATCTCTCTCATATAATCTTTAGTTGATACCTAATTTATTATTCTGATTGCTCAGACTAAAAACCTTGAAGCCTTGAGTCTCTCTTCTTTTTCTCTCATAATGAACACCAATAAATAGTAAATTTTGCTGGCTTTTTAATCAATTTTATATCTCCAGAATCCAACCACTTCTCATCACCTCCCTTTCTCTCACCCTTGTCCAAACCTCTATTGTTTCTCACCCAGATTACTCCAGTAGCCCCCAAAGGGGTGCTTTTGTCTTGACCTACGTTGATAGTTAGATGTTGTGCAAACTTACCTAGGTTATACGACCCAGCTGTCCAAACACTAATGTAGGTATTGCTGTGAAGGAATCTTATGGATCTGATTAACATCTATACTCAGCTGACTTTAAGTAAAATAAAACTTTCTTGATAATCTGTGTAGACCTCATCCAACCAGTTGAAATGCCTTAAGAGTAAAATAGGTTTTTTTGAACAGGAAGAAATTCTGTCTGTGGACTGTGGAGCAGACTTGAGAGTTTCTAGCATGTCAGTCGGCCTGCTGTATGAGTATTACACTTGCCTAGCCAGTACCCAAAATCTTTTAGGCCAATTCTGGATGGATGACAAGATAATGATAGATAGATAGATAGATGATAGATCGATAGATCGATAGATCAATAGATCGATAGATAGATAGATAATAAATAAAACATGCGTATAGATATAAATAATATAAACAGATAAAGAAATAGGTAGATATAAAGATATTCCACTGACTCTGTTTCTCTAGTAGAACCCCGACAGTTACATCTTCCTCTGTGTGTTCTCAGCATCATGTGATACTCATAAAATAGAAAGAAAATGTCACTCTGTTCCATAAAACCCTTTCAATGACTCAGATTAAAGCTATGATTGTCTATAAATTCTGTTCTGTTTAACGACTTTTCTCCCATCACTTATCTCCTTGTTCTTGTGTTTCAGCCAGATAAACCACCTTTCTCTCTTTGAATGAGAGAAAGCATGGGACTTTTCACTTAAAGAGATCTTAGTGAATACCTAACATCTCTTCCCTTTACTCTCCAATTATTCTGCTTTATTTCCTTCACAGAATATATGATGCCCTATAAGAACCATCTTTATTTCTTCAGCTGTTTGTTTGTAATTTATTTTGACATTGGACAATCAACATTTTAGCTTTTAGTCCCAGTGTGTTTCCACCTTGCTTACCAGATTAATGTACAGAGAGTGCAGTTGAGTCAACAGGCTTCCATATCACACAAATTCTGATACATCTTTCCAACCCCCAAAATTCTGTCCCTTTCGTGGAACATTGGAACACAATACTTTTAATGGGAAAAGTTGAATATGCTGTTATGTATTTATTTTCAAAGGTCATATGTGCTGGAAGAAACTTCAGGCATATTCAGATTTGGTCATAAATATTTTGTATAAATATGTACACTGGGTTCTACCTAATTTCCCTATTGAGTATTTGAACAGTGTCAACTCTTCCAGGAATTTTATTTGATTATTCTTCCTTTTCCTTTGTATCATCATGGCATTTTAGTATAGGGAAATATATATTCATTTCCAATTATGATTCTCTGTTAGCCAGCAAGTTAAAACAGAGCTGTCTATTTTTAAACTGATTACACTTTTTTGTTCTGCTCTGGGGAAAAGTTATGCTTTTCTTAGATGTTTTTTACTAATACCTACTCATTTATAAAGCACTCTAAGACTTACTTTCACATGAAATTATCTCAACCCTATTCTCACTGAAATGTTAGCTAATATATATCTCTTTCTGCAAATCCCAAGGACAAAAACTAATTTATATGTTATTGCTATATGCGTCACATGTTTTCAAAGCTTGTACATTTACCAGCAAGGGAATTTGTTTTGTTTTCATCTGTCAGTGCCACTTTATTTTCCCAAGTATAAATATTTGCAACGAAAGAACTCAGACCAAGGAAGAAGCCCCATGTAGATTAGAGAGCTCTAAGAAATCATGCAAATTTTACAGCATTTAGAGATTACAACGCCATTTAATTTCCATTTTCATCTTTTAAAAAATCCCAATATCTTCTTCGAATAATCTCCATGATTGCCGCTGATAGCTTCAGCCGGGCCGCGCGACCGGTTCACTGGGTGGGTTTGGGGCGAGCTCACAGGAATTAACCTGGGTAAGCTGGAGCCGGCGCTTTCCCCAGCCGGCGGTCGCGAGAAAAGTCTTCACTCAGGCCAGATTCGGGTTAACGCTTTTATTGATGCACACCGGGATGGGCCACCCGGGAACCCGAGGAGTGAGACGTCTGGGGTCCGAAGACCCCGGGGCTCGGACGATGCAGAGCGGGGTAAGCGTGGGGCTTAAGTACTCTCGGGGAGGGGTGGAGTCTTGGGCGCACACGTCAGGAAGGGACAGCCAATCACACAAGGCAGGAGGCAGTTGCTAGGCTGAGGGCTTAGGTTAGGTATAGAGGAGTGAAGAGAATAACAGGAAGGCTTGCGGTTTAGTGGTGAGCTACGGAAATGGGCGGTCTACAACAAGAGGGGGAAGGGGGAACAGAGAGGGGGGTTACAGGTACGGAGGGCAGAGAGTGAATGTAGAGAGGGAGAGAAGGATTAAAAAATTTTAAGCATGGCTAGGCTCCAGTCCCTGAGAAATATGCCACACATGATGATGTCTGTTTGCCCTATAAAAGTATATTGAAAATTTATGTAAGAAAAATTTCAGAAATATGCATGGTGTTATTTAAAAAAAAAAATCACAGAATCCAAAGTGAGAAAAAATATTCTTCCCTTAGGATTCCAGAAAATATCAGGGCATACCAGGCTAGCAAACTAGCTTTTGGAGACTGGAAATTTTTGGCGCATAGTTCTGAAAAGCAGCATTTAATTGAAGTCCGCTTACTAACTCCATTTCCTGGAATGAACAGAGGCCCTTGTCCTCTGCTCTAAAAGAACATTATCAAAATGAAATGGTATTGCTTAAGCACCTCTCTCAGGCATTCTGTTTGCCTTTATTGGTATCAAAGTTCATTTTCAAATCTTTTCATCTGCCATTTTCATTTCTGGGGCAGAGCAATCTAATATATTTGCTTTTTGTTCCCAAGCAGCATAAAACAAGTCTAGTAAGCAGCAAAACTAGATTTGCCAACGAAGATAATGGATGAGGATGTTGAGGCCTATTCACGTACACTATGCGTGCCAGGACATATGGTCGAGAAGATAAAAGGAAATGCTTTGTACCTTAATCATTAAATCCCACATGTTTGTCCCTGAGCAGACAAGGCGCAAAGGACTGAAAACCTTTGCTTCATTTCAAATGGATAGTTTCCTCAAACTGTAATTCTACCTGTTTCTAATAGAATTATGAGTTTCAGCATTACTTAAAATAGATCTGTAAACCAGGAATTTTTTCAAACTAGTCTACTTTCTTTCATGATTCCCAGTACGGGTATAGTTCTGATTTACCTGATTGAATGAACGTTCTCTGTGGCCCCTCCAATCATTTTGGCTAGATCTTCATTGATAGTAATAGCACACCTTCTATTATATTCCATGACATATATTTAGTAAAATAATAAAAAAAAATTGCTTCTGAATACATTGTATGCAGGCAGAACATGTGGAAATCTGAACCCTTAATTGTACCATAATCAATAAAGTTCTATATTTGCCATTTAATTTAGACTCAAATCACAGCTTACCTCTGTTTTCTTTTTTTTATTTTCTGACTGATAAAATCTGTTTTCAGTAAGGAAATCAAAACTGTTCTGTGTGGTAGGCAGAATTGTTAGATGAATTCCAGAATCACCACCCACCCACTCCAATTCACTCCACTCTCTGGGTAATCCATAATGCCGGGGACTGTGACTATAAACATTCTCCTGTTACATTGCTAGGATAGAGACATTAAATTAGGAAGATTAACCAAGGTGAGTTTAAGCAGTTGAGCCCTTAGAAGAGCCCTCAAAACTAGGTTTTTCCTGATGTCAGAGATTTGATGTGTAAGCGGGATTTGATGCAGGAAAATTCTCCATTGCTGATTTTGAAGATGGAGGGTGGATGTGGCATGGACTCCACCAGCTGAGAGTACAACCTACCTGAAAGCCAGCAACAAAACAGAGACCTCAGTCTTAGAGCAGCGAGAAGCTGGATTCTGCTGTGGCTTCATGAACTTGGGTAGAGATCCCCAAGTTCTAAATGAATGCAGACTGACTGACTAACACCTTGATTTCAGTCTTGTGAGGCCTTGAGCAGAGAATCCAGCTGCCATGTGCCATACCTCTGACTTACACAACATTGCATTATTATGGTTACTCTTTTTCTAAGCTGCTAAGTGTGTGGTGATTTGTTATACAGCCATAGAAAATGAACACAGAATTATCAATGGGCTTTGCTTTTCCATTCAATGAAAAATCATTAGAAATCATTTACATTAGAAATAACTTCCATTTATAATTCTGTTAGCAGACCATTCTTAGCCTCTGAGCAATCCAATTCTCTTATTCTAGTTTTTTTTTTTTTTTTTTTTTTTTTTTTTTTAAAGGAAAGACAGAGAGAAGGAAGGAAGGATAGAAGGAAGGAAGGAAGGAAGAAAGGGAAACATCTTTAAACATTTTCTGGTTTTATTGTATTCTGTTTCTCCGTTTTTGTTACATGGGCTGGGGCCGGGAATCGAACCGAGGTCCTCCGGCGTAGCAGGCAAGCACTTTGCCCGCTGAGCCACCGCGGCCCGCCCTCTTATTCTAGCTTTTTATTATGATTATTTAATGACACTTGACACCTCAGTGATTGAAAATGCAGGGTTAGCAAGCTGTTAAGTCAAATCTTGGTTCCAGTTTCCATTCACACATTTCTCTCTTTCCAATGTGTTTCTAACTATGTAAAGAAAGGATGATTGTAATTCCTGCCATACATATGTGTTTAAAGAATTAAATGAGAGACTCCATAACAGTCTTTAGGAGATTACTTAGCGTATAGGAAAAACTCAATACATATTAGTCAGTAGTAGTAGTAGTAGTAGTAGTAGTAGTAGTAGTAGTAGTAGTAGTAGTAGTAGTAGTAGTAATAGTAGGAGTAGTAGTAGTAATAGTAGTAGTAGTAATAGTAGTAGTAGTAATAGTAGTAGTAGTAGTAATAGTAGGAGTAGTAGTAGTAGTAGTGCAATAGTAGTTGTGGTTGTGGCTGTGGTGAGTTTTAGCAGTTGCAGAATAATGAATAGCTATGAAACCATGGTCTAACAGACAATAAAATGTACTTGAAAAGAATAGATACTTGGCAAATTATGTTCTAGATTACACATTGTTAAAATTTTTTAAATAACATTAATTTCAAAATAACACAATTTTAATAAAATATATTCTTTCTATATTTGGGAGCTGAAGCTAATTTGTGATTTAAATATTTTATCTCGTAAATGAGCAGTACTAACATTTTATAATAAACTTTGGAAGCAGGATAAAACTAATTCCAATAAAGCAAATCTTCCTGTCTTCCTCTTCCTTGCCCCTTCCTCTTTCTCTTATTCCTTCCTTTTCTTCCTTTTCTAGAATGTCAAACTAATCATGGCACTTTAATTTCCATATGGATTTTAGAATGTATTAATATCCATAAAAGTACCAGTTACATTTTGAAAAATAGAGTGGTTTGGGGACAACTGACATATATACATTTTGGCTTGTGCAATTCCATTTATGTGCCTATTCCTCAATTTATTTAATTCTTTTCAACTTTCTTTTTGATTTAATTTCTCTCTCAATAGCAAAGCTGCCTATTTTTTGTTAGATTTATTAGTAGTTATTTGATGGATTTGATGCTTTAGTAAATATAATCTGTTTTTAATTTGATTTTTCATCTGTTGCTTATATATAAAAATAAAATTGAGTTTTTTATATTGACCTTGTAGCCAAAAGCACTTCCTGAGTCATTTATTTATGCTAACACATTAACTATAGATTCTCATGTTTTTTCTGTCTATGAGAATGCTTTCCATACAAATAATATATTTTGTTCCTGAAGTTGCTATAGGTTTTATTGTTTTCTTTTGTTACAGCACTAGCTTGAGTCTCAAGGATATTATTGAAAAGATGTAGTAATGCTTATCTTTTTCCAATGTTAAAAAGAAAGACCTTCAAAAAATTAAAGAAAAAAAGAAAGACCTTCAATACTTCTATTTTGAGTATTATGTTTAATACAAGTTGTTTAAAAACACCTTTTATGAAAGTCACAACTATTTCCCTTTTATATCTAATGTTCTGATTTATTTATTCAATCATTAATATTTGTTAGATTTTATCTAATGTTTTTATGCATTTTTTTGAGTTAAGCATCTGATAATCCCCTTTATTTTGTTAATGTGCAGTTTAGTTGAGCATAGAGGTTTTAAACCAAGCATTTGTCTTTTGATATTTTGGTCCTTTTTATTTATATGCACATATTCTATTTACTCATATCTGGTCTTTATTATGTCATATTTTACTTTTTTTTATATAATCATGGATTTTATTTGCTTTAATTTTTTAGGATGTTTGCATACATTTTCATTATGAATATTAACAATTTTTTTCTTGTTAGACTTTCTCAAAAAACATGATAATCTCTCAAAATTAGATGCTGTGTATATACCCTCTTTTTAATATCTCTTGAAGTATTTATGTAAAATTAGAATTTTTTTACCCTTTGAACGTTTGGTAGAATTTACCAATAAAGCCACTTGGGCTTGGAATTTTCTTCATCGCCAGGTTTTTAATTAGAGGTTGAATTGCTCAAATAGTTTTACATATGTCAATCGTATGAGACTATTTATGTCTAATTTGGTAAATTGTATTTTTCTGGAATTTTTTTCAGTTCATTTAAATGTTGCAAATTTATTTGAATGAGGGTTTTTAAACTAGTATCTTTTTGCCATCTAAAGTATCTTAGATAATATCTTCCATTTTAGTCTTGACACTGGTACTTTAAATTTTCTTTATTTTCCTTGATCATTTTTGTGAGAATTATCTATGTCTCTTAGTTTTCTTATCTGTAAAATAGAGAAAATAAAAGGAGTTACTCATTAGGATTAGCATAATGAATAAATATTATTTTATATAAAAAACCTTAGGACAATACTTGGAACTTTGCAATTTGTTGATAAGGTTACCAGAAGACTACTACTTCTATTATTTTTAATTCTTCTTATGTACATTATCTCCCCACATATCTCTTAGAGCTATAGGCTCAGTGAAATGTTTTCCAAGTCATGGCAGATGACAATTTTAATGAATGTTGTATCACTAATATCAAAGATTTTCCATCTCTTCAGCCTCTAATATGTTTCTTTGCTGTCCTCTACCCAATTATGATGCCAATGTCACACATCATAAGAATTATTTTTATAGCCTTCTGTTTACTTATTTCTGCATTAGTTATAACAATATCAGAGTAACAAGATTTAAGACCTGTAATCCCTGTGGCTTAAGCCTATAGAAGTGTACTTTCCACTCACATCAAGAGCAAAAGTATTTGTCTGATCAACAGATTGTTCTCTTCTTAGTAGTGATTCAGGATTTCTGGTTATTCTTCTTAGGATAGGTTTTTTCATAAAAAAGGTGATTTTTGGTAGAAGGACAAGTGAGAGAAAATCATTCATGAGAAATAACAATGACCTTGATAGATATGAACACACAGCAGTTCTACTAACGTTACATTAGCTAGAACTCAGTGATGTGATCTCTCAGTAACAAGGCCATACCTGAAGACAAAGGGGTCTGAGAAATGCACAGGTGTTATGTTCAAGACAAAGAGAAGAAGTGTTTGGTGAATCATTAGCTGGTCTCTTCCGTAATAAGCTAACTTATTAAGTTCTGGATATTTGTTTGGAATATCTAAGTTTTATCTTAGTGGAAATAGCTAAATTGCTATTTTAGCAAACACTACAAAGGCAGAAATGATGCCTAAAATTTACATAGCTATAGTCTCAGCATTTAGTATGTGCTATAAAATGTGATCAATAACATCTATTGAACTAATGAGCATCCAGTAGTTACTTGGATATAGGTGTCTTTAAAAATGGTCCTTACTGAAGAGCCTTAAGATGGCTGATCATTATTGTGGTAGCTCTTTTAGAGGACCAGAAGAAGTGCCAATTTAGTGAAAATCCAGAGAGTTATCAAGGAATTAGAAGGCAGGGAACTAGAGGACAGATGCTCATAAAGACAGGAAGGGGATGAACAAAAATTAATGTTAAAAGTACTCAGAAAATCAATGTATTTTCTTACATATAGAATAATGATGCATTTGTTCTTGTTTGTTTCCATTGCTTTTTATACTTTCTTCCAATCATTTAGCTTTGCATTTCATTATTTATTTGGATATCTAAGCTCTTGTACTAGGCTTTTACAAGCTGGTGAACACTGACAAATCATTCCTCCCACAGAACTGTAACCCCTCTTTCCCAGACAGTATACACACATGGTCGAATTAACATTAACATACATCACCATTTTACAAACTACATAATAAAATAAATTATCAAGTATACAAATATGAAGTTACACAGCCATAAAGGCATATACAATTTTAGATGTTTACTGAATCTTCAGCAGAAGCCTACTTCTTTTTGTTCAAGTGAGATTTGGAAAAGTAGGGGAAAAAAACACACTTCAAACAAAAATAATACTTGGAAAATAACTTCCAATAGATACAAAAGCCATTTACAAGAATTTCAGAAATTGTATTATTAAGAATTGTGGTAGCTACCATAACAAAGCATCTTTACCTGGGATTTTAAGTTCCGTATAATACTAAAAATATGTTAAGTATTGTGCTGCACATTTTGGCACCTAATCTCTAAATTTTTTATATATAATAAAATTCTTTCATGGGAGTAGATTTAAAATAGACTTGTAAATCAATACTGCATGATTTCAGGAAAGGTCAACTGTTATAAATGATAAACCCATTTTATATGCTGATGAGCAAGAATCTTTGGCTGTGTCCAAACAGGCTAAATATAACCCAAACACAGAGGTTGCAGTTCTGTCAAACTTGTAGCATGGTAAAATTTCTTTTCAATGCTCCTATGGAAGCTTCATTAGGCTTATTCACCAACATGTTGGCTAACATGTATGACAAACTAGGTCTTCTCTCAAGCTCCATTTCCAAGGCAATAACATCAACATACCAGTTTTATTGAACACAGCAGTTGTTTCTGTAACTGCCGGAATCTTAGAAGTGTAGCTACATTTGAGGATGATACTTCACCAAATGCAAAAGTTGCTTGTTATTAAATGCTCCACGTGGCTTTTAGTCTTATGAACTGTCTTACATCTTCATATCTCATTCCATCTGCAATCAACCTTAGGTCAACATGCACTGAAGCTCTCCCAAAACCTGCAACACATTGAACAGAAGTGCAGCCACCAGGTTCTTCATGAAACTTAACTTTTACAAGACTTACCCAATCATCAGCAATAGTTCATTGGAAGTGGCATCAGCAAAAGGCCAATCAAGAACATGGGTGTCTTCTTTCTCCACAAAAGCGGTGTCATAAGTTGCCTCCCATATTCTTACTATTGTGGTAACTCCATATTTCTTAATTTCTTCTATGCATTTGCTTAAGGTTGCACTGACTGGATTGTGTGTAATAAGAAATGTCATGTTCTTGTATGTGAGGTACACAGCTTCATTGGAGTGATATTGATTTAGTTGAAAAATACTCAATGGGTTTATGAAGGAAATTTAAAAATGAAACATAGAAATGATGTAAAGAAAGTAAAGTCTACTTCAATATACTCCACTTGAAATTCTCAGTGCTTTGAGTATGAAGTCAGGAGTAATGGAAAATGAAATGAACCTCTCAACAAGAAGCAGCAATTCTTCAATCCAGTAATACTGAGGCAAAATAAAAAAGTGCACAAAGGTTTATCCCATCCAGGTCAGACCTCTTGTAAAATGCTCTGAGGATTTCAGTTCAATACTTCCTTGTCCAGGTTAACCACTCTTATGGGGGGTTCTTGGTGGAATAGTAATGAGTTTCTGCATTTCATTTGTCTGTTTAGAGGTGGTACTGCGTCTGGAAGTAATCTCCACTGCCGTTCAGAAACTCCATCAAAGTCCAAGAGCACCTCAGACTGAGAAATACATTTATTCATTCAAGATTGTGGCTTAATCATACAGCTGGCCCAGAGATGGCAGAGAAACAGGTGGCGGTGGCACCGAGCTCCACCATGCTCTATCATGCAGTGAGCAGAGCACTTCACAAAGCTGCCCACAGCCCAGGCAGCCAATAGGCACACTGAGACCCCAGTCAATCTTTAAAATCTTTAAAGACTAGTGGAAATCAATTAACATTGACCATCCTCATAATAGCTATTCTAGTTTTCTGTATATAATTATGAACCACTTCAATTGTCTATTAGAATGCAAAATAAATCTCCTTAAAATGGAAACAAATTAAAAAGTAAAGGTTAAATTCGCATTTTCTTCGTAGATCACAAAGAATGAGAACATGTCAGTTTGATGCAGTCATTAATGCCATCGGTTTATTTTTATCATGTCTTGAAAAAATAATTTTTCTATAACATAAACAAGTAAATGCAAAAGCTGCATGAAACAATATGATCTTGAAATGTTTTTACAGCCCAAAGTTCAGAAAATGAATTTCACCGGAAACCACAATCAGGTGCATACAGTGTACCATAAAGCATCACAATGAACAAGGAGATTGCAATGCATTGATTGAGATCCTGTTGCCTTATTTATGGGCAGGGAAGCAGTAATTTCATACCTTTAAGAATTTGTGCTATATGGAGAGTCAGATACTACACTTTGTCATATATATTTTAGTGTATCTTGGCAGCAAGCACATTGTTTTATATCTCAAATTCTTTAGAAGCCTTTGCGTCAACAGAGGTGAAATGAAAAATGTCCCTGCAGTCCATAGTATCTGCCATATAATTAGTTCCCTTGCTGTTGGGATAGTAGGATGTGAAATTATGGCCCACATATCTGCTGAATCAGCCTTTCTAGTCTAATCTCAGTATTATTACTACTAATCCTTTTCCCTTTCCTTGGCTGCTCACAGTCCCGTGAGGCTCCTCAATCAAGGCTTCTCAATAAAAGACTGAGCAGCTCCATATGGCTGTGTAGTGGCAAATGTAGAATGGGTTATTGGTGAGACCATTCAGGAAGAGTAGAACTAATAGATTTTGTGCTTTCAAAGGCTATAATTTCAAGTGATAATTAGAGGAAACTACAAACGGAGTCTGTTTTTAATGGTATAATGTTCTCTATATTTGAAATCCCCCCTAAAATAGAGGTTAAATCATATCCATTATTTTAAGAAAAAGAACACCATAAATCACGTTGACTTTATTTGCATCTTGAAAACAACTTCTTGTCAGGTACTAAATCAATTTTTTAATATATGTTTCAGAATAAAAAAAAGTTCTAATAGTATTTTGGAAAACTTTTAAAGCAACAAGACCCAGTGAAATGAATATATCTGTGAAAACAGAGAGTTTGGGGTTTGAATTCTGACACTTATGTCATGTGGCCTTGAACAAAATACTTGTTCTTTATCATTTTACTTGTCTCACCTGTAAAGTAGAAGTGTAGTAATAATTTACATTATTTTGATATTAAAATAAGACAATGTGTATAAAACTTCAAATACACTACTCAGCATAGTCTCTCAACATTTTTTTTCAATATTTTAAAATTGAAACAAGATGAAATAATCAGTAAATCCTAGACTCCATGAAATCCTTTTTTTTTTTCATTCATGGATGGTACTGTTTGTTGCCTACTCCTTTATATCTGAGAACATGTAAATTGGGACCTCCTTTTCTGGCTGATCGCTGTACTGGGTTTTTATATCTTGCCTCACAAATTGAAATTGAAAACCTATTTGATGTACACCCAATTTCTTGAAACCTTATACAAAAATAAAAGTTTGAGCTTGAACTTCCTTAATCTATTAATTGCCAATTTTAAAAAATGTAGGAAGAAACTGTAAGATTTGAATAAGAAAAAGTAAAATGGGAAAGAAGTAAATTGTGAAATCAGACATGACAAAAAAACAAAACAAAAGATAATTAACAGTAAGTGTGTTCATACAAAAAAATCTCAACTCATATTAATAAACTAGAATGGACCTTTAGCAATCTAAAGCACTATTTCTGAGTTATATCTATTCCATGATTCTCTTTATGGTATTTTTGTTCTTCTAGCCTAGGTCTTCCTTTGAAACAAAATGCTTGTGTTTTATTTCCTTCTTTTGTTTTCCTGATCTACTGATGGGAGGCACCTGATTGTTATTTATATTCAAGTCTTAGATGGTATGTTGCGGGTCAAGAAGAAGAAAGCTTGTGTAATTTTTCCAGCTCTCAAGTTTTTGAAAAACATATGTTTTAAGTTTGTGTATTAGTATGGTATTCCCTATGGCCTTAAGTTAGACAAAGAGATAATAAATATGATTTTCTTACAGAAGGAAAAGTTGGCTTAAAATGAATATAAGTTGAGGGCGGGCCGCGGTGGCTCAGCGGGCAAAGTGCTTGCCTGCTATGCCGGAGGACCTCGGTTCGATTCCCGGCCCCAGCCCATGTAACAAAAAACGGAAAAACAAAATACAATAAAACAAGAAAATGTTTAAAAGATGTTTCCCTTTCTTCCTTCCTTCCTTCCTTCTCTCTGTCTTTCCTTTAAAAAAAAAAAAAAAATGAATATAAGTTGAATGTGGGGATATTAATATGATATTGGTAAATGAGAAGTATGTAGATGGTAATCCAGGAATTGTTGCAATTTGGTCTAGAAAAGAGAGGAGCTGCTTCTCCGTATGTTTTTGTTTCTTTCCTTTGTTGATTTTTTTTTCTTTAGTCTTTAGAGAGGAGCTGATTTTATGTCAAAAATATCATGATCTGATTGTCATTATGATTTAAATGACATCCAAAACCCTTAGTGCTGTCTCTCCCAATGTTTCACTAAAGGATGAAATAGAGGGAAAGATATAAATTGGAAATGCCTCCATCAAAAAGTTTAATATTTAATTGATCACCAGAATCCCTATAAAGTTTGAATAAATTCTGAGGAGGATACAAGAGAAAATAAATTGGGGACAGTCATGCATACTCTGCCATCCCCATATGAAACAAAGTTTTCATCCTCCTAGTCTTACGCAAAGTAGTATTAAACTCTGACCTTATCCATTGTCTAGCCTGTCTGTAGAAATGCAGCTATCCTTTTGATTCTTTGATAATGCTTTTAAGATGAACAATATTTACCTTTCTTCTTCTGATTTCCCTTCAAGTCCTTTCCTCCCTGGTTAAACTGATGGAGACTATCGGTGACAGTCAACCTTCTAAAGCATTATCATAAAAACCAGCAGAAAAAGCAAAGCTAAGTTTATTAGACCTACAAAAGTATGGCTGACCCATCTTGACTTGATCTAAGTCATGTCTCAGATTAGGAAAATTAGAGGAAGGGTGTTTGTTGAGTTGTAGGGTCCAGGAGGGTCTTAGAAATTGGGAGACTGGTTGAGCAACATGGAGTTTATGACATAATAGTCTTGGATTGGTGAACACAATCTTGAAGTGAGCTGTCATGAGCTGTGAATATATTGGGAAGAAAGTTATTTTAATTGGTTCAGAATCTTACTTTCCAGTAGCAAATATTTTCTGGTGATAGTAGCTATTATTTTTTTCTTGTTCTCACTATTAAGTACGTCTAATCCCAATTTATTTAGTACATATATAGGAAATTATTTTTGTATCTGTTATCAATACATGTGGTAATAATTACAGACTGGGAAGGAAAAAGGAGGAACTGATTTTGATATATTGAATCCTTAGAGATATAATCATGGATCACTGCAAGGAGAAGAGGAGCAAGAAACAGGACAATGCATAACGAAGATTTTAGATTTCAAATATTTCATTGGCTGAGTGACTATGGACCAGAGGATGGGAATCTATTTTAGCCAAAATGTTTATAGATTGGGAATTATAATAACTTTTATTCAAGGCCATTTTGTTTTCAAGCGACAAAACATCTACCCAGCTAGCACATGCAAGGAGTTGATAGAATGCTACAGTAAGGTTACAGAATGCTTTCATGAAAGCCAAAGAAAGTAATTTGAGACAAGTTTTATCTCAAGTCTATGAATTAGAGAGAGACATGAGATTAGAACTAAAATCGTGTGAAATCTGGGCTCTCAATGCAGTATACCATGTACCACGCTTAAGATGTTTTAGCCAAAGCACATGGATATGTGCACACACAATTAAATGCTTACAACACACACACACACACAATTTCATTGGCCAGTTTTCAATTCAAATAGATTATAGATTTAGATGTTAAAAAGTATACACACACTACATAAAAAATTTAAGCTTAGTTTCATCATACTGTAATTGAGAGAGTGCTCCAGGCATGATAGAATCTTTGTAGCAATACACTATTTGATTAAATTATATGTTTTAAAAGTTATTATGGCAAAAGCAAAGTAAAATAAATATATAAACAAGCAATCAGAAATATAACATAACCATATTTTAAAGGAATGTTAAAAATGGAAAAATTGAAAACCAGTATTTAAATTATTGCTGAAGAAAGGGTTAATGATAATTATATATAAGAACTCCATAATAAGAAAACAACAAACCCTGTTTTTAAAAATTGGAAAAATGGTATGAATATACAAATTTCATTAAAAATTCAAGTGGCTAGAAACTATGTAAAGATCTTCTAACTTTCTAATAATTTTGGAAATATTCATTAAAGCTAAATATATGATTTTTTATCCATCAGATTGGCCAAAATGTAAATATTCAAATTATCCAATATTGAAAGCGTCAACTCTTCATCATTTCTTCTAATGATGAGCACTATACTGATTTTAGCAAGAGTGGCTTTTGTTTTCGTTTTTATCCACTGGCTTTTATCATTACATAAATTAAATCATTTCTTTGTGCATAGCTTCTTTTATTAAACATTATGTTGATTAGATGTATCCACATTAGTGCCTGTAATGCATGTAATGCCGTCTGGTATACTAATGAAAATTTTAAATCCATTTTAATTTACAATCTATCTTAATAATGATTGAGAAGTTTATTTCCAGGTGTTGTTGCTGTTCAAAGAATAATGTGGTATGAACTTTCTTGTCTGTTTGTCTTTTTGGTGCAGAAGTACATGGATTCCTACTGGGTATATTCATGTGAGTAAAATTGTTGAGTCGTGTCATGCATATATGCTAAAGTGATTCTGCAAATTTTCATTTCCAAGGACTATATATGAAATTTCTTCATATGACACGGCCTTCCCAAAACTTATTCTCAGCCTTAATAAAATATTATCAATTCTGATGTATATATAATGTACTTAATGTGGGACTTAATTTGCATTCTCCTCATGATTAGAAGAAATGACTACATTAATGATCATATTCATTTGGTTAGATTCTTTTCTAAAATGCTTGTTCAAGCCTCTTAGTGAAATTTCTATTGGATTGTCTCTTTTTCCTACTTAACTCTATTTATCTGTAGCCACATCCACATCTATCTAATCCATGTATTTGCCTACCTATGTATCTATCTGTAAATATCTAAAAATAATTTTAGACAGTACCCCTTGTGCAGTCCATGTACTACAGTTATCTTCAAACAGGCTAACATCGTCTACCCAAAGGATCCTTTACTCAGCTTACCCTTAGTTTGAAGCAAAGAAACTTCTTCAGCCACTCTAACTCTAGCCAACACAAGGAACATGGGATGGGAAGGAAAGCTGAAGTGGAAAGCATCGGAGGATTAACCAATTGTGATTAATATGGCTTACTTTGCAAATTTTAGAAATAATATCACTATGAAATACCGCTAGTGCCTCCTCTCCAAAGTTTGGAAGGGGTCAATGTAAAGGAGGTATGTGAAGATTAAGCTCATTCACTTTACAGGTAGTCACCCTCTTTACTGTACAGTTGATTTATTGACTTTGTTATAGTCTGTCTCCCCTGACAGAATATAAACTTTAAATGATAGAGAAAAATTACTGTTTTCTTTTTCCTCCACTATTAAATTCCCATATCCTAGAAGAGTACCTGGCACATAAGATGCCCTCATGGATGTTGGTTGAAAGAATAAATTAATTTAATACCATAAAAATTATGTAGCAGGAACAGAGACAATCCCATGGTTATGGGAATCAACACTCTCAAGGATTTTATGTCCAGGATGCAACATAGAGAAGAGTGTTACATTTAATTTTTAAGGTCTTTTGGTAACTTCATTTCACTTTCTGAGCGCTATTACAATTCCATAAAGATGAAGAAATTGCAATAAAAGATAAACTCTCATTTAGCATTATATTTCATTCCTAATTCTTTGTCCCCCAACCTAAAAGCTATGTTTCTCTGATTCTGTCTCTCTTCTGGTGGTAAAATATTTTAAGGGTCATTGAAATTTGACATAGAGCATTGTAATGGAACTTTAAAAATATACATGCAAATAAGTATATGTAAAAATGTAGTGATAATTGCCTTTACATGAAGCATCCTTGATAAATGGTAGTTAGTTGTTCAATTAAGTTTAAAATTATGGCAGAGGTTAAAGCCATTCCATCTTCCTTACAGGAAGGTTTTCCTTTTTTAATAGGGAGGAAAAAAGAGGAAGAAGATACATTTACTTCAGGTTTGATAATTCAATTCCTAGAGAAGTCAGAAACAAAATACCAAAGTTAATTTAATATACTCACTGATCTATTTTCAGACAAGTAAATTCAGGTCATAAGAGAGTAAAGCAAGAAGAAAAAAAAAATTCAGACCAACTTATCTCTTCTTTTTGCCTGGAGGTTTGGGTTTGAGGAAATCAGCTGATCTCTATATATGATATATTGGAAAAGGAATAGGAGTAGAAAAAAGACAGGAATTATTCAATAGAGCTTTTCTGCAACATGAAATTAGCCCTAACTGCAAATTAAGTATTTCTTGGAAGTGTTACATTGCCCTATTGATCCCGAAGTGGCAGGGAAATTTCGTGTGCTTCAAGGGAAAATAATTAAAATCTGGACTAATTCCAGCAGTCATGGTTGCCATTCAGGTATTCAGTTTCAAATATTGCTAAATATATATATATATATATATTTTTTACATGAGCAGGCACCGGGAATCAAACCTGGGTCCTCGGGCATGGCAGGCAAGCGCTCTTACTTGCTGAGCAACTGTGGCACGCCCTGCTAAATCTTTAGAGGTTGGGTGTATAGGGGGAATAAACATTTCCATAATTGAGTCAATAATTTCTACTGAAGTCATTTTAAAAACCATGTGATTTACCGTGAAAGCTTTCCTGAATAAATTTGCAAAACTTTTTCCTATTGAGATGGTATTTTTACACCCACCGTATGGGGTTTTAGTTTTTAAAAAGATGCTATTAATAACAGGATATTGACATTACATAGGAAATACATGTACAGTGGTGATCAGATAAACTGTTCTTCGGCAAGTAGAGGCATAACCTTTATGAATCCAACTCACACGCTCAGTAGACTTCCCATAGTACCTGTGATCAGTTTCAAACATTCATAGTATCATAGCATTGGTTTTGTTTTATAAAAATTAAAAACTATTTGCAATCAAATAATTCATGGTATGCCTTGATTTATTCATTAAGCAAAATAATATATACAATAGGAGGTGTAAGGGTAGCTCAGTGGTATAATTCTACCTACCATGCAAGAGACCCGGGTTTGATTCCCAATCCATACATTTTGCCCAAAAACAAACAAACAAGCAAAACAAACAATAAACAACAAAAATTCAACAAATGGTGTGCAGTAATGGGATATTCAAATGGGAAAATAATGAAATGTGATCCCACCATACAGCATACAAAAAAAATCAAATAAAATATGCAATAAATATTTAACGATTATTTGTGAAATAGTAATTCACTGTACATCATCTCCACTTCCTTCCTTCATTCATTTAATAAGTAATATTTGAACTTCTAATGCTTAAAAGTGTTGATCTGGGACCGTGATTCTGTTATGCTTTATTGTTTAATTATGACATCTATGTTTTTACCTTTACCCTCTAGTCTTGCTATTTTGTCCCTTCTTTCTCCATTATAAATATCTCTAATTTTTCAAGTACTCTATTCATGTTTCACTATGTTTTACTTGCAGAAAAAGCCAACCACTGAGGCAAGACTAGAAATCAGTGAAATAGGAAAAGAAAGAATAGAGAAAATCAATTATACCAGAAGCTGGATCATTGAAAGGACTCATAAAATTAATAAATTATCAATTGATCGTGACTGATGAAGAAAAAATACATAAATCATTTGTATTGGGAATAAAAGAAGAAATATCATTACTGACCTTAAAGGCATTAAATGGGAAATAAGACAGTGTACAAAAACTTGGTCTTCAAATTTGACAATCTTGGTCAATTATTCAGTAAATACTCAGTGAAGTAATAGCCTCTGAAATTCTTTATTTACATTTTAATCAAAAATAATAACTACTTAACTTCTTTTTCATTGCAATAGCAATCTCAAGCATGATTTGCAGAATAAAGAAAATTCCTCTTATGTGTACATTTTAATATTATTTAAATTGTCACATTGTAAAATGACGTTTTAGTGTACAGTTCCATAAGCTTTAATACATGTATAGATTTGTGTAACCACCATTCTGGTGATGATACAGAGCTACTATGCAATCCTCCAAACACCCACTTACTATCCCTTTTTAATCACACTTGTACCCATACTAAACACCTAGCAACCACTGAGCTGTTTTCCGTTACTGTAGTTTTTTGTATTTTCAAGAATCTCATATAAATGGAACCACGATTATGTTACATTTTGAGATTCTTTTTTTCATTGAGCATGATGACTTTAAAGTCCATCTAAATGGTTTATGAAACAATTGCATATATATTATCCAGTTGAATTACATTGTTTGGATGCCTAACAATTATTTTATCTATTCACCTACTGAAGAACTTTTGGGTTATTTTCAGTTTGGGGCAATAATGAATAAAATTGGCAAAATCATCCATGTACTAGTTTCTGGGTTAATGTAAGATTTCATTTCTCTATACCAAATATCTAGAACTGGGATTGCTTGGTCATATAGTAAGCGAATATTTAACTTTGAAAGTAACTGCCAAACTATTTTTCAGTATAGCTGCTACATTTTCACCAAATCATGCCTGACATTGTTACTGCATTAAAAAGAAGTTTGGTAGTTATTATTTTTTATTAAAATATCAACATAATACTATACACTGTCAGCATTTTTATTTTAGTCATTCTAACAGATACTTGGATTTACTTTGATTTTCCTTAATGTTTAATGATGTTGAAAATTGTTCCCATCCTCTTACTCCTGAGTAAGGTGCTGGCACAAATTTTTGCCATTTTTAAAATTGGCTGCTTGTTTTCTTCTTTTGAATTTTTACAATTTAATATATCCCAGATATAAATTCCTTGTTGGATATGTGACTTGCAAGTATTTTCTCCATTTCTGTAAGTTCTTTCTCAGATTTCAATGTTCTATTAACATTGTCTTTCTCAAGCACTTTAGTTCTGATGAAGTACAATTGATTTAATTTTTTATTTTTATGGATCATAATTTAGTATCTAATCTAACAGCTCTTTGCCTAACCCAGACCATAGTGATTTTCACTTATGTTTTATTTCAATAGCTCCATAGTTTTATATATTATGTTTAAACCTCTGATCCATTTTTGTTGTTTTAAATTTGTGTGTATCTATTTCTGAGCTATTGTCTGTCCCATTGAGCTTTGTATTTATACTGACTTGATCATGCAGCTTTATAATCTGTTTTAAAGCCAAGTAATGTATATATCTCCATGTTTATTCTTCTTTTTCAAAACTGTTTAAATATTCTGTTTACTTTGCATTGCTGTACAAATTTTAGATTCAGCTTTTCTATATCTACAAAATCCTTGCTGGGATTTTGTTTCGAATTGCATTAAATCTGTAGATCAGTGTGGAGACAATTGGCATCTTTATTTTTGTTGAGTGAGTTTATTTGGAGTATTGTAAATGTTTTTTTTTTTTTTACTTTTGGTTAGTAGTTGCTAACTGCTAATATATACAAGGGTGATTGATATCTGTGAGCTGAATTTGCATCAAGAGAACTAACCAAACTCACTTATTAAGTGCTCATTCAACTTGATTCCTCTAGTTTTTTATCATGCTTGATTACAGATGCAACACTTCCATGTTACAGTGAACTTTTGCTGGGCCTACCCAACATTATGATTTGCTTGATCTGACAGAACCAGCTTATTATTATGGGCAATTCATGACCTCACTGTCAGGCATATGAGGCTCAGTTACATATTGCATAGTCTTGCCCCAAAAGAACCACGGCAAATGGGTTCTGTTTTGGTTTTTGAAATGTTGCTGAAATGCAATATACCAGAAATAGATTGGCTTTTATAAAAGGAATTTATTGAGCTACAAATTTATAGTTCTAAGATCATAAAAATGCCCAAACTACGGCATCCAGAGAAAGATACTTTGACTCAAGAAAGGGCCAATGACAAGGTTTTTCTTTCAGCAGGAAAGGTACATGGTGACGTCTGCTAGCTTTCTCTACCAGTTTTTTGTTTCAAATGGCTTCCCCTGGGGCATTTTCATTCCACCTCTCCAAACAGCTCTTTCTGTGTTGGCTCTGAAGATTTTTCCAAAATAGTCCCCTCTTAAAGGACTCCAGTAAGTGACCCCATCTAAAAAGGGGAGAGACACATCTTCATGGAAACTACCCAGTCCAAAAGTTCCACCCACCATTGGGTAGGTCACATCTTCATGGAAACAATTTAATGAAAAAAAAAAAAAAAATCCCACTAACACTATTCAATCAGTATTAAAGAACATGTTGTTTTCTGGGCTACACAACAGTTTCAAATGGGCATCCACCCCTAAAATTTTATAAATGAGACAGACCGCTGAGTCTTACAATTTCATCTCCCACCAAATAGAAACTGTGTTCCTCTATTACGGCCTCTAGCATGTGAGCCACCTCTTCTTGTTCATCCCACCAAACATATGCCATAAATGCAATGGATCAATGTTATTATGTAGGATGTGAAGTTAGTCCAGATCTCTTCAGACTTTATTATGTCATAGGGTAGAAAAATTAAAATATCCTTGAGGAACCCTTAACTTTATATACATATTTATATTTATATTTATGTCCATATTAATATTCATATTTTCTCTGTTCCATGTGAATGTAGATGGTTTCTGATCTTTATTTGTCTGAATGCATTCATTAAATCAATGGTCATATGTTTTGTGTCAGTTTCCTAATGCTGCTGAAATGCAATATATCAGAAATGGAGTGGCTTTTACAATGGGGATTTATTAGTTTTCAAATTTAAAGTTCTAAGGCCATGAGAATGTACCAGTTAAGGCATCAACAGGAAGATACCTTCTCTAATGAAAGGCTGCTGGCAGCTAGGGTTCCTCTATCAGATAGGAAGGCACATGAATATAATCTGCCGGTTCTTCACTGCCAAGCTTCATTGCATTCAGCTCCTGCCTCCAGTGGTGTTCTCTCTGAGCTTCTGTGAGTCCTCTATTAGCATCTCCAGGGTTTTTCTCTCTGGGTTCTCTCTTGACTTTTGCTTCCTTTTATCCTCTCTTAAAGGACTCCAGTAAAAGATTAGGATTCACCTTGAATTGGATGGGAAATTTCTCAATTGAAATGATCTAATCAAAAGGCCTGACCCACAATAAGTCTGTACCCTCAGAAATGGATTAAAAGAACATGACCTTTTTTGGGGTTCACAACAGTTTCAAACCAGAACATATGTTGAACCTATTAATTTGCTCTAGAAAAGGTAGCACATTTAGCACATTGACTGTCATTTAGTGCTACTACTTGGCTGAGTTTCCATTATCTACAGTCATCCTCAAGGACAGATCCATTGTTTTCTGCCAAGAATGGACAGGTAAATTAAAAAGAGTATTATTGACATCTCCATGATAGGCCATGTGTATGGTGACTAATATAGTTCCAAAACTCCATTTTCTTTCCTCAAAATCACTTTCCAAGCCAACTATACAGGTGAGGTTTTTCAGAAGCAGAAACTGAACAGAGTTTGGGCTAAATGGTGTAATTTTAGAGATAAACCCATGTGAAAGGATTGATGGAAACAGGAATACACAAAGGAAGAAGCTGAACTAAAACACAAGTTTCATAAATCTCAGCGAACATGTTTGGCTGTAGAAAAAATATTACACTTCAGAATGGGTCCACAGCAAGAAGAAAATAACAAGGCCTATTATTCCCATCTCTCTCATTCACTGGCAAATGGGTGACCTGGAAAGCGTCAACTCTGGTGCAAGTGCTTTTCTCTGCACTGATGCAGAACCTGAGCTGACAGATGAAGGTTGTCTGTTGACTACACCCCTGAAAGTTGAGCAGTAAATCATTCATTGAAAGGAGATCTAGGCAGAGCATCTCCTTTTCTACTGCTTTTCTCAAATATTTCCTTCTGTTTTTTATATCTTTCTCCTCAATGAGAACTCCTATATATCTGTTTTCCTAACAGGGGTACAAAATTATTTTCCTCAATAAACCCATGTTTTCAAAAATTGCAACCTGGCGTTAGTATCTCAGATCAAGGTAAATAAGAAGCGAGTCACATGGTATGAGGTAGATCTGTTATTTGTCCAGGCTTCTCCATCCATGGGAGCACAGCATGAATTAAAATCTCAGTAGATTGTTCTACCATGCTTTTTCCTCAGTGAACAATTGGGACTTGAACAAATTTACCTACATCATAATATCTGTATCTCTGATCCTCTTCACTTTATTCATTCAATCAGGAATAAAATATGTGCCCAGTCATCTAAGTCTGTTTCCTGAGACAGATTTCCCCAAAGATAATAATTTACACACTAGAGCCAATACAGCTCTGTGGATGACAGCTTTCAAGGTTATCTAAAGAAAGGAGTGAAAAAATTTCTACCTCCTTTTTTATAGGAGAAAGTTCACGTTCAAAAAGAAAGTCTACTTTGTTCAAAAATAGTCCCTTCAAAATCCAGAATGTTCAGCCTAGTAGAAAACATTTTTTTTTGGAATTAAGAGAAGCCTCTGGTGGCCTGAAACACTTTTAAGTAGAACAACTCTCTTTTGCATGGTATCATCGAAATATTCATTTTTGTTCAGTATTTTGAGATTGTCTGCTGACCAAAATTTCATGTATGTTTTTTTTTCGTCGCTGAAGTCATTGAACTACATCATGGTCTTAGGAACCAATATTAACAAGAGAAGTAGGCAATTACTATTTTTTTTTATGCCATCCCTTGCCTGAAGTCTTTATCTGCTCCTTCCAGGATCCTGGATGTTCGATGCTACAGAAGAAACACTCAAAGTTCACTCCATTTCTTTTTCTTACTTTGATTTTCCAAGGCTCACTATCAGTCATGTTAGGGGGCTCTCACAGGTCATGTTAAGATGCAATCCAGAATAATCTAAGACAAACTTGTCCCCAGTTCACATTGGTAACCTCTGTCATGCTCCATGTCAAAACCTGCATAGTCTTTGTAGAAAGAAGTTCTGTTCTGCACACACCAAGTATGAAAAGAAATATTTTTGGTTTGGATAGAATATTCAGCACCTAGCTTTCAGCCTCCAGATATCATATCATGAATTCATGCTATTCCAGGGGTTTGTCAAAATTGAATTATCTTGCTGGACTTTCACAAGCATCCCAAATTCATTCTCTGCTATTTTTGCGATTCACTATCGCACCCCTCTCACATTACAAGCAATTCATTGCATGTGTTTCACTTCACTCTTCCAGCATAATACCCCTCAAATGTTCTAAATCAGCCTGACACCAGTGCTCTGAGACAAGAGAACACAGAAATGTGGAGGCAGAAAGACTTATTCTGTCTTTCTTCAGATGTGGAGCATGACATAGGTGACCAGTGTGAACTGGGGACAAGTTTGTCTTAGATTTTTCTGGATTATTCTGAGATGGAGATTTAACAGATTTCCCCATTTTCTTACCACATTGGGTTGCTACAGTAAGTTTCATAACTTACCTTGGTTCTATCACCACTCACTTTACTCATCCCTAGTTGTCATTTAACTGTTCATCACTACATGAATAGAATGCTTGTTATGTGTCCGACATTAAACACTTTTCATTATCTCTTTCAAACCTCATACAAAAATCTATGACATGGATACTGCTGCTGTAGTGGTTAATTTCATGTCATCTTGACTAATTTACAATGTCTAGTTGTTTGGTCAAGCAAACACTGACCTTATTGCTAGTTACTGTGAGGGTATTTTGTGGGTGGGTCTAAATCATTTGTCAGTTGATTACACCTACGGCCATTTACATCAAGAAAGGAGATTGCCCACAGCAATGACAGGAGGAGTCTCCTTATCCAATCACTTGGAAGTTGCAAGGTATAACTGAGGATTTCAGCAGTCTAAAAGAGGAATTTCTGTCTCTGCTTCTGGACAACCATTTTCTCCTGGGAAATTGAACACTAATTTCAATGAGTTTCCAAGTTGTAACCTACTTTATGAAATTCAAATTTTTGAATCCCTAGTCTTATGAGCCAATTCCTATAATAAAATCTCTTGATATATATGCATATATATGTGTATGTATATGTGACTGTGTATGTGTACGTGTATATGTATATGCATGTGTGTATATATACATATACATATTCCATTGGTTCTATTTTTTCTGGAGAAATGCAACAGTTTTTCCCACTATAAAAATGTCAGGACCACAGAGATTTTTTATCTAAGTTTACATATCCTAATAGATGACAAGGATGGGAGTCTGTGCTTTTAAAAATTGCACTGCATTGCATTACTTAAAGTTATTTTTCATTAAATCGTTAGTAGAGATTTTAACAAAATCATGAATCAAAGAACAAGACAAACCACAGTCATTGCTGTGAACTTCTGAACAATTACAGACTCATTACATTACTGAACCACCATTGAAACACCCACTGACATAGTTCAAGCAAGATGCAGATGAAATACTTCCTAACTTTATGAAGCTGGAACAAGGAGCATCACATTACTCTACAAACTCAACCCTACCTGGTCTGTTTCTTTGTATCCAAGTCCACAAGAGAAAGGCCATTCTCTGATGCATTCACTGGGAAACAATTGTCTCTAGGAACTTGCCAGTTTTAAAGATGGAAAACAAGAAGAATCAGGAGAAAAAGCTCCTATCACCCCCTTAGCCTAGAAACATACATTGTTGCCCTTTGTGAGTTATAACCAGAAAAAAGCTCATTAAGTTTCTTTTATTTTTGTATCTTTGGATATAAGTATTAAGAGTTTTAAGAACTTTGGACACCAACTCAGAAGGCTTTCATGTAAACTTTTCTATTATTAAGCTTTCTCAGCTGCATATTAAAGCCTTTATGGTCCTCAGAGGTATGTCAGTGCTCCAGCTGCACTATGTAACAACAGTGGTACATTTTTAGGTTTAATTAAAGAATACTTATCATAGCTTCATGGCATGGGAATGTTGGATGACAAAACCCTGGTGTTGTGAAATTAATTACATCACCATAGTGGACCCAGTGCATGTGGAAAACTTGAACCCAAAGAAACATCTCATTAATCTTCACAAGCTTTCCTAATGTAAGGAAACTATTTTTTGAATTCACAACAAGCCTTCAAGAGGTAACCTCTGATGGAATTTTCTTCCTTGTTATAACAATTGTTTATTTTGCAGAAATAATTTAAACCTAAGAAATCCTCAGTGTTAACAAATGCAAGCGGTTTCGGTGAGCCCAGTTCTTAAAATCCTTGTGAAAAGACACTTTCATAAAAGCTTTAGTTACAGTTTTTAGCTGTTACCTGTCACTTACTATGGATCATGCATGCAATAAGATCCTACTTTATGTTATCTTTTCCAATATCATACATTTCTGATTTTTCATGCTGCCATCCTTATTTTGCAGATGGAGAAACTGAAGCACCTAATGACCAAGTAACATTCTTAAGGTCACTCAAGTGAAGTCAGGCTATGAATCCAAGTTCTATTAGATAAAACCCACCATCTGTGTTACTCGTTTCTAAGCATATGGTCTCCCACGTAAAATAAGCAGACAAACAAACCTTAAAAGCTTCCAGGAGAACAAACCTTCAAAGCTTCCATGTGAGAGAAGTTACAACAGAAACTTGTGGCCCAAGATCTTTAAAATACTTGTGTTCCAAGTGTGGCTTGAGGATGAAATTATTTCATATTTTATTTTCTTGAAAAATCCCTGAATAATGTTTAAATCATAGTATGCATTGAGAAGTCATGTACTGAAAGAAAATATAACTTTAAATGTAACAATTATCATGTTTAACAACACATTATCTCTGGACACCTAATGGCATATTAGAAAGAGGCAAAAATCATGAGCCAACATGTTTTGGCAATGAATTATATACTTTATTCTCCTGAGTAATGACTTATAGCTATTTAAACACAACGGTATCCTCAGTTTCACACAATATTGCTGCATTGCTATATTTTGTTATCAATTTCACCAATTTATACTTAACTTATTTTTAGTGGATGTTTGCCTATCATTTTGTGCTCAACATTTTCTTTCCTTACAGTATATATAGAATACTTACTTGTTTTACCAATACTAGGATCAAAATCTTTTTTTCTGGTAAAATGTGAGTGTGGTAGCCCATGTTTCATATTCAGGGATGAAATACCTCAAATTTGCTCCCGGAAGTTAGTGGTTATTTGCAAGGCCAATTCTGATTGACCAATGCCTATGTCAAACCTGAAATAAACATGCAAGCCATTAGCTGTCCTTGTTTGCAAGGCCAATTCTGATTGGCCAATGCCTATGTCAAACCTGAAATAAATATGCAAGCCATTAGCTGTCCTCATAATTACAATAACTTGGAAAATACTTTGCATGAGCTCAAGCCATTACAAAACAGTATACTTCATTAACTTCTATCATAATATTTTCCACAGTGTTAGAATTTTGAGCCTCCATTTTTATCTCCCCGTTGTACTCTGAGTTCTTTGACGACAGGCAAAATGCCCCATCAATATTTCTGTTCTTATAGACTTAACCGGTGCTTGCCACATAATAGGTCCTCCATAGATCTTCCTTGGATTGGAAACTGAATTTAGGTTTTACAATGTTTACACTTAAGTTTGCAATGACCTAGCATAAACAGATAACAGTCATTCCAATACTCTATTTTTCTGAATGCCATTATTTTCAGAGGGCATTGCAACACACAGCATTTTCAAATGGGAGCATAGTTTTTTAACTATATAGTTGTTGTTGTTGTTAATTTAATTAATTTTTTAACTTTTTTTTAAATTTGAGATTATTATGAGCCTAAATGAAAATTCACCTAGAGAGACAGCAGCCTGATGATTAGTTTCTCAGTACAGTGATGGGTCCTTAAGCTGTAGGAAGTGATTACTGTGAGACTGTCTTTGATCTCATATTCTAATCTCTCCTTTTCCGTTTATTTACATTTTCTTTGTGTAACCAGCCTGTGATCAGTTACATTTTCAAAAACACCTCATTATGATTTTTCAAAGGCCCATTCCATTTAACTATGTGTAATACTTCTAAGAATATATACCTATTTTAGATATGAGAATGTGAAATCCTTAAGGACCAGGGCCTTTGTCCTTTTTATTGCTCTATCATTGAGAACGTGGAGGTGTATGGCACTTAGGAGATAACATTTGAATATTTGTTTTCTGATAACAGTTCAATTTTTACCAGGTTTTCTGATTAAGATATTTCTGAGATTTCAAAGAAAATCATTACTTAACTCATATTTCCATATTTTGCTCTAGAATGTTCCTCTACACTTCCCTGAAAACTACTGTTGCATCCCTCCAAATCACCATCTGTCATTTGAGATTGACATCCCTCAAGTTGATGCTGTTCTACCTCACCTTCCCAAACATGAGCATAGAACCTTCCCTTAGACTTGTTTCCTAAATATAGAAAGCCTCATGTTGTCGTAGGCTTTCAGAATTGCCTTTTTAGCCTTGGAGTTTGAAATAAAGTTTGAGTTGTTTTTCCGTATTTACATAAGAAGGGACATATTATTAATAAATTATGTTCATTGATTAAATAGATAGCCCTTGCATCCATGGAGCCGTTGCATAACACGGAAATACCAAATCACAGTGAAGACATAATTAATTGAATTCACAGTCAGCTTGATATCTTGTAGTAGGATGGTGATTCTTGAGCTGGAAGAAAAGGCAGTAATATCACTAAAATCCGTTTTCTTAACCCTTCAAAATAACATTTAAGAAAAGGAAACAGGATTTGGGTAGCTGATCTAGCACGGTACTTCTAAGCCTGGCACAAACAATTTGAAGTTAGAAGCTTTATAGCATGTGTGCAACTTAGTGAAGTTTAAATCCCAAGCTGGGACTTCACTGAAAAACAGTAAAATCCAGTAAGAATTTGTTGTGTCTTACTCATGTGTAAGAGGCTATACATGAATAGGCATTATGCTCTCTAAAATAAAATCATTGCTACAGTCAGAGAAAGCTGAGTCTGTGAATTTAAAAGTCAAGCTGCAGCAACCTGTACCCTGAGGCCATCTGTAAAGGCCCTTGGGTGATACCTTGACTGAGCTCCTCTATGATTCTGTGTCTGTCTCTAAGGCTAGCTCAGCTTGCATGGATACCAATTTTGCTGCTAACAGCCTTCACTCTGAAGTCCTCTTTTGTTAATCCCCTAGCCTTTCTTGAAGCCCAATCATTTCTCGAGGCCCATGTACTTGCTTAAGCTATTCAGCCCATATTAAAACAGACAATAGCCTGTGAATATAGTTTGTATAAGTAATAGCAAGCTGACAAGATTAAATCCCTTATGATTTCAGTCTTAAAGTTATAGCCAAGGCCTCAGAAGTTAACAGTAATTCAACAACATTATATAATCTAGAAGCCTACAGATAAAAAATCCTCATGAATTATACTCTCTATGGTACTGCTAATACCAAAACCATCCTGGCCAAACCAGAAATCCCAATCACTCCACTGATCCTTCCATTTATATTTTGTTCCCCCAATTACTTATTACTATTCCTGACAAATGCAACAGATAAGTGGCACATACTTTGTCTCAATAGCCAGCATGTTCTTCTCTCACCCAAGTTCCAACCATTTGAGAAATAAACTGAAGTCATGTTGACAAACTCCCAAATGTCACTTTTAGATTTCTACGGAAGTTGGATTCTTAATAGGGTTCTCTAGGAAACAGGCTGACTTATCTATCCATCTCAGACTACACTATTCCACGTTAGGACACAAGAGAGAAGAAAATGCAAACTAAACAAAATCTAGACTTAGAAAAATAAACAAACAAAAGGTAATGTTCTAGTTTTGCCCAAAGTAGAGCTTCAAACTTAAAGTGATTTGAATGTGAGTTGTTACCAGAGGGATTCTTTGGCACAATACTCCTCATTGTGTTTTTGTCTCAGGACACCCTTATGCCCTTAAAAATTATTTATGACTGCAAAGAAATTTTATTTAGGTGGTTTAAGTCTAATGATATTTGCTGTTTTAAATATAAACTGAAAACTATTGGATTTATATATTTATTTAATAATTACAACAATAAACTCATATTAACATAACAAATGCTTATGAAGAAGTAACCAGGTTTTTCAAAACAAAATAAATTAGTGGTATTATTCTAAGTTTTGCAAGTCTATTTATTATCTGGCTTAATAGCAGATAATTAATTCTCATGTCTGCTTCTGCATTCCATCTGGGCAATATGTTGTATGGGTTGATGTATAGGGAAAAAAAACATTCACACAGATATGTAGTTCAAAATAGAAGAGATGTTTTATTACCTTTCAGATAAAGAATATTATTCTGTGATATTACACTACATTTCAACAATCATTGGTTTCTTAAAGCTTTGAAATAATGTATTCTGGAACATTGAATTTTTCATATGTAAATATGTTGAAATCTATTGGCTTATTTTAGGTTCTTTAAGTGGCTCTTATACCTAACATGCTTTTGTCATATGCATTGGACATGGGTAAAATATTTGTTCAGTGAGTTCTGTAGCTAACACATTCATTAATATTGCCACCGACATCTTCAGAAAAGTCTGCATGTGTTGAAAGGTATCAAGTTCAGACTGTTTGATAAAAAAATCCTTACTGTAATCATTGGTGGCAAATACTTAGCTGCATTCTTAAAGTGACAGAGTCATTTCATTAATTTTTGATAAAATATATACCACTCAAGTCTGAATAATTATATCATTCTTTCAAGAAAAAGTTCTAGTCCATGAAAGAAGTAGCTAGTTGAGCTAGCAACTCCCACAATTGCTTTATTGATTTTCTTTGAGAAAACCATCATGCTTCAACCTGCACCAGAAGTGCTTTATGTATACTTCCCATTTCATCACCCAGAACATTAATGTCCACTCAAGGATCAAGATTTAATCAAGCTAATAATTTTCAAGGCTTCATCAAGAACATTCTTAGGTGAAATTGGCATTTTATTTTTGTGAGTGGGTGGTGGTGGAGAATACAATAGCTATTAACACAGTTTGATGCCTGATTTATGATAAGATGCCAGCAGTTTTACACATGACTCTTTTTGACCCACCAATACAAATGAAACACAGATTGAAAATGGTAAATAAGGTCTGAGTATAAATATGAAAATGTTTTGTATTACTATTATTTCATATTATTCTATTATTTTTTAATAATAGCCATTCCAGATAGTATGAAATAGTATTTCATTGTGGTTTTGATTTGCATTTTCCTAATGCCTAATGATATTAAGCATCTTTTCATGTATAATTACGAAAAATGTTTTAACCTCAGGATCTTTTGAAAAGGTATCCAGGAACTGTAAGCCTTCACAATACAATACTTTGGAAACCTCTGCTATGGAGGGTATATTGATGGTGGCTTTGTCAAAAAGAAAGCATGTCTCAAGGAAAATAAAATGCTAAGATATAACCTATTAAATAAATCTGTTTTGAATTTCAGTTTATCAAGGTTTTAACAAATGTTGGGACTAAAAGTGAGAAAGGGTACTAATTTTGAAAAGTTGAGTGAATGAAAAATTCAGGGATCAAATTTATCTGGGAATAGGAGGCATAAACCAGGAGCTTCACTCACTGAAACCACTTAATTAAAAAACTGTGAAAAGAACCCAAAGCCCAGAAAAATCCAAGCACTTCTACAATATTGCATTAAGCAACCTGATCATTATCATTTTCTTGCTCCATTGCTTTCTATAAAATGTCTTTGCTTTGTCATGTTCTCCATGACAACTCAGGAAATCTCTCATTTAATAATTTAAGTAATATTTAGTTTTGTCCAAGTTATGCTACTGAAATTTAGGCATCTGTCATATACACTTAGACACATTAAGGATTTCAGAAGAACGTATTTTTATGGGAGGCTGGGTTGACTGGTCTCCTCCTGCCTGACTAATAGCTAAGTTATATATTCATATATAATAGACAGTTTTCCATGTCATTGAGGGGTAGGCATCATTCCTTCTCATGGTATCACAATTTTATTTTATAAGCATAATATATTTTATCTAAATAATTAGCTACAGTCATACTGGAAAACAGTAAAGAACATGCACATATAATTTACAATAGAAGATATACAAATGTCCCAAATGGAACTCAAGAAAACACAAATTCAAACAACAGTGAATACTAATTTAACTTATCTGGACAATAACTTTTTTTTGTCTGCATGGGCAGACACCAGAAAGCGAACCCAGGTCTCCGGCATGGCAGGCAAGAACTCTGCCACTGAGCCACCGTGGCCCTGGACAATGATTTTTAAATCCACAAAATCCAAAATTAAGGTAGAAGAGGAAACCAAGTGCTCTCAAAAGCTTCTGCTAGGATTAAAAAATTTTACAACCTTTCTGGAGGGCAGTGTTGTGAATTTTGTGATGCTTGTCAAAAACCGTAAGGTGTGCCTTATCATTCGTCAATTCCATAAATAATTTCTCAACAAATATGTAGTGCTATGCATATATATTAAATAAGTGTAATTAAGTGTGCAAAACCATGCAGATTTGCTTTAGGGGATTTTGAAGTCATATATAAATATATATATATGTATAAACATATAAAGTAAATCATTATAAAGGGTGCTCACATACTGTGATGGAGAAAAGCCAGGTGGTAGTATCTCCTTAGAAGAGTAATTTAGGGCAGGTCTCTCAGACCATCCAAAGATGGAACAAACCAGCCATTGCGAAAAGCACTGAGAAAACATTCCAGACAGAGACACTAGTGCAAAGACTCTAGGGTAGAAAGGAGCTTCTAATTTTTTGAGAAACTAAAACCAAAAACAAAAAAGACAGAATACAGTGGATGTCACTTCCTCAGTGAGGGGAAGTTAAAACAGCAACTAAAAAAAATTTTATCAGTATATGTTGACCAACTTTGTCCATCACAACAGTTTTGTTGTAAGGCCTAATTTATCTGAGCTTAGCATAGCTATCCAAGCTCTTTTTGTCATTAATTGCATGGTACATGTTTTCTATCTTTTCACCTACAAACTACTTATGTCTTTGAATTTAGCTGAGACTCATCTTAGAGCATGTAGTTTACTGCAAACTTTATTTATATTCTGCCAATCTCTGCCTTCCGACAGAAGAGTTTAATCCATTTACATTTGAAGTAAATTGACACTTTACACTATTGATAATGCATGACTTTCTTTTGCCATTTTGCAATTTAGTCTTCATGAATTATATGCCTTTCTGTTCCTTAATTCTCCCATAATACTGCATTTACATTTATTTATTTATTTTTTTGATTATATGAAATTGAGTTATTTTTATGCATTTACATTTTTTCCTCAGTAGGGAGTAAGAGGTGGAGGCACATACTGAAAAAAATACAATAGTAATTGCATTTATACTTACCCAAATGGTTAACTTTACCAGAGGTCTTTATCTCTTAATGGTGCTTTGAACTACTGTCTAGTGTCCTTTCACTTCAGACTGAAGAACTCCCTTTAGCTTTGCTTGTACAGCAGATCTAGTGGTGATGAAATCCCTCAGCTTTTGTTTATCTGGAAATCTCTCAATCCCTCCCTCATTTATGAAAGAGACTCTCACTATATATATATATATATATATATATATATATAGTTCTTCATTAGAAATTGTTTTCTTTCAGCACATTAATATGTCAACCCACTGCTTTCCTGCCTTCATGATTTCTGATGAAAAATCAGCATTTAATCTAACTAGAACTCCCTTGCTTAGTTAGCAACATAACATGTTACTTTTCTCTTGCAGCATTTAGAGCTCTCTCTCCTTGTCCTTTGCATTTGACAGTTTGATCAGTTATTACATCTTTGAATATTCTTTCTGCCCATTTCTTTCTTTCTCATCCTTCTGGGAATATGACAATGCATGTACTGGTATGCTTGATGGTTTCCCAGAAATCCTGCAAGTTTTTTTGCTTTCTTCATATTTTTGTTTTCTTTCTGTGCCTCAGCCTTACTCACTTCCATTGTCTTCATGTTTACTGATTATTTCTTCTGTCTGCTCCCATCTGCTGTTGAGCCCCCCTGGGATTTTTTTCTTTCAGTTATTATCTTCAACTCCAGTGGTTATGCTTGGTTCCCATATAAATATCTATCTCTTTTTTGAGATTTTTGTTTTGTTCATTTATTGTTTTCCTTACATGCTTTAGCTGTTTCTCTGTAATTTCCTCCAACTCCTTGAGCATATTGAAGATCTTTTTTTTTTTTTTAAGTCTTTTGTCTACTATGTCCACAATTTTGTCTTCTTCATTGATGTTTTCTGGATTTTTACTCTTTTCTTATGAGCCTATCATTTTATTTTTTCTTTGTTTCTCTTATAATGTTTTGTTGCACACAGGTGCTAAGTGGCAGAAGCAAGTTTGGAAACTTAACCACTCAAGCAAACATTAAGAAACTTTTCAGTATATTACACTAACTTCTCTGGTAGGAATCAGCTCACTGTGAGATGGAAAAATGTTTAAAAGTATTTCTCTTGAGGAGTTTATATTACTTCTGTTATAAATACTATTAGCAAAAAAGACAACAATTGGTGTGTTATTTGATACAAAAATGAGACTGGGAGAAACACTGTGAACATTAAAATGACTAAAATAATCTATCATAGATATATTCCAGTAACGATTTAAATGGCTTCTATTTTAGTTTCCTATGCTGCGCAAGGCAAATGCCATGACATGGTTCAGTTTAAACAACAGTAATTTGTTTGCTTATAGTTTGAGTCTGGGAATATTTCCAAATTAAGTCATCATCAAGAACGTGATGCTTTCTTCCCAAAGACTAGCTCCCAGAAATCCTTGCCTCCTTTGCCACATGGCAGTATAATTCACTTTCATTGAAACAGCATTTGCAAAAGCCTTTTTCATTATTTAAATTGTAAAATTTAATTTCACCCAGGTTCAATTCCTTGCCCATGTACTTCCCCAAAAACAAAACAAACAAACAACAAAAAACCAAACAAACAAAAATTCAACAAATGGTGCTGTAGTAATGGGATATTTCACATGGAAAAAGAATGAAATGTGATTCCACCATACAGCATGCAAAACAACAACAAAAAATTAGTTTCATTTGACCGTCGTTCCATAAAAACAACACAATTTAAAGTAATATGGCAAGTTAGAAGTTTTCTTCATAGGGAAAATAATTCAGTGTCATCATTATGAGCGAGTGCTCTGGGACCAAACAACCTGGTTTCCTATATACCAGGTATGCTTTTTATTGTGTGAAAATATGTTAATTTCCTCAGTTTCTTCAGGTGCATAATGATAATATAATAATATTCAATCATGATACTCTTTGGAGAATATGCTACTACAAATAAGAACTCAGCACAGTGTACAAAATATGAGAAGTTCACAATAAATATTAGCTATTGTAATTTTCACTGGATCAGTAATTTTCTCAATGCAATGAGTAATGCCTTTTTGTGCTAAATGCACTAAATTTCTTTAATAAGTTCATTATAGTAGAACTTGAATTAGAAATTTACATGCATGTATATACATATATTTATTTGGAAGGGAGGATATTATATGCTTTCTCTTTCAAAAGAAATTTAGAATTTTTGTTTGCTTTTTGTATCTCAAAAAAAATCAAATGGAAATAAAAAATGTATTCAGTCCATAAATTACTCTTCTTGTTCTTATATAATCAGACATCCTACTCCTTTATCCATTATACACAATTACAGAATTATTTAATGTTTTTTTTCTGTTGAATTATAAACTTCTTAGAAATAGAAACAATGTTTATTAGTTGTTTGTTTTTCTTTTTCTTGTTTTTTTTTTTGCATATGCAGGCTCCAGGAATCAAACCCAGGTTCCCTACATGGTGGGTGAGAACTCTACCACTGAGCGACCTCTGCCTGCCCTTTTATTAGTTTATTTGCTAAAGCATTTTATAAGTATGTATTGAACACAAACCATATGTAAGGTGTCACAGCTGGTAAAATAGATGATATAAAATAGTTCTTGCTTCCAAGGAATTTAATTCTAGTACCGAAGACAATGTTTATGCGCATTTGTCTATAATACAAAAAGGAAATCACAATTACATAAGAGTTCTATAAAATTTGCTCTTGAGATCGGAGGAGAAGATCTGCTTCTACTGGTGAAGGTTATATAATAATTTTTGAAAATAAAGGAAGCACTAGACAATGAGAAAATAAGGTATATATATATATATATATATATATGTATTTATCCTTTTATCTTGGGTTTGGCTTAGGTTTGATATTTAGCTCAGCAATTTATTAGCAATTTTAATAGAGATTACTTAAAGTCTCAAGCTTTCAACAAACAAATAAACAAAAATTCAACAAATGGTGCTGCAATAATGGGATACTCACATGAAAAAATAATAAAATGTAACCCCACCATACAGCATACAAAGAAAAAAAAAGTCTCAAGATTTCTGATTGTCCAGTGGTAAGAAAAATTTGCTTCTCACATGGTTTTGAAAAATAATTAATTAAAATAGGATATTTTGGGAAACATTTCCAGAATGGTGGATAAGGATCTTTGATAATCTTTTCTTATATAAAAGGAATGAGACCATTGACAAAAATTATCAAAATCAACTTTTTTACAAAATGCAGGTAATTAATCAAAGGTGTGCAATAATCTGAGTTTGATTTGTTTAAGAAAAGCAGCTAAATGTCCATACTAACAGTGAGTTAGAGTTGTTTTAATTTGCTCCATTTCCATTCTCTACTCCCAACTGCTTGGGAATTCTTGAAAACCAGCCACCTGGGAAGCATAATAGCAGTGCAAACCAGCAAACCAACAGCCATTGGAGTGGACACAGTGGGATCCTGGTACCACCAAAAAGCTCCATTCCTATAGAACTTTCACTTTTTGACCTACCCAGAAGCTTCCTGTAAAAATTGCATTCATAGATCACGTCTTTATTTGACCTGAGTCAGACCTCACTCAGTGAGACAAGCCCTATCATCCAGGCTGTTTGTTGAAAATTATCGGCAATAGCTGTTTAACATTAAAACTGCCCAGAGTGGCAAAACTATTTGGGGTGAACAAGGGGCTGGACAAAAACTTTAAAAAGTAAAATTTGGAGAATGAGGTATCTGTATGGAATTTTCAAAGACTCTGATGAATTCCTGGAAACCTAGAAAACCACTCAAAAATGCAAAGCAATGTGCATGCCAAAGAGAGACTTAAGTAAACCTTAATCTCTGATCTTTTACTCAGCCTGAGGCTGAATGAACAAAAAATGAAGGATAAGATGGAGGCATAACTGCTACAGGGTTAAAAGGGAAGTTAAGGTGTGCAAGGGCGGTTCAGTGATAGAATTCTTGCCTGCCATGTGGGAGTCCTGCATTTGATTCCCAGCCCATGCACTTCCTAAACAAACAAACAAGCAAACAAATAAACAAATGAAAAACCAAAGAAACAAAAATTCAACAAATGGCGCTGCAATTATGGGATACTCACAAGGAAAAAGATACAGCATGCAAAAAAAGGGTGGGGGGACTTATTACACACAGAGAAACCCTACACAGAGAGTGGGAGACTTATTGGTTCATGGTATTTAAGGAATCTCTGTTCAATCATTAGTTGATTTTCAGTTTCCTTTTCCCTTGGTATATTGGCTACGCAGTCTAGTACAATATTGCATAATATTGCATAAAGTAGTTTTGAATCCTACATCTATTATATTTTAATGTTACAACTTCTTGATATATCTTACATTTTATTCATTATTTTTATTCCTTCTTTTTCTCTGAGAGTAAACCTGAATATTTTCTTCTGACTGACATATCCTTTAATTGTCTTCTAAACTGTGTGTAATCTGTGGTAACATCATTTTCTGAGCTCTTAATTTGTTTTATATACTTTTATTTCAATGTAGGATTTTTATTTTGTTCCTTTTCTTTATATTGATTTCTAGTTCCCTGAGAAAATTCTCAATCTGTTGATTGAGATTCTGTTGAGATTCCACATCATTAACTCTACTTATTTTAATATTCCTAGCGCCATCATTGGGGTCCCTTTCTGTTATCTGGTTTCTCTTTGGGTCATGTGTTCTTGTCTCTACATGTGCCTGGCTACATTGTATTGCATGCCAGTCATTACAGATATAAAATTGTAGTGATAATTTGAGATACTTCTGTAATGTTATCTTCTTCATAAGTTTAATTAAATTTGCTTTGGCCAGGCTGTTAGCCTAAGAGCAGTAACCACTTAAATCAAATAAAGAATTAAGTAATTGGAACTGGAGGTTTAGTTCCTGTGAGAACTGATCTGTGTCTAGTTCTCCCTTACTTCCTGTGGCTAAGTCTTCAGAGACTAACTTAAAATTTGAGTTGTTGTCAGAGACGTTCCTCCATAACTGGATCTGTATTTCAATTTTTGTTCTCCCAGGCCTATCAGTAAGACTAATGCTCTAAAATGCATTTGCCATCTATTGCAAATACTTATTAAATTGCAGCTCTAATTACAGCTTGTGTTACAATTAGTATCAGACACTTGAAAAAGACACTTGAAAAATATTTAAGGTTTACCGTTACCTCTAATTAACTAGATACTGTGATTGTGGACTTTAAGACTATATCAAGGCCCAATTGAGGTGAGACTGAGCTTACTGATACATGGTATACCCGAGGAAAAATTATATTAGCAAACAATAGAGTGAATCTGCATTTGACAGGCAACACTGACTTCATCTTTGAAAAAGCTTTGGGATATAGGCTCTGACAAGTGGGAGGGGGTAGAAGTCATCTTTTTAACATTTTAAATGTACATAGTTATGTAAATGTACATAGTTATGTGTTAAAAAGCAACATTTTCTCTATTGAGTTCTCAATGTTCAGAATAGAAACCAGAGCAAATTAGAATTATGTAATGAAGCAAAGATGTTTCTCTCAGCCAGGAAATCATTTGCCTTGTTTTATTCCCCCATGATGATTCACATCAAAAGAAAAGATGTAAAACTGCTAATATGAAATTAGCCAGTTGGAACCCATCAGTTTGTGTGTATTGCTTCCAGTTGCCTTCCTATTTGTTTTTAAAAAAGTATTTTGGCATGGAAAAAGCTGTCATTTTCCTATACTTGTTTCAATCTTTTTATTACGTTTCAAAAAATGGATGAAGTTAAATGCATCATCATGCATATCACCTAAAAAAGAATATAGTGGTAAAGCTTTGTTTTGCTTCAGGTTGGATATACACTTTTGCATAATCCTTTTCTGCCATCTTAAGCAAATGCATTTTTCCTTAGGTCTTTTATAATGGAATGTACTTCACTTCATCCAGTTATCTATAATTGTATATTTAAACACAATATATTATTTTATATAATATAATGTCAAATTCAGGCATCCACAGGCCTTTAGACCTTTATTTTCATATTGCAGTCATGTTGATACCATGTTCATTTGGTATCATATGCACATATTGATACAATTAGTATCTTTGGTAGAGTTGTTACATTTTCTGTATACTGAGAAATCAGTTTGCCCTACAAAGTGCTTATGAGCTTTTATGGATTGAATATTTTTTTTTCCCCAAATGATATGTCCAAGTCCTGACCCCTGGTCTTATGAATGTGATCTTATTTGGAAATAGGATCTTTGAAAGTGGTATTAGTTAAGATTAGGTCAAACCAGATAAGGGTGAGAGTTAATCCAAAATGAGTGGTGTCCTTAGATAAGAAGGGGAGAATTGGACATGGACAGAGAGAGATGACCATGTGGTAAAGGCAGAGATTGGGTTATACTGCCACAAGCCAAGGAATTCCAAGAATTACAGGCCACCAACCAATAACTGTGAGAGAGGCATGGAACATATTCCCCCTTTAAAAGGTGGCATGGCTCTGTGGATACCTTGATTTTGGACTTCTAACCTGCAAAACCATCAGACAATAAATTTCTGTGTTTTTAAGCCAGCCATGTTGTGGCCCTTTGATACACATGACCTAAGAAAATAAACCTTATTGGTCATAGCAATATGTAAGGCATAAATCATTCTCTAAAATATGTACTCTTACTTACACACTGTTTTAATTTGCTGGAATGCAATATACAAGGAATATACCAGAAATAGATTGGCTTTCATAGAGGAAACTTATTAAGTTACAAGTTAAAATTCTAAAGCTGTGAAAATGTCCAAATGAAGGTATGAACAAGAGGATTTCTCTTGGAGGAAAGGTTGCTGACATCTGGTATTCATCTGTTACATGCGAAGGTACACAGCAACATCTGTGGGTCCCTCCTCCTGGGTTCTGCTTTCAATGACTCTTTCTCTCTCCTCTGGAGGACTTTCTCTGGATTTCATCACTTAACTTCTCTCTCAGCTCTGAGTTCTCTTCAAAAATGTCTCTCTCTTAAAGGACTCCAGCAAGTGAATTAGGACCCACCTTGAATGGGCGAGGTCACATCTCCATGAAAACAACCTAATCAAAAGTTCCCATTCAACAATAGGTCTGCCCCCACAAGATCGGATGATAAGAACACAGACACTTCATGTGTATATAACAGATTCAAACCAGCAAACTCCACTTCTGGACCCCAAAAAGACATGTCCTTTCCATATGCAAAATACATTCATTCCATCACAATATCCCATAGAGAAAAATTGAATAGAAAACACGGTCAGAGGATCCAAACTTTTCCAAAAACCTACCGGACAAACTCAATTAGATTTTAAGATCTGAGAATAATTTACAGAATGATGTTTTCTCCTCAGGACTTCAGATAGCATCAGTTGTACTCTTTCCAAGAGTTTACACAGCAGTTTTGCCCTCTCCAAACACTGGAATGAGGGTCGCAACTTTGGTGAGCATTAGGGAGACAACCTTATTCTTGGCTCTACTTTGTCAAGCATCTGGATGGCAGTCAGATTAGCTACCATCTCCCAGGCACATGCTTAACCCCTTCAGAAAGGTGGATTGGTGGCCAGTCTCTCCCAAATCCTCAGGGAATGTGTTCTACCCTTTCAAAGGCCTGTGGCTCTGAAACTCTTCCTGAACATTGAGGCAGAAGCTCCACCTTCTGCCTCCAGGACAAAGTTAACCTTTCCACTGGCATGGCTGAGTCTGGTTTCCAGCCCAAGATTTCTTAGCTTCAGGCTTTATCTTCCGTGGTTCTGCCTTTGAGGTCATTTTGCCTTCAAATCATACCTTTTAGCCCAGGCTGAAAATTTTTCCATTCATACAGATCTCACAAAAATTTGCTGATAACTCTATCATCAATCATGTCTTCTGCTGAAATGGGTGACTGGTTCCATGTTTGGCTAAATCTTCACAGGGAGCATTATTCCCTGGAGACTCATTTTCCAAAAGCTCAGAATTTCCCAAGCTATCAATTTCTAGTTTCTTTTACCCAAGTGTTCAGTTCTCAGTTTATCCCTTTCCTCTCACATTTTACTATACCCTTCAATGAAAAGCCAGGCTGCATTTTCCACATTCAATTTGGAAATTTCCTCAGCTTGCTATCCAAGCTTGTGGCTTCAAATTCTATGTTTCATCCAACACCTGGACACAATTTTGCCAAATTCTCTGCCACTTTAAAAGAAGGAAAAGCTTTCTTCAAGCTGTCATTGTCACATTCATCATTTCTGTCCAAGGCCCATCAGAAATATCTTTTGAGTCCACATTTATACTAACAGTCTGTTGAAAGCAATTCAGGTCTTTTTTATCAAGCATATCACAATTCTTCCAGAACCTTCCTCTTAATCATGTACAAAGCCATTCCAGCATTTTTGGTATTTGCAAATGGTAGCACCTGACTTTTCTGGTATGAGAATTTGTTTGAGTTTGCTAAAGCTGCTGGAATGCAATTGTTTTGGATTGCTAATGCTGCCAGAACGCATATACTAGAAATGGACTGGCTTTTACAAAAGAGATTTATTAAGTTACAAATTTACAGCTCTAAGACCAAGAAAATAGCCAAATTAAGGCATCAACAAGAGTATATCTTCACTCAAGAAAGGCTGACTCCGTCCAGAGTTTCTATGTCACATGGGAACACATGTGACACTGTCTGCTGGCCCTTCTCTCCTGGCTTCTGGTTTCAAATGCTTCTCTCACTTTTTGTGATTTCCTGGGCATTTTCAAACATCTGTGTTCTCTCCAAAACATCCCTCTCTTAAAGGACTCCAGTAAACAGATTAAGATCCACCTTGAATGGATAGTTCACATCTCCATGGAATCAAAAGTTACCACCAAACAATAGGTCTGCCAACCAAATGATTGGATTAAAAGAAATGGGCTTTATTGGGATATATAACCATAGATTCAAACCAATATACCCCTCTCTACCCCATTTCCTTTTCTATTGGTGTTTCAGTCTGTTTCCATTTTACAACCCAGGGGAGATGTTCAGTCTAATGAAAAGGCATGGCTAAACCTTAAACCTGGAAACAGGGCAGGAAACTCTTAGTAGTAGGACCTCTTCCCCCTGCAGTAGATAAAGATCCACCTTGGGCAATTTAAAATTGTCTCTCATCTCCAATGCCAAGTAAAATATGCAGATTCGCCATCCACTGACCCTGAACTGAGCAGTTTGTTCTCCTGGCGGACCAGCCACAATGGTATCTCTTCCCCCTGCTCTTTGGGCCCTCTGTGTTATGTAAATAATAAAGTAGTATTTTGTTGAAAGTTTTTGTGCAGCAACTCACTGCAAAGATTTTCGTGCAGCAGGTAAGATACGTGGAAATTGTAGAGTTGATTTTTAGGTGTTTCTTTTTTTTTTTTCTTTATCACACTTGTTCTCCTTTTGTTCAGAAGTGTCTTGGGCAATGTAGGGCTTTGTGTGCTATACTGAGGGAAAAGTCTTAGCTGCCTTGCATTCACCTCCATCCTACAACAGACTTAAATCAATTGGAGTTGGAGGGGTGGTTGTTCATGCTACTGTCCCATGTGCACCAAGATCTCAAGCTTCTTAGACTGAGTCCTAAAGGGGGACAGACTAAGCATATCCCACTCTCATCCTTCAAATTCCAACTAAACCTTGGAGTAATGAGGAGGAAGCCATAGTCATACTGTAATAAGTGGATATTGACTGTGGATATTCCAGCCCTGCCAGGGCACTTATCCCCTCACCAGATTTCTATTTCATGGCAGGACATTGATGATTCAATTGTAAAGGATTCTTCTGAGTGGGCCAACAAGCTGAGTTTGCTCCTCACTTCAGGGCTTACTCTGGGAAATGTGATTGAGGAAATTTATCATATCCTCCCTGTTTAGGTTAAAGGCTCCTGTAATAATGGATTGGCCACCATGGTGACTGGCCAGAAAATCAAAGCAGTGAGCTGTGGTCACATACCATTTTCTCTGATGGGTTTTATAGCCTGCAGGTGACATGAACAGCCACTCAGTCCTCTTGGATTCCCAACTCATTGAACTATGTTTGTCTGCCTATGAAAGCAAGGGGTCCCAAAGGACACCATAGACTTGATATCAGTGAAGAACTTTGGGAACAATAAAAACATGACAGAGATCCCTGAGCTTAATGGGACAATCTGCCATTGCCTGACTCTTTCCCACAATTCCCAGACATGGACATTAGAGGAGAAGGCAGGATCTGGAGACCTTCTGCCTCTCCCACCAGTCTCATTCAGGGAGTCTGACCTCTAAGAAGGACCCTTTACCCAGATTTGATGAAATAAAAAATGTCCTAGTGGTGGAATCAAGAGACCTGCCCACCCCTTGCAGACCAAGGGCCCTATGCTCCAATGGGTATACAAATTGAGGACACGGAACAAACCTTTATGGCGTATTTGGATATAGGCTCCCAGGTTACTATTGTTCTGGGAGATGCAGAGGGAAGGGGATAGTGAATAGTGCTGGGGAGTTTGGGGCCTTCCACAACTGTATAAGGAGATGAGGGCTGCTCCCTCTGGCCTTCTGGCCACACCTATTATCATTTCCCTCTGGAGAATGCATTGTAGGGGTTGATATCTTGCATGACTATGCCTCCCAGTGGCAATTGCAAGGATATGTTCTGCCCTCCCAACAAATTCTGGACAATACTATTGGGCAAGTGACACACTGGGTTAGGATTAGGGTTAAGGTTGGAGTTAGGGTTAGGGCAAGGGTTAGGATTAGGGTTAGGGTTAGGAACCCCTAACTTTCCCATCTCTTCATTGTATTATCCAATAGTAGCAATAATACCTCCTTCATGAGGATAAGGACATTGCTACACTGATAAAGTACTTTGTATCTTCAGGTGTCCTCCACTCCAACGTCTTTGCCTATAATAGTCTGATATAGCTCATGAGAAAGGTGGATGAAGCATGGTAGTTAACCATAGATTATTGGTGTTTGAATGTAGAAATGCCCACTTTGATGCCTGTAATCACAGATGTTTCTCACAGAAGCCATTATGATCTCCACAGGTGTTTGGTAAGTGGCCATTGAACTTGCAAACACATTTTTCATGATCCCACTCTGGGAGGAGGAATAGAATCAAGTTGCTTTTCAGAGTTAAGGCCAACAGTGTACCTTCAGTGTACTGCCAAAGGGGTATTTATACTTCCCCACTATCTACCACCAATAGGTGGAACAGAATTTGAATAAGCTACTGTTGCTGAAAGGAGTCAAAGTTTTCCAAGTATTGATGACATCAGGTTGATGGTTCAGAGCAAGGAATAAACTGATCAGGGCTTGCATGTATTACTAGCTGACCTTTGTCAGTCTTAATGGGCCATAAATTCCATCAAGATACAAGGTCCAGCCCAGCAGGTTACCTTCTTGGGTAGTATATGGGGTGGAACCCAACTTCTGATTCCTGACCTTGCATGGGACAAATTACTGTCCATAAAACCACTCACTTCCAAAAAGAAGGTCCTGCAGCTGATCAGGCCATTTACATATTGAGGCAAGTGTATTCTGCATTTTGGCATCTTCCTACTACCTATATATTAGGGGATGTAGAATTCAGGTGCTTTCCATTATGTAAAAGAGGAGGAACAGGCCCTGTAAGAGATAAAAACTGGTACTGAAACTGGCTGTTTCAGTACCCTGCTTCTAGGACCTTTAGAAGCCAAATCTCCATTTGAGCTATAGCTTTCTGTCATCTGTACCTAAGACTCATTGGTCTCTCTGGCAGAAGGAGGGTACAAAAGGAATTTTCAGATCCTGAGCTTTTGAAACATGAAGTTCTTGATGCCGCCCAGCACTGCTACATCTCTGAGAGTCAACTTCTATCATGCTATTGGGCCTTGGTGGAAAAGAAAGTATCACCAAGAGCTCTCAGGTATCCTGAGGCGAGAAATACCCATCATATTTTGAGACCTGGGTAATCAGAACACTCACCCAGGCAATGCTCAACAACAGAGCATCACCAAATGGTAGTGGGATAGTCAAGATTGTGTTTTCTTGTGCCCCCAGGTACTGATACACTTGTATGAGCAGGTGGCAAAGTATGTCTCAATAATAATCATGTTGCAACACAGATAAAGGGCTTTCTCTCCCTGCATTGTCATCTTGGGGACCCTGACTCAAAGAAGCCCTACCAGAGGCTCAGCACTGGTTCACGATGGATCTGCCTTCTTACTGGGCAGCAGATACTGTTTCTCTTGCCTTGGAAAGATTATATATCACTCTAATACTGGAAATATATCACTGTAATACTAGAAATACTGCCTAATGGGCTGAGTGGTCCTCTTAGCCCTGGAACACTCAGATCCAAGCACCCCCTTGTACATGTTTACTGACTCATAGACTGTTGCCAATAACTTAGCTCTAGTCACATTCATGGAGGGAATGCAATTGGAGAATCAAAGCTTCCCCAGAATGAGGAACATTTGGAAACTCTTGGCAGTGTAGAAATTCATCATCTATGCAACACATGTTCATGCACATGGAAAGGACCTTTATCATGATGAATGTCATCGGAATGACTTAGCCAATGCACTGAGCTGTTTTTTACACCAAACATAACTAGTGATCCTCCTTGGGGGGAGGTAAGGGCTTCTTGGAGGATGATAATGAACTTATTATCACTGACACCTGTGAAATAGTTGCACTTACCATGAATGCTTCTGCCACTGCATAGGTCTATCACCAAACTAGATGTGGAAATTCTGACCCCATGAAATTATGGACCCAGGAACTTTGAATAGGTCTTTTATTAAAAAGTTCCAATCTGCCATGTACCAATGTGAGAGATGTCAACTACAAGCCAGAGGCCTAAAAGTGTATTTGGGAACTATTCCCACAGATACCTTAATGGGCCAATCATGGCAAGTGGGCTACATTGGCCCACTATCAGCATTCCAATGTGTGACTTATGTCTTGGTTGCAAGACACCTATTCAGGCTAAGAACTTGGTTTACAATTCATCATAGATACAGCACATATATGGAACACCTTAGAAAAGTGGCTTTGCCATCCCTTTGGGTAACCAGATGACACCTCATCTGACCAAGAACCCCACTTTTCTGCACAGTCCACTCTATGATGGGCCCAGACCCATGTAATTAGATGAACCTTCCAAATCACCCATCACCCACAAGCAAGTGGCAATTTTAACGGCCACCTATGGAAGGATCTTCAGCATCTACAGTCTTACAAGTCTTATAATAGATTGACTTACATGGATCCTCTGTTTCTCAGAAGAGAAGCTTAGCTTTATTCCACATCCTAGCATAAAGAGGTACTGAGGGAGGGGAGGATCCAGGCTTTGCTACTGTCTGCCATTAAGGGGGACATATCAGTTGGGACTCTCTTTTTCAGCCACTATCAGGGAACTATCCACTTTTAACCCCATTAAACCATTCCCATGATTCCCAGGATGGTGGGAGTTTAGGGCCTCTGGGCAAAACAGGTTTGAATTTAGAAGTGGATATAGGAGTTCTTAACACATATAGGGTGATAATCCAATGGGTAGGATCTGTGGGGCCTGACATACACATACTAGAGGTTTGTGGGTGATGCCCACCATTGGTTGGGCCACCATTCCCTTTGGGAATGGTCCATGGGACACCTTTGAGGAGCCCTGACAACTCCTATCTATAAGAAAGAAGATGTAGGTAAAGCACTCAGATCAATTGAAAAGGGGTGATAGCACTAGGTAAGAGGAAGCAACTCGGAAAGCCTCAGAAGAAAAAAGTAAGCCATTACAAATGTGTATCCCACAGGAAGTTGTTGCATCCTATCAGGACTGCTTTTTGCTCCCTTCTCTTGTGTTCTACAGATTTGACTGTGTGGTAACCTGGAAGGAATACAGCTTGTTTCAGTTCAAACAGGCCATTGTGGCAATAGTAATCCTGATCGACTCATGGATCTGTCATCTGATCCCTGGCTTCTGCTCTCCTCTTAGCAGAGTCTGGATTGACACTGAAGAAACTGACCTTCCCTGCCTCATTTTTTAACTAATACAGGAAGTACTTCATTTATGACCTGTGACAAATGTAATGGCACAGCTATTGGCTGTGCACGCTACTTCTCTGCATCCTGTCAGGATGTAACAACTCCCTATGTAAGGAATCTGGTAAATGGATCAGTCATCTTTCCAACTTATCATCTCGAGCAAATCATGATTTTCCTGGGGGTAGGGGTGTACAACATTCTGGATTTGTCTCTTTCTACGAATCATTATTGCTGTAGCTGGGAGTAAGCCCCAACGAACACATGAAACACAATCTGTCAGCCACCTTGACTGGCACTATTGAGCTCATAGCACAAACCCCTCAAGCTCAGCAAACATCATAAGACTTTCTAGCCAAAGTAGTGTCTGATAATCACATTGCCTTAGACTTCCTCCTAGCCCAACGATGCCCAACAGTGAAGCATTTGTGCTGTTGACAGTATCCCTTGTTATTTGTGGGATAAAACCTCAGAGGAGGTGGACAGGAGGTGAATAAAACCCAACAGCAAGCCCATTGGCTGTAAAGAATACAAACAGATTCTATGTGGGCTCTCTTCAGATGTGTTCCAGGGAGTAGAGGAGTATGGATGCAACCATCACTTCAGATAGGCAAGAACCCAGCTTGGAGTAACTGTCTGCATAGATGAAGGTTTCCTTATAAACAGCAGCTGCTGGTGTTCCCAAACCTTTACTGTCAATATTATAGAGAGCCACGGGTCAGCAGCTCTGACCCGTCTCTGCTTTCATGTTTGAAGTGTAAGGTGGGCTTCGGTTTGGGAACAGAATGTGTAATAGTAGGCTAGTACAGGGGCCTTTCTTGGAGACTGGCTATGAAGGAATCTCTTCCCCTGCTCCTTTGGATCTTTTGTGCTATATAAGTAATAAGGCAGTCATATGCTGAAAGTTTCTGCTGCGTCTGAGCCTGTTTTCCCACAATGCATGATGTAAAAACACACAGGGTCCTTAAGACACAAGCATAATAAACCTTAAGACACAAACATAATAAAACCTTAAGATACAAACATAAAAAATAAAAATATTTCTAAGTGCACTAGAAATAGTCATACATGAGCAAGGTAGCAAGGTCACAGATCATTATATAATGATTTGCATGATTATCAAAATGGCATAGAAGAGCAATTGTGAGTTCTTAGACATTCAATGGGATTTCCCTGTTTTATTAAGAAACAATGTGGTGTTTGAGGCAATTACTGCTTCATTCAGTGATTTATCAAGGCTTTGATAAGATTCTCAGTGTCATATATTTGATAATTTTTCTCTTCATTATGGCCTATCTTTATCAATGTGAGAATTACTTGTTTTTATATTGCTTCAATGAACTTCACTTTTTCACATATATTAAAAATACTGAGTGAAATCTTACTATTTCCAATGCTTCTGCCTCCAAATAAACCTAATCTCCTCTTGTTAGCCTATTTCATAGTAGTAAATATGAATCAATATGAAAATGGAAGATGATTAATTTGAAGATAATTAAGAGCAATAGAGTAATTATTTTTCATAGCAGGTTGTGAAAAGATGCTATTAGCTAGATTGCAAATCTAGGTCTCTTTTGAGAATGTGAATCCAATCATCAAAATACGAACTCAGAACTACTTTTCCCCTCCTAGAACTTAATACATTCTGCTACTCTGTCAAAAGAACACACTTGGGAGTTGAAATGACTAAATTTATGCATCAAAGGGAACTTCACAGCTTATTCCTATGACTTTCAGAGACTTCAATTTCCCATTTTTTTGTCACTCCTGGTGATCACGATCAGTTAAAAGTGCCAATAATAATAAAGGCATTTTCACTGCTGCATATTTTTAAGTGGAAACTCTTGCCAACAAACGCCAGCTGTACTGTGATCTTTTACTGCTGTCTCATTTCACTATTCAACAGCTTCTTTCTCCCTTTCTATCCTAGCTTGGAAATACGTAGTGAGAATTTCAGATTTCAGTGCATAATTTAGAGTGTCTTAAAATCATACAGTTATTATAATGAGGAAAGTTTAGATAAACAACAACAGAGGGGAAAAAAAAAAAACAGAGAGAAAAAAAAGACCCTGTGCCATCAATTCAATTACTTCCATATTCAAAGCACAAGCAAGGATCTTATTTGCATCAAATCTGTTAGAACAATGATCACCTCTGCCAAATATTATTAAATGGTTGTGTAAGTAACCAAGTCCATAAGATGTCACTGCAGAACTAAGACCTCAAAGCACTGATAAATAGAGCAAATAAAGCTTAACAAATAATTTTGATAACTTTTTTTAAAAGTGAAGATCTCCTAAAATTTTAGTCAACTATTAGCTTTAAGAACCTTATTATTAAAACAACATAACTAATTTCTTTTTACTGAGAGCTCATTTGCTTTTCACTTTATGTCTAGACATTTATTTTGTGATGGAGCAACCTTATGCTTGTTTATTATGTAACTTGGGTTTTTGCTAATTCATTAGCTTGAATTATTTTATATTAATTGAGCCCAATATTTTATACGTAAGACTTGAAACCTGTTATAACTTAAATCACACAGGAAATGATTTCAGAAGTTTTAAAGAACTACTCCGTATTGAATTCCCATTATGCCTAGTTCATTTTATTGTCATGTAGCACTTTCTGCACTGCACTGTGGTTGTCAGTGTGCTTGGCTTCAGCTATTCAAACTTCTTAAGATAGACATCCTACCATCTCCTTCCTAATGTAACAAAACAAGTAATATGAAAGCAGAAAAACTAAAATAAGTCTTACACATGCAAAAAACTTTGTGGTTTTGGAATCTTTTCTTTTTAAATCTGTGTAAATCTCTGTTATTAGTTTTTAAATCATCACCATTTTATCAGTAAGAACTTTTTTTTTCCTGAACTTACACAGAGAACACAACAGAGGCATCACTAAAACTGACAGTATACAGGTTTGTGAGAATGACACAGTAGGAAGTTCCCAAAATCATTCCTTCCACCAAAACAACTACTGAATTGGCAGGATCTGTCGAAGTAACTACTTTGAAACACTGAAGTCTAGTGGAACACTGTGCAGCAACCAATGAAGACAAGAAAGAAGATGCTGGCAAGTTGCCATAGATACCAGTGAATTTCACAATGTAATGGCTACCATCCCCCATCTACCAACTCCATCACAAGCACCAGTTGAAACAGCTCCTGGGGTCCTGGTTCAGCTTGGTACTAGCATGGGATATAGAAACCTAGCCCTCCAAATGATAAGGGTGTGTGGTCTGATCACTGATCACTGCTTTTGATCAGCTACTTCAGATTACTGGGGACCACCTCTGAAATGGCCTTAGTTCCAACCCCCTTCAGGTAAGAGTGACAGAGAAATCTTAAAGACAATGCTCTCTCAAAACTATGGAAAGCAATAAAAGGGCTGCAGTAAGTAGGCAGGTGTTGAATCAAAAAAGCACAGCTTCAAACATCAGAAAACACTTCTGTTGCCCTTGTTAGTTGCTTCCCGACTCTACACAAATCAGGGTGGAGACAGCCTGTACTCCTATTGTGAGTCCTGGCTCAGTTCCTCAGGGATCAGTGTAAACCTTGCACCCATACTTGGGTAACTATAAATTGCTGCCAATCTTTCAGGAAGAAGTCTGAAAACCAACATGGGAACTTGTCTCTGCTAGCCCTCCCTGAATTTATCTTGAAGGCAAAGAAGAACCTGGCAGACATTAAAGCAGTGTAGCAAATTATTAATTTGAAGTGGCCAGGGGCAACTTCACACAATAGAGCTCCCAGAAGAGGGTGAAAGTCTATTTCAAACTCCTGCAAACTATAAACAGGAGAATTCCTAGAGTCATCAGCAAGTACAAACCCAGTAAGAGTCAGGTTTCATAGCGACACACAGACTCAGAGAGAGAGAGAGAGAGAGAGAGAGAGAATCCTACATTTAGCATTTGCCTTTGGGTTGGTTTTCTTGATAGAAGAACAAAAGCTCTAAAGGAGACATCAACAAAAGCAGAGTCAATTTACAAACACTGTGAAAGATGCTTTAAACGTTGTTTTTGTTTTTTTTAAATTTTGTTCAGGTCCTGGCACTCAAGAATATATGTCATATGACTAGCTGGAAGAAAACTTAAGGAACAGATGGCTCAGGGACAAAATATGAGAGTTAACCTTTTAAAATATTAGAATACACAGTGGACAACAAAAGATTGCAAGAGAAACAAAGAAAGGGGGAAAGATGGCCTATCCAAAGGAACAAATAGAAAAATCCAGAAACTATCAAAGACCAGGCTTTGGACTTTGGACAAAGACTTAACTTAAGAAAAAATCCCCACCATGATCAAGAAGATGAGAAAACCATGGAGAAAGAACTAAAGGATATGAGGAAAACAATGAATGAATAACATGGTAATGTCTTTGAGATCTCAAAGGAACCATATAGAAATACTAGATTTCAAGAACAAAATTACTGGAATGAAAAATTCCCAGAGATTTTCAAAAGTAGATTGGAGTGTGGGGGGCAGATAAGTATAACTAATAAAGTATCGGTTGCTGAGAGAGTTCAAAAAGAGTTGAGAGGCTACTCCGATGATCATTCTTACACAAGCTTCAGTTATACGTTGCTACCTATCATAACTTGCCAAATCCCAACCAAAACCATTCCAGCCAATCCTAAAGAACACCTAGGGCAATATATGAGACTCTACAAAGTTTGCATGCACTAGAGTAAACTTCCAGAAACCTACAACTTCCAGATGGGTCCCTGGACCAGATATGTCCTGAAACCTAGAGGATTCTCCAGAATATGAGCTAGTTCCATCTCTCTATCCCATATTATTGACAGCCCCTTCCACTGTGAAAAATTTAGAATGGTCACAGCCTAAATACCCCTAAAATGTGGGATAGCAAGATCAATGATGATGGTGGAGTTATACAGAGAAGGTGGGATTTAATAAACAAATATGATTGCTGAATCATTAAATTGATATTTCTTTTGGTCCCTAGTATCTTAGAGTAGCTAGAAGTAAAAACCCAAGATTGTGGAATTGTAACCCATACCAAGCTCTGACATCTGTTCTACAACTAATTGTTTTACATGTGCTTTGACATTTTTTGCTTTTTTGTATATATGTAATTTTTCACAAAAAAAGAAAAAAAAGTTGATTGTAATGATAAAAAATATTTATTCCTTCTAGTATCCTATATTCTGGAGCAGCTAGAAGGAAAAATCTGAGATGATGTTATGGCAGCATATGACAAACTCTGGGATCTGTCCTGTAACTACTTGTTGAAGAGTACTTTGAAAACTATTGCTTTTTTATTTCTTTACTTTGTAAATATGTTATATTATACAATAAAAATCTTAAAAAACTAATACGTTGGAATGGCAGAAGAAAGAATCAGTGATGAAAAGAAAATAAAATTGAAATGATTCATGCTAAAGAGCAGAAGGAAAAGAATAAAAAAGAGTGCACAGAATGTAAACAACCTATGGGACACCATTAAGCATACAAACATCTGTATTATAAGAGAGAAGAAATGTTCAAAGAATTAATAACAGAAAATGTCCCAAATTTGATAGATAAAAGATATTGGGCTGTATTGAACCTATTATTTATTTGAGAAAAGCCATGTTCTTCTAAAGCAATCATGTGGGACCAGACCTATTGTGGGTGAGACCTCTTGGTTAAGTTGTTTTCATGGAGCTGTCATCCACCCAGCTGTGGGTGGGACCTTTTGATTAGGTTGTTTCAATGGAAATGAGACCTTTTCCATTCAAGGTGAGTCTTAATGTTTTCCTGGAGCCCTTTGTAGAGAGAACTCAGAGACCACATAGAGAGCAGAAAGATGAAATCATGATATTGGAGATGCTAAGCAAAGAGATGAAACCTCAAGTCTGCCCCTGAAAATCTAAGTGAGGATCCACAAATACTTAAAAAGAAAGCCACTGGAAACAGGAGTTGAGAGAGCGCTTTGAAACCAACCAGGGAAAGAAGGTCCAGCAAACATTGCCTTGTGCCTTCCCAGTGATAGAGAAACCCTGGATGTGATTGGTCTTTCCTTAGTGAAGGTATCTTCCTGTTAATGCCTTAATTTGGATATGTTCATGGCCTTAGAACTGTAAGTTTGTAAGCTATTAAATCCTCTTTGTAAAACCCATTCCTTTTCTTGTATATTGCATTCTGGCAGAACTAATAAACTGAAACAGATATCAACATGCACATTCAAGAAGCCCAAAGACCCCCAAACTGGAAAATTCAAAGAAAACCATGCCCAGGTAAGGTATCAAACTGGCCAATGAAAAGAGTAATGACAGAGTATAGAAAGATGCAAAACAAAAGCAATGAGTTACACATAAGGATTCTCAATAAAATTACATGTCAATTTCCTATCAGAAACCATGGATGCAATAAACAGTGGCTCAGTATAAAGTGCTGAAAAAAAAAAAAAAAACAATGCTCAGCCAAGGATTTTATATCTGGCAAGACTTTCTTTCAAAACTGAGGGAGAGATTAAGACATTCCATTAATAAAAACTGAGAAAGTTCATCACCACTATACTCCTACAAGTAATGCCAAAGGGAATTTTTCAGATTGAAATTATAGAATAGTAGACACTGGACAAAGTAGCATAAAAAAGACTCCCAGTAAAGACTACCATATGGGTAATTATAAGAGCCAGTACCATTGTATTGCATAATGTGTGTTAGTTTGAAGCTATGTACCCCAGAAAAGACCATGTTTTTTTCATCCATTCTAGTGGTTGGGGAACAATTGTGAATGGGACTTTTGATTAGCTGATTCAATTGAGATGTTTCCCACCCAATTCAAGGTTAGTCCTTGTCCTTTACTAGAGTCTTTTATGACAGAATAAAGGACAGAAATAAACCAGAGAAATACAGAGAGAGGTACCCTCAGAAAGCTTGGAGAGAAAGGCTTCAGAGGTACTAAGAAAGGACCCAGAGAAGCTCAGAGAGCTTTGCTATTGGACAGAGGAATCCTAGAGGCCAGTAGCATTTCTTCAGAGAAGTCATCAGTCCTATTAATGCCTTAATTTAGACATTTCTATGGCCTTAGAACTGTAGATTTATGAGCTAATAAATTGTGGGAATTACACAATGCACTCTTAAGCAACCAAATGGTCAAGGAAAAAATTATAAGGGAAATTAAGAAATACTTTAGGTGAATGAAAATGAAAGCACAGCATGGGAAAACTTATGGGATGCTGCAAAGGCAGTGCTGAGGTAGAAGTTTATGTTTCTAAATTCTTACATTAAAGAAGGAGAAGAAAAATCTCCAATCATAGAGGAAAGTTAAGCTGTAGAATATGAAAAAGTAGAGCAAACTAAATCTAAAAGTGCAGAAGGAAATAATAAAAAATACTACAGCAGAAATGATGAAATAGAAAATAATAAATCAATAGAAAGTGTCAACAAAAACAAAAGTTGATTCTTTGAAAAGACCAAAAAATAATTGACTAGCCTTTAGCTGTACTAAGAAAGAAAAAAAATAGAGGACACAAATGACTAAAATAAGAAATGAAATGGTAATATTACTATCAATGTCACAGTGGAAAAACAACAAAGCTATATAAAAGGATACTATGAAGAATGTAAAACAACAAATTAGATAACATAGATGAAATGGACAAATTCCTAGAAACCTAGACTGACTCAAGAAGCAATAGAAAGTCTCAGCAAACCAATAACCAGTACATAACTTGAAATTGTAACAAAAATTCTCCCAAGAAAGACCAGCTCAGAACCAGATGGCTTCACAGGGGAATTGTATTGAATATTCCAAAAATAAATGACAATCCTACTGAAAGCATTTCCAAAGAATTGAAGGAGAGAGAGCACTCCATAACTCATCCTATGAGGTCAAAAATACCCTCATGACAAAGCCAGTTTTGTAGCTTATAGCTCTGCTATACCCCAGAGAAAGCCATGTTCTTTTAATCCATTCCTATTGTGGGTGGGACCTTTTGTTTAAGTTGTTTCAATTAAAATGTGACCCATCCAATTCAAGGTGGTCTTGAGTCATTACTGGAGCCCTTTATGAAAGGATAAAATGTAGAAACACTGAGAAAATTTAGAGATAGAAATACCACAGAGATGCTAAGAAAGGATACAAGAGCTGAGAGAGAAAGCCACTGAAACCAGAAGCTAAACCCAGGAGAGAAGGACCATATGTCTTCCCCTGTAACAGAGGAATCCAGGAGAGAAAGATCAGCAGACTCCAGCCACATGACTTTTCATATGACAGAGGAACCTCAGATACCATCAGTCTTTCTTGAGAGAAAGTATCATCCTGATAATGCCAACTTGAACATTTTCATGGCCTTAGAAGTATAAATTTGTGAACTGATAAATCCTCATTGTAAAAGCCAATTCATTTCTGGTATATTGTATTCTAACAGTTTTAGCAAACTGAAACAGCAGATAAAGATAATACAGGAAAATTATAGACAACTATCCCCTGGGACTATAATGCAAATACCCTTGACAAAATACTAGCAAACTGAAAAACATAGTGAATTAAAAGAATTAAACAAAATGGCCAAGTGGGATTTACCCAGTTATGCAAGCATGGTTAACAATAAGACAATTAATTAGGGTAATACACCACATTAACAGAATGAAGGAAAAAAACAAACAATCAGCTCAACTGATGTAGAATAGCCTTTTGACAACATCCAGCTCTGCTTATTGATAAAAGAAAATTTAGAAAACTAGGAATAGAAGGAAACTTCCTCAACATGATTGTTCCAGTTTGCTAGCTGCCTAATGAAATATACCAGAAATGAAATAAATTTTAAAAAGGCACACTTATTGAGTTGTACATTTACAGTTCTAAGGTTGTGATATTGTCCAAATTAAAGCAAGTCTAGAAATGTCCAACCTAAGGCATCCAGGGAAAGATACGGTTCAAGAAGGATGATAACATTCAGGGTTTCTCTCTCAGTTGGAAAGCATTTGGTGAACACGGCAACATCTGCTAGCTTTCTCTCCAGGCTTCTTGTTTCATGAAGCTCCCCTAGTGGTGTGTTCCTTCTTCATCTCCATTCTCTGGCTGCATAGGCTCTGGCTTTTGTGGCTCTCATGACTCTGGGTCTCCCTCCAAAATGTTTCCTCTTTTAAGGGATTCCAGTAAGCTAATCAAGACCCACCTGGAATGGGTGTAATCACAACTCCCTCTAATCAAAGGTTAATACCCACTATTGGGTGTGCCACATCTCCATGGAGATAATCTAATCAAGTTTCCAACCTGCAGTGCTGAATAGGTATTAAAGGAAATGACTGCCTCCACAAGATGGGTTGAGATTAAAACATGGTTTTTCTAGGGTTCATAATCCTTTCAAACCAGCACATTACACCCTCTAGATCCTAAAAAAAAAAAGACATTTTTCCCATAAATGAAAAATCCACTGCTGACACCATATTCAGTGGTGAAATAGTGAAAGCTTCCCCTTTAAGATCAAGAACAAGACAATGATGTCCACTGTCACCACTAATTCAACACATACTGGAAGTTGTACTGAGAGAAAGAAATAATAGTTATCCAAGATAGAAAGGAAAGAGCAAAATGTTTGCTATTTGCCAATGACATGATCTTATATAAAGAAAATCCTGAAAAATCCACAATGCAGATACTTAAACTAATGAACAAATTCAGGAAACTGGCACAGTGTGAGATCAATAACCAAAAATCAGTAGAATCTCCATACAGTTAGAAGTAGAAGTAAAGAACGATATTCCATTTACAATAGCAACTGAAAGAATCAAATATCCAGGAACAAATCTGACCAAGGGTGGAGTGAATGTTTACACAGAAAACTACAAAATATTTTTATAAGGAACCAAACAAGATATAAATAAATGCAGGGACATTTCATGTTTATGTTTTAAGAGACTAAAATTAAAGGAATTCTATCTATGGGAGTGTGGAGCTATTTACCCCAGAACAGCTTATTCTTAGCCTTAATCCATCCTTGTCTATGTAACCTCTCATAAGTAGGAAATTTTGATAAAAGTAAATTATGTTAAGATGTGGCCCAGAATAGTTACTAATCCTATTATAAGTGACTTTTATAAGCATCATGGAATTTAGACACATAGAAGAGAAAGCAACAGGAAGAAGCTGAATGTTAACAGAATCCAGAAGAGAAAGGGAGAAGCCAGGAGAGACTACCATGTGCATTGCCATGCGTCAAAAAGCCCAAAGACCAAGGATCACCATCAGCCAGACACAGAATGTTACAGTGTTCTAGGAGAAAACATTGCCTTGATGTTGCCTTGATTTTGGACTTCCCCTAGACTCTGAACTATAAACCAATAAATTCACACTGTTTAAGTTATCTCATTGCATAATATTTGCTTTCACAATAAGGAAACTAAAAAATCCACTGCTTTTTGGATTCATTACAAAAATGGTTGAGAGATTCATTACAATTACAATTCAAAATTCCACCAGTAGTCTTAGAAAACAACTTTTAATAATTGATACCACATCTAAAAAGAATGTAATGAGGACATAGAAAACCTGAGCACAACATTAACCAATTAGACCTAACAGACATAAATAGAACTTACCACACAATAACAGCAGAATACATCTTCTTTTCAGGTACACAGAGAATCATTTTTTAATTATAGACCACAAATTATGCCATAAATCAGATCTTAATCAATTTTAAAATATTGAAATCATATAATGTATCTTCTCAGGCCACTGTGGGAATAAAGTTACAGATTAATATCCTAGAAGGAAAACTGAAAAATTGACAAATGTGGAAATTTAAAAACACATTATTAAACAACCAATGAGGCAAAGAAGAAATTACAAAGGAAATTAGGAAATATCTTGAGATGAACAAAGATGAAAACATAACACACCAAAACTTATGGGATGCAGCAAAGGCAATATTCTAGAGGCCTACATTAAAAAAGAAGAACATAAATCAATAAGCTAACTTTACAAGTAAAGAATCTAATTATAAAAGAGAAGTAAGCTAAACTGAATGTTAACAGAATGAAGGAAATAGTAAATACTAGACCAACAACAAATACAATAAAGGATATAAAAACATTAGAGAACATCAACAAATAAAAAGTTGGTTTTCTGAAAGAACAATGAAATTGACAAACTTTAGCCTGACTGACAAAGACACAGAGAGAGAGGACATAAATAACAAAAATCAGGAATTAAATTGTGGGCATTACTAATTACCTTACAGAAATAGAAAGTATTATAAGAGGGTACTATGAACAATGATTAACAACAAATTATAACTACTTGTATGAGATTTCAAACATTTCTGGAAACATAAAAGTTACCTAATATGATGCAAGAAGAAATAGAAAACTTCAACATACCTATAATGAGTAAAGTGATTGATCTTGTAATTAAAACCTCTTAACAAAGAAACAACCAGGATTGGATGGTTTGAATATTAAATTCTGCTAAATATTGAAAGAAGACTTTACACAGACTTTCACCTCTTCCAAAAATTAGAAGAGGAGGGATTGCCTCCTAACTCATTCTTTAAAACCAGCATTACCCTGACACCATAGCCAGATAAAGACAGCACAAGAAAAGGAAATTATATACCGATATCTCTTATGAAGATAGATGTAAAAATCATTAGCAAAATACTAGCAAATTGCATCCAAAAATATAAGAGGATTATACATTATGACCAAGTGGGATTTATTCCAAGAATGAAAGGGTAATTCAACATAAGAAAACAATTCAGTGTAAAACCACTCACTAATAGAATGAAGAAGAGAAAAAAACTCATATGACCACCTTAGTTGATAAAGAAAAGGCTTTTGACAACATCCAATATCCTTTCAGGATAAAAACATGCAGAAATCTACAAATAGAAGGAAACTTTCTCCACATGATAAAGGGCATATATGAAAAACCCACAGCAATTAATTTATTTAATGGTGAAACACTGAAAGCTTTCCCCCTAAGATCAGGAACAAGGCAAAGATGCCCATTGACACCAGTGTTATTCAACATTGTACTGAAAGGTTTAGTCAGAGCAATCGAAAAGAGAAAATAAAATGCATCCACAAAGGATGCATATGCATCCTTGCAAAGGAGGAAGTAAAACTTTACCTTTTAACAGATGGCATAATCCTACATATAGAAAATCCCAAGGAATTCACAAGAAAGCTACTAGAACTAATAAATAAATTCATGGAAGTTATAGAATACCAAGCAAAACCACAGAATTGAGCAGTGTTTCTCTACACATGTAATGAAAAATATAAAAAAAGAAATCAAGAGTACAATTTCATTCACAATAGAATCCAAAAGCATAAAGTACCTAGGAATAAATTTAATTGAGAAGTGAAAGACTTGTGCATTGAAAACTATGAAATGTCTCTGAAAGAAATTAAAGAAGATCTAAATAAATGGAAAAGTATCCCATGTTCATATGGCAATACAGCTTAAAGCAATCTGCAATTTCAATGCATTCCCTATCAAAATTCTAGCAGCCTTTTTGTGCAAATGGAGCATCTGACATCCAAATTCATATGTTCTTGAAGAAGAAGAATAAGTTGTAAGACTCACACTTCTTCCTTTCTTCAACCTTATTACAAATCTATAGTCATTAAAACAGTGTGATGCCTACATGGCATAAAAATAGGCATGTAGATCAATGGAATAAAGTTCACAGTCCAGAAATAAGCCCACACATCTATGGCAAGTTGATTTTTAGTAATAACTCCAAGTCCATTCAATGGAGAAAGAATAGTTTCCTCAACAAATGGTTCTGGGACCACTTTAGATGTGGAATATGTACTCCTATCTCTTGCAATATATAAAAATTAATTCCAAATGGATCAATGAAACAAATATCAGAGATCATACTATAAAAGTTTTACAAGAAAACATAGTGAACTATCTTCAGGACCTTTTAATAGACAACAGTTTTTTAGCTCTTACATGAAAATGCAAGCAATAAAAGGAAAAAAATAAACAAATGGATTTCATAAAAATTAAACTTGTGCATCAAAGGATCTTATCAAGAAAGTGAAAAAGATTCCCTATAGAATTGGAGAAAATATTTAGAAATCTTATATGCAATAAGGATTTAATATCCAGAATATATAAAAAGCTTCCACAACTCAACATAAAGTCAAAGGACCCAATTAAGAAAAAATGGGCCAAGGATTTTATAGACACTTCACTTAAAAAGACATTAAAATGGCCAATAAGTATATGGAAAAGATGCTCAACATCATTAGCCATTTCATAAGTGCAAATTAAAACTAAAAGATGCTCCTTCACACCCCCCTATGATGGATACTGTTTAAAAATCTGGGCTAAAATCTTAGTAAGGATTCAGAGAAATAAAAACCATTATGCTTTGTTGGTAGGAATGTAAAATGGTACACTGCTATGGAAAACAGTTTGGCAGTTCCTAAGAAAATTAAACACAGAATTCGTACATGACCCAGCAATTCCACTCCTAGGTATGTACCTAAAAGAATTGAAAGCAGGGACTCAGACAGACATTTGTGTACCAGTGTTCATCACAGCATTATTCACAATATCCAAAAGATGGAAGCAAGCCAAATGTCCATCATCAAATGAATGGATAAAAAGGTGCTTTCTCTGTACAATGGAATGTTATTCAGTTGCAAAATGAAAGGAAGTACTGTTATACATTTCAGCATAAATGAACCTTGAAGACTTCATGTTGAGTGAAATCAGCCAGACATAAAGGAACAAATATTGCTTGATTTCTCTCATATGAAGTGCTGAGAATAAGCAAATTCATAGAAAGAGAAAGCAGATTAGTAGTTACCAGAGGTGGCAGGAGTAGGAAATAGGGAATTATAGCTAATTGAATGTAAGTTTTGGTTGGAATGATGACAATAGTATGTATATTGAGTGTGATGAAAATTGCACAGTATTTTCAATCTACTTAATAGCAAAGAATTGTTCACCTCAAAAAAGTTAAAATTATTTTTATGTCTATTTTACCACAATTAAAAATAAAAAAAAATTAAAATAAAAAAATAGGGTGGTATATGGGAATGCTGTGCTTTAGACATAATTTTTCTGTAAACTTGCAATTCTCTAATTAAAATTAAAAACTGGTTAAGACAGTCATCATTCTTTCCATGAATCATTCTCTTTGACACATAGAATTTACACTGAGTAAGTCTGTGTGTAAGACTGTTCATGACTTCATAGATATCACAAGCAGTACTTTTCTAAACATGTATGTAATGGTCTATTATTTTTTTCTCTTTGCTTGGTCTCTTATGGGCTATAGAACACCTTTTCCATAAATCCTTTTCTTGCTGCAACAAACCTATTTTGGGGAATTTCATAAAGTTGTTTTTATGGTTTCTCTTCTTTTGACCTATTTAAGGTCGTTACCCTTCTCATCAAGATTCCAGAGTACAAACAAAAGGAATATTCTCTAATTAACGTAGAAAAGGAATTTACTGAAAAGATATCAAGAAAATATCTATAAGATCAACAAGAAAGCTGAGTGAGCTGACTGAGGTGGGATTTGCAGAAGGTCAGCCACAGAAGAGAGGGGTTTGCCAGGACATGGCCATGGCCTCTGAGCCTCTCTATTGCCTTGCAGGACATTGCTGGGCTCTCTCTGCCATTCCAAGGACTTCAAAGAACTGTAGTCCTTCCAGATAGTTGTTATTTATTTTTTAAAATGTATTAAAGAAGTTGTAAATTTACAGAAAAATAATGCAGAAAATAGTGAGTCCCCATATATTTTCCCTATTAACACCTGCATTAGACTGGTACATTTGTTACACGTGATGAAAGAATGTTATTACAAGTGTACTTTTAACTACAATCTATAGCTTACATCAGGGTTCTCGGTTCATGTTGTACAGTCCTATGGTTTACTTTTTTAAATTTTATTCTAGTAACACATACAATCTAAAATCTTCCCTTTCAACCATTCAAATACATGATTCAGTGCTGGTTGTTCTAGTATCACCACCACCCATTATCAAACCTTTTCTATCAACCCATTAACTTATTTTCCTAATGTGCTAACTTATCTTGTTTGTCTAATGCATGTCTTTATTGTATTCTCACCAGATAATCTCAAAAGGACTCCAGCCTATCATTATTTTTTTTACAAATGTATTGGCTTGAATGGGAGCCTGTGCTTGATCATGTTTATACCATGTATGAAATTAAATGTTAAGGCCAACTCTTAGTTTTTGGTTGATGCTCACAACTCTGAGCTGCTATTTTCTATGACAGAACACACTTCCCAAAGTTCCCTACTGCTAAAACTTAGTAAGGAAAATAAAGCACAATGAATAAGCAATTACTTGGTATAAGAAGGCAAAGAAATAAAATATGAAATTTTTGTCAGCCACATCCTCTCAGCTGAATCTTTTGGCAAAAGGCCATTGAGTGACTAAGCCTTTTGTAAATTAGGTTAAGGAATATGCATTTTTTAAATATGGGATTCTGAATAAAAACTAATTAAGATTTAAGAATCTCTGTTTCAGGTTTTGGCTTTCCATCATGGTGCAAAAATAAATACCAACACTGAAATTAAAAGTTAAATATCTTATTTCTTAGACTTTGGAGGGCTGCTTTGAGTTTCAGGTTCTAAATTAGTGGCCTCAGCTGGTATGAGTGTCAATGTGACTGAGTTCTTGCTACTGGTAGGCAACATGAATTGATATTTTTCTCTGGCAAATATCAAAATAATCTTAAAACTGCTATATATTACAGAACGAGGCACAGACCCCTAAGAATGAAGTGGGCTAGAAATAGAAATTCAAATTAATTTTCTTTCATTTTATGCTCATTTAGTATTTGATAGAGCTTGGTCATCTAACTCAAAAAATTTGATGGACTTTATTCTGTGCCAATTATTTATAAATAAACAACATGTTTATTTATAAATAATTGGCCGCAAATATTTTGAATTTATAAGAAAACTTCTATTATTAAAATGCATTATATTTGTATATAAATTATGTATATTATTCACAATTTAGACTTAGTGAGTTCTGCAGGTCAAAGTCTTCTAGGAACTCTCTATGTGGACTAGGGTAGCACTTTGCTGTCAATCTCCCAGAAATTCAGATCAGAGGTCCTTCCTTTGCTTGTGGGATTAAAAATGTCTGGTATTCTAGGGGTGCATGGGTAGTTCAGTGGTTAGAATGCCCACCCTTCATGCAGGTGACCTGGGTTTGATTCCCAGACCATGCAACCTAAAAAAATAAAAATGTCTGGTACTTTTATTGCAGTTTAAGTTGTTTGCCCATCCCTCCATGGATAAGCCAAAGAACAGCTCAAGGAATAAAAATAATTTCAAGCGATTTATTCAGTGTTCAATTTTCTCAACTGGTTGGAGAATCTGAGAGAAAGACTTTGAGGTTGCTTCTTTGGGCCCGGACCCAGTTCTTGCAGAGCATGGGCAAGAGACACAATGAGACCAAAAAACACACCAGGCACAGAAGTGGACATGGGTTTATTGAGATTTACAAACAGGAGAAATTTTCCTGTGATGGCCAGCTGGATGCTTAACACTCCACAGAAGGAAAAGAAATGCATGAAGCAATATATGAATTCAGAACAAAGACATTCCATATAGCATGAGGACATCTGGTCTCTAGTATAGTCATCAGAGGGCCTACACCTGATGTTTAACGAAGGTTAGTGTTTAAGACCAAGATACAATCAATGCCATTTTTTACATCCATAATTACATTTCTCCCACTCTGGGGAGATTGTTTACTTTATTGGTGTTTGCTCTTGGCTAAAGCAGGTCCATTATAAGCTTTTAGGAGGGGGCCTAAGCATCAGGCTCCCGCATTTCATTTTTAATGGGTTGCTATAAATGTTACCATGGAGGGAAAGAAAAATAGATAATTATGCACTGGCAGTGAGTTACATGGATCTGTTACCTACTTACAATTCTTTTCATCTTTCATTTAAAGGTCATAAAATTCATAGTTAATTTTACCTTGAATAGATATTCCATCCTGAAGAGAAAGACATTGTACGTATGTCCCTTTCTTTTAAAAAATATGGAGATAATAAAACATTCATATTTTTTATAAACTTAACTTGGAGTCACCTTCAAATATTGCTTTTTTTTTCAAAATAGAAAAGAACGATTGCTTAATGTTTCCTTATCCAGGATATTCACATTCTTACGCAACTATTTCCATTGCATACATCATCCTTGCCACAAGTATAAACCTTCTAAGTTTACTTTAATATTTCTTATCTCATTTAAAATGAAATATAGTGCCATAGAAAGTTGCCGGAAAAATTAAGCAGAAGCTGCTTTTCTAATTTCACAGGAGGATAGAAAAACTAGCAAATATATGAGTTGAAATTATTAGTGCATGAAGCACAGAAGTGATACTGATCGCTGACAGACATCCGATTTCACACTACTACAATACATTCTTTGGTAAATTTAATGGAAGAAAGAACAAACCAACCAGGAGCAATCTAACACAGTCAAGCAAACATCTGTTTAATACATGCTGGTTCCTTAGAAAATACTAATAATAATTCTGCCTGTTAAGTTTTGCAATGTCAAGAGATAACCTGATTATGTTCCTGTGGGTCATCACTGTTTTCTGCAGAAATAGAATGCCTAAGGGTTACTACAGGCTAATAGACATGGCACAACAAATTACACGCTGCATCATACCGTCTGCCAAACCTCAGAATTCGGAGAACACCGCAGCACTGCAGATAAAAACATCTTATGATTCTGAGTACCTTAAAGAAGACAGGTATTTTCTGATCTACTATCTGGAATTATTTTTATGGTACTGAAGATAAAGTACACGTGACAGGGTGAGAGTGTCAACAAAATCCTAATTAAGGGAGGAATCCAAAAGCCCAGCCCTGAACAGCTCATAAATCTAGCAGAAGAGAATCTCAATTCAGCTAGTAGCATTTGTTCTATTCTCACTTTTAATTAGCATCAAGGAGTTTAATTAGAAGTATAGCATATGAGAATCACAGGCAATGCAACAGCTAGAAGGGACCAAAATTTCCTCGTCCAGCTGCTTCATTTTCCCCAGTAATTCAGGGAGAATGTAGAGAAGAGAAGTAACTATTAGGGGCTAGAATGCAGAGAGTCTCAGATGGAAACATGCATGTTTGTAGGCCAACATGTAAAAATCGGCACAAACATAGAAAAATTCATTAAATTTATCTTTCTTTTATTTGAGGATTGGCTTCTTCCAGCAGTTTGTGGTGCTATGCATATTGTGCAGGGAAATTACATGAATGTCACAGATTTTTATGAGGATGCTATGTTTTCTGTGTCTTCTCAAAGTCTCTATAAAATATGGGGCAGCACAGCCAAATGATTGTATTATAGTTTGTTTATTCATTCATTTGCTTAATCATTCAATACACTATTTTGAGGAACAACCATGCATCAGATACTATGCTGCATAGGAAATAAACTGTGCAGGAAGAAAGAAAGCATGAAAATCTTTTGCACCAGAGGAAAAACATTTAGATTTAGGCAATATCTAGGTACCTTATTACATGTACCATTATACTCAGATCTCCATCATACAATGAAGTTCCTCACTACAACTGCTGACATGACACCATTTATAAGGCAAAATACTCTTACACAGAGTACACTAATTCAGGAATTAGGCATTCTAGATTCTAAATCTGGTTCTGTTAGATTAGCTGAGTCAAACAATAATCTTAGAATCAGGTCATTTACCTTTCACGAAATTGATTAAATTGTGCAATTTTTATACTTTTAAAACATCAATATTTATTGTTTTGAAGTGTTTAATGAGTTTATTTATAAAGGAAGTAGGAGAGCCAAAGTGATGTGGAAGCACTTGGGAGTGTGAAGTCCTTAAGGAGAGACTTCTTATATGACTTCTCAGGGTTTTCAGATATGTATCTTTTCCCTGACTAGTTTCTGTGTCCATCTGTTTTGTCCTTCACCATGAGGGTATATGTTGAATGGTGTGCTAAGGGATCTTTTGAGTTCAATTTCAGTTAATTGAAATGTATTCAATTAAATCAAATGATGTCTTGGATGAGAAGGTACCCATAAGAACTGATTTCATATGAATTTTTCAAATGGAAAATTAAATGCATTAGGGTAGACTTTAAACCAGGTAGAAAGAAGTCAGACTTGAAAGCAATTCCTTACGTACTGCTAATATTTCGAACTTACAATGCAAAAGCAAAGATGTAATTGTCTTTCATAATACAGAATGAGTCAATTAAACCAAATTTATTATGTCTTGCGCTTGCCACTCTACTCAACATTGTGATAGAGATAATAATCATTATCATTTATGTGATACAGACAATAATAACTGTCGCCATTTGTGTGCATTTACTGTTTGAGGCACCATTTTATAGTAATTATGTGTACTAACTCATTTAATCTTTGCAGCTTTATGAGTCTACAATGATGTTAGTAGATATATTCAAAACAGCGTGGAATTGTGGAGAAAATACCCATTCAACTATCAGATGATTTGGGAAATTCTACTCAATGTATTTGGTGTATCTCTAGAAGTAGAATGGATGGATTTTTGGAGTAATTAGAAGAAAATGATCATAATAATAAATTAATCAATATAATTATTTTAAAGACAAAGCCATAAAGTGTCTATGTTAGAAATGGATGATTTGAATGTCACATCAGCTGTTTTGACGATTATGTTAATTTAATGCAATGATGACAATATTAGAAGCAAAAGAAGAGATATTCATATTGACAAAGAAAATAAATAAAAGAGGCACTTTTGTTTCTAGATTGGATTGTGAAAAGAACTTGTAGATCTATGATAACAACAAAAAATGGAAATATAGGAAAGAAGCACATGTTCTTTACTATGAATACATTCCCACCTTAAAAGTGTAAGTCAGCTATTTAGAGGTATGAAAATAATTCAGGAAAAATAGTAGTGAATAAAAGTTTACAATACAAGTATTGAGAAAAATATTTTGCAGAGGGATAATGCTTAAGTGATCTATTTTTTTTAAATCATAGATTACCTTAAAAGAATCTATAACTTAGCCTAATTTATTTAAAAATCTGAGGGAAGAACAAATTATCATTCATTAAAAGCTGAATTAACATCACAAAATTTATAGGAGAGTGAATTGAGGAATATCTCCTTCTTGAAGAGCACAAAATAAGAGGATAGTTTTCTCCATTAAAAAACAATCTAACAATGTTTGCTTGGGCGGCACATAGACTAAAATTGGAATGATACAGAGAAGATTAGCATGGCCCCTGTGCAAGGATGATATACAAATTTGTGAAGCGTTCCACATTTAAAAAACAAACAAACAAAAATAACAATCTAACAGAAACACAACAATGATAAGAAAAAAGAATGCAAAGGAAGGATAATAATAATATTCTATTATTATTACAATAATAAATGATTAAAATTTATTATTGAATAGGTATATTTTTACCTAACGTTAAAAGGCAAACATATCAAATTCTAAATTAGTGTTGACTAAAGCTTTTCAAAATAATTTTAATGCTAAAATTCACGTTCAAAATCTTCAAAATCATTTACAAATGCAGTACAGATGTGATTGAAGTATGTCAAACGAGACAAATGTAGACAAATTAATTTGTCAATAGTGGCTTTGGTTGCCATTGCTTTCAGAGCATAGAAAAAATAGCTCCCATAATTATTATATTTTACATACAATGGAAAATTGGTTAAAATCTTTAAGTCTTGAGAAGATACAAATTTTAAATTGTACCACATGAGTTGATATTACTTACCTCGCATTCCCTTCTCCATTTTCACCATAAAACTTTTTGATAAAGGGAACATCAGAAGTTATTCAGTTGTACTTGAATAATGAACTGTCAGAAGAAAGAGTACATAGGGATAAACAGCTTGCTTGTCAGTTTGATCTTTTTCCATCTGGTTTTAAAATCTGAGAAATTTATTTTTAAATGCAAAAAACAGTAGTTGCATAAAATATTATTTTTCTCTGTTGTTCTAAAGTGAATGCTGAAAAATATTATACTCCATGGTGAGATGAGAAACAAGCCATAATGTGGCCCACATAATGAAAACTGCTGGCAGCAGCAACAGCAAAGGAAAAGCTGCTCCAGTCATGAACAGGTAGAATGAAATAAAAAGGTTTTACTCATGCGTGGGTCATCTTACCTTGTTCTTCATCACCATTTTGAATGAAGCAAACTATACCACTCCTGAAAAGCTGTATGGGATCTTCGTATCTAACAGAGAAAAAAAACTAATAGGTCTAGGATTCCAGAGGGCATACCTATTTGAAACAGGAGAAAAATTGAAAATTATTTACTACCTAAACCAAGCCATCACTATATCTTCCCTGGACTAATTTAAAAGTTTTAAGGTATCCCAGCTTCTACTCTTGTCTTCTTAAAACTAATTGTGAAAGTAGTTGTCAAAGTAATCTATTAAAATTGGAAATCACATCAACTTCCTCTTTTGCTTTTGACTTTCCAATGTTTTTTTGCTGGATCCTCAGAAAGCCCATAAGTAAACTGGTGTATGCCTTTCTCTGTGACCTTCTCTTTTGGTCCTCTCTTCCTTGCCCACTATGCAGAAAGCCACACTGACTGTCTTAGAGTCCTGGACTTCATCATACTCATTCACATCAGGATCCTATCTCCCAGAGGGTATTTGCATGTTTGTTTCCTATTTTTTTTTTTTAATGGTTTTCCTTATTCTATTTTGTCTTCAACTGATGACATCTTGTCAAAAATAGCTTAGCTTAAATGCCACCACTTCAGAGAGGCATTTCCTGCCCAAACAATCAGAAGTATCATTCGGGCATCCTCATGTTATTTCCCCATTTTAGCTCTCTGCATTAAGATTAGCACTCTCTGAGAGTATATTATTTGCTTATTTGTTGTAAGTATTAGTCAATTTTGTTGCAATAATTAACATATTCAAATTAAAATGGCTAATAACTTTATTTCTCCTTCAATTAATGTATGCTTCTGGAGGCTGCAGTTTTGTTCCAGGCTTATTACACTCTGTGACAGTCTGCAGATAGGCTATAGCTCTGTCCTACAGGGCTTTTGACTTTTTTTTTTTTTTTGGTTCTAGGCACCAATTTGAAACAGAAATCTGTATCAGTGTGTTTCTCCAAATCAACAGAAGCAACAGTATATGTTTATATGTATATATACATATGACTGTGATTTTTAAAAAAAAATTGGGTCACATACCAAGGAGCTGGCAAGCCCAAAATCCATACGGCAGACCATAATCTGTAAACTCTGGTAAAGGTGATGTTGAATTCCTGAATGCAAATTCCCCAGAGGAAGCTGGCAGGATGGAAATCCCAGCAAGAGTAGATGTTGAAGTCTTAATGCACGAAATCTTCTGACTTCTGGAACCCTCAGTTCTTGCCGTTAAAACCTCCCACTTATTGAATGAAGTCCTTTCACATTATGGAGAGGAATCTCTTTTACTTAGATAAAACTGATTATAGATGATAATCCCATCTATGAAATATCTCCATCTAAACAACTAGGTCAGTATTTGACCAAACAACTGGACACTCTAACCCAGCCAAGTTGACACATCAAATTGACCATCACATGCTCCCTATATGGGTATGTGTATTTTTGTGAAATCACTTAAAACTGCTGCTTGAACATGGTGTATTTCACTCCATCATATACATTGCCTAGAACAAGTCACGTGGCCAAGACCAAAGTCAATGGGGTGATGAGATGTATCACACCACTGGGGTATAAGGGCAAGTCACATGGCAATAATTGAGGCTGCAGAGTTTTCTTAAAAAGAGAAAAAGAATGGAAAATTGCAAACAATAATACAATCTATCACATTATGGTTTTATCCACATGAGAAAAAAATCCACTGAAGCAGGGGAACTTTCTCTCTAGCTCACCATTCTAACTCTGGAAACTAGCAGTGACAGGCATACATATTTTTGTTAATGGACATTAGTGATGGCAGCACAACTTTGTGAGTATAATTAACAGCACTGAAATAGACTGAGTGTGGTTAAATGAGAAGATGTTAGGTTTGTATATAAGGAACTAGAATAAAAATTAAAAAAAACGAAATCCATGCAACTATGTAACACAGTGAACTTAAATTTAAACCATGAACTATAATTAATGGTACAATTATAAAAATATGTTTTCATCAATTGTGATAAATGTGCCACACCAATATGTAGTGTTAATAAAGGGTGACATATGAAAATGTTGGATTTTATGGATGATTTATCTGTAAACGCACAATTTCTCTAACAAAATACAAATATATAATAGCATTACGTAGTTATATACTATATATTAGTTATATATATCAAGTATAAACATGTATAAATGACTAACATTTAAATTTGCACATGCAAAACTGCTCAAATTATTTTTAAAAATCCACTCTATTCAAAATTTTGTTTCAGTGTCTGGACAATAAGCACGGTAGTAACGGTCACCACAAATTACCAAGGTTTTACTGCTTGTCAGGAACCGTGCCAAACAATTTTTCTGATGTTACCTCACGTATAACTTTCATAACAGTTGTTTTGGGGTTTATTAGTCTTATTTGAGAGGAAAGGAAAACACAATTTAGTCAGGTGTGTACAACTGACAGTGGTATGAAGCAGAACTAAGATTCGAACATAGGTCTGATGAATTAAAATTCACCCCTTATTAACTAATGTCAACTGCTTACCCAGGAAGAAATATTTTAGCTAAATATTTATATTTAGCTAAAGTATATATATATATATGTGTGTGTGTGTGTGTGTGTGTATAAATATTTAATAAAAATACAGATTATTTTTTCTTTGGATGAGTAGGCACAAGGAATCGAACCCAGCTCTCCAACATTAACAGGCGCAAACTCTGCCACTGAGCCACCATCACACCACCTGAAGAGGGAGAATAATGACTATATAACATTGAAAGGAAGAAGAATTCATTATAGGTAACAGCTGGATTGATTGCATTGTTCATGAATGCATTGTCCTCTTACACCATTATACTTGGGAAACTCTACCTGGGGCCAACTAAGTCACCACCTACATTATGTCAGCCTTGCAGCTGCACCAGAAACCTGATGGCCTCTGAATTAAATATGTTTGAGTCAGTGTGCATTTAAGAAAAAAACAAGAAAACAAGAAAAAATAAAGATAGAAAAGGAAGGATTAACACAAAGCATCCACCCCCCTCTTAATTTACAAATCTCATTGCAACATAAAAACATCCGAGCAAAGAGATGAACAAACAAAATGCTGTTATTTTGTTGCCTGGAAATAAGATATGGTATGGCTCATTAAAGATTTAATATTTAAATTCTGTAAAATTAGAGCCAATTCCTTTTCTAGATAAGTTGTAAATGTTTATGTGGTAAACCAGGTTGTCAATATTTTTTATTCATTTTCATTTGCATATACAGAGATAGGCACATGGCTTTTCTTGTGTCTTCCATGTGCTTACATTAATAGTAAATTCACCTATCTAAACTCTCATTTTAACAATTTATTTGTAATATGATTTATCAGGAAAAGTGAAGAGCTTCCCCAAACTCTACTTTTGTGTAGGAATTTGTATTGAAAACACATGTTTCTCTCACTTAAATAATGGGGATTTCATTAAGAGAAATCATAGAGATGTGATGGAGGTGGGCTTCTGATCAAGAATGAAGGTGGACTATGTTTGTTTGCACCATTAGGAATTCTATTAAAATACTCCTTGACTCTCGGTGGAGAAAGAAATCCTTGGTGCAGATGAATGTTTAGTAGTGTAAATCTCATAACATTTGTTAAGTATAAATTACATGGCAAACAATCTCTTGCTGATTTTAATATTTAAATTTTTTTCCCAGCAATTTTTATTCAGATTTTTGTCAGGAAATTGGTCTAGCACTTTTCTAAGAAGTGTCAGTAGTGTTTGTCTGTTTTTTAAAATAATTTCAGTTGTTTATAAATTGGGATCTAAATCCCCATGGACAAGTATGAAGAAATGGAGAAGGAAAACAAACATTTTTGAGTCCCTAATATAGGCAGAACACTTTTGTATAGCCCATATCACTTCATTAAAAAAAATACTCATGGATAGGTATTTTAGCTTCATTTCTTGCAGGTGAGGAAAATGAGGCTCTGAGAAGTTATGTTGTGAGTATACAATAGCACTAGTCTGATCAAGTCTACAAATTTCCTTTTGATGACCATTTCCAGAGACTGAAGAGAAATGGGTGTTAATTATTTTTAGACTTTGGTCCAAATCATCTGAGTCATTAAAACTCAGATTAGTCCAAGGTTGTCATAGACAGAAAGTTGTATATGTCTTATATTGCAGAGAAAATAAATCTCCTATTCTTCCTAGGTTGTAGTAAAAATATATTAGCTCCTTTCATGAAAAAAGTGTGGCAAACAATTAAGTAAAGAAAAGAATTGTGATCTCAGTGTTCAAGCAAATATTTGGACAAATGTTTGATATAATTCAACAACAGGGGACAGAAATGCCCATTAACTTTTCATAACATTTTCCTCTTTATATCAATCTTAATAGACAATAAAGTAAGAAAGCAGAGTAGAATATGAAGAAAAAATGTGACATCCACTCCTCCTTACTGCTGAACGGTGCTGTAGTGAAGTTGTAGTGTTAGGTTTTGTAAGGCTTAAGGTAGAATAAGATAGTCAACAAGACTCTGAAGTCATGCCATGCCAGAATTGCCAAAATGGCATGTAACAGAATGCCAACTCATTTTAGCAGAAAAGCCCTGGCACCTGGATATGTTATGTACAGAGACAGGGAAGAGAACCATCAACAATGCCTGTTACTTGTGTAAAGGACAATCCTTACACTGATGAGTCTTAGGTAGAATATTCTATACCTCTATTACCATGAAAAAATATGTGGGAGGTCAATTAGCAGAACTTAGCAACAGATAGGGAATAGCAAAAGCAAAAGCAATTCTAACGTTTTCGGTTTAGGTAGGCTTGAATAAAGTTTGGTTTCAAAATTTGGCAAATTCATTTTTAAGATAATGAATTGAAATAAATAAGTAGAAACAGTTGAAAACATAGGTTTTTTATCCAGGAACAATAACAAAAAAAAAAACAAAAAAACAAAAACAGATCAAGAACAATTATTTTCAGTTACCTACATGTTGCTGGTAGTTGAGGATGGTGGAGTAGGTTGGATCTCGAATGGATAAATGATAAAAAGATAAGGAAAAATGAACCAAGATAGATTCGAGATTACATATGTGGAGAATAGGAACAAGAAAAAAGTAACACAGGAGAAAAAATGAAAAAGTCAAAGGGCAATACTGTCAATTGAACTTAAGTTCTCAAAGAGAAAGTTTCAAAAAGAAGGTGCTATGTAATCAACAGAATAAGATTCAGCAGAGAATGTCTGACAAGTTATAGATGTTAAAAGGATTTCTATATTAACTGATCTTTGAAAACTTTCAGAAAACAACTTTAGTTAAGTAGAGGAAGAAAAAAACCTCATTGCAAGAGGTTCAGAATGAGTCTAAACTGAGGTGATGAGATAAATAAATTTAGATTTACCTTTGGAAAATATGACAGTGAAATAGAAGAGTAATAAAAGACAAAAAATAGGCTAATAACTTGAGTGATAGCAAGAGTAGTGACTGAAGAAAGCATATCTTTCCGCATATACCTGAGAAAAGTTGTCATTCATGAATGAAGAATCAATGAAGAGGAAAACATATAGAAAGGATACAAAGAAGGAAACAAAAGCCTGAAGCTCAAGGAAAAGCTTTCAAACTGCTGTTGTCAGGAAAGCATTACTAAGCTAACGAAAACATTACTGTAAACTAGTGAAAAGGTAGTTGAAATTTCATAAGTAGAACTTTAAAACATAGTAACTGGCTAATTTTTGTTACTTTCTTAGAGAATAGATAAGGTCAAGTAGAAAAGAATATTTATAGCATGCAAACTGAGGAGTGAGGCAAACGAAACAGGGAACCTGATAATTGCCTGACTGAGATGAATGAGATATCAAGGTGTGGCCTATTCATCAATAAGAACTCTTAGAGTGGCTGAGGATGATACAGGGAAAATAGACAGGAAGAGAACATGTGAGTAAGGGGATAAAATTATCAAGAAAGTCTTAGGCTTTGTCCTTAAATAGGTGGCTCATAAACTTTGGTGTGCTTTGTAATCACTCCAGGGAATTGTTATTCCCCTTGAATTGAGGCTCATTAGGCCACTTACGTTTTGAATATACTCCCTATGAAATCCTAACTAATGCATTCTAAATATGTAGAATCAATATCATATATATATATATATATTTCCAAAATAGAGGGTGCATGGGTGGTTCAGTGGTAAAATGCTCTCCTTCCATGCAGGACACCTGGGTTTGATTCCTGGATCATGCACCCCAAAATAAATAAGTACATTTAAAAAGTGCATGACGTAAACCACCAGACCACCAGTGGGGAAATATTTTTGAAATGAAGTGTAAATAATGCACAAAAAAAGTGTAAAGTGTTTAGAAAGTAGATTTCAGATACTTAAAAGTAAGGGAAAAGGAAATTTTCTAAAAGAATGTGTTTCATATCAGATGTAAAATTTCAACCTTGCATTTTGTGTGTCCTTGAACCAGTCTTCCTATGTGTGATTATCTGAGGTATTTCTATCAATTGTAGCACCCATTAAGTCCTACCGAAGAATGAGATTCTCAAAGATTGGGGTTGAATATTTCTTTGGTGTCTACTGATGCTTAGTATATTGCAGGAACTCAATAGATACTAGCTTAATAGATCTGAAATCACCCATAGTGACTCCAACAAGGAGACGGAAGCTAGTTGGACTACTTTTATTGTGTTTATTACCAGACATATTTCATTTTCCCTGCTACATGAAAAAGCAAAGCTAAATATTATTTCCCTAAGAGAATTAATATTTATATTTCCTACCAATTGCTACTGGTGAGAAAAAATTCAGTTTACAGTTGACATTTTATTGACGTTGTCGTTATTTCTGGAAATAGTCCAGAATAGCCCCTTTGGTTCATACATTTAAGAAAATCATCCGCTCATGATTCTTGGATTACTTATTTGATTCTTGCAAAATTCCCCATATTGCAATATTGATTGTTATGAGACATTAGTTTAAACAAATGAGTGTGATGTATATGTCTCTGGATGAGATTATTTTAATATTAAAAATAATTGTTCATAAAGATGGAGGAGAATTCAGGAGGTATCATGCCCTGATGTTTAAATTTGAGAAGCTAATTTAATATTAGATTAGTATGCAGCAGACTAAAGAGAAAGAAAGCTAGAAGGGATCAAGAAACAGAGGACAGGAGATTGGACAGATCCCTAGATCAAGTCAAGGCTGATTAATTTTAAGAGGTAATGATATCTGGTGTCCAATTTTATAAATTTCTCTTCTACATGTAATTTTCCTATGATATCCTCAGGTGGTTTATTATTACCACTGTTTTCAGGAATGAAGGAAGAGGCTATGTCCATTTTTAAAGGCAAAAGATGGACAAGGAAAACAAAAAGACAAAATTAGAGGGAAAGGAAATAAGTCAGAAATAATGAAGAACAAATTGAGATGTGTAAGTGCCACCTAAAAAAATCTCAGAAACATTTTGGAAAATGGATCCTGATGCAACAGATTGAGGGCTTTATTTATCTAATTTGGACATTAAAAGACAGAGTACATCAAAGCTTTGGATCATGTGGTGTATATGTTTTGTAACATCAGCTGAAACTACCATTTTTAACATGTTGCCACAGACACAATTCATGAACAGAAATTCAAACATGAAGCATTAAAACAATGCTGCCAAAAGTTAAAATCCATTTGACAATTTTTTTATCTTCTATTTTTATTTACCCTGAGTTACTGGTTTCATAGAAACAATCTCTTGTAACATGACTTCTACCTTCCCACTCTAAGTCTCTTCATGTGGCAGAATCCCTAAAATGATACCAACAGAAGAACTTTAGAATTATAACTTTAGTGACTGAAGCAGATTAAAATACGTATAAGAATACATTTCTATTTTGAACATTTCTTAATTGGGATAATACGCCTCTGTAACAAGCTACTAAAATATACTTACTATATACTAAAACTACTAATTAATCATGAAATATGTGTTAGGATGTAATTGTAAGATTTTAGCAACTCAAGCTTTTCAGATAACTTATGCTAATGGGGAAAAAATTCCAGAAGGAAATTTTCTTAGTCATTAGATAATTACACCATTAAAATTTCTTATTTAACTATCAACTGTCTTTGTACATATGTATCTAATCTGTATAGGTTGAATTATGTAACTATAGTCCCATAGGTTTGAACCCACTGTAAAAAGGACATTTTGAATATGCTATTTTTTTTTTTTTGTTAAACTGTGGCAAACTGAATCAGGTTGGGCATTTTACAAAATTTTTATAAAAGAGATTGTGGGTTTACAGAAAAATCAGGCATGAAATACAGGATTCCTATATACTCACCACCAACACTTGCACTGATGTGGAAAATTTGTTACAATTGATGATGTATTGATGATGATCTATTCTTTTAATAGTAGTTACATTTGTTACAATTGATGAAAAATTATTAAAATACTACTCTTAACTACTGTCCACAGATTACATAGGGGTATTTTCCCCCATATTCCCAACACATTATTACTATTATTTTTATGTGTGTCTTTATTTTATTACTCATCTACACATAGCACCAGTTAAAGGGAGTATCAGTCACAAGATCCTCACAACCACGCATCAACAACATAAAGCTATATAGCTATACAATCATTATCAAAATTTGAGGCTGTGGAGTTATAGTTCAACAATTTCAGGTATTTCCTTCAGGCTATTACACTAGAAACTAAAAACATATAACTATATAAAGAGTCAGTAGGGCCATGGTGGCTCAGCAGGCAAGAATGCTCGCCTGCCATGCCAGAGGACCCGGGTTTGCTTCCTGGTGCCTGCCCATGCAAAAAAAAAGAGTCAGTAGACATAATCATTTGTTAAGTCCTTATTTCTCAGTTACAGCTCCTCCTTCTCATTTGATCATCTCTCAATCTTCAGAGATATTTAGGCAATGATGATTCTAACTTCTTCATGCTGAAAGGGGTGTCAATACCTTGAGAGACTGGTACATCTGGGTTTTAGGGCTTATTCTAGCAAAGAGCTATCCAGAGGCTTTAAGGTCCTGAAAAAAAAGTGAACTTAATAAGTAAACATTTATAGAATCTTAGATAGAGTCCAGGGTATTCTTTAGGATTTTCAGGAATACTGTTGTTTGGGGCTTGGTGTATTGTGGCAATTTGCAATATGTGGATAAGTCTGCAGCATAACAGTAACCTCCAGAATGACCTCTTGATTCTATCTGAAACCTCTTAGTCACTGAAACTGTACTATTTTGTTTCATTTCTCTTCTCACTTTCAGTCAAGAAGACATTGCCAATTCCACAATGCCTCCTCTATGGGAGTCACTTCACTCATAGGGGAGAGGTTGGACTTTAATATGAATTAATATGAATTACTGGAGTCCTTTATAAGCAGAAAGAAATTGAAACATAGGGAGAAAAAGCTATGGGAACATACTGAACCAGGAAGAGAAAGGAGAAGACACCACCCTGTGTATCATTATGTGACAGAAAAGCCAAGGACCCAAGGATTACCAGCAACCAACCCCACAACACCATGGTCTCCAGGGAGAAAGGGTTATCTTGTTAAAGACTTGATTTTGAACTTTTCCTAGATTCAAAATCATGAGCCATTAAATTTTCATTGCTATAGCAAATCCATTTATATATTTATTTGAGCAGCTGGGAGTCTAAGAACCTATCTTATCTTTCCCTATGTGTATGTGAATATTAGCATATGTATGTGTATGTATTGATCAAGTTTAAACTATTTGGGATGGAAAACAGAAAATTTTATTACTCAATAAATACTTATGATTTTGTTAATGTAATGATATTATAGTAAATACCAAGAACACTTTGATAGTTAAAGGCATTACTTTTTTTCCTTTATACCTCAAACTACACACAGGTGCACATATCTAAAGTTTTAGGTTTAGAGTTTCTATATAGGGCACAGCAAAGTGTGATGACTCATTCACCATTTTCTAAACACTGGAGGCCTTATTGCCTCTGTTTCTCATATCCAAAATGATTGTAATTCTCCCTTCCCCTCCCATGCCTCCATCCCTTTTTTCTTCCTTCCTTCCTTCCTTCCTTCCTTCCTTCCTTCCTTCCTTCCTTCCTTCCTTCCTTCCTTCCTTCCTTCCTTCCTTCCTTCCTACCTTCCTTCCTTCTCTCTTTATTTCCTTTTCTCCTTTTGGTTTCTTCCAAATTGACTTGCATGGCTTGCAGAATAGCAGAACCTGATGGAGATAAGCAAATATTTGTTCCGGATGGTTTAGTTTTCTTAAAGAGAGTTACACAAATTCATCGTATCTCAGAACTAGCATACCTTTCTCAGATATAAATTGCTACTTTAACATCTCTAATCTTTCCCTTCATCCAGAAAAGAGTTAATTTCATACCTGCTCACAATTCCCTCAGGGAACTCTGTGACAGCTAAGCCACATATTCTTTGCTCAGATCTATATATTGTGTTTTTCTCATCTCAATGTTCACTTCCCCTATAATTGTCATTTCAAAATGGATAGCATATCATAAAAGACACAGGTAAAATGAAAAGAAAGAAAAAGGTTACCTGGATAGTGTTTAAAAAATCTTTTAGCTCTCTTCATTTTCTTTTTGCTTTTGGTATATTAAAATGCTCAGAAATTCTTGTTAAATACATTTGTATTTCATCACACCAGGGTGTTAGGATGGCCTTTTTTTTAATCTCATGGGTAATTTTTTACAGGCTGAGGTTGCACTGAAAACTAAAGCAACAGCTGCTGTATTGTCTAAGTAGGCATTTTGAGATTTAGTGATTTGGACCACAGAAAATATCTGGCTGTGTGAATTGCAGGAGAGCAAGTAGTTCTTGACTGTCTTTAAAAAAGGTGTACTAAGTTTATAAAGGTCAATAGTTGTTAAATCTACAGATTTAAGAGTCCCATTTAAATCCAAATTATAAGAGGGTTTGGTTGTAACTATCTACTGTATTTAGCTGCAGATAATAGCAATATTGCATTTATTCAAAATTGCAAACAATACCGTCAAATGTAACTTACTAACAATTTAACATATGATCATGTGCTATTAAACCATGCTATGAAATGCAAAGAAAAATTTTATTTATCAGTATTTTTCATCATGTAAAGACAATACAATGCAACAGTGGAATAAAGTATTCAAAAATATGTTCTCTGGAGCTAAAATGTAAGGATTTAAATTCTGGCTTTACCAGTATTTAGATTACTAAATCTTTCAATGTCTTTGTTTGGACAAGTTACTAAAACTTTGTGTGTCTCAATCTTCTAGCCTATAACCAATCTATCTAACCTATGATCTACTGAGGGTAGATTATAAAGTTAGCATCAGAATTTGGTGCATGTTTCTTGAGTGTTTGGAACAGAATCCAGAACATAATTAAAGTTACATAAAATTTAAGCTGCATAATTTTTTTCAACCTAATTCCTAAAATGTACAAATATAACTGCATAAAAAGGGTATTAAACAAGACATGAAAGGGAATTGAAACACACTAATATTGTTGTGAAGATCTGCTCAAATTTCTGACTGGCCTTACAGTCATAAGTGGTCTGTGGAATTTTGTTTAATGTGTTCTATTTTCTATTGTAACATTTTAACATGGTTCCTTATTCAAGTATCTAGTTACCATAAACTGTCACACCTTTATTTAAGTAACCTCATCAAAAGGTCCTACTTGCAATGGTTTCACATCTACAGGCATGGATTAAATTTTGTGCAGTACATGAAGTTTCCAACACCACACCGAGAGTGACTATAATTGAATGATCTGACCCCTTAACTGAAATGTAAATTTTGTGGTGTCCACTGCCCACCTTAAAAACTATCTGCAGGCCCAAGTATTTTCAATGGATTTATAATACAGCACTGTTTCCTGTTGGGCAAAGATATTTTCATTTATTACATATTTAGGTGGTTGTGTATATATGCAAATTAGGTAATTGGTACCCTTCTGCCTGACTCTGGCAATTTATGCCATTGCTTGTGGAGATTTATAGATATAATAAAGGTTAATACATTAAATTAAAATACACATTTATTTTGATTTTTTTGAGGGATATAAAATGTCTGCTTCAGAACTCAAAGAAAGTGAAACTAAAACACTTAGAAAATAATCTGAAGTATAGATTAGATGGAATTACTGCCTCCTATGGTGCAGTATTATGTCTGTTTATTTTCTACCTTTAGTTGTTTGATTCCTTTGTGAAAATAGTGAAACAATAGGCCTACACAGCAATCAACTTTTTAAGAAATAAATTATTTTGTAAACAACTAGTAATTAACTTGTATCTAGACCAATATCTCTGAAAATAAGTTAGAAATTATTTATACAGAGGGGGTTAGGGAGGATACTTTTGCTACATTTTTTTCTTAGAAAAAACTCTGCATTGCTTCCCTAAATATTAGTTGAATCTGTTCTTATGTAGGTGGAGATTAATTGCAGCCTTATCCAGTAACCTCTTTTTCTCATCTATTTCAGTGTATATGTCAATTTGAAAGAAGTATTATGAAAAAAGCACTTTACTGGGGGATCTGTAAAACACAATGAAACATTATAAAATACCAAAATAAGAACCAAAAATAATTCCCTGTACATTGTTGATTGTAAAAGGAAATATTATATTATGATGATGCGTAAATTATATCTAATGCTTATAATTGTATGAATGGGAAATTAATTTTTTAGTTTGATTTTTCTATAGGTAGCTAACTCAAATTTTATTTCTAAAATTCTTTTTGTAACTTTATTCAATCTGTTTATCTGTCAGAGTAAAATGAACTAGGCAGCTATAATATAGCACATCTTAAGTTATTTTTTTTATTTTCTCAGTGTAAATGTAGGACATGATTATTTTATTAAAAATACCAAAAAAATTCAACAAAAATATCAATGACTAATGTTCTACTAAGTAGATATAATTATTCTCAAAATTTATGATGTTAACCTTAAGACAGTGGTCATTAGAATGCTAATATAACTGCATATCAAAGCAAATTGTTATTTTAATGTAGTATATTCACCGGGATATCTATATCTATAATGGGGATATCTGAAAATCAATTCCAATGTTCTAGTCATTCTGATTGCGGATAATGAAGGTGTCCTTCAGATTTCTCCATGTCAAGTGGGTACAATAATACCCACTGTCAAGAACCATAAAAGTTATGATATCATACAGTGCTTGCAAACTAGCTGGTTATCCTATCATAGTTTCATGGATTCTACAAGAATGCATAATATTCTTGGGTCAGAGATGAACTAATCATTACTCATGGCAAATAATATGCAGAATATCATTTTTTGACAATTTCTTGTGACCAGTTTCCCAGGGTATGGAAAGATGTTGAGATGACATCTAATACAGCAGGTTGTATGTGGGAACAGAGGGCTGAGTCATTCACCAAGTCTTTGTTAAACATGAAGGCATGCAGCTGCTTGCATGACCTGGGTCAGTTAGTGTTTAAGCTAACCTCCCTACAGAAGGAGAAATATGCAGGTTGTTAATGACTGTAAGACCCTTCTCTGCATAGGATGTTAACCTATACCCTCTCTTCTTCCTGAAGTCCTTGTAATGTCATTATGATTACTGAGAGATCAGTGTCTATCATAGTAGAATTACCTCCTATCACTCACTTAATAGGTATTCTATGAGGATTGAGTTAATATATATATAAAGATGGCCAGACAGAGTCTTCCAGAATAAGCATGCAATGAGTATTATTATTATTAGCCAAATCATTCAGCAAACATTCTCTGAATGTCTATGTAGTACATGGCAATCTAATAAGCACTGAGGACAAAATATTACTAAACCATTTCTGGACACTCACTACATGGAACATGTACCATAAGGAGGAAACCTGGATTGCAATCAAATCACATAAATAATTTAAAAGTGATTGAAGACAACCAGCACTGACCATATATTACAAGGACAATGATCTAGTTTTTGGTGTCCTGGAAAGAAGGCTTTCCCTAAGGAAATTAATACTTGACTTGAGATTTGAAACACAAACTGAAGTTAAGTAGACAAATGGTATTGAAAGTGAAGAACATTCCAAGTATAGGGATCAAAAGTCCATTAGGTTGGAAGGAACGCGTTAGCCTCAACAACTAACGAAGATAGAATTAGCTTGAGAGTAGAGAACATAGATAAGAGTCATAGAGCATGAGGCTGGGAATGGGATTAGCCCAGATCAGGCAAGGCTTTCAAAATCATGTTAGCATTTTGGTCTTCATTCTATGGGCAATGCAATGGTATAAGCAAAAGAAGCTATACTTCTTATTGTACGTCAGATCATCCAGGATTCCAATGCACTTTGTTTTGGTCATGCCATCATTATTCCCCATTATACACATAAAATTGAGTGCATAACAGACCTTGGCTACATCTCTCCCTAGTTGATTCATCCTAGTTGAAGTCATTGTTCACCATGAATAATATAAATACAGTTTTCAGACAAGCTTAAACCTAAGAATTCTGGAGGTAAGAAAGAACTGTGGAGTGTTGATTATTCCCTGGAATTACATGTGAATTTTGTCATCTTAAAACATAAATGAAAGTTAAAATTTCTACTCGGAAATAAGAATTATTTGTGGAAAAGAAATAGAAGACTTTATTTTGGTAAGGTACATGAAAGGAGAAAATCAGTTTTATGAACAGAGTTCCTCTTTTTAAACTTCAGTTGAGAAGTTCAAGAACCATGCAGATTGCAAGCAGTCTGGTTAGCGCTTTGAAACAATTGCTGACTTCAGTAATTGTTGGGCAAGCTAAGGTTTGAATTTCTTTCAAAGTCTCTAGAGGCAGAAGATGTTTTATTATGTTAATTTAGGTCTACAGAGACAATTTCCCCTCATTATCCAAAAGTGAATACTCTAGAGGTATACTAAGGATGGAGTATGGAAAGGGAATACATAATTTTAATAAAATAATAAATACCATAAAATTAACATAGTGAGGGATATACATGATGTCTCTGGAGTAAAATGTGGGAGTTTTTATTTACTATGTAGCATTTTAAGAGCAAAGGAACTCTCACCTAATTTATCATAACCTAAGTCAAAAAAAACAATTTTTAAATGTTTTATTATTCATATTTTAATATCCTTTACCCAGTAATAGCACCGTGTCATGACAGCTAGCCAACTGTTTTCTGAAGCCTTATGCTGCCATAAACCAACACTGTTATGAAGATAAAGAAGGGTTAAGAAACAACTAGAAACCTATGATAAAATTATGAAAGAAGTATTGATGGCATGTTGTTTGGGTTAACATGTCTCCAATAAAGAATTTGGTGGTATCACCAGTTTTGATGAATGGTTGTAGCAACAAAATAACTTGTTTGATGTAATTATCCAGTAGGCAGAAGAAAATGAAAAACAACCAGAAAGCAATATTATAAGAAAATGAGGCTGATAACCTTTTAATACTTCACCCATGTTAGAGTTGTAGTATATATATCTTTTTTTTTTTCTCATGATGTTGTTGGAAAGGGTTCTCTGTAGACTGATAATAAACAATTTAGGGTTTAGAAAAAGTTTCACGAATGACATCCAAAGGTATGTATGTAACTGGCTTCAATGTATTTCTTCTTAAAATATTCATATCCATAAACCAGTTAAATCTGATGTGAATATTTCATTTTTCTCATTCTTTTGCAAAAATGTTAACTAGCAGAGAAGCAGAAGCAAATTCTACATTTATAATAAAATAAATCTTATAGAACAAGAAGAGATAAAACAGTGATAATGTCCATTAAAAAAGCCAGAAAATAAAATATCAAAAATATTGAGCTTATCATATAAAAGACATTCTAGCTACATATTTTAAGACAGTGACCTTAATATTGTCAAGTAAAATAAAATGGACTTTTTCTTTGGGCATTTTGGGGAGGGACCCCTTTCTGAGAGAAGATTTTCCAAAAGATAAAAACAACTGATCTATAGGGACCTTCCAAGAAAATGAAACACTGGAATGTACCCTATAGAATTTTCAATAAGCAAAGCCTGGTGATAAATCAGTTTCATTTCAGTCCAGGAATGATAGCTTATGATATTGGACATATATACTAATAAATACATGTCTGCTTCCCACTTGTAAGACTCCTATGTAAAATAGAAACCTGATGAAAACTGATCAGAATATTTCCTTGCTTGCATCTAAATATGCCTTATGTAAGTTCCCTTTTCCACTCCTTCAGTGAAGCTCCTGTCCACATGAAGTTTCAATGCTGTCCAATTCATGAATCATAAACTTTTCAAACAAACTCTTATATATAGTACCCTATCTATCTATCTATGTATGTGTATGTATATTGTGCATGGTCTTTTTTTGTTTTGTTTTGCTTTGCTTTGCTTTGTTTTACATGGGTAGGCACCGGGAAACGAACCCAGGTCTCCAGCGTAGCAGGTGAGAACTCTGCCACTGAGCCACGGAGTTCAGCCCATATGTATGTCTTTAATACATGCTTGTATGTATATAATCATTTTGAGCTATTGCATTAACTGTCTGTGTGAACTACACACAGGCTGGTGGATATTGTTTGTAAAACAAGCAAGCCTGCTGAGCTTAACCACAGTGAAGGATAAGTCTCTTTAAATCTGCTACTAACAGCATTTTGGTATCTTTTATTAGTGGATATATAAAAATTCCCTTGAATTTTTAAAATCCATCGCTGCTGCTTTCCTTACAAATGTTAGTACAGCAATATTCTGACTGACCTACATTCTCCAGATGGCTTTAATATCGTACAGTTCCCCTTCTTAACAACTAAAAGAATGCATTCAGGCAATGAAATTGGGAGATTCGTCATTTCTTTTCTTCCCAGTACTATGGGCAAAGATTTCCTTTTCCATTCTGGGCAACACTTTCCTGCTTGGGTGAAATAAATCCAATACCCTACATTCCTCACCAGTTAGATAACTACATTAAACAAAGTAGCTTAGTACTTGCTACTGCACTCTGATACACTAATCTGTTCCCTGTGCTGAGGGCTCTACGTTTTCGGAGCACCAAAGGAACTTCGAGGAGTGTGTAGATATCTGTGTAGTGTGTGTGATACTGGCAGGTTACAAGTTAGGACTTTCACCTTCCTTTCTACAAATAAGCTCAACTATGAAAAATCTACCTGACAAAATTTTTATTTCTGAACTCCAATCTCACCTGTTTTCATGGCTTAAGTTTACATTTTCATGAATTTATGGTTTTGTTTTTGTTTGTACAGATAGTACTAGTGATTATGATTTGTGGGCATATATATGCATGTGTGTGTGTGTGTGTGTGCATCTGGAAATAAACAATTGTTGTTCAGTGATTTCAATATTGCCCATAGATCAGAAGCAATCTCTGTTCTCAGTAACCATCACTATTTCTATGGCCTGGCTCCATTGTATGACTGTCTCTTCAGTTCCCAATCTTAGTTCTTCATTGAAAAGTCTCCTTCATCGAATTATTCTGCCATAGATATAACTGATTTCATCATATTTCCTATCCTATGAGTTGTCTGATTCTCACTCTGTAGTTAGTCTCTTAAGGAATCTTTTTCTTCTTGTGTATAGCTGTTCTATTTCAAACCACCTGAAAATCAGAGAAATGCTGATATCTTCGTGAAGTAAGTCAAGAGGAAAAGAGCAGTCAGAAACCCCAGATTTATTTTCATTGCCAAATATTTATCAGACCTTGGGAAACAAGTTACATCATTGTGCCTTGTTTCTCTTATCTGTAAACTGGCATAAGGATGATTGTCTATCTTGTAGTTTGAGTTATGACATTACAAAAAGGAAAAATGCAATGGAAAATGAAAAATGTAGTGAATCTAGTAAACATCTAGAGGGTAATATCAGAGGACAACTTCAAGATTATGGCAGAAAGAACTCTGCAGTGTATTGGGGGACAATTCTCCATGGGTCTCCTGTATTTCTGGACATTTTGGGGAGCAGAGACAGTCATTCCATTTGTCCCAGAGAATCTCTTACTCCATAATGATATAGCATCTCCCTCTGGAGCAAAGAACAGATTTGTTTACTTTCCAGTAAAATATTTCCCTCTGGGGAAAACAAGTCAAACGTACTGCCCATTATAAAATATTTGGGATCCTTAAACATAAAGGTCCTCTCCAAAAACCCATCTCCCTGCATGACCAGGAATCACCTGCCCTTCTTTTTGCAGCATTGTGGGAATTGGAGCTTAGGGAACAATAAAAATGCTTATACTCTGACAACTCCTGGTGCTACAAGTAAAAATACTGTCTTTTATGTCTGACCTATGAGTCTGGAGACCACTGTCCATGCAACTGTGGAAGGCTTATTTAGTAGCTGGTAAGCAGGTTAGACCTCCAGCCTTTCACAGTTTTTAACAGACTGGGACCAAGTAGCCTAAATTCTACTTTATAATTTGCAATCAATATTTCTTTAAATTAGAGCAGCTTTCTCAAACTCATTGAGACTTAGGTTTTCCAAATTGTGGAAATTCTTATTTCTATATTGATATTGAGAAACTGAACTCATACTTTCTAAATTACATCAGGCTTTAAAAGCTCATGATCCTAGAAATGGAATTCTTAGGGCAAGGGATAAGAACAAATGGAGTTATACCAATTGAGTTGTCTTTGCAATGGAGTGGTTTTAATGTCAATTATATGACTTGGTGAATTTGACTAATTCTAATGATTGTATTTTATTTTAAATATCAGAAAGGTTTATTAGAGCTAAAGTTTTCCAATTTCGTACAATTTCTAATAAAAAAGCAAGTCTCAGACTTAATTTTATCAATTAAACAAGCATTTATTCACAAGTTGACACAAAAGAATTCTAACAATTATTCTGTATTTTTTATAAATTTCCAGTTTTCTGCCACTTTGTGTGTGTGTGTGTGTGTGTGTGTGTGTGTTCCACTAACACTTTTCATGGAAGTTGCATTCAAAGAAATTACAATCACATATTAGTGGCAGGATTCATTCCAAAACATTATCAATTTCAAACAGCAAGATATTTCAAACCAGAAGGCAAAAAAAAAAAATGGGAAATGGGAACAATTACAAATAATACTAATAGAAAACATATAGCGAAATGATGTATTTAAACTTAAATAAATCAATGTTAAATGACATTCAATATAAATTGTCTAAAACCACAATTTCAAGTAGAGAATACAAGATTGAATGAAAAAAACAAGAACTAAATGTGCACTGCAAAAAAGAAATCCACTTGAAATATAAAAGCAGAAATGGATTTTATGTAAAAGGCTGATTAAAATAAAATGTACTATTCCAACAGTAATCAATAGAAAGCTGAAATTCTCATGTTAATGTCAGACAAAATAGATTCCAACAAAAGGATACAACTAGGATTTTAAAGATAAAGCAGCATAAGACAATCCGGAAACATAACATCAACCAGAGGACGTAACAATCCTAAAGGCTTATGAACAAAATAACAGTGCATCAAAAAAGATAAAATAAAAATTGACAGACCTGAAATGAGAAATAAACAGATCTATGATTACAGTTGGAGACTTCAACACTTCATTTTCAGTAATTGCTTTAGCAGGTAGTCAGAAAAATAGGGAATAGACTACCAAAACAATACTATCAACAAATTTGATCAATTATAACATTTATAGAATGATCCCTTCAATAGCAGAAGAGTATACATTCCTTTCAAGAGTACACAGAACTTTTACCAGTGTAGACTATATTTTAGCCCATAAATTGTCTCAATACATTTAAATGGATACAAATAAAGTATTTTCTATGATCACTATATGTCAGTCTCTGCAAATTAATTTACAAATACACTTGGAATATTAATAAAAACCCCAACAGTCTTGGTAGGAATTGACGACTATGCTGAATCTAAAATGTATATGGAATTAAAAAGGACATTGAATGCAGGAGACCCAGGTTGGATTCCCAGTGCATTGTCTGTGCAAAAAAAAAAAAAGGACATTGAATAACCAAATTGATCTTTAAAAAGAACGATGTTGGAAGAATTAAACACCTGATTTCAAATTTTGGTATAAAGTTACGGCAATGAAGACAATTTGGTACTCACATACAGAGAGAAAAAGATCAATGGAACAGAACAGGGAACCCAGAAGCAGAGCCATACTTATATGTTCAATTGATTTGGGATAAATGCATCAAAGCAAATTAAATGGTAAATTGATAACCTTTATTTTATTTTTCCATGTTATCATATCTGGCTTTTGTATTAGGGTAATGGTGATAAAATGAGTTTGAATTAATTCATCCTGTTTTATTTTTAGGAAGAGTTTGTAAAGGTGTAGTGTTAAATCGTATTTAAATATGTGTTAGATTGCAGCAGTGAAATTATCCAGTCCTGGCATTTTCTTTGTTGGAAGGTTTTGACTACACGTTCAATTCTCTTTTGAGATTACTCAATATGATTCCTTGCATCATATTTGGTAATTTGTATGGTTTGGGGAATTTTCCCATTTCATTTAGGTTTTCTAATTTATTAACATATAATTGTTCGTAGTACCTTCTTATAATACTTTTTTATTTCTGCAAGTTCAGCAGTAATGTTCCCAATTTCATACCTGAATTTAGTTATTTGTGTCTTCTCTTTCTTTGTCAGTCTGGTTAAAGGTTTGTCAATTTTATTGATCATTTAAAAAAACTAATTTTGGTTTTGTTGATTATCTCTATTACTTATCTATTCCCTATTTCATTTATCTCTGCTCTAATCTTTACTATTTTTTTCTTTCTACTAAGTTTAGGTTTAATTTGCTGTTTTCTAGTTTTGTAAGACATGGATTTAGGTCACTGATTTGTGATTTTTCCTCTTTTTTAATATAGGACTTTAGAGCTATAAATTTCCCCCTGATCACTGCCTTCACTGTATCTCATAAGTTTTTGCATACTGTCTTTTCATTTTCATTCATATCAAAATATTTCCTAATTTGCCTTTAGATTTCTCCTTGGATCCGGTTGTAACAATCGATTTTTTTTTCCTGCCTCAGCATCCATCTAACTTCAGCTAAGCCACTTCTTTTAACACCGACCTTTGGCCTAGTTTATAAGCAGCTTTCCAGCCCTGTGACTTAATCTTCCCAGAACCCAAACTTACATCTGCAGCCACCACCCACAGGACCCACACAATTTACCCCAAACCCATAGTTAGTCCCAAATGATGAACTAACCATCCTCACCAGCCTTGTATCCCCGTCCCTTTCCCTTTTCATACCTGTTTGCCTTAAACTAAACAATCCTAGACTCTTCATGGGAAATCTACTAACCTCCACCTATGAATTACAACAAAAGCACAGGCCTTTTACTTTACTTTTGTGCTCTCCACCTGCTGATTAGCACAAGCCAATAGAGCGTCTGTTGACCAGTTACAACACCACTTATTTTTTCTCATGCATTATGACCCTGGTTTCCCACTGTGTTTCACATGGACTTCCACTGAGACCCCAATTTAAAATCCAACTTAACCAATTTGGAACAGGTGGTGCAGCTTACAGAACATGTTGGTCACAACCATGCAGAATAATACATAATACTTTTGACTATCCTTGGTTTAATAAACAATACTACCTAAGATGGTTCCATGGCATATGTACGTCTGTCTGTACTGCTTTACATTTGCCTCTGTTGAGTTTTGCCTAAGCATCTCAACCCAAATAGGCAGTCCTATAGACCTGGAACCAGAAATAGGCAGTCCTGTAAATCAGGAAACAGAAACAACTAGTCCTAGGATAACATAAGGGGGAAATTGTGGTTTCTAATACTCCCAGAAGAGGAATAATTGGCTTTGGGTGACTCTGATTCTGAATAAAACTGACAATATAACAAGGGTCTTATCGCTGTTTCAACAGTAGGAGTCTACAAAGTAGTAGACAGGCATCTCCTGCCTGAAGCTGTGACTCATGAGTGAGACAACTAGGGTTAAATGTATGTGAGCAGAAAGGGAGAGTGCCAAATCTTGGCAACTGGACTACAGCAGCTCGGAGACTGATATGGGAGACTCCAACCACTTTGTCTGTGAACCATGCATCTGGGTCTTTAACCCACCCATAGTCTGAGGGGCACACCTGTGTGAAACATAATAACTCCCTACAAGCAATGACTCTGCTAGTATCTGTGACTTGTGATCCTTATGTTGCTTCTATCTCTACTGTTGATGATGATCATCACCTGACTCCATCTAACCCCTGATTTGAGGTGGCAAATGAACTATTGGACAAAAATATAAGAGAACCTGAGCATATTGTGCCAACATCCCCATAAGACAACAGAGGAAGTTTCTAAGTTGCTTAAGAAATGTAAGACTCCCATGAAATGTGCACAGGCCCTTCTAAGTGTTCTTGCTTATTAGCATATCAAAGATCTGGTGCCACTACCAAGCTTTTGAAAACACATCCCAACTCTCGTGAGTTCAATTGGGACAACAGAAAGAGAGCGAGAGATGATTACCTAAGAGCCTGGTGAGTGGGAATCACAAAATTTCCCCATTGCCAAAAGAAAGGTCAAGAAGGGCCCAAATGGGGAGCCCAAATTAGAAACTACAACTCAAAATTTGTTTGCTTGGATGTTCATACTTAAATATTTTGTTCAATGGGACAAGGAGAAAGGGTCAGATTGGTTGCTGTGGGTTGCTAGTTGTCACTCTCATCCCCCCCAAAATGAGGCAATTGTCTTGCAGTCCAAGATGCTTCTCCTCTATTGTCTTAAAAAAATGACACACCCATCTATAGAGGGGCTTACTACCAAGGAAGATGCCCACTAGCAAACAATTAAGGAAGCCCGGATTATTACTTAAAAACATTCAGAAAATGCAATAGGCTAATTTCTTTGAGCATTCAGACAGAAGAGGCCCAGAGTTCTTTTCTGGCCCTGGGGACATCCCCTTTGACACCAAGTCATGGAAAATTTTCCTACAGGAAGCTCCTCTTCCCAAATTACTGGCAGTCTTTTTGAACATTCACAGAATGGCTCAAACTAGCCACAAGGCTAGGGATTGGGTATAGCTATTGTTAGGATATGGGGAGACTCACAAAAAGTCACAGATCCTGGCTTATCAGCCCCAAGTAGCCACCCTACAGTGGGCAATCACTTCCTTCTTCTGCAAATAAAAGTCCCAGTCCACCAACTCCCTGGGAGTTGTGACTATTAGAACAATTCTTGTTAAACACTAAAACTTAGTGGTCACTCCCTTTTATCTTAATTTCTCCACTATAGGTATAGATGCTTTAATATGTCACCTGGAGTAAGATCAACTATTTGGTTTCTGTGGTGACTCATTTCAAATGGAACCCCACAGGACTGCTCCTGCCAAAGTGACAAATGCTATAATTTTACCTGAAACAAGATACTGGGGATGCTGACCTGTATTCCAAAATGTCCTCAAATAAGGAGACTTCTTATTATACTCCCCAAATAATACTTCTTTTGGGTTAGTTCTAAAAGCCTCCACCAATGAAGGACAATTGACCATCAATTATACAAACTTAATGTATAAAATCTTGTCCATCAGAGCTCCTAATCCTAATGCTTTCTAATTAATAAAATTCTACCCAGGAAATTGGGCAATGGCTTTACTGTGATTGACTCAGCCAACATATTTTACATAGTACCAGCACCTTCAACAACAACCAGAAAATCATAATGGCTACCACAATGACCTTCACAAAATGGTCTTTATAAAAACTCGTTCTATATTGCTAACATCTGAATAAGGGGCAACTCTAAAAAGTGCCTTTGAGAGGACCTAGCCATACTCATATTTCATTAAAAAAAATGCTGGATATAGGAACCCCATAAAATAAATATGAGTCAATAAACAGAGTGAAACTCAGATGGAAAAAGAAGCAACAGGGAATAACCAGAAGGTGAAGGTCAATGGAATACCAAAAATAAAGCAGAAGACATCACCAATTGAATTGTCATGTGATATAAAAATCAAGGTACCAACCCTAAAGATTGCTGGCCAGCCAAAAATCACCAGCCCTTGGAGGAAATAAGCCTTCTGGCATCTGAAACCATGAGCCAATAAATTTCTGTTGTTAAGCCAACCCATTGATTGTTTGTTTTTCACAGCTAGGGAATGAAAACACGTGTCTTGGTATAGATTGCTTAAAATCTAACCTTCTTGGAGTTCATTGAACTTCCTGGATGTGTATATTCATGTCTTTCATTAGTTTTGGTAAATATTTAGCTATTATTTTTTCAAATATATATATTTTTTACCTCTTTCTTTCTTGTCCTTCTGGAACTCCAATTATATGTACATTAGTATTGTTGATGGTATCTCACAGGTCCCTCAGGCTCTGTTCAATTTTCATCATTATTTTTTTCCTCCTGCTTCTCACTGTTCATAATTTCAATTGTCCTCAAGCTCACTGATGCTTTATTCTGCCTGTTCATATCTGTGTTGAGTACATCTAGTGAGTTTTTTATTTTAATTATGCTAATTTGCAGCTGAGAAATTTCTACTTGGTCCTTTTCAGAATTTATTTTTCCTTATAATATTCAGACAATGTTTTACTAATTTACACTTGTTCTTTGTATATAGAAACTCTGACTTCTTAAACATATTTGAGAATTGATTTAAATAGTCTTTGGTTAATAATTCTAATGTATGATTTTCAAGCAAATTCAGGTGTGGTTTCTAGCAAATTCATTTTTTTTCCCTATGAATGGGCTGTACTTATCTATTTCTTTGTGAGTTTTGTAATTTTTTGTTGAGAATTAGACATTTTGATTATTATCCTGATATAATTCTGAAAATCTAGAAAATCTAGTTATCATACTACTATGGGATTTCTAGGAGTTTTTTAAATTGCTGTTGTTGTTGAGGCCTGGAGTCATTAATCTGTGGCTTTTCTGAACTATGTTTGGTCCTAAACAGCGGAATGGAGAGATAAAAGGGAAAATATAGGCACTGCCTCTTTGAGATTCTTCTGCCATTTTCACTTGAGGGGGATTGACACAATAGCTGCCCTCAGAGCCAATGTTACAGTGATTTGAATTAGCCAAACCAAACTGTGATCATCAGTCATATCTCACATACCTAGATTTTGGAAGACTAGTTCCTTATAGTCCACCATGACACCAGCAAATTGTACCAGGAACCCATATTGCAGTCCTCACTGCTGTCTGCCATCTGGCTAGGGGGTGGAGGATGGTAGCCACTGTATAGAGGGTGAAATTCACTGATATTTACTGCAATTTACCAGCTTCTTCATCCAGGTCTACTAGACTTCAGAGCTCCAAAATACTTATTTCAGAAATTCCTGTAAATTCAATAGTTGTTTTGATGGAGGGACTGATTATAGATTTTCCTGCTCTACTATCTTCCAACAATTTTCTCCCTATGTCATTTTTAAATCCCTTTTTCCCTGTCAATAAATTGGTATTTTCATTATTTATTTTTTATTCACTTTTGAGTATCTGTAAGTCAACTAAGTTTTCTAAAGAGTTAATAATGGACATGGCATATCTGATCACTGTGGCTTTAAATAATCTGTTATTTATTAAAATTTCTTTATAAAAGCACATCAAACACCAAACTAAAATTAAATCAAGAGGAGTGAAGCCTGGGGACTGGTAGCAGATGCCAACTATTCTCCTTAATTATCTAACAGCATATATGCAGAGACAGTCTCCAAGGCAACTAAGACGTGAATTCACAGAAAGACTTGATTTTATGTTGATTGGAGGAAACACCTTGAGTTGTACTAGAAGAAAAAAAGAAGGAAAGAAATGAAGGGAAGGAAGAAGGAAGGAAGAAAGGAAGGAAGGAGGGAAGAAGAAAGGAAGAAAAGAAGGAAAGAAAGTGAGGAAGAAAAGAGAGGGAAGAAAAGACGGGGGAAGGAGGTATCATTCCAAAGAATATGGTAGGGTAATGTATAATAATCATGATCTATAAAAATTACCATTAGCTTAAAGCCCAGTTGAAAGCTGGCGGTTATGCTATTGACACTGGCTCAACTTTAACTAGGATGGCAAAAATGCACACATACATGCATACATATGCTTCTTTGTATGTAGTGGAGTGACTCTTGTTCACTTTGAAGACTCTTCATGGCAATAAGCTCTGGTCTCAGGACATTGACTATTACAGTTTGTGAGATTATGGTGAAGAGGGACTTGGGTCTCTCCACTCTAAGTCTCAATGAGGTGAACAACTACTTCCATCAGTAAGGAATATTGTGATTTTTCCCTATAAAGGCAAGTGAAGTTATATAATTTTCATTTCCTATGCTCAAACCATAGTCAAAGCATAAGGAGCTAAGTCCACTTCGTTTATACAGTGGAGAACTGAAAAGAAAAGGTTATACTGGGACACTATCATTACTTCACTGTGGCAGAGAAAGGGATAAATACAATCTCATGGGAGCACTTTAGACTAGAGATCATTAAAACATCAGTCAGCAAGGTGTCTACATAATCTTCACTTTCACATGGTCCGTATAGTCTGGTACATCCCAAGTCTTTCATCATATTACATAGTGAGATATACACTGTACTAGTTTGAAAGTGTTATGTACCACAAAAAGAGCCATGTTCCTTCAATTCTAATCCAACCTTGTGGGGAAAGATCTATTGTTTGGATGGGAACATTTGATCACATTATTTCCATGGAGATGCAACCTTACCCTTTCAAGATGGACCTTAATTAGTTCATTAAAATCCTTAAAAGAGCCAACACAGCAAACTGAGAGCTAACAAAGATTGCTGAGAGCCGACAGAGGGCAAAAAGATGAAAACAAGACACAGACATTTGGAGAAATTAAGCTGAGAAGATCAAATCCAGAGTCTGTTCCAGAGAAACTAAGTGAGGAACCACAGACACTTGGAGGGCACTGGAATCAGAAGCTGAGAGCAATGGAACCCAAGAAAAAAAGACTAGCAGACATCAGCTACTTGCCTTCTCCACTGAGAGAGGTGTCTCAGATGCTGGCAGCCTTTCTTCTGAGAAGGTATCCACTTGTTCATGCATTAATTTGGACATTTTCATGGCTTTAGAACTGTAAATTTCTAACTTAATAAATCCCCTTTGTAAAATTCAATCCATTTCTTATATATTACATTCTGGCAACTTCAGCAAACTGAAACAAATTTTGACACCAGATAATTAGAATGTTGCAAGGTGCAAATACTGAAATTGCTGGAATTGCTTTACGAATGGATGACGGTAAGATTCTGGAAGAATTGTGAGGAGTTTAATTGAAAAGACCTTTGCTTTGGAGAGATTGTTGGTAGAAATATGGATGCTTAAATACATATTTTAGACTAGAGATCACTAAGGCTTCTGCTGAGGACTTAGACAGAAATAATGCATGTGTCATTGCAAATTGGTAGGAAGGTGATCCTTGTTTAATATGGCAGAGAATTTGACAAAATTGAGTCCTGGTGTTCTATAAAAAGTAGAATTTGAAAGTGAAGAGCTGGTATACTTGGCTGAAGATATTTCCCAAAAAATGTGAAAAATACAGCCTAGCTTATCCTTGCAGTTTATAGTTAAATACAAAAGGACAGGATAGCATCCGGAGTGCAAAGGAACAAGAAATGAATAGTTTAGAAAATTCTGAGCTTTTGGAAAATGAGACCCTAGATACAAGTGCCTCACATGAGGATTTAACCAAACATGGAACCAGTCAACCATTTCAACACAAGCCAGGATTGGAGATAGAGTTACCTGAAAGGATTTGCAGAAAGTCTTATTATCTGATGGTTTTGACCCCTGTATGCTGCATGCCAAGACAACAATTTTTTTGTGAGATCTGTATGAACACAACCACTGCTATTCTATTCTAAAAGGGGCAGAAAAGGGAAAGGTTGAAGGGAAAATGACTTCAAAGACAGAACCATGGAAGTTAAGGTCTGGAGCCAAGAAATCTTGGGCCAGGAGGATGGATCCACTCATGCATGTGGAGAAGGTGAGTTTGCCATGGAAGCAGAGGGAGGGCATTCTGCTTTGTTGCTCGGGAAGAGGACTGCCACCTCAGGCCTCATTCCCCAAGGATTGGGGAGAAGCTGGCTGCCATTCTACTGTTCTGATGGGGTTAAGCATGTGCCCCAAGAGATGACAGAGAGTGAAGCTTCTACCTAGATGCTTGGGAAGGGTGGTACCAAGAACAAATTGATCTCCCCAGTGCTTGTTTATGCTGGAACACTCACCCCAGACTTTGGAGAAATTGGGGCCATTGTAAGTCTTTAGAAAAGGTGGAATTGCTGCTCTCTCAAGCCCTGAGGATGAGTCATTCTCAGACCTTAAAATCTAATGGAGTTTGCCCTGCTGGTTTTCAGAGTTGTTTGGCTCTGGTGACTGTTGTTTTCCTTCCAAGTTCTTTTATGGCAATGGGAATGTTTATCCTATGACTATCACTCCTTTGTATATTGGCAGCAGAAAACTTTCTCTTAGTTTCATAGGTCCACAGTTAGAGGAGAATTTTGCCTTTGGACAGAACATACCTGCAACTGACTTTAATGAGATTTTGTACTGTTTATGGCATTGAATTGTATTTGTATTTTATTGAAATGGTTTAAAGATTTTGTGATATTGTGATGGAATGAATGCATTTTGTGTATATAAAGACCATGTCTTTTGGGGTTCCAGAGGGTGGAATATGCTGGTTTGAAACTGTTATATATTCCATAAAAGCCATGTTCTTTTGATACTGATCCAATCTTGTGGGGGCAGGCCTATTGGTTGGGTGAGACCTTTTGATAAGTTTATTTCCATGGAGATGTGACCTTACCCATTCAAGGTGAGTCTTAATTAGTTTACTGTTGTCCTTAAAAGAGCAAACACAGCAAGCAGAAAGCTGACACTGGGAACTGAGCACCAACCAGAGAGTCAAATGATGAAACCAAGACACAGATATTTGAAAATGCTAAGAAGATCCAATCCAGAGTCTGCCCCAAAGGAGGTAAGTGAAGAACTACAGACACTTGGAATATCATTGGAATCAGAAGCTAGAGCAATGAAACCATAGAAAGAAGGATCAGTTAGACATCAGCCACATGCCTTACCTGCTAACAAAGATGTCTCAGATACCGGCATCCTTTCCTCTGAGAAGATTATCTTCTTGATGCCTTAATTTGGACATTTTCATGGCTTTAGAACAATAAATTTGCAACCTAATAAATCCCCTCCATAAAAACCCAATTCATTTCTGGTATGTTGCATTCTGGCTGCTTTAGCAAACTGAAACATGCTTACTGACTCAGGCATTGTATCTATTGGACTTCTCTGAGTAATAAAACACTCAGAAACTTAGTTGCATTTGTGGAGCCCTTGATTCTGAGTGTTAATAATTTGAGCTGGGTCATCTGAATTCTTCTGTTCATCTTGGCATGTACTCACTCATTTATCTGTGTTCAGCTTCTTTCTGGTCAGTTTGACAGTTCTGTTTTAAGAGGTTGACTGGATGGCAGCTGCGACAAAAGAGGTCACTTGACCTAAGTAGTCTAATTTGAACTTTTTCACATGATGATTAAGTTTTCCAAAACTAGGAAGAAAGTCTGAACGAAATTCACAAAAGTTTTCAAGCCAATGTATGTTAGCATTTGATAATTTTCCATTGGCAGAATTCAGCTACAGGGCCAGTACAAGTTATGGGGAAGGAAATTACACCACCGAAGTGGAAAAAAATTGTGATTATTTTTGCAATCTCTCACCTGGCAATATAATATATTCCCATACCTGCATGGAAAAAATATTTACCCCCTTTTTAGGGCTACCAAAATTCTCACAACATCTGAGATCTTATTATGGGCATCACATCTTGATACAGGTTCTATACCTTCAGGAAAACATATCTGCTTTCCAAATTCTGCATTGGTTCATAGTTCTCACATCTCTGCTATGTTTCTTTCTCTCTTTCATTTGTCATGTTGTATTGCTGTTTATTTGAGTATCTGATTTCATACTAAAATGAGTAAAAGTGGAGTCATTATTTCAAATATTTCTCCATATTCAAATCCGAATTGTCTTTATATAATGGAATTTTATACCAAATTTTGAATGAATGAATGGTTGAATAAGTGAATGAAAGGTGGATAACATGATAATACAAAGTCATTCATTTTTATATATCATCTGATTACAGAAGTGGTAGTTTTACTTAAAAATCGCGAAGAAAATACAGAGTTCCCATATACCCCATCACACAAAATTTTTCGTTTTATTGACAATTTACATTAGTGGAATATCATTATTACAATTCATGAGAGAATTTTATTATAATTATACTATGAAATATAATGCATCTTTATGTTATGCATCACTGTCTGTGTTGTACATTCCTATGTGGGTTTTTTTGTTTTTTTCTTTTTTTTTGCATGGGGAGACACAGGAAATCAAACCCAGGTCTCTGGCATGGCAGGCGAGAATTCTGCCACTGAGCCGCCATTGTATGGCCCATCCTATGATCTTTTAAAATTTATTTTTGTAAAATTTATTTTTGTAAAATATGTACAACAAAAATTACCCTTTTAACCACATTCAAAACATAAATCATTGGTTAATTACATTCCAATGTGCTACCATTAAAACCTTCCAAAATTTTTCTATCATACCAATCAGAAATTCTGTACAAATTAAGCATTGACTCCCCATACTCCATTCCCTCAAAATTTGATAATTTGTATTCTAGTTTCTGTCTCTATAGATGTGTTTATTCCAATTATTTCATACCAGTTAGATCATGCAATTGTTATTTTTTCTATCTGGCTTATTTCATTCATCATGACACTCCCTTTATCCAGTGTATGGATTGATAAGTAAGAAAATAAGGACAATAAAAATAAATAAATATTAGGGGGGATAAGGAATATGGGATGTTTTGAGTGTTCTTTTTTATTCTAATTTTTATTTTTTTGGAGTAATGACTATATTCAAAAAAATACTGTGGTGATGAATGCACAACCATATGATGATATTGTGAACCACTGATTAGACACTTTGGATGATTATATGATATGTGAATATATCTCAATAAAGTTGCATAAAATATATTTAAAAAAATTGCAAACAGACATGAAGATTTATTTCTGAAGTCTCAATTTGATTCTATTGGTCTATGTGTCTCTACTTGTGCTATTAACATGGTTTGATTACCATAGCATTGTAATAAGATTTATTATCAGAAACTATATGTCCTACAACTTCATTCTTTAACAAGTTGGTTTTGGTTATTTCAGGACACTTATTTCACACATTCCATGTGAATTTAAAGACTGTTTTTTCTACTTCCGTAAAATAGGCTATTGAAATTTTGATTGGGAATATATAAAATTTGCAAATGATTTTGGGTAGAATTGACAACAATATTTCTTCTTTTGATCCATGAATGTGGGATGTTTTTCAACTTATTTTGGTCTTCTTTAAATTTATTTGAGTAGTATTTTGTAGTATACCATGTATAAGCCCTTTACATTGTCAGTAGATATTTTATTCTCTTAGCTGCCATATTAAGTGGAATATTTTTCTTGATTTTCTCTTCAGATTGTGCATTACCAGTGCATTAAAAAAAGCACTGATTTTGTATGTTCATCTGGTATTCCACAACTTTGCTAATTTTGCTTATCAGCTCTATTTGCTTTGTTAAGGAATTTTTCAGGGTTTTCAATGCAGAGGATTATGTCATATGAAAACAGGAAAATTTTATTCCATCCTTTCTACCTTGGATGTCTTTTACTTCTTTTTTTTACAAAATTGCTCTGGCTAGAATTTCCAGTACAATAGTGAGTCAGAGGTGTGACAGTGGGTATCCTTGTCTTGTTCCTAATCTTTGAGGGGAAGCTTTCAGTCATCCACCATTGAGTATTGTGCCAGTTTGAAAATATTATGTACCTCAGAAAATCCACGTTTTAATCCTGATTTAACTTGTGGAGGCAGCTGTTTCTTCTAATTCTGATTCAATACTGTAGGTTGGAATCTTTTGATTAGATTATCCTAAGGAGATGTGATATACCCAGTTGTGGGTGTGACCTTTGATTAGATGGAGCTCTGACTCTACTGATTCCAGGTGGGTCTTAATTAGTTTACTGGAATCCATTAAAAGAGGAAATATATTGGAGAAAGCTCAGAGCCAACTTGACACAGATGTTAGGAGACGTTTGGGAAAGAGCCAGAAATAATAGAAGCCTCAGAGCGGACAGAGCAGAGCCAACATAGCAGAGCTGACACAGATGCCACCACGTGGAAAAACTTGGAGCCCAGCAGATGTTGTTGTGTGCCTTCCCATGAAATGTTAAGCAAGCCAGAATCTGGAGTGAGCCAAGGGGAACCAAGAGATGAAAACTAGCCCTGGAGAAGCAAAGTGAAGAGCCCCCACAGGAACAGAGGCCAAAAGCAACAGAGACTAGGAGCAAAGGGCCAGCAGATGCCAGCCACATTACTTCCCAGCTGAGAAAGCTGTTCCAGACTCATCAGCCTTTCTTGAATTAAGGTATCTTTCCTTGAATGCCTTAGTTTGGACTTTGAACTATTAAATTCCCCTTTTTAAAAGCCATTCCAGTTGTGGTTTATCATATTCTGGCAGCTTGCAAACTAACACAAGTATGATGTTGTTTGTGAATTTTTCTTATATTCCCTTTAGCATCTTGAGGAAGTTTTTCATATATTCCTAGTTTTCCAAGTGTTTTTATAAAGAAATGGTGCAGGGTTTCTCAAATGCTTTTTATGTGACAGTTGAATCATCATTTTTTTTTTTGTTCTTTTAATGTAGTGCCTTATGTTATTCAATTTTCTTATATTGAGCCATTTTTGCATAACTGGGATAAATCCAACTTGATCATGTTGCATAATTATTTTAGTGTACCAATGGAATGGGTTTGCTAGTATTTTGTTAAGGATATTCAGATCTATTTTCATGAGGCATATTGGTTTGTAATTTTATTTTCTTGTGGTATCTTTATATGACTTTGATATTGAGGTGATGTTGGCCTCATGGAATGTGATAGGGAGTGTTCTTCTTATTCAAGTTTTTGGAAAGTTTAATATTAATTATTTTTGTAATTTTTAGTGAAATTCATCAGTGAAGTATTTGGTCCTAAGCATCATTTTTTTAGGAGATTTTTGATGATGATTCAGTCCCTTTCTTTGACATTGTTCTGTTGAGAACTTCTGCTTCTTGAGTCAGTGTATGTAGCCTGTTTGTTTCTAGGTACTTGTTGATTTCACCTAGGTTATTTTGTATGTTGCTGTATTACGTTTTTCATAGTAATCTCTCATATTTCTTTTGATTTTTCTGGGATCCTATTCAGATTTTAGCTATTTATACCTTTTTGCTTTTCTTCTTTGCCAGTCTACCTAAAGGCATGCCAATTTTATTGATCTTTTCAAAGAAACAACTTTTGGTTTCATTGTTTCTCCTTACTGTCATTTAGTCTCTATTTCATTTACAGCTGCTATAATCTTTGCTATTTTCTTCATTCAGATAGATTTAGGTTTAGATTGTTCCTTTCCTAGATCCTCTATTTGGGAGGTTAGGTCTCTGATTTGAGATCTTTCTTCTTTTTTTATTGCATGGGCAGGCACCGGAAATCGAACCCGAGTCTCCGGCATGGCAGGTGAATACTCTGTCACTGAGCCACCAGGGCCTGCCTCTTTCTTCCTTTTTAATGTAAGCATTTAGAACTATATATTTCCCTCTGAGCCCTGCCTTTGTTGCATCATAAATTTTAGTATGTTGTCTTTTCCTTTTCCTTCATCCCAAGATTTATCTTAATTTCCTTTGTGATTTCTTCTTTGACCCACTGAAGAATGTTTTTATTTAACTTCCACATATTGGGAATTTTTCCTAATTCTCTCTGATATTGATTTCTACCCCATTACATTGCAGTAGAAGATAAATTGTATCACTTTAATATTTTTTAATTTATTGAAGCTTGTTTTATGACCTAATATGTCGTCTATCTTGGGGAAACATTCATGTGCATTAGAGAAGAACGTGTGTTCTGCTGTTGTTTAAAGTGTTCTATGTAAGTTTGTTAGATCTATTTGTTATATAATATCACTTGTCTTTTCTTGGTTGCTCTCCTGTCTATATGTTCTACTTATTATTGGGAGTGGCATTTTGAAGTCTCCTACTTTTAATACAGAATTATCTATTTTCCTTTCAAATTGCTAAATATTTACTTCCTATATAGCTTTTACTTTAAGTACATATAGGTGCATATATACTTTAAAATATTATTTCTTCTTGTTGAATTGACCCCTTTATGAGTATATAGGAACCATCTTTGTTCCTAGTAACAGGTTTGATTTTTTTGTATGCTATATCGCCAGGGCCACATTTCATTCTTTCTTCATGTGAGTATCCCATTATTGCAGCACCATTCGTTGAATTTTTGTTTGTTTGTTTTTTTCTTTTTTTGTTTTACTTGTTTGTTTGTTTTGGGGACGTGCATGGCTGTCAATCAAACCTGGGTCTCCCACATGGCAGGCTTTCTGCTCCTTAGCCTAAGTCATTTCAATTTTATTTTTTCCTTTGGTGATTCTTGAATGAACTACTTACCAGATGTTGGCAAATTAACCCTTCACGTAAAATAGTTGTGCTAGATAACCTCTAAATGTGTTTAAACAAAAACTAAATATTGTGTTTAATAAAAGGTACTAATACTGACTATATATATGTAACTCTGAGCAAGTTACATTGCTCCCTTGAGCCTCAATTTCCTCACATGGGCAATGACTTCAGTATTACCTACAGACTTGAGTTGTATGACAATAATATAAAATAAAATCATGCATGGATTACCTGAAATGAAATATCTTAATGGAGAGTGCAGTACTTGGCATACAAAATAATACTGAGTAAATTTTAGTATAAGTTCACTTCCTTTTCAGAAGTATAGTAAGAGGAATATAGATAGCAGTAAAATTAGAGCATAAACATTATATAAACAAAAAACGATTATTATGGAATACTGGAAAATAAGAGGCATAGTATTTTTTAAAAATTATCCACTTCAAATCAAATGAAGGAAACTAAATGATAAAAATTAAAAATCAAGAACAATTTACCTTATAGCAAGTATCTGAACGACAGTACAAACCTTAAAGATTAGATTGCTTTTCCTATTCTATTAACCACCCAGAACTTGATACTGAAAAATAAATCAGCAGTTCATGGTCAATTGATAACATTATTTCTTCTGCATTTGATTTTGAAACTAGACTATTTGCTTTTCACTTCAAATAGTTACTGAATTGTAAGGAATATTGCTGTTATAATTACCATTAATCATCTCCCATTATCTCTCAACTCCCTTCTAAATAACATTATTCCTCTTATAAGACATTCCATTACAAATACATTTTTTGCATTAAATTTTAGAGGTCATCACGTTTAGTTTGTTAAACCCTTTCCATCCCTACCCTTAGTTGTTAATCCTAACCTCCCACCAATGGAAATAAGGCATTCAAAATATCTGAGACAATGAAATAGCATTAAACATTTCCTAATTCTCATTAAGAATTGTATGCAACAAAACAATAAATAGAAAATACATATGGCTGTATCCTGAAAATATGCTTGCTGTTTTGATATGATGCAGATATGTTTGTTATTATGGAACATATAAGCATACTGGATTATATCAAAACTGATAGCAGACTATGACCTTAATTGTCTTCCTGGTTCTTTTTAAAGATTGTTTAAGAAACTACAATCTAAACATTCCTTTTCATTTGTATATACTCTTCTCTTTAAACTTTCACTTTATTTAAGGCACTGGATTTTTTTAAGCGCAGTTAATTTACACATCAAACAGCTTGATCTAACTCTTAGGGATAGTTTATCATACCCTGACTTATTGTTTCATCTCCCTTAATGTGCTCTAAAAACAACTGGCTTTTTATTTAGCATAATAAGCAATGTTTCTAAAGCTGTAAAGAAGAAGAAAAAAAAATTACAAGCAAAACCAAAATCAGATTTCTTCTTTCATATGTATTATTTTAAGTAATTTGCCTCTTGACTATAAAACGTTCCTTTGGTCAATGGGTGCAGATGAAAAATATACTATTCCTTTTCATTTTAAAGAATGCAATTAGACCAAACATAATCTTCATATGTCTACCCCTACTTTTCACAATGTACCATTTGCCCTGATTAAAAGAGATAGGAATTACAAAGTTGACTTCTGGAGATTTCTCAATTCCTTCTATGCATATTTGGAAGAAATGAAACAACAATTATGCTTGTTTTGCTCAGTGAAATTTGTATTTGGGACAAAGACCAGGATATTAGGCTCTATAAAAATAATTAAAATTTTCAAAAAGCATTGTCAAATAAGTATTCATTTCTTTCTTTAATGATATCTGTTAACATAAACTTATAAACTAATTGATCAGTTTGTATTTGCTGGTATAAGAATCATAAGGTACACATGTGATTGTATGTGTGACTATGTGTATGTATGAGAGAGAGAAAGAGAGAAAATTTCCTATTCATAGTAAATCACCAAGCACAATCGAAAATATATAAAGAAAAATCTAATGGTATAAAACAGAATAAACAAAATCAACAATCATTTAATGGTGCTTCTTCATATGATTTTTTTTTTTGTATGCTTCAAGTTGGGGTCACATTTCCTTCTTTTTCCATGTGAGTATTCCATTCTTGAAGCACCATTTGTTGAATTTTTGCTTATTTGGCTTTTTGTTTGCTTGCTTGTTTGTTGTTTTTGGGGGGCGAGGAAGTATATGGGTCAGGAATCAAACCTGGGTCTTCCGTGTGGCAGGTGAGAATTCTACCACTGAAATACCCTCATACCCCCCTTCATATGATTTTCATGGACACCTCTGACAAAGACTTGAAAAGGTTGAGATTGTCTCAGAGATTATTGAAAACATCATTTCCATCTTAAGAGAAAAAGCATTAATCAAAACGAAATTCACGCATAACTTATGAAAACAGATCTTAAATTAAAAAGGACGACCTTTAACTTATCAACACTGCCCCTTAATTTGTCCCATGTGGTGCCATTAATGAACTACAGGACACTTCAGAAGCAAAGTTGCTTTGAATACTTGAACACTGAGTATTATTTGAGTCTTATACCAGAGTAGTTAAATTTCAAATGAACTGTTTGTTCTGTTTGCTGGGATACAAGTGACTTTTAATTATCCATCGGGATCTCTCAAGGTCAAGATACAGCTTTTATCTATATCTTAACTAATAGATCCTAGAGTCAATTTCTGGCAACCTCTATTTGTAATTATGAGTCTATACAAAAGTATCCTACTGCCAGCTCTCAACTTCCTTTTGGCTCAAACCGTACAAAATCATCAGGGAAAACATATAATGGTTTTCATCCCAATTTTTAATGCTTTCTTGCCAAGCTGAGAACACTCAAAAATAGTCTTCCTACACACTTCCTGATAACAATGGACCTTTTTATGACTGGATTTCATGATTAAAACAATTAAAAACTGAACTGCTAAGATGTAGCAGAAAAATCAATTGTTTAAACAAAGGATCTTCGAGGAAAAAAAAGAGATTTCTTAGGAAAGCAAACAATTTTAAACTTAAGGCTGTTTTCAATTTAAAAATTGGAACATGACTTTTTGATGATGCTCAGAGAAATACCTTATCAGGATGATTTATTTTTGCAATGACTATTGAACCAGCTATTAGCATTTCACATTTATTGGCAAACACTTCGTGAGTTTGTACTACATAGAATTTCTCTTTCTGTGCACAGCCCATTTCTCTACTTCCTTTTCACTTCAACATGTTTGTTGATCTTCTTCAACAGAAGTTCTAAGCAGAAGATAATCAACTTAATAAATTTCATGAATAGCAAAACAACACCAGGGCTTGCTTTGCCAGAGTATTGCTGAAGCCAATTTGTGAATGCACTTGTTAGTATTCTTAGTACAGCCTCAAAACTCCTGGTTTTGAACGTTCTTAATAATAATTCCATCTTTCATGTGAGTAATACTTTCGATGCACAGTCTCATTATAGCCTTAACAATCACTGAAGCAGGTGAACCAAAGTCCACAGTTCCTATTGTGATTTTTCAAGAAAAATTGTGTAAAAACTTTGAAATGGACAAAACAACCCACAACATTGAATGTCTCATCCAGTACGCCCTCTAGATTTTCAAATTCTGTAAGGTGCTACATCTCTTACTGTCTCTGGGTGTTTACACCTGTAAGTTTTAGGAAAAAATTGGTAACACTCCCAGTGATACATGGCCGTAGAAATGCTAATGAGTTTTACACAGTGGATACTATTATTATTTTTCTATGGACATTGACCACTTCATTTCATTGCAGTTCATGTGATGTTATTTCATTTATTTCAATGTTCCTGAAGGCCTGTTTATATATGACTTCTTTTTATTCTCCCTTGACCAAATAGTAGACATCTTACTGATTCCCTTATTAATTAACGGTAGCATTTATTTTCTATTACTGCATAACAACTGCCACAAATAGAGCAACTTTAAAACAACACACACAATTGTTATTATCTCACAATTTCATTGTGTCAGGAGTCTGGGGTCAGCATAGCTGGGCCCTTTGTTCACAGTCTCCCAAAGCTGTCTTCCACGTGGAGCTCAAGATGTGATCTCATTCAAGGATCAGGGTCTTCTTCCAAGCTCACTGTTAGCATCATTCAGTTCCTTGTGGTTCAGGAATTAGACCCTCAGCTCCTATAGGCCCCCTGTTGTTCCATGCTGGGTTTCCTTCTCCACAACATGGCAGTTTGCCTCTTCAAGGCCAACAGGAAATTATCTCTGTTGCTTTGAATCTCTTTTACTTCCTCCATCTCAGACCTCTAGGCTTTAAAAGGCAATGTGGAACTTAAAGTGAACAGTTTTAAGATTCAACTAATCAGAGTTCTAGTAATACAAAATAAAGACAATGAGAATGAGCTATATTAAAAGAGATAATGACTGAAAATTTTGAAGAATTCTTAAATGCATACTTGCACTAGAAATTTCAATGAATTCCTTTGAAGTAGAAAGGAAAACACATCATTTCACATAATTTATCACTAAGGTAAGCTGTAAAACACTGAAGAATATGAGATGATTTGAATTGCAGCCAATAATAAAAGATAAATTAACTCCAAAGAATGACAAGTAGATTTTAAAGTAATTTCTCTGTAAAAACAATGGAAGCCAGAAAACAATGGGAAAATATCTTCAAAGAGTTGAAGAAATATTCCTGGCATGCTGCAACTTTACACCAACCAAAATTATCTTTAAAAATTAGAGTGAAATAAACAATAGCCAAGAAAGATTAACCCTTGCAAACCCTCATTAAAAGAAATGCTAAAGGACTTAGGCAGAAGGAAAATGATTCCTAACATAGACTGAAACACAAGAGGCAGGAGTGAACAACAACAGAAAAAGTAAATATATGAGTAACTCAGAAACAACTGGCAATATAAATTTTAAAAAACATGTAATTTTGGATTAGTGGTAAAAATAGGCCACAACTAAAATACTGACAACAAAAGAATATAAGCTGAAATGTCTACATAAGATTTAAACATTCCAAGATCCTTATATTATTATGAAGGAAGCTAAAGATATGAAATACTATTAAAATGTATGTTTCTAAAAGTAGCAATAATAACACCTCCCATGATAGATACAGTACATGTAACATGTAAACAAGTAAAGGAAAATAAAATAGGAGGAGAAAGGAAGAAAATTAAAAACATCAAATGAACCTAAAAGAAGTCAGAAAAAGAAAAGACAAAATGGGCAAACAAAAAATATGTAATATAGTAATGGAAACAAATGAAACAAATGTAAATGGAGTAAACTCTCTAATTAACTAAAATGTTATAAAACAGATACGAAAACATGCTAGTTAAATGAGATACACCTAAAAATGATTGAAAGGCAAAGTCTGGAAAACATTTTTTTATGAATTAATTAAAACAATAATTAGGTATCTATATTAATAACTGATAGCATAGTTATAATGCAAAAGAAAACATTAGGGCACATAATACACTTATGATATGAACACAACCTATGTTTTCTCTCTTAACAGCTATTCTTATCTATAATTTATGCATAGCTAGCAACTAAATACAGAATATTCTTTGATAATCAGGACATAGATCAACTGAAAAAAGTACCTATACACATAAAATATGCTGACTGTACTTACATGATTGTGTGTATTGGCATATATATATACATATACACATACATAAATATGATTATACATGTATAAACACACACACATATTTCCTCATAGTAATTCATTTTGATAATCTGTTTGGCAGCCAAAGAAACTATTATTACTCAAGAATCAGCTTAAAAATTATTTCCTATATAAAGCATTTCCTGACACCCTGAGAAACTTATGTGCTCCTTTTTTGTGTGTTTTCAGTGTGCTTTGTACCGATTTTCATTATAGAAATATCCGTGATACATTTCATTCAGTTGTTTGCAGGCCTATATTATCCCTAAGATACAACCTTTTATAATATGAGATTATCTTTTTAGCTTCATTTTTTTCTAAAGGACTAAATTTTGTTATTGAAAACATTAGGACAATACTCAATAACCATATATGAGGAGTCACATGTTTCTGATCAATCAATACTGTCTTAAATAGAAAACTGAACATTTGAATATGATCTCACAAGTATAATGTCCTGGGCTATTCTAGGTAAGAGTGAACTATATGTGAATTACTATTTTTTTATTTTATTTTATTTATTTATTTTTTACATGGGGAGGCACCAGGAATCGAACCCGGGTCCTCTGGCATGGCAGGCAAGCATTCTTGCCTGCTGAGCCACTGTGGCCTGCCCTGTGAATTACTATTTTTGTTAATTAATAGCATATGGTTGCAAATAGAACAAATGGGAAGTACGATCAGCATGAAACATTCCTAATATATCACACAAAACATTATTCAATGATTAGCTCCATTTTTGAAACTTAAGGCTTGTTCCCAGCATAATATCCACTCAATAATAACTGTTAAATAAACTAATGCCTAAACTCTAGTATTCAGTGAAGTTCTGATGTAAGCATCCACTTCTCACCCACTGATGCGCGACTGAATTTCTTTAGTCAACAGAATAAGTTCATTTTACATTACTTCTGGGATCTTATTTGGATTTGGATTTTATCTGTTGGTCAGTGGTATGGCTGTGCAGATTCAAGAGGAAGTATGTGTTTGAAATGGTAGCTAAGACTGAAACCTAGCAGCCTGGATTTCTAAGATGAGCTTTCTGCTACAGGTGTAGATGAGGCAGCATGCATGATGGAAATTTACTAAGACTCTGAAGTCAGTTCAGGTTTGAATTCTGTCACATTAGATGAGTGACTTAAGGAATAATTTAACCCCTCTGTTTTATATTCCTAAGGCTGCCATAATAAAGTACCACAAACCTGGTGACTTAAAACAACAGAAATGTCTTTTCTCATAGCTCTGGAGTCTAGAAGTTTGAAATCAAGATATCTGTAGGGCCATGCTCCCTCTAAAGTCTTTTGGAAAACAATGTGTCCCATGTTCCTCCTGGCTTCTGGTGGCAGCTTGCCAAGAGTCCATGGCATTCTCGTCTCAGTCATCACGTGGCATTCTCCCCTTTGTCTTCGCCCATGTACAATTTCCTCTCTTTTAAGGACACAAGTCCTAATGAGCTAGGGACCAGCCTAAGCCAGTTTGGCCTCATCTAAACTAATAATGTCTTCAAAGATCCTTTTTCCAGGCAGGATTGCATTCATGAGACAGAGACTTGGGGCTGGGATTTGAACATATCTTTTTTTATGGGAAAGAAGTTGCACAATTAATCTATAGTGCCTATTTCAGTTATCTCATCCATAAAAGTGGGAATACAAAAGCAACTACCACAAATTGTTGTGAAAATAAATTAATGTATATGTCTATGTGTATTCCTATAGATACAGATATCTAAACATAGAAATATATGTAGATATGCATATGGATGATATAGATATATAGATACATAGATACAGTTACATAGATACAGATAAATAGATATAGAAATGTGTATATACATAGATGCCAACACACCTGTGCACTTACACCCAGCCTGGGATATTTTGTAAGTGTCTGCTTTTATTATTATTGTTATTCAATGTTTAAATATTTTTTTCAATGTTTAAATATTTTTAATGAAACCATTTGGCAAATCTGAGTTTTAATCTTTTGTTTTTCATATTGCTGGTTCTGATGGTTTACTTGCTGTATGCTACTCTGCAATGAGATATTTTAAACTGCTTTCAAGGTTCATACATTCAGCTTCAATTTATGCATTTGCTCATAGATTGTTCTTCAGTTTGCTCCTTCCTCTAATAGATGCTATCCAATACTAGCTCCTGCTTTTTTACCCCAGGAAGGCTGAGCTTTTCTCTAACCATATCTCAAGCTCAAGTCAAGGTGATTTACATAATTAGTCATTAATAAAAGAGCAACCTTTCAAATTTAAGGTAAATTACATTTGAGGTCAGCCAAAATGTATATATAATTAAGTCAACCCATATTAATAGAACATGCCCCACATCTAGCTCTGCTTTGAAGCCAGGGTCAGCTGAAAATGTAAAATCAGAAAATAAGTACACAGAGAAAAATGTAGAGTGCCCTGGGAAGTACATTTAAAATAAATGCTAAGGAAAATGGTCATTTTTCCTTCTATTTCAAAACTATATATCTCCCCAAAGAACAACAGGAGCACTATGCCATGTGTGAATAACACAGTGTAGTTTTGCATCATGTTGTACTTATGATTTTAAGAGCAGGTGGAATTTATTTTCATTAAATTTGTAGCTATAATGAACTATTAAAATTCCTTAAAACTCAATAAAGAAATGTTCTAGGACTCGTAGACTTCATTAAGAGTAAGAAGAGGTATTATTTTATTCATTTGTTTTGTTTATAAATTCACAAGATCCTTTAGCTCAAAAGTTCAAATAGGCTCCAGAAAAATTAGAGATACAGTGTGTATGCATGAAATACAAATGTTACACATACACGCGTTTATTACACCTATTATACATCCAGCCTGTCTACACCTAAAGGAAAAACTTTTACAAGGGCAGAAATTCTGATTTCAAAGGCAAATGAAGCAGATATCAATTAATTTCTTGGCTTCAAAAATCATTTTTGCCATTTAAACTTGCATTAGTGAATTAAAACTACAGACTTCCAGAACAAATTGTTTGAAACTTAAATCTCCTTTAAAATATGTTCAGATGTTAGTTTCCAAATTTTAACTTCAATGTACTGAGAAGTGTTTTTGAGTCATTCATTATTTGTGTTTTTTTTTTTTAAGTTTCATCTTAATAAAATACAGCAATAGTGAGGGCATGAAATAGAAGCAATGTCTACGATTTACAGAAATCATTTTGTCAAGGTGAACCAAGAATGCACAGAATATCAAACAAGATTTCATAAGAAAATCGTTCTCAAATTTAGGAATAGGTCCTCTTGATCTACAGACTGGGAATGTCCTTTCATAGCTATCCTGGAAACTGTCTCTTACTTTGGATTCATCTCTTTCCTCATCCAAATTGCTAATGTTCTTCTATTTTCTTTTTATCAAGTCATTTTAATTACATATGAACCCCCAAAGGAAGTATTGTGGTGGTTAGAAGTTGTATGCACCCCAGAAAAACATATTCTTAAATCTCATCCATTCTTGATGGATTATTTCTGTAGGTGTAAACCCTTTGTTAATAGGACCTTTTGATGAAATCACTTCAGTTCATGTGTGTCCTACCTCAGTAAGGATGGACCTTAATCCTATTACTGGGGCCCTTTAAAAAGAATGAAATTCAAGGAGAGAGAGAGAAAGCCACAGATGAAAGAAACTGAAATCATCAAAACCCAAAGGAGAATGAGGAGACTAGAAGATGCTGCCCTGTGCCTTGCAATGTAACTGGATCAAGGATCAAAAGTAACTGGTTTTTACAAAGAAAGCACTGGTTTGATGATGCCTTGATTTGGACGTTTTCCCATCCTCAGTACCATGAGCAAATAAATCTTACTATCTAAGCCAACCCATTTCATGGTATGTGCCTTGAGCAGTATAGGAAACTAAAACACGCATCCAAAACTTTTTTTTTTTTTGACTCTGATTTATTGTTCTTCATAGAAATTTGAGAAGAGACCAAGATGCTACTTTTGTCTTGTCCCCTGAAATCATCATAATATTCTCATACCATTCAGAGCACGACCTCATGTTAATATCTTTTTTATGCAAACATGTAATAGCTTACATATTAAACCTATGATCCCAGATTTCACCAAGAAAACAAAATATGTAATTTATAATTAGAAAATGACATTTGGAATTTTGCAGATTAAAAATGTATAAACATTTGGGAATTATACTTCCCTTTGTTGGAGAACTATTGAAAAACAATATATTCTCATGTCTGAAAATATTTAAATGTAATTCTATCTGATGTAGAAAATAGATTTATGATTCTCAAGCTTTCTACAACTCCTTTGGCTCCAAGTATATATCTTCACAGATTTGAAGATAATAGTGTAATTTATACCTAAAACAACTTTTTAAATCCTATTCTTAATGTGACACTTGCTCTCTGAATAGTAAGTTTGGAAGGTTTAAAAACATATTCTTGGGTGGGCAGTGGTGGCGCAGTGCAAAGTTCTCGCCTGCTGTGCTGGAGACCTGGTTTCATTTTCCGGTGCCTGCCCATGCAAAAAAACAAAACAAAATAAAACAGATATTCTTAAAACATAATCACTGTTCCTTACCAAAGATTTGCTGGAACCATGGAATCAGAAAACTTTTGAATCCTTCCATTCAATAATTGTGCTTTTAGAAAGTTAAATTAATATCCTTTGTTAACATATTTTTCATTTGGAAATGGAATAATAATTCTAAATAATACTAAAAGTTAGTAATAATTATCAAATGAGAGTTAATGTTTGAAAGTTATAATATAACTCATAATTGATGTTATTGATATTTTCTGACTCTATATTTGCAAGGCCTAATTGCCTTCATTTCTTCCCTAGAGTATAAGTAATTAATACAAGGTAGTCTAAGTTAACACGTCCTGTGGATTCATCCTATACTCCTGTCTTTCTCTCACACTCCACATTCAACCCAAGAGACCCTACTTTCAAATTATTTTTTAAATCAACACATCCCATGATCAGTGTTCAAACCTAGATCTAAGCCACTATTACTATTACCTAGATTACTGCAATTGCTTTCCAACTGCTCTTCCTGACTCACCCTTAACTCCATATGCTCTCTTTCCAATGGTACTTCCAGAGAGATCATTGTAGAATGCAAGTCAAGCCATGGCCTCTGCTCAAAGTGTTGCAATAGATTCCATTCTCAGTCAGAATGAAAGCCAAAGTCATTACTATGTTGTCTAAAGCTTTACCCATGGGTTACTTTTGAGAGCAGATCTCCTATGACTAGCTCCATTCCAGTGAGCAGATCTCCTATGACTAGCTCCATTTCAGTTATTCTGGCTACTTGCAATTCCTTCAATAAGCCAGGCATGATTTTCCTACTGGGCTTTTTGTGCTTGTAGTTTCTTCTTGCTATTGTGTTTTTTTCCCCAAAAATTAGCATCTTCACTTTGTCATGTATTTCAGGTCTTTGCCCAAATGTCCATTTTTCTTTAAAGACTTAGCAAATTCACTTAAAATTACAACTCTGCAACTCTCATGACCCCATACTCCCTAGTCCCATTTGTCTGCTTTTTTGTTTGTTTGTTTCTCCATAGCACTTAACAACACCAAACATACCATATGCTTTTCTAATTTGCTTATCGAATGTGGAGTCTGGAACATGGGATTTTTTGTTCTCAGTTCTATCTTCAATTCTAATAATTCAGGAAATATTTATCAAATGAATAAATGAATGTCCTTAAAGAAGTCTGTTTCTTTCTACTGCTATATTTCCTGCATTAGATTTGTATTGCTGTTATAAAAAAAATATACCACAAACTTTGTGACTAAATCAACAGCAATTTATTTTCTCACACTTATACAGATCAGAATTCTGACACATTTCACAGGGCTAAAATCAAGGATATGTTCTTCAGAAAATCTACTTCCTTGCTTTTATTAGGTTCTAGGAGCAGCCCACATTCCTGGATTCATATCACAACTGACCAACTTCAAAGATGGTTTGCTGGTTTGAAACTGTTATAATCCCCAGAAAAGCCATGTCCCACCACTAGCACATATTTTTATTTAATCAAATATGGGTAAAGGGTCCCTTCTTGAGAGCCAAACACCTTGGATGCATTGATGGGAGAGGCAGGAGATTTCTAGACCCCAATACCTCCTCTAATGTCTATGTCTTGGGACTGTGGGAAGGGGGTAAGGCAAAGGCAGATTGTTATATTAAGCTCAGGGATCTCCTCTGGTTTATGATTCTCCCAAAGTTCTGCATTGGAGACCATATATATGGTGTCCTTTGGGACCCCTTGCTCTCAATGGCAGACAAACATGGCTCAGTGAGTGGGGGCTCCAAGAGGACTGCATGGCTGTCCACCTGACGTGTGGGCTATAGGACCCACCAGAGTAAGTAGTGTGTGCCCACAGCCTACTGGCTTGTTTTTCTCATGAGTCACCATGATAGTCAATCCATTATCATAGGAGTCTTTGCCCAAAATAGGCAGGATATGATAAACTTGCTCAATCACATCTCCCAGAGTAAGCCCTGGAGTGAGGAGCAAAATCAGCTTGTTGGCCCACTCAGAGGGATCCTTGATATAAAACCATCAATGCCCTGCCATGAAACAGGAATCTGGTGAGGGTTTAAAACCCTTTGGCAGGGGTGGATTATCCATACACCAACATTCCATTGTTTCAGGGTGACCAAAGCCTCCTCCTCCTCCTTACCCCAAGGTTTAGTTGGAATTTGGGGGATGAGAGTGGGATAAGCTTCTCTGTCTCCTATGGGACTCAGTCAAACAAAGGTACCCATCCCCATCCTCCCTTCCTCCTCTCTTAGCTCCAATTAACTGAGCGTCTATTGGAGGATGAAGTTGCATACAAGGCAGCCAAGACTTTTCCACTCATCCTGGTTGATTGGGGTGGAAGTCATTGTAAAGTTGGGAGAGTCACAAAAGGAGATCATCTTCTGGCTTCTGCCCAAATCTGTGTTTCACATCCCCTATGTCCTTCTCCACAAGAGTTCACATTTTGTTTTTACCTCAAGTTCCTCATCTTCAATTCAAATAGCCTCCTAAATAATAACTGACCTCACCCTATCTTCAAAATCTGGGTGATCTGAGTGCAGGTGTGCCTGGTTCCAGAAAGAGAGGAGATCTAAGAATCCACAAGCTGGAGGAGTATATGCAGGGCAGTGGAAGCCCCAACCTCATTGTTCTCAGTATGGAACCAGCTAACCAAATCTCTAACATTCATGTAATTCCATTTAATCCCATTTCCCCTCCAAAATTTGAAGATTGATGTCTTTGGTCATCCATCCCTGTCCACCTGACCTGTGGGCTATAGGTATTATAGGTTAATATAGCTATTAACCTCTACCGAGGGTGAGAGTGACCCCTTAGTTTCATACACAAAGCCCCAAGTCACATGTGAGCAACAGAAGCACAAGAGCATTGAAAAGAACCACTTAAAAATCAACCCACTTCACACTTTCAATGCAACCTGCATGCTGCATCAAACTCTGTGGAGTGAGTTGCTACACAGACCCTTTCAACAAAATACTGCTTTATTACTTATATAACACAAAGGGCTCAAAGAGCAGAGGAAGAGATATGACTATGACTAGTGCCCTAGGAGACCAAACTGCTCAGGACAGGGTCAATGTAAGGCAAGTCTGAACATTCTATTTGGCATTGGAGAAGAAAGAAAAGTTTGAACTGTCCAAGGTAGATATTTATCAACCCCAGGGAAGGGGGTCCTGCCACTGAGAGTTTTGTGTCCTGATAAGCATCTGGACACAGATAAGCATTTCCAGGTTGAAAGTCTAGTCATACCTTTTCATTAGACCTGACATCTCACTTGGGTTGTGAAATGGAAATCGACTGAAACGTCATCTCACAACTGAAAAGGAGATGGTTAGAGGAGGGTGTGCTGGTTTGAATCTATAGTTATGCACCCCAGAAAAGCCTATATTCTTTGAATTTAACCTTGTGGGGGCAGACCTATTGCCATGTGGAACCATGTGATTAGGTTGCTTCCATGGAAATATGGCCCCACCCCTTCAAGTTGTGTCTTAATCTGTTTATTGGAATCCTTTAGAGAGAGATATTTTTGAAGAGAATTCAGAGCTGAGAGAGAAGCTAAGAGATGAAATCCAAAGAAAAGCCTCTCAAGGAGAGAGAGTCATTGAAACCAGAGCCCAGGAGATAGGGACCTGCTGATGTTGCCATGTGACAAAGGAATCCTGGATGCCAGCAGCCTTTCCTCCAAGAAGTTATCCTTCTGGTGCTGTCTTAATTTGGACATTTTCATGGATCTATAATTTAACTTAATAAATGCCCATTATAAAAGATAATCCTTTTCTGCTTTATTGCTGTACTAGTTTGAAACTGTTATGTACCCCAGAAAAGCCATGTTCTTCTAATCCAATCTTGTGTTGGCAAACCTACTGTTGGGTGAGACCTTTAGATTAAGTTCTTGGAGGTCACATGGAGATGAGAGCTCATTAAAGGAATGTTTAAATCGACTTACTGGAGTCCTTTAAAAGAGGGACAGATTGGGGAGAGCACAGATATTTGTAGATGCAGAAGGAAAATACCCCAGGAGATGCCAGAAGCTGAGAGAACTGTTTGAAATCAGAAACCAGAAGGCCAGTAGACATCACCATGTGCCTTTCCATGTGACAGAGGAACCTCGGATGTGATTGGCCTTTCTTGAGAGAAGATATCCTCTTGTTAGTGCCTTAATTTGGACATTTCATAGCCTTAAAATTGTAAATTTGTAACCTAATATATCCCCTTTATAAAAGCCCATCCATTTCTGGCATATTGCACTCCAGCAGCTTTAGCAAACCAAAACATATGGCCATATTGCATCACCGACTATTTATTTTGGTTTGCTAAAGTTGTGAGAATGCAATATACCAGAAATGCAATAGCTTTTAAAAAGTGAATTTAATAAGTCATAAGTTTACGGTTCTAAGGCTATAAAAATGTCCAAACTATGGCATCCAGGGAAAGATAACTTGACACAAGAAAGGTCAGTGGGCCCAGGATAACTCTATCAGCTGGGAAGGCATGTAGCATGTTGTCTATTGGGGTCTTAGGCTTCTGGTCTTAAACAATGTCCCCAGGAGAGCTTTTATCTGCATCTCCAAACATCTGGGTCTTAATTGGGTTCTGAGCTTTCTCCAAAATATTTCCTCTTTTAAAGGACTTCAGTAAACTAATCAAAGCCTACCTTGAATGGGCTGGTCACATCTCCATCTAATCAAGAGACCACACCCAATTCAAAAGGCAACACCCGCAACTGGATGTGTCATATCTCCATGGAGACAACACAATCATGGTATTTCCACCCTACAACATTGAATCAGGATTAAAATAAACATATCTGACCCCCACAAGATTGGATCAGGGAAAAGGACATGGCTTTTCTGGGGTAGCTAACAACTTCAAACCAGCATACTATTCTTCTGTGATCACATTTCCCTCTGACTGAAGTGCTTACTTCTGTTTTAAGGAACCTAGGATTACATCGTGCCTCTTGGATGATCCAGGATCCTCAAGTTATTTTAGATCAGCTGATCAGCAAGCATTCCATCTACAACCTTAATTTTCCTTTTCCATGAAACCTATTTTACACAGTCACAGGCTCTTGGGATTTTAAAAAAGACATTTCCGGAGGGCCATTATACTGCCTACCATACTGTCCTATAAATTCCCTTAAATCTTTATCCTCCTCCTCAATCCTTTAAGGGTCTTTCTTCAGCTCTCATCTTTCCACTGAAGCTGCTACAGTAACATCCCAAAGACTTTCCAACTGACATATTCAGAAGACACTCTTCTTCACATGTTTTATTTTGTGTATCTGTAACATATGAAGCAATGAGCTCAAAAAAAATCATTCACTTTTGAATACTTCCTTCTTGAACCTGTATCATATATTGATATCTGGAGAAGTAGTCTTTTCTGGTTCTTCTCTTACCAGTCTGAAGGAGCCCTGTCATTCTTTATTACAAATCTCTGTTAACATACCCTCCTGTTAGTGCTGGAGCCCTACAGGGTTCTAAACTTCAGGTCCTCCTTCAAACACTAAGTACCTTAACTTCACATTTGTGATTTCATATCCTAGAATCTCTGAGGAGTATTAATATCTTTATTCCATTCTACAGTAAACAGGGCAACCCTTCACAACACAAAATGTCAGTAGTGCAACTGTTGAGGAACTCTTCTTTAGAGTGAAGGATATATTACCCTAAATGTAAAATATAAATAGAATATTTTAATCAGCTCTTTTAGTATTTAAATAAATATGATTTTTCATGCTTTTCTTTCTTTATGTAGTTGCAAGGATAAAAGCTACATGCTCTTTCTCAAAAGAAAATTAAAACATAATTTTCTTTAGAACATTACATCTTTCATTTTCTAGATGTATATGACCTATTTATTTCCTAATGCTCATTTCCTAATTTCAATATATTCCTTTTACAAAGACAAAACATTATTTTAAAAATTAATTTGGAAATTAGCATCCAAGATGAGCTCATTTATTTCAAAGGAGAAGAAATAACATTATGCCTTAAGCTGTCTTTCAGAGATGCTCTTATAACATCACATGAATGAAGATTTATTAATTCTTTGTTCCTATGCTAGTTTTTCTTTTGTAAGCTGTAGGTAGAGATCATTTCTTCTACTAAACATATAATAAGAAAAATGAAGCATAGCCTTATACCCAGTTTAGGAAGATTAGAATGATAAAATAGAACACTCTTCTTCTCTATCCGTACCTGTGTGTACCCTTTTTTTCTCAAAACACTTTCTATATGTTATTGAAAGTGACACAAAGAATGAATAAATACTGGGGTGAAATTTAATTAAAAAGTTAAGAAAAGCAAAAGAAAGAATGATTAAGTTTTGCTTCATTCTTCTTGTGATTTATGAGTTCTATTCATACGTTTAAAAATGTGCAGATTTCTTGTAGCTAGCAAAACCACCGAGAAACTATAGCTTGATGTATTCTGAAGACACACTGACCATTCATGCTGCAGAGTAATATCCAATATGAATTTGTTCATTTACCAAGATCACTTACTATATATGAGATTTTGTAGACAGATGAATACAAGCTGATTTCTATGCTTATGGAATGTACAGTTACAAAAGCAAACAGACAAATAAGCTGGCAATATTATACATGATGGTAAAATCTACAGTTACACACTGGAAGGTGTGACAGATGCTGTAGATATCATGTCCAAAGTCTATCATCTATTTATTCTTTGCTCTCAGAAGCCTGATGTTATTCAGGAATTGCCAGTCAATGTATTCAGGGACAGTGGTTCCCTCCCCAGCTCCAAGAACAAATGTTGATAAGTCAAAACCCTTCATAAAATCATCCCTTTCCTTTTGTCAATGACTGGCTCTCATGTCAGCATGTGATATGTCTCTGGCTAATGAAGCAAAAGATGAAGTTTGTTATTGGGGATTCTGGGAAAATATTGCCTCCTTGATAAGAGATATGCAAGGGAAAAAATGTCTCTTTCCCCTTTTCCAACTGGGTTTTGTAAAGACCCAATAACTGGAACAGTGGCAGCCATTTGTAATCATGAGGTATCAGCCTGAGTGTGAAAGCTGACCTGCAGAATGAAGATGGTTTGCCAGAGAGATGACAGCTCTGAACTTGTGATGAGCTGCTTTTACCATACAGTTTTTCTCCAACCAATTTTTCTCTCAAAATTAATTACGATTTTATCTGCCCTTTTTGTAGTGCAAAAATCTTAGCTGATTAAGTAGATACCTAAATAAAGCTTGAAAAGACCAGTTAAGTGTTCTCAAAGATAATAAAATATGTCTGCACCATTAAACCACTTGCAAACAGTTTTGTAGCTTCTTGTCCTCTCTGTCCAATGTCTGTAACAGATTCAGTAATGGGAACTGAATAAAAAGCACATATTTGGGGTTAGTGCGTACTGGTTTAAAAGAATGTATGCCCCCTAGAAAAGCCATGTTTTAATCAAAATCCCATTTCATAAAGGGAGAATAATCCCTATTGGATTGTGTATGTTTGAAATTGTAATTAGATCATCTCCCTAGAGATGTGATGTAATTGAGAGTGGTTGTTAAACTGGATTAGATGACAACATGTCTCCACTCATTTGGGTGGGTCTTGATTAGTTTCTGATGTCCTATAAAAGAGGAAACATTTTGGAGAATGAGAGATTCAGAGAGAGCAGAGAATGCTGCAGCACCATGAAACAGAGAGTCGACGAGCCAGTGACCTTTGGAGATGAAGAAGGAAAATGCCTCCCGGGGAGCTTCATGAAACCGGAAGCCAGGAGAGAAAGCTAGCAGATGATGCTGTGTTCACCATGTGCCCTTCCAGCTGAGAGAGAAGCCCTGACTATGTTCACCATGTGCCTTCTCACTTGAGAGAGAAACCCTGAACTTCATCGGCCTTCTTGAACCAAGATATTTTACCCTGGATGGCTTTGATTGGACATTTCTATAGACTTGCTTTAATTGGAACATTTTCTTGGCCTTAGAACTGTAAACTAGCAACTCATTAAATTTCCCCTTTTAAAAGCCATTCCGTTTCTGGTATATTGCATTCCAGCAACTAGCAAACTAGAATATAGGGGAATGGCATAAATTCTGTAATCTTTTCAAAATCAGAAACCTATGATAGGGAGATATTTGCAGTTCCAAGAAAAGAGGAAAATTACATGATCACTCCATGTGTGTTATCATTGACTAAAAATTGTTCTAAATGAGATTAAACTTTTGGACACATTGAACTTCTCAAGATCTAAAACAGAAAGTACTGATTCAGAAATAGTTTAACCAGACTGACCAAACCTGAAGTCATGTAGCTGCTGCCTAAAATGCACCTGAAATGGATCTTGTAACTTTATTTCCTCAAACTCTCCTCGCTACAGGACAAGAAGTTTGGGAAGGAGGCAAAAAAAAAAGAAAAAAAGATTGGAATTAAAGAGAATTTGATCTAGTCTCACAAATATGTTTACAAATATTACTCTGATTGCTTAAACATTCCTTCCCTCACTCTAACAGGGGATGCTTTATGTTCCTTTTATATAGGTATATATGTTTAGTCAGGGAGCAAAAGTATTTTATATATCCCCTTTCTCATGGCGTGTTCTGATAGCCTGCCATAATTCATTAACCTGCTTTGGTCAATTCCGCTGCTTCTACTCCTGGACTAACTGGTGATTACACCATCCCTGCAGGATCCAGCTCTGGTTTCAATAAATTTAAGATAAATATTGGTGGAAGTTCCTCACCACAGCAGTAAACACTATGTGAAATTAACCAACTGGTAGATTGGAACATATATTCTCCCATCCCAATCATCTCAGTGAGTGAAAAGAAAGCAATTCATTCTTTAACTAGCATTGCCCAAGACTGTACAAGGCTCTTCTAGCCTACCTTGGGAAGTGTTGCTCCATCAACTTCATAGTTGTGTAGCAGAAAACTATATTTTCAAACATTCTGAAATATTAAATAAAACAACTTTCAAAATTATAAATCAATTGTTTTGGAAAATTCACCATTATATATGTCATAAATGTTATTGTTTGTTAGTATGCGACAAGGTCATGGCTGACTAGAATTATTGGGAAAGCCTTACTGAAGAGGTGAAATTTGATATAAACCTTGCACAATTGTTGGGCTGAAAGCTAGAGAACAGCCAACAGTGCTGGTAAGGAAACTGCAAACAAACGTGGCAAAAATAAAAGCTTATAAATGTCATAACAATTGATTCAAATGGTAGTGAATAATGTTCATTGTCTTCTTAAAATGTATATATTTTTTGATTTACAGTATGCAGAAGACTTTATAAGTCGGTCATTTGATATTTGTTCACATACACAATTCTTTTTGATAATGGAAAGAGTCATCATTATCCCTTAATCATATTTAAAGAAATGATATCAGAAAGGATAAGGTATTTATCCACAATAACATGACTTTAGAGGTAAAAAATATATATATCTTAATGACTCTTTTTCTAGTCTTTCTTCCATTTTGTAGTTATACTTATTTAGGAATCAAAGATAATATAATAAAATATTTCCCTGGAGCTGTTAAAAATGGAGAAAATTTGAAAGTATAGATATGAGATTGAAAAAGAAGGATAAGGAATCCATAGAAAGAAAATGATGGAGAAGTCAGGACTAAAGATGGCAGTGATCCAGAGTAAAGTTTGGAGGATAGAAAAGGCAAAAGATGGGCACTGACATGCTCTAATTCTGGCATTAAGATTCTAATAACAACAACAACAAAAACCTGTAAAGAAAATATTGGGCCTAGAAGATCAGAATATATTCAATTGTCTATTTAAATGAAGAGTAATTGAGGATGCAGCTGTTTAATGTGGGAAATATTGTGGTCTAGTAGACCAGAGTCTAGACTGGGCTCTACTCCCAGTTCAGCTATTGAATCTGGCAGATCTTAAACACATTGCTTGAGAGTAGGAGCTGAAAAGAATATACTGGCTCCTCGCCATTTTTTTTTTCCCCTCCATTGCTTCAATTTTTAACTTGGTATATTTAAGAGCTAAATCTTGGAAAAACTGAAAGTCTGTTCTCAAATGTTTTTAATCTACCTTGAAAAATCTTGTCATGCATAGTGTGGATGGGTAAGAGGCCAAAGGCACATCATAGAGAACAAATAAGAGCTTGTGTAGTAAGGAGAAAGACATCAGCAAGGAGGCGTTTATCACTTTATAATTGTGGGTACCAAACCCTCCGCTGAATTTGTTAAAATGTAATGATAGGTTGTGCATGATTGTGTACCCTCATCTTACTGGTTAGTTTATGATTGGACAGCATAAATCCCTTATTTTCAGATGCACAAGAAAATGATGATATTTCTTGCATGAGCAATTTTGTGCTTCATTGCTCCTAATTGCGTGCTTAAGCTTTAGTCTTTGAAAGCCTACAATATTGCAGAAAAAAAAAGGAGGTCAATATGTGAGATCTTGCAGAAATACAAAATATCTGAAGAAGAGAAAAAGAGATCAGCTGCTTGTAGGAGTAACTCATTTAAAAATGCAAGTTCATGCATTGAAATTAAGTACAAAACTAGCCTATAGGCAATTCAAAAGAATTTCATTACACAAAAGAGTAGTTGAAATAAGAAAAAAAACTGCCGAAGTCAATAATAAAAGCAAAGTGGAATAAATCAGCTCAAGAGGGGAGTGAATCAATTTTAGAATTTAAAGAAGCCAGAGCTTCTGCCTTTATTATTAAGGCAGGAAAAATATCTAAGCCAGTTTCTTCAGATTTACAAAGCCAACACTGTACACAGATCTATTCCTTGTTATTGTTATTGATTGTTATTTGTTAGTAAATTATTTAATTTACTATCATTGCTAAACCAAACTGTTTCCTTTCTTTTATTCAACCTATGCTCTCTGAGGGCAGAAACTCTGCATTTTTTAAACTGTTTCACTCCTGGCTCCTAGGGTAATGATTAGTTAGTAATTATTGATCAAACTAATGAAGAACTGGAGAAACAACAAAGACATTCACACATGGTAAGTGAGACATTTGATAGAAAGCATTACTGATTGTCTACCTGGATAAACTGTAACAAACCAAAGCAAAACCTTTGACTACTTATTATGGGTTGAATTGCGCCCCTTAAAAAGTTGCTTGCAATTCCTAACCCCTAGTCTGGTGAATGTGACATTACTTGGAAACAGGGTGCTTGAAGATGTGATTAACTATTGTGAGTCCAAACTGGCTTAGACTGGATCCTAATTCAATATGACTAGTGTCCTTAGAAGGTAAAGAAATTCAGGCATAGCCACAGAGAAACACAGGTGAGAAGGCCATGTGAAGTCAGAGGAGGAAGAGACTGGGACAATGAATCTCCGCAAGCCAAGAAATACCAAGGATTGTTGGAAAATGCACATACCTAGAAAAGGCAAGAAATTATTCTCCTCTACAGGTTTCGTATGACGCATGGCCCTTCATCTGGAGGACTTCCAGGCTCCAGAACTGTGAGACAATAAACGTCTGTTGTTTTAAGTCATCCAATTGGTTGGCACCCCTAGGAAATGATGACATTACTGTTCTAATAATATCAAACCCAGAACACTATGGTACAAAGCCAATGTTACCCTTGGAAGCCCAATCTCTTTTATTTCTTGTGTGCCAGTCCTGCTTGTTCATCTGCATACACCCTGCTTCAACAGAAGTCATTTTTTCGTGATGTTCTCTTTCTTTATACAAGAAAAAGGGTAGTTATGGTAAATACATATAATGGAATATTATCTGGTCACATAAAAGAAGAGTTCTCATGAATGCTATAACATGGACAAGCCTTGAAAACGATAATACTCATTGAACTAAGTGAAACCCAAAAGGAAAAATATGATATGATCTCACTTATAAGAAATAAATAAAATATGCAAATTCCTAAAGTCAGAAAATAATATGCAAGTTGCCAGGGGCTGGTGAGGTAGTGGAATAGGGAATATGACAATGTTACTATAAAATTAGTTTGCATTATTTGTATTTTCTCATATACTACCCCGTTATCAACACCTTGAAATGGTAACACGTATTTGTTCAAGTTCATGTAAAAACTTTGTTATATTTGCACAATTAATCACCATCATCAACTGCTCTAGGCTTTGCTATGTTATACTGTCCCAATTTTTATCCTCTAGTGTTCCTTCTAGTGACATATGACTTTAACCTTCCTCTTTCAACCATATACCTTACTTATCTTTATTAATTACACTTACAGTATTTTGTTAACATTACACAGTTAGAATTAGTTTTTAAAGTAATTTCAAAGTGAGGTTGGTTTTCTTTCACACTAATTTCAAATTAGCTTTTCTTTTATATGTTTTAAATTGCAATATATCTAAATGATAGAGACCTGTCTGCATTTCATGGTATAAATTCTATCACTTAATTTATTAATAATCACTGTTACTTTACATTGGAGGGAACTGTGTCTTTTGTTGGAGGGCATTTGAAACTAGATTATTTTGTTAATGTACAGCTCTTAGCAGGATATATATATACATATACATATATCTTTGCAGATTTTGATATTTATTCAGCTCTTTAGAAAACTATATATTTCATTCCCCTGCCGTCTAAGATTTGAACAGCTGTTTTCTATAGGAGATTATTTACATTTGGTTAAACTACTCAAAATCAGTACTATCAATACAATCCACTTATAATATTAACCACATTGAAATAAATAAACAAAAATAAGCACCTAGCAAAAATGTATCTTCTTTTTGTGAGCACATTTCCAAAAAATAACAATTGATTAATACTAGATGCTCAAAGAGAAGGATTTCTTAATTACATGACCACATAAACTTTGTGTCAAGGTTTGAAATGGCATTTCCATTGTTCTTTCCAGGACAATGAAAAAGCATGTATTTTCCTGCTTTTGTTTCAGTACTGGAACTCTAATCAGAAAATTTACAATATGGTGTTTGGGCAGCCGAAATTTTAAGTTACTTCAAAACATTTCATTTACATACCTGTAAAGAATGCAGATACTAAAATAAAACAACATACCAAGAATTAAGCCAATATTTTAATGAGGGGCAATGAGGGGCTCAGTGCAAAATGAAAATGCAGGGCATCTTATTTTAAAATCATTGATACAGTAACAGCAGAGCAGTTTAAAGACGTTTTTGGTCCTTGTAAGCCAGGTTCCTGTATGACTGCATGGATCACATGTCCTGAAAGCTGGCTTTGGGTGGTGGCTTTGGTTGGAGTGCTACAGACCCTGAGGTGGACAGTCTGTAAGTGTGCTGGAGAATTTACGAAAAGAAAAAAGGCAGTCTAAGGGCATTTATTCCTGCTGTGGATATATGTGGAGAAGGTAGAAACTTTCAGGTGAATCATTAAACAATCAAATTTCTTAAAGCTACCAGGAACATTAAAAAAAATAGGCAAGTTAAATATGCAACTTCCAGGTCTCTTAGGCTTAGGATAGGGTATTGGTTGGGAAGAAGTGGGATTTAGAGATATGGTTTAGGGATATTTGGGTAGATAAACAGATAAAACCAGGAACCTGCATTCAAAATTTCCTGAACGCCACCCTTCCCTCCCACAATTCTGTGGAAGAAGCATTTCTGCTGAGAAAACCTTTGGTATAAAGACCCCATAATGATTTAACCCAGTTGCTTTGCAAGGGGATGTTACGCTCACAATTCCTCATTGCATCTAGTGCCATAACCCATACTGGGAAATGCAAGAGATATGAAGAAATAGCTTATATACCAAAGACATTTCAACATCATCATGATGACTTTATAGATGTTAAAACAAATGGGATGAGATATAAAATTGAAGTGGACTAAATTTATGAAACCAGTGGTTGTAATGCAGGATTTTGTGTATAATATGTTGTCCTAAGTACTTGAGGTTCGTTTAAAGGGCTTGATTGTTCGTTTAAAGGGCTTTAGAAAACTGAAGACTTTTAAATAATGTCCTGCAGTAGTAAATGAGGTTGAGATGCTGGAAAACTTGGCATACTGTACAGAAAAACATACAAAGGGTTACTGGGAAGGGAGTGTTGGAACTAAATTTGCATCAGCTATTCCATGACATTCAGGCTGGAGGATATTCTTCCTCAAAACAGTAAGAAATACAATTTTGACAGGTACAATTGCATCCATGAACAGGTCTGTGGTGAGTGTTCTCTGTAGGTTGGGTGACAACTGGCAATGATCTGATGGAATTGGGCTCCTGGATTTCAGTATGAAAAACAACAACCTGATGGAGGCCAATTTGCAGTGCTTAATGTTTAGAAGTAAGATGGGAGTAATTACTATAATAAGCCTCATATAATAAATTTCAAGCAGATTGTTTGAACCAACATGCTCTGCAGAGGGGCTAATTGATCACAGGCCCCTAGTAATAATAAATAGGCAACCTATTAATGGACGCCTTTATATTTATAAGTAGGATATTTATGTCTGGTAAGCATAAACTGAAATTTGAGTCTCCAGAGGCACGACTCACAGCCTCTTAATCAATTTTCAGACTGAAGCCAACTTACAGATATGGAAAATTTAAGAAAGGATCAGGGGACCACTTTTAGGAAAGACCTAGAAACATGGCCACAAGTACATATATTGACATTTTCTCCAAACCTTCCCCAGAAGCACTTATGACCATTTATAGAGGTACAGGAACCATGGAAGCTGGAAAGACAAAAATCTACAGCTATTATTAGATACTGACACTGAATAGACACTGTCATCTTCTATTGGGAGAGGGAACTGATGGAAATCAAATGATAGGCGAAGGTTTTAGTCAGTCCTTCTCATGGTGACACATAATGTGGCTAAAGCCTCAGTTCCTGGAAGTATAGTTAGAGTGGACACAGTGAATAGTTAGCAGGATCTCCACAATTATTCCCTGCCCTTCTTATGGTAGGAAAGGCCAAATGGAAGTCATCAGAGCATCCCCTTTTATCCTCAATCTCCATCAATAGGTCAAGATAAAATCAATACTACATCCAGGAGGGAATTGCATATGCTATTTGTTATGCCAAATATTTGAAAAGAACAAGTTTGATGATTTCAATTATACCTTAGTTTTCTTATCTTTTTCATTTCTAAAATATGTTTAATGGCTCTTGGAAAATAACTGTGTATTATTATAAACTTACTAAGATGGTGTTACCCATTATGAAGGTCTAAAGGCTATACCTTTAACGGAAAAATTAACACATCCCCAACTACTTGGTATAACCTACTTATCTGAGAAGTGCTTTTTGTTCATTTGTTTTTGTATTTGTTTCCTAATTCCATTTAGGAAGAAATATTGGAGACATTTTTCCTCACCCGGTGTGGATGGTTTTACATCCTCCTGTTCTTTGTCATAATGTAGTCTGGAAAGACTACAGTTACTTTGATACCCTCGTAGGGATAGGAAAGGGAAAAGGCTCTTGTGCAGTTTTGAAAGGATGTATGCACCCTAGAAAAGCCATGTTTTAATCCTATTCCCATTTTGTAAAGGCAGTGGTTTCTTCTAATTCCTGTTCAGTACCATATGTTGAAAAAGTTTAATTAGATTATCTCCATGGAGATGTGACTCACTAAAGCGTGAGTGCTAAACTGGATTGAGTGGCGATGTATCTCCACCCATTCCAGGTAGGTCTTGATTGGTTTTACTGAAATCCTTTAAAAGAAGAAGCTCTTTGGAAAAAGCTGACAAGAGACAAAGCCATGAGATTCTAAGAGAGCAGAACACTGCAGAACCATAAAGCAGAGTTCACCAGCCAGCAACTTTTGAAGATGAGAAAGGAAAATGTCTCCCAGGGAGTTGGAGAGGAAACTAGGAGATTACAGAGTATTTGCGATGTGCCTTTCCAGATGAGAAAGAAAGCCTGACCATATTCACCAAGTGCCTTTCCACTTGATAGACAAACCCTGAATTTCATTGACCCTATTGAATCAAAGTATCTTTCCCTGGATGTCTTCAACTGGACATTTCTATAAACTTGTTTAATTGGGACATTTTCATGACCTTAGAACTGTAAACTAGCAACTTATTAAATTTTCCTTTTTAAAAGCCATTCGATTTCCGGTATATTGAATTCCGGCAGCTAGCAAACTAGAATAGCTCTGAAACAGGTTCAAGCTGTGATACAAGCCATTCTGTCCCTTAAACTTACAGCAGACAAGATGGTTCCAGAAGAATCTGTAGTAGGCAGGGATGCTGTGTGGAGCCTTTATGAAGTACCACTGGGAAAATCACAATGCAGGCACCAGAGCATTGGGACAAACCCAGGTCCTTTTCTGCCAATAACTATCAGGAAGCAGATCCTAACTTGTAACTGCTGTGGTAAAAATACAATATTTGACCTGAGACATTAAGAGACTTTGATACTTGCACTGCCTATCACAAATTAGGTGCTGTATGACACCCAAATCATTAAGTTGAGCTTATGCTGCAGCATTCTATTATTACAAGGAAGCAATTTATATGACACCAGTCCTGCAGGTCAAAAAAGCACAACTAAGATTCTGAAGCAGGTCCCTCAGCTACTGTGGTAATTAGTCCTAATGTACTGCCATCTCCTTCTAAATCGATGCCTCTTTCAACAGAAGAAGAAACAGCATAGGGTACAGATGCTTTTGCTTGGTACCCTGGCACAAGCCCTAATTCCCCTCTCATGGACAGCAAAGTGAAACAGTAATGGAGAGAAATTTTCTCAGATGGCAAAACTTTAAACATATGATATTTTTCTTGTTTCCATTTTGATTGGAAGAAAAGAGGGCCTGATAAATGAATATGTAATATCTCATGGGTAGTACTGATAGAATGTCTAGTCACTCAATGACTTGTTTAGAATAAATTAAAAGATTAGTGATAATGAGGTCTTGAAAAGAGGTATTTGGGAAGAGATCTTGGAATGAGCAACAACTATTTTCACTGTCAAAGATCAAATAGACAAGATTACAAATCCTCTGGATACTAACCTTCTTCCCCCATCTACCCTGGGATATTCTCATTGAACCTGTGTACAGAGACTGTAGCAACAGAGCTAGAGGCTAAGCATGGTGTCTTAGTTTACCAAGGCAGGTATGAGAAAAGGCATATGCCGGTTGACTAAACAATAGGATTTTTCTGTCTCACAGTCCAAAAATCAAGGCATTAATGAGACTATGCTTTCTTGCAGATATCTGCAGCCTTCTTTTTCTGGCTAGCATTTCTGCCTCCTATCACATAGGGATCGCTCTCTCCTTGTGTCTGCTCTTCCAGTTTCTGCTAACTCTTGGCTTCTTCCTATGACTTTCTTTCACTAATGGCTATTATGTCTGCTGACTACTTCCAGTTTCTTGTTTCTTCTGAGGTGTCCAAATTCTTATTTATCAGGCCTCCAGTCATGTGCATTAAGGCCAACCTAATTCAGTATGGCCACTACTAAATAGGATCCTTTACACAAATGAGACCACACACTGCTCTAATTCAACATATTCAAAGATACTACTTATAAGTGAGCTCAAACTCATGAAAATGCAGATTAAGACTAAGAACACATTTGTTATTGTGGTACATGATTCAATCTACCACACGTGGTTTTAAGATGTATTTTCCTAAACAACACTTATCTGATTACCACCCCTGCTGGGTGCCCAACTTGCAAACAACAGAGAACAACATTAAACTCTTGACTTAACACCATTCCCAGGTGGCCTATTAACCACCTGACAAAATATGATTACAGCAGATTCCTTTATAAAAGAGGAAGCTGTTCATCATCATTGGAATAATAAGTTATCTGAATATGGTTTTGTTTTCCTTGCCCTAAACAATTATTCTAGTACTGCTACATTTGTAGACTTACAGATTGTTTCTGTTATTACATGTTAGCTCCAAGTCCATGACTACAGCCTAGGAATATGACCAAGATGTAAGTGAGTATGAGCATGTAATTTGTTTTACCATGTGTTCTGGTTTGCTAGCTGCTGGAATGCAACACACCAGAGATGGATTGGCTTTTAATAAAAGGGGACTTATTTTCTCAAAATTTATAGTTCTTCAGAGGAAAGGAAGCTAACCTTCAACTGAGGTTCTTTCTTACATGGGAAGGCACAGGGCGATCTCTGCTGGCCTTCTTTTCAGGCCTCTGGGTTCCCACAACTTTGGGGAGTGATTCCTTTCTGCATCTCCAAAGGCCTAGGCTGAGCTGTGAGTGCTGAGATAAGGTATGCTGAGCTGCTTGGGCTGTGCTACGTTGAGCTCTCTCATTTAAGCTTCTAGCCAATTAAATCAAACATCATTCATTGTAGCAGGCACACCTCCTAGCCGACTACTGATGTAGTCAGCAATAGATGAACTTCACATGCCATTGGTTCATGTCCACAGCAATAAAACTAGGCACCTTTACCTGGTCAAGGTGACACCTTAATCTAACTATCATATGTCCACCCCTTGTCAACTTGGCAACTATATGCATCACCTTAAACGATATTAAGGGGACACAAACTCTCTTCTGGCTGTGAACCTATGAATCTCAAAACAAGTTATCTAGTGCCAATATGCAAAGGAGGACAGTCACAGGATACATGTTTTCATTTACACAGGGAGAAATTAGAAGGAACACAGGAGTCACCAGATAAACAGTTTTTAAAACCTACAGAGCAAACTCCATTGGGTTTCAAAGTCTGAAAGTCGTCTTTCGGCATTAGAAAGTGGCAGTCTCACCCTTTTCTGCATAGGGATATGCAGTGGCCCCCCTCTTTCTGAGTCAACCTCGGGGGACATTGAGGAGACCACATTTTTTTCTTGGCTCCACCCTCTCCAAGCATCGGGACCACACCTAGGCTCTTTGCCATTTCCAGGGACTATGTTCACCCCCTCCATGTAGTGGCAGCCAGGCTGTCCCCAGTCCCCAAGGAGCATGCTGTACCTTTTTCCAAGGCCTGAGACTGCAGAACTCTTCCACTTCAATGAGGTGGGAGACTCATTGTCACCCTTTAGGGTAAAGTCACCTTCTCCATGTATATGAGTGGGTTCACTCTCTTAGCCCGAGGTTTCTCGGCTTCAGACCCGAACTCCCATGGTTCTCACTCTGCAAACTCCAATTTGTGCCTTTTGTGACCCCCTTTGTCCAAACTGACAGTGATTCTGTTTACACCAACAGTCTCTTTGAGCACTCCAGGACTTCTCCATCATTCTCTTCACAGTTGCTCTAAAATCTTCCCTTTATCTATCAAAAAAACTGGTCCAACATGACTGGTATTTGCAACTTTTTTTTTTTTTTTTTGCAGCATCCCACTTCTCTGGTACCATATTTGTTCTAGTTTGCCAGCTGCTGGAATGCAGCACACCAGAGATGGATTAATAAATTAATTAAAGGGGATTTATTTCATTAAAATGTATATAGTTCTTTAGAGGAAAAACAGCCAACTTTCAACTGAGGTTCTTTCTTACATGGAAAGGTGCAGGATGATGTCTGCTGGCCTTCTCTCCAGGCCTCTGAGTTCCAACAACTTTCCCCAGGGTGGTTCCTTTCTGCATCTCCAAAGGTCTGGGCTGAGCTGTGAATGCTGAGTTGAGGTATGATGAGCTGCTTGGGCTGTGCTACGTTGAGCACTCTCATTTAAGCTTCCAGCCAATGAAATCCAACATCATTCATTGCAGCAGGCATGCCTCCTAGCCAATTGCAGATGTAATCAGCAGCAGATGAGCTCCATGTACCATGGGCTCATGTCCACGGCAACAGAACTAGGCATCTTCACCTGGCCAAGTTGACACCTGAACCTAACTGCTACAACATATAACTCACACAGAAATATACAACCTATTTCTGAATGAAAGGGCCTACTGAAATTTCATTTATGCCACTGGTTAGGACACATCATTTTAAGAGCTTGGGAGACTATCCTACAGAATAAGATATGTCCTAGTCTATAACTAATACATGATGCTTTTTTCCTTAGTATTAAGAGGTATTTGTATTAAGAACTAAAGATAGGTATATCTTCAATTATACCTAATAACTGACTTACATTATATTTTTTGCTTCCCCTTTCTATTATTTGGTGAATTTGGAGACCCTCTTTCTCAAGGAAGAAATGCTTCCAACTTGGAATATAGCCAAAATTTCATTAAACTGATTGCTGAAACTGTCCCCTGGGTACATTGGATTTCTCATGGATCAAAAACTGCAAATAAGTGAGTTGTCATTTGTGATGGTTAGGTTTATGTGTCACCTTAGCCACATCAAGTAAGCACTGGCCTAACCATTATTGTGAGGACATTTCATGGACTTAAGTTATCAGTAAGTTGATTGTACATATGATTGACTCTATATACAATCAACTAAGGAAAGTCTCTTCAGGAATGAGAGATATTTAATCCAATCGATTGAAGGCCTTAAAAGGAGAAGTTAGAAGAAAGAAATCTCATCTTCACTTCAGCCAGTCTCCTTTGGGGAATTCATTGAAGACCTTCATTGGAGTTTCCAGCTTGCAGCTTGCACTATGGAATTTGAATTCATGTATCCCTACTGTTGCATGAGACTCTTTTATAAAATCTTATATTTACAGTTAACTCTTGTGATGCTGTTTCCCTAGAGAACCCTGCCTAACACGCTGTTCCAGCCAGGGTGAAATTAGATTGCTGCTATGTAGTAGTGTCAAGGAGAGCTAATTTGTTAAAGATTAAGACCAGTAAAAAGTAGATCATGTGGAAATGAGGACTTGGATTACCCCATAAGCTAAAAACCAGATCGAGTCAAGATGCTAGCAGAAAATAAATGGATTTTTGGAATGGTAAAAACGACTTGTGTATGTGAGACAAGGTATTTTTTTTTCATGTATTTCAACTGAGACAAAATACTGTAACCAATTACATGCAGAAATATATACGAGAATCTAGCTGTCTTCCATAAGGCTACACATTAAAGAGATTGACAAAAATGTAAAATGTTACAATTATTCTCAAATAATTATTTTATCTTTAAAAACAAGATTTCCATAAAAATGTGTTGCATATATTAACATGCAAATGGTTATTTTTCATTTTAAATTAATAAATAAACATTTTAACTGTTGATAAATGTTAACTTTAATACAGTAAATACTGCTAGGTTTAACCCACATAAACAAAAGCTCTTGCAGTCCTTAATGCTTTTAAGTATGTGAAGGGGTCCTGAAAGAAACTCTGACTTTAAAAATATGAAAAGAATTTTGGATCTTGAGAGAAATCTGATTGACATAAGCACTTCCTACATAATAAGCCCAGGAATAAAGAAAGAAAAGAAGTAAAAAAATATACTCTCAGTTACATGGTAGAATCAAACTTCCTCAAAATAGAATATAACCCAATATGTTTTACAATAGATGTGGGAGTGAATATTAACCCAGTTTAAGCAAAGGCTTTAGAGGTAAGAGTTGAGAATCAGTTTAAAAAATGAGTGATAGTGTTTGTCCTAATAGGTTAGGGTCATAATCATAATACTGACATTAATAGATATAAATTTTATTTCCATTTTAAGATAAGGAAAGCATAAAATAAGCATTGTATAACAGCCACCAACAAATCAACAATACATATGGCATAGTTATTTTGGGGGCAAAAGAAACCAAAGATATGAAAGTAATTTCGTTATAATGGTAAAAGGTTTTCTATCATATGATTGAAATAATTTATATTCATTACCATTAATGTGAGCTATTATATGTATTATGCAGAAAAAGAAAATTACAGTTAAAAGAAGTTAAGTGACAAGCTAAAGGTCCCAGAACTAGTAAATGGTGGAGCCAGTATTGAAAAATGATTGGGTTTATGTCCAAATCCTCTATTCTTTTATCCTAAGATTACATGATAATTTGATCATAATACATCAGAATTGTTCTATACTCTCCTGATGTACATGATGTATACTTTGGATTTAAAATGTTTAGTCTCTTTATTAAAATTCTATACTGCATCTTTTACGAAGAATGATACGTTGAACATTAGTATTAAATTTGTATTTATATGCACTCTGGGCCTTAGCAAATGGAAAAGTCAATAAGTGCCAATAACATACTGTGCACTTTCTAATGTGAGATTAGGTAATGTTTACACCATACCAACACCCTGGTGGAACACAATCTAAGCTAAAATATGGCAGAAAGCTTCGGGAAATATAAAATAGATTAGGACTTATTTTTCAGAAAAAGAATCTTTGCATTCTAAGGGTGCACAATGGGTAATCATGAGATATGTGGTTAATAATAAAAGGTAAATTCTTGCATTAGTATTTACAAGGTTGCACTGGTTAGAGATAAGAACCATAGCAGAAATATAGTCTTCAAGTTTTCCCAAAGGTCTTATAAAAGTATTTTCCAATTCTATCTTTAAGGAAACCCTGCACAATATAGACTTCCTCCATTTGTCCTCTGTCACTACTGCTTGAAATTCTTTGAGGAGAGAACCAGGGTTTCATTCTATCACCAACTATTAAGTAAGAACAGAGTTTCTGGAGCTTAGGTTACTTGGATTAAATCAAGTTGCAGAGTTTACTATGTGACTCTGGGCAATTTACCTGGACCACCTGTGCCTCGGGTTTATTGTTATTTAAAATCAGCATAGTAATAGTATCTGCCCCATAGCTATTACCTTACTAACAGCAAATTAATAAACCTAAAACAAATGTAAATGACTTAAGTATGCACTTTAGTAAGAGTGAATTTTGGCAGATAGTTTTGTAGGACCATATTTTGAACACAGAAAATATGAGTCAGCAGTTAAAATTTCAGTCCCTGAATTTAGGTGAGGTTAGAGAAACATTTAGCACAGAATGGATACTAAAGATGCTAAAAGGGATTAAAAAGACATTTATTTATTATTATTTATTTATTCAATTCATTGTCACTGTATGCCATTAAATAATGAATATTTATTTGTCACACATATGTGATTTACAGATGATCTTGGCTGGGGCTAGTTGGTTGGCACTCCTGAGTTTAGCTGGGCTTTTTCTTGTTTCTACAAGCAAGCTATATTCAGGGTACTCTCTTCTGGATTGAACTTGGCAGGGGCACCTCACCTGTGGCATTAACACATTTCTCCACCTCCTCCTGTGACTAGATGATGGGTAGCTCAACTATGTACTTTTCATGGAGATGGCAAAAGTTCAAGTACAAGTACGTCACACCTGCTAACCTCTCATTGGTCAAAACAGACAGCATATTTGAACTCAGATTGACACAGTTAATATAGTAAGCCTTGCTCAAAGTAAGGGTACTGCAAAGTTGCATGGCAAAGGGCTGTGCACAGGAAGGTTTGAATAATTGAGATAATTTGTTTAATTTACCACCAGAATTCAAACCCTACGTCCAAGGAAATGGAGAAGGCTTTTGCCATTTTGGTGTCTAGGAAGATCTATGGAACATTAAAATATACCATTATCAGACACTCAGATGCCACATTTCTTGATATTTTGAATAAGTATATGTGTGATAGAATATGAGGGGACCCATATAAACACTGCCTCCTGGTGACCACATGTTTTATTAATCCCCTTTATTTGAATGTTGATGGAATTTGTGACATCTTCTAACCGACAGAATATGCAAAGGTAATGGGATGTCACTCCCACGGTTATGCCATATTATTTAAATCTCCATCTTGCTAGCAGACTCACTCTAGAGGTTTTCTCTCCTATTGACTCCTAAGAATTTTGTAGCGGTTTTAGGCAGTTCACATGGCAAGTTTAGGTCCTAAGGGCAGCCTCCAACCATCAGTTAGCAAAAGCCAGGGTAGGTCTACAGCTACAAGGAAATTAATTCTGCCAACATCTTGAGTGAACTCAGAATAGATTCTTCTCAGCCAAGGCTCTGGATGAGAGCCCAGATCAGGAGAAGGCTTTAATGTATCTTGTGAGACTTCTAAGCAAGGACCCAGCTAAGCTGTGCTCAGATTCCTTACCCATGGGAATTGTGAGGTAATAAATGTGTGCTGTTTTATGTTGTTAAATTCTTGGTAGGGAATGAGTCCAACATAAGCCATGGTTCTAAGATCTCTTTGTTCTACATCTGGCACAGTAATTGAAATCAAAGGGAGTGATAAACCTGGTGGTATGCAGGGGTGGATAATGGTAATGTAACATTAGAAAATGATGTTCTATGAGAATGAGATTTTTTTAGGCTAATGAACAAAAGGCTTAGGGAAAACAAGTTAGCTATCTTCAAATCTAGAGGTTTTTTAAATGGAGAAGGTGGAAGATTTGTTTTGCACTGCTTTGGAGAGCAAAGCCAAGTCCATTGAAAGGGGAGCATAAAAACATAGTTCTGCACAGTTGGAGAATTGGCCACCCGGTAGAAAGGTGTTCTTTGTTCTTGGAGAAATTTAAGCAAAGTTTGAATGAATAGCTAACTTGATAATATAGGGGGAGAAGATGATGATGATGATGATGATGATGTTGATGATGATGATAATGATAATGATGATAGATTATATCTGATAGATGGATTGATATAGATAGATGATAACTGATGGATGATAGGTGGGTGAATATGGATGGATAGATACCTAGGTGGATGGGTGGAGATATAGATATATGGGAGGATGGATGAGAGTTGGGTCCATAAAAGGACAAGCAGAGATAAAGATATAGGGATAGAAGAAGATAGATCAGATAGAAACATAAATGACTTATTGAAAGGAAGTAGGTATAGATAGATAGATAGTCAGATACATAGATGATATAGGTACAGACAGATAGGGGAGAGGAACAGTAAGACAGAGAATCGTAGCTGGGTAGGCAGATAGATTAGAAGGATGGATGAAAGGAGGCATGTATCATAGATAAATATATAGATGCATAGGATGATAGATCCATATATCGATAAATAAAGACAAATAGATTATAGATGATTGGTAGATAGATGATAAATTAGATGGATAGGCAGACAGACATAGATCCATAGAGATGTAGTAGATTTTCTTAATTGTCCCCTACTATCTTTGAAGAAGGAAATTTGAGTGTTTCGTCATATGGATGTCTTGCCTTGGGGATGAAAATACTGCAAGTGGTATAAACCACTTTGCTAAAAGCATCAGAAGTACACTATGTACTATAAGTAGGAGGGAGTGAGAGCCCCTTTTATCAATCAGTCTCATTCCTCTCCATGACTGATGTGTTTCTTTTCTAGAATAATTTGTTTGCTGGATGGGGAAGGGATTATAAGCAGCACACGTTGCAATGCTTACTCTATCAAAACAGAAATCTGCTGCTTTTTACAGCGATGCCTCATGCCAGCTGGCTAAAGAATGGTATTGGCTCCAGCTGTGTTTTGAAGCCACGCATTTCATGTTTTACAGTCCAATCAGATGCGCTGGCACTAAAAGAAATAGTTCCAGAAAATACAAGGGGGGCTGGAATGAATAGGAAAAAAAACGAATAATGTTGTGTAGTGAAATAAATTCTAGTCAGAATTCAACTTAATCGATCACATTGCAAACACATATTCACAGTTAACACTATGAAAGCATTATTTTAGTTTCTATGAAGCCTTTCATATGTAGATTACAGCACCACATAAATATATTTAAATGAATAAGGTGTCCAAGTTAGAAAAAAATGAGTTGTCGTCTTTGGATTTTTTTCTGATTTGAATTTTAGCAAATTCTTCTTCTATTTAGGATTTAAACAATGTATTGCCATAAAAGTTAACATCATCAAAACAGGGTGATTCTTTTACATTTTGAGTTAACATATATTAATGTAAAATATGTCCTCTAAATCTCAAATCTTATGATATTTCCATTCATGTATCCATATTTTTAGTAGTTACTATGTGCCAGGAACTGTGGATATGATGGACATGATATGATATTGCCCTTGTGAAATAACAAGGTAAACCAAGGCAGAGGAATATGCATTAATAATATATGGCAGGTGCTAGAATAGAGGTTTGTACTATATGACAAAGGCTGAAGTAAGGAGTATGAATAGTTTTATTTGCCGGGGCTGGGGAAAGTTGTGCTCTCCAAAATGCATAGAACGACCAGGGATAGACAAGAAGGGCAGGAAGACATGCCAGGCCAAGGAGGCAGCATGGCAAATAGTTCAGAAGTCATATATATATATATTTTTTTTTTGTTTGAGAAAATGAGTAAAATGTTATGTTTTTCTAGCTCGGGGTAAAATGTCAGGAAGATAATGGAAAAGAGAAGAAATTAAATGAGGAAAAGGGAAAAAAGTAAAGTAAATGGACTAAGCCAGAATTTGAGCAACTATGAATGAAGAGAAATAAGATAGGAGGGAGAGAAGAGTTGAGGAAACATACAAATGTGAAAAAACATAATTTATCTCTCTTGTGATGCATTTCCTGTAATTTAAATAATGTATCAGTGTAGTCATATTTTTACATGTACTAACTACTTTTCAATGTTTTCATTTCTTTTTCATTATTAGCACATTAGAAGAAAAATGACACCTGCCAATGTAATTTCAAGACTTAATTTGATTGTATCTAGACTTTCCAAGTGCCTTTTAACAGCTCCACTGTTTATTGCTTATTTTTATTACTAATTCATTTATTTGTTTATTATTCATCCATTCATTTAATAAATACTTTATGAGCAACTGTGAATGCAGGAATAATGCCAAATCCTATGGACATATCAGTGAATATAATATTCCAAATTCCTATTTTCTAGGATTTACCTTATTTTCTAACTGAAAAGAGATAAAAATCAAATTAAAAAAATGCAAATTAAGAATCCAAAAGTTCAGATCTCTTTACTTGCCATTTAGAACTTCCATCTCCTCCTATTATATTTACTTTCATCAATGATGGTTCCTATTTTGCATTTAGAGAGTTCTGATTTGGCCAAAATGACCATAGTTCATCTTTCTGAGTGCAAATTCAGGGACTTGTAATATGGCTTTGTGTTGATCCTCTTGTGGCTTATTTTAGGCCATTTTGCCAGGGCCTTTAATTGAATAAAATTATTATCCCTATATTTATCTAATTATAATAATCAGTACCCTTAGTTTTAATGCCAACTTTTCTCCATAAGCTGCACAGGAGGGTAATGGCAACTGAAAAGCTACAGTGAGGTGGGAATAATTACCATGGCCTGTTTGTCATCAGAACAAATTCTATTAATCCTTAGAGAAAATCCTGCCAACACAGCAACATTTCCTTCCCCCAGGGAGGGTAAAGCTCCCTGTCCTTTTTTTTCCCTGCCTCTTCTAAATTGCTGCCCCACATTTACTGCTGCAACTGCATTATTGGCCAGTGACCTGATGTTTTTCTCCTGCCTGCCAAGTGGTTAGGAAGCCACAAGCAGTCTGTTTCCTTCTTTGGAGGCAAAATTACCATATACAAACATCCGACCCAGGATAAGTAAATTACCTTGGTCAATTGATTTACAATTTATCTGGAACAAGGTTTTGATAGAGATATTAAAAGGGAAGTAAAATTTATAACACTGACATAAAACCCAGAACTCACTGCTTCTGCCAAGAGCGGTCTCGTTCTATACTCCACCAAGCAGGTTAACTCAGCCTTTTGGCTTATTGGACTTTACCATTTCCAACTGTTTCATTTATGCTTCGTGGCTTAAATAACCTTCTGCTTAAGGCCAAATCTCTCCAATAGAGTAGCATTTTATGTATATGTGGTAGAAGCTTCACAGTCTCCTGGGTGTATTTTGGAAGCATATGACCCAGTCTTTTACTTGATTCCTCCTATTCTCCAGCAGGTGGTAGACAAGCAGTACAACTTATTTTAGCTGCCAGGAAAAGTAGGAATAGGAAACAGACACGTATTTTTCCAGGCATGAAAAGATCAGGAAACAATAGGTGTGCCTGCTCTCTTCCTAATTTTTATTTTTTTCCTCTCTGTCTCTCTTCCTAATTCTTGTCTGACCATCAACATCTCTTTTAAAAGTAAGGTATCAAGGAACGTTTTTGCAAAATATTACAAAGGCAAATCAATTAGCATAATTCTAAAAGCCGTTTTGTCCAAACGAAAATAGAAAATAATTTTCTCATTGATGGACTTTTTTTTGTGTTTATGGGAAAGATAGATCCTTTGAGACAATCAAATAAAAGAAACACTGTGCTGTGTTCTAGAATGCAGGCTATTGGAGATCAGGCCCTTTTCCTCATATTTTATCTTTATTCATCAATGCTTAGCAATTCTTGATAGATAGAAAATGTTTCATAAATTTGTTTTAAAGGGATCTAAATTTTATTGCTAGGATTCGATGTTGAGAGAGAGAGAGACAAACAGCAGCAGAAATAGGAGAAGAGGATGAAGATAAATCATCTGGCGTATTTGGAAATGCAATCATAGGTTGTCCTTAACCTTTACAGAATTACTGTAAACATGTGGAGTATGAACTGTCAAATTGCCCAGGTGACAGACCTTTTGCTCATGATAGAATAAGAAGGACACATTCTTCTTAAGAATAAGAAGATTCTTATTAAGAAGAATCAAGCAAATCAATTCAATAACTCTTTGGTTAACACTTGTTACATTGAAGGTATCCTGCTATTGATTATATGCTAAATCATCATACAACTTTCAATTAGTCCAAGATACAAGGAATCATGGCTCAGAAAAAAAAAAGCAAAGATGTACATAATACGTATAACACAGAAGTTTGATAACTGCAAATGCTCCCAGAGATTTTTCTATAATCAAGGTTACCTTAAAAGCCTAGTTCCCTGGAAAGAGAAGTGATCCTTACTATATGCTTTCTTTTTAGCTGTACAGCTATTATTAAAACTCAGAAATAGGACAAAAACAATTGGCTTGGCCATAGTCTTTCTTTGTAATTTATAGTGATGTGCCAATCTGTTTCAAATCTTCAACCTGGATTCACAGTTCCAATATCTGTTACTTGATTTTTATCTACTTCTTAGCACCCAAATTTAATCTTAGCTCATATGTTTCCCTATATCCTTATACCTTATTTCTACATATGATTTCATCCCCAGTTTAAGCATCTGGACTTTATTCCTGACCTTAGACGGCCTAAGCATTTTCCCATTATATTAAATTGCATTGGCTCTATTTCTGCTTATGTTCAGTAACAACATTGGAACTCTCAGTTTTTGCTTTTTCCTATGATTGGTAATATACGGGAGCGTGATCTGATTTTGTCCTCTGCACATGTGGTACCTCCAGTACAAATTTAAATTGAGGAAACATTTGTACATGCGTTCTACTTTGTTGATGCTATTCTTCCACCTCTAAGATCAAACTGTTCCCTTCCACAGTATGCTTTTTGAGTCCATGAAACCTATGCCACAAAACAGGGCATATTAATCATAAACTGATCTTGCTTAGACTTAACATGAGCAAATCAGAATGGAGACAGTGAGATTAAAAGTTTCCTTAAGATGTGCTTGAGTTTTAGTAACATTGGGAGATTATTTAATGGCTTGGTGCTCAATGTATCCCTCTTGTTCTAGGGGACATTTAAGGTTCCCAGCTTGATAGAAGGAAAATAACTAATATAGATGGATCAACAGCAAAAGCATGTGTGACAGTGGGTTTGAGGATAACAATGTTGAAATTTTACCTGAACCTAGTGATCCTGGAAAACAGATTAGCTTAAAGGAATTCCCCTACAATCTTGAATTCTGGAAGTAACTACTCCAAAGAGACACACTTCCCCATATGACTTAGATAAGAAAGAAACCAACCCATTTTCTTTATCCATAAAGCCAAGCAAAAGCCCCATAAATTTCTCTGCCTCACAAATGAGTAACTGAACTGTTTTAGTCCCCACAATCAATCAGAACAAGATTTTTGCAAAACAAACTTTGGTTAAGTTTATCTCTTTGACTAAGGTCAGTGAGCTCTGACCCACTGCCAGACTGAATAAATATATGCCTACCTTCTCCTTAACAACTCTTCCCCAGAATAGGGTGACCATAGGACAAATCATTCTCTGATCTCCCCTCAGGTCGTGCCTCTTCCACTCAACCCGCTTGCCCGAACTTGGTTTCTTCTAGCTCTTGTTATTCCTAACAGGAGAAAAGACCTTTTCTGCCTAACATTTGAGATGTTTGCAAATCCCCTGGTTGGAGTGTGCTACCTGTTGCAATAGTCTCTTTACTACCTCCTGCAATAATCATCTCAAATAAAGTGTCTCCTTAACTAAGTCTCAAGTTGTTTGTTTGTTTGTTTTTTTATTTGCAAAGGAATGCAATATCACGTAATTTTAGGATTGGATATGGTTTCAAATTTGGCTTTGTCCAGTGGCTTTTGAAGTTTTCAGCTGCAACAATCCTTTGAACAAATAGTTAACAGTACAATAAAGCATAGAATATTAATAGAGACTGGCCATATATGATTTTTAGGTTCCAGAACAGCAAAACAAGCAAATTTGGCATAATCAAATTTATCTTAAAGAGCCTTTTAAAATGTCTGCTTTTCAGGTCAACATGCCATTTCTTAATAAGGAGAAGAAACAATTTTTCCTACATTATTGGATAATTAGATGTTTCTTTGGTTGTGCACTAGAGGTTGGCTTGAATTGAAAGGCCATAATGAAATACATTTCTTCATATCCTAGAATAATACTTAGTGCTGTAAGAAGTTCACAAAATGAATAATATATAGGAACTGAAACTGTGGAAATATAGTCTATCATTATCTCCCATTTCACTTTGGGCATATGCTCATTAACTATCTAAAATTTAATTTTAATAAGCTAAAAGCATGTTTTGATTTAACTCCACTGTACCAAGAGCTGCTTTTGTTGAAATAAGAGTGGTAGGTACTTAACACCAGCCACTAAGCTCAACTGCTTCCCATTGGCCCCTGAGAAGCCCCAGGATCATTGACTACCACTTCATATCCTCCAATCTAGCCCAGCTATCCATTCGATAATGTGATACTGCCTTTCAAACAAGGAGGCTAAAGCTACTCTCACTTCTGGATTAGCATACATATTCTGTTTGTGTGTTCTTTTCCAAGTTGTATATGATTCACAATTTCATTTGTAGAAAACTCTTGTATTGGTGCTGCTTCAGGGCCTATAAAATGCTGCTTTAAACCAGATTTGGAATTAGTAGATTATTTTGAAGAAAGTCAGTATCCTTCAGTATTAAAAATAGGTAGAAGCTATACTTTTCCTTTCTCATAACATACCAGAAGTTGGTATGCTGCAATGAAAACAAAATTTAACTATATTATCCAAAGCAGCAAATATTTATTAGAAATCAAACACAAAAAGATGCTTGACCTGTTGAGATGAGCTTAGGGAAGTTCCTACTATCTGTTCCTGAGCATTCTGATGAGCAATTTTCTTTAGAGTGAGGTTCTGGGGTAGGGACCAAAGCAAATTCAAGACCTGGAACAGCGCTCAGAGGCTATTACTGGTGTTGCTGAATTCTTATTCCCTGTTCATCGACTTGAATCTGTATTATCTTTCTAGTAAATCCCATAACCTAAGTGCAATGGTAAATGGTTTTCAGCACGCCTTAGTCCATTTAGTAAATCCCTTGGTATTTAATTTTTTATTATCTACCCTTGGATTATAGACTCCTGACTAGGTCTTTCAAGAATGATCTAACCATGGGGGTGCAAGGGTTGTTCAGTGGTAGAATTCTTCTGTGGTAGAATTCTCACCTGCCATGTGGGAGACCCAGGTTCAATTCCCAGTCCATGTACTTCCCAAACAAACAAGGAAACAAACAAACAAATGAAAAAAAACAAATGAATGAACAAATAAAAATTCAACAGATGGTGCTGCACAAGGTAATACTCACATGGAAAAAGAACGAAATGTGATCCCCACTAGACAGCATGCAAAAAACAAAAAAAAAAAGTGATTTAAGCATAAACCTTGGGGACAATGTATTGTGCAAATTAAGCCAGAAAGAAAAGAACAGATACGGTCAAGTCTCTTTCAGAGAAAAACTTAAAAGAAATTTGAAGCCTAGATTGTAAGCCCTTGTAGCAGCCAAACTTAGTCTGAAGATGTGAGTGGTTTCCTAGATTCTGAGACACTAAACTATATGTGTATCAGCAGGTATTTACCTGGAACTTTAACTCTTAGGTGACACCTAAGAGTTCTGCAGCCCTGAAATTTAGGATAGCTATATACAATAACAAAGTAACTGAGAAAGAGAACAGTCCTCAATTCAGGATAAAAATGCGACCAATATGACTGGGACTAAGGTAAATCAGACTACAAGGGTAAAAGATGACAGTGTATGTTCGCTAGACCTTCACCTTCTACGTGAGACCAAAGGCAGAGAGGTTTATTGTGTCTAGAACCTGAATTTTCCACAACACACAATCTAAATCAACTTGTCTGGATAGCTCAGGTAAACAGTCCCAAATCCTGCAATCCAGAATGGGAACAAGTCCTTCTAATTTTGTGTAGCTTAATGTGACATCCGAATGCATCTCAGTCTATGGTGGGCTAATAATTAAAAAGTATTGGTAGAGTTCTCCAGGGTCCAAAGGGGGGAAAAAAAGGAACTATTAAACTTTCTAATTTTGGAACCCATGGGTACCCTCTCAACCACTGAGGACTAGTAAGAAATTGGCCAAGGCCTTGATTTTGAGGCTTGCCCATATGAAATTTATTTCTGTAGTTAAGAAGCTGAGACTACCTATAATGAGTCCTAAGAATTGCTTCCAGGAAACCTTGTTTATTGCTCAGATGTGGCATCTTTCTCTCTAAGCCTAACTCTGCAAGGAAAATCATTACCCTCTCCTCTACATGGGGCATGGCATTCAGGGAGGGAACTCTCCCTGACTACATGGGGCATCACTCCTGGAGATTAATCTGGCCCTGGCACCATGGGACAGAAAATGCCTTCTGACCAAATAAGATATCAGTGGCTCAGAGAGATCAAATAGGGTCAAGAGGCTATTCTGGAGGCTACTCTTGCACAAGCTTCAGTTAGATAGTGCTAATTGCCATGGTTTGCTAAATCCCCCCCAAACATCATTCCTGATAACTCCTAAGAACATCTAGGGTTCATACTGAGACTGTTATGAAAGTTTCATGCACTAAGCTTGTTTTTCTGGAACCTGTAATTTCCAGAGGGCTCCTAGGCCAGGTTAAATCCTGAAAAACAGGGGGCCCAGCCTCTCCAAGATTATCACCTAATTATATCCCCATATCCTTTAGCGTTGATACCCCTTCTCAATATGAAAATGTCAGAATAGGCATTGTCTAAACATCCCTTTAGAGAAGGATCAAAGGAGAAAGAGGAGTTATAATGGAGAAAATATGATTTAACAAACATATATGATGCTGAATCACTATATTGATGTTTCTTCTAGCCCCCAGTTTTTTGGAGCAGCTAGAAGCAAAAATCTGAAATAGTGAAATGCTAACCCATAGTAAACTCTGAAATCTCTTCTGCAAATACTTGTTGAGCTGTACTTTGAAAACTATGCCTTTATCTTTCTTTTCTTTGTATATATGTATATATATTTCACAATAAATAAATAAATAAATAGATGAAAACAAACTATCTAAGTATTCTTGAATTATATGTTCCTGATTAATGTGCTTCAAATGCTAATTTCCCTAACATGTAGATTAAAGCTAATTTAGTAAGAGTTATTTTAAACTGACCCAGAGACAAAATAACAGGCCCAAGGAATCTAAAATTGTTAGCAGATGTCCAAAATACTTGAGAATTACATTAATAGCCACTGGGGAGCTTCTTGGTTTCAAATTATATGTAGAAGAATATTAGTCAAATTTTTTCATTTATTAATTTGCTTAAGTCAAACATGTAGTCTTTGCTAGAAGAAGGAATGGAGCAAAAGTAACTAGAAAATCTGTCTTGGGCTCTTTTCAATACCCAGGTGTTTTTCCAATTCTCAGACCTTTTTGTACCCTCAAAGCATAGTTGATTTTAAAATACAAGGTTGATTTATTGAAGGTAATTACAAATTTTGAAAAATAAGTTGATCATACTCTGGAAAATTATAATATAAACTCATCTCCACTTTTCTCAATTGCAAACTGATCTTTAAGGAATCTTTATGACTCCTTAAGAGTCTTTGCCAGACTTTTGCAAAGTATTAACCCTTTTTTAAGGAAAAACCACACAATATCAGGGGGGCGGGGGACACAAGGGTAGTTAGAATTCTCGCTTGCCATGCGGGAGACCCAGGTTTGATTCCCAGCCCATGCAATTCCCCAAAACAAACAAACAAACAAACGAAAAACCAAGCCAACAAATGGTGCTGCAATAACAGGATATCACGTGGAAAAAGATGACCCATGCCACACAGTATACAAAAAACAAACACAATGTCTGCATATCATAGTTTATGAGTAATTAAACGCTCAACTTTAATTCTGAATATCATAATAATTTATGAGGAATTAAGTGTTCACTTTTTTTTCTTTCCATGTTTCGGCATTTAATTTAAATTATGTTCTTGATTGTTTTCTGCCATTTTCTATTCACAATTTATATAATTTCATGATATTGTATATTTTTTTTTGCAAGGGGTCATGAGTAAATATTAATAGTGTAACTTAGTTTCCATTTCAGTGAAATAAATAATTTATTCTAACTCTGTGTACATTGTTTCCAATTTTATATTCCATTACAAGAAATAAGGAGATAATTATCTACAATAACTGTCTTGAGTTATAGACATCGATTATTCTTAGGGGTCAAAATCACTATGAGATTTTCAGAATATTTTGTGGTATGAGAATAGCAAATGCTAAAGTTTAGAACTGGGAGGAATAATGTAGCTTATAATATGTCTTATAAATACAACTTATTTCTAAATAAACATGATTAAAACAAATTTATGAATATTTTAACACTTGTAGTGCAGTGATGTTTTGATCTGTGGGCATATGTTAAACATCCAAATAAGTGCAGCTCTTCGTAAGGCAAATATTTCTTGGTAGACAATATATTTTTTTCTTTATGCATTATTTATTACCAGATAAGTAAGATCAACATGTTTTGAAGGGGCTCATCAAAAAGTGTCAAGGCACTAGGTAACAAATCAATGGCTGTTTAAATGACTGTTTTTCCCTGAGGGAAAATATCTTTTGGTTTGGAGATCTAACTTCATTATGCTTCAGTACATACTGAGTGAAAAACACTATTTCCGTCATTAATGTGTTTATAAAAGCTTTTTGTTGGCTGCACTGAAAAGTCATTTGGTTGAATTTTTTTTTCCTGTGATGTATTGTCTGGAGGTAAAAGCTAATGCATTCAGTAGCATTTGCAGACTCAGAATTTATTTCAAATTTTAACTAAACTTTTAAAGAGGAACATATCTAACTATATTATTATTTTTATGAATTCTTATTTTACATCAATCAGAGATGAATATGAATTCAAGTTTTTTTTTATTTTAAATTAAGAACAACAATCCATTCTCATACATTTTTCACACTGTTTGAGAAGTGATTTCAATGATTTAATTTCACTGCAATGGTCACTGTTATTTGAGCTTTTAAGGGCTGTTGGTTTTCTTGTTTCTCATTTTGTCTTTATAAAGACACTGCCAGGGATAGTAGCAGAATAATTTATATTTGAGCTCCTATGGTTGTCACACTGGTACCTGCTATCAAGAAGGTAAACTCTTAACAATGTTTAGCTAAATAATTTTGGTTATAAACACTTTCAATTATATTTACTCTTCCTAGTTATTTTTTTGTTATATTCTCTGTCATTTATGTGAAAATATTTCAGTATCTATAGTTAAATTTCTTTTAGTGTACACCCTAGATGCAATTAATTGAATTTTTTAGGTACCTAATCAACAATCTACACAAAGATGGAAATTACTACATTTAAACCTGAGATTCTTGTGTTCAACTGGGAAGGGTATGTAGCATGTTCAAGAACATATATGAAGTGTCAGAAATATAACATTGAAGACAGTAATTTATTTTTGTTTGCTGTATTATGGGGGGTCACATTTCATTCTTCTTCCATGTGAGTATCCCCTATGACAGCACCATTTGTTGACTTTTCGTTTGTTTGGCTTTCATTATCTGTTTTGCTTTGCTTGTTTGTTTGGGAAGTGCGTGGGCCAGGAATTAACCCGGGTCCCCTGCATGGCAGGCAAGAATTCTACCATTGAACTATCCTTGCACCCCTTAAAGATTGTATCTTAAACGTATCTTTTGTATTTGTATGTATAAGACATAGTGAACCATATTGCAAACTAAACTAAGACTTTCTCTCAATACATCTGCACACTACCCAACTTCTTTGCAGCATGGTTTCAAAACCACAGTATCTTACTCTGTTGTTGTGTGAACTGATCACCTGGTTGGGATGGACACTCTCTCAAGCCATCAATGTTTAAGAGAGACAAAAAATGTGCACCGTGCACACCCTGCACGATGGGAGCAAGTGCCATGAGTGAAAGCTCATGATTTTTGTTTGTAATAATGGGAAACTCCTTTCCTATGATTAGTTGCACTAGGATTGTTGCTGTATACATCCTTGCTGTGACTGACTATAAGCAAATTAGTAAACCCTAATATTGACTAATACTGATATCTGTGCTGTGCATCTGGAAATTAGAAAGCCCTTATATATTGGCACTGATACAGATGCCCTCACTGGGAGGTAGGCAGCCCTCCAGAAATGGAATTAATGAGGCACCATAGTCAGAACTGGGACTAAGCTACAACACATCCACACCCATATTCTACAGGTGATGTGTAATTAAAGCTTAAAATATCTCTTTCAGCACAGTTGCCCTTAATAAGCCCTAAGCCTCTTGCTTCATTTCCACACACTTAAATGATTGTGTCAATAAAGAAAGAAAATATCTACACATTTTCCCAATTAGTTTGTAAATTCTCTGACTGCAGAGGGTTTACATAATGTATCTTTCATATCATTCCCTTCAGTACACAAAGCATAACTTACCAAAGAACATTGTTTCTACTGATGTTTGGTTTTCCTAAGATCTTTTCATCATTACATATTACTGTGTATTACCTGTATTAAGGATGCATTACTAATGGCATTACTTTGAGAAGACCAAAGAACTTTGGAGATGGCAGATCACAGAGTATAAACTCATGAAAAACATTGAAAGGTACATTTTTCTTTTTGCTTAGTCTTCATTGTTTGTATCATAGTTTTCTAAATTTTCTAGATATGAGCCATGATTCTATCTTACACATTTCAGATATATAAGTACAGTTATAAGCAGAATTCTTGTAGGATGATTAAATGCAGTCATGTGGAAAATGAGATGCTGGAATATAATATTAAATATTTGATTTTTGATTTTGGAGGTGACAAATTTATGGACTTTTAATGATTGAAATATATAATTTCTGGATGAGGAGTCCTTTTGAGTCATTTCTTCCCTACCTGTTTTTTGTGTTTCCCAAAATCTTTCTGTTGGTCCAATAGAAATTAAGAAAATCAATGAGACTTAAAGGTATCCCATGCATAAGCTGGTTCCCTGGCCAAAGATTAAAGAGTCATTACATTTATTTATAAACAAAAGCTCACCTTTGACATCTTATGGAGATAGAAATGCATATAAGGGCAGCCATCTGTATTTAGCATAAAATATTTGTGAGACACTATTCTAGTTTCTTTCACTTATTTTATCTTCACTAAATTTTTTAAGTCGAGTATTTTAGTGACATTTTACACTTTGTAAAAACTGAATTTCTGAGATGCTAAGTGTACTGACATCAATGTCACAAGGACACTAGGAAGGTAGAGTATCCAAATTTACATATAAAATAATTTGTGAAAACTGAGATATATACATTTTCTCTTACAATTAGATTGTAAGTATAATAAAAAAGTCTAACTTTATTTTTGATGTTTGTGTAAAGTTTAGGAGGCAAAAGAGAGAAGAGGCAGACCAAAAAACCTTAGAATGAGCAAGTTTATTCCTGCACTCCCGGGCAGAGCTCACAGAACTCAAGGTAGGGAGTTGTAAGCTCACCGCTGGGTCCTGGTATGGGCAGTTTTTAAGCAAGGGGGTTATGTGATGTCTAGAAGGGGTGGCACATTTTACACAGCTCGAGTCACGGTGACCTTCCCTGTTCCCCCGACCTAACATTCCAGCCTTTTTGTGATAATAAGGTGCCGAGATCTTTCTGACTACTTCCTGCTGCATTGGGGCAGTGTGGGGTTATAGGCCGGAACCGCCATAGTCAGGAGAGTGGGGAGGTTGGGTACAGGAAGCTGGTGAGGAAGGCAGGTGGTGATAATGATGTAGGAGCACTTGGTTGATTACCACCCATGACAGTTTTTTCATGCGTCCTTGAAGGAAGTTGAGGAGACAGGGAGCTAGGAGAAAGAAAAGACAGATTAGAATAATTGGTCCTAGTAGCAGGAGGAGCCATGTCACCAGGGGTGAAGAGAACCAGGTTAGGGCAGAGTTGGTTCCCTGTTTTCTATGGTAGAGCTCTTCTTTTAGTTTGTTTAGAGTGTGAATATTTTGTTCTACCAGACCTGACTTGTTGACATAATAGCCCCATTTTTCTTGGAGGAATATGCATGTCCCTCCTTTTTCGGCTGTTAGCAGGTCCAAGGCCCGTTGATTTTGAAGAGTCACCTGGACCAGTGAGGTAAGTTGACGTTGCAGAGAAGATAGGGATTCTGGTGTTGAGTCCAGAGCTACCTGTAGTCGAGTCTCGAAGTGTTGACAGGTTAAAATACCATGTCCTAGCACTCCTCCCGCTGCTGCTGAGGCTGTGACTGAGGTAGCCAGGCTGATGCCTACCAGGAAAGGAAGGAAGGCAGCCCTTTTGGAGCAAAGGGGGGGCAGTAGCCAAGTTAGCTCGGATTCACCATTGAGGGTTAATTGAGGAATTATGGTCACCAGGAAGCATGGTCCTGGGGTAGTGGGGTTGAGGCACTTGGTAAAACTCCCATTACACCAGAAATATTGTCCTTTAGGGGCATGGGTGGAGTTGTGAATGGTGACATTAGTTTGATATTTGCTATGGAGCTCTGCTTGGCTCACAATTGTGTGGGTGAGGTAGCAGAGCCTAAGGGGGTAGGGGAGGTTATTGGGCTCTGGTTTCCATACAGGGATGTTCTTTAGGGTGGTATGGCAGGAATTTGGGTTATGGTTGTATATTTGGGTAAGATTTATAGGGACAGCTGCTAATAGTGCCTTCCCAACGAAGCACAAAGGAAACAGTGAGCTACATTGGAAAGTATTTGTGTTTGGTTGAGGAATTGTAAGGTGTGTTGGAGGATTTGGAGCCATGTTTGAGGAGCTGTTGGGATAGAGAGTTTGGCAAGGTGGTTGGAGAGGTTCTGCTCTGCTTGTAAATTTTTGATAGACACCTGGGTATGAGTATTATTCATGAGGATATATACTCACAATGTTTTTCAATGGTGCTTACGGGGTACTGGGACCAGCCGCTGTAGTATAGTTTGCCTTGAACCCCCATCACTCATCTAGTGTCCCAGGGATCTGTAGTGTTTATGTAAAATCGTTTGCAACTGATTTAGAAGAGTCTTGTCCCATCATCAGCATCATGTAGTTTGCATGACCAATAGGGGCATCCCCCATATATGTCATTATACTTGTCCTGGTTGCAGTAAGTTTTAGTTTGAGCATATGGAAAGCAGGCAAATGGCCCTGGATTGCTAGTGACCAATTTAGGAGTTATGGGAATGGTTAAAGATTGGCTATAGCCCGCGAGAGGGCAGTCTCCTGCACCAATTATACAGCTGGTCGACTTGCCATTTTGGTTAACAGTTTCCTGGATTTTGAATTGCCATATATAGGAAGTGCCCTCAATGGGAGTTAGAAGGGTGAATAGTGCGAGTGAGGTGGATGCGAGTGGGCCCCAGATGGTGAAAGGCATATGGGCTCTCATTTTGTTTGTATAGCTTGACCTGTGGCAGGTGGTGCTAAGAGAGGTCACCTAGAAGTTTTATTGCCATAAGAGTGGTAAGAATCACCGTGTGTGGGCCAGTCCACTGTGGTTGTAGTGGTCCGGGCTGGAGCTGTTTAAGGAGTATTTTATCTCCTGGCTGGAGACCATGGGGGAGGATCAGTGGGATCAGTTTCCCCAGGTTGTGGCAGGAATTGATCAGTGTGTTCCCACAGCAAATGCCCCATTAAGGAGAGATATGGTAATTAAGAACCCAGAGTAGGAGGTTGCACTGGCAGATGGTGATTGAGTAGGAAAGGGCAGCCGTACATGAGCTCAAAAGGGCTTAAGAAAGTAGGTGCTCATGGAGTGGTGCGAAGTCGGGCAAGGGCCAGCGGAAGGAGGTCGACCCAGGACTGTCCTAATTCACTGGCTAGTTTGGTTATTGCATCTTGATAAGACCATTAGCTCGTTCCACCTTACCTGAGGATTGGGGTCTGTATGGGATATCTAGTTTCCAGTCTATTCCCAAGGCAGACGAGGCCTGCTGGATCACCTGAGAAATAAAAGCTGGGCCATTATCAGATTGGATGGAAGTAGGTAGTCCGAAGCAGGGAATGATTTGTTTTAGGAGGATGTCAGCTACCACATCAGCAGTTTCCCGTGTAGTAGGGAAAGCTTTTATCTCCACCTGTAAGGGTGTCAATCATAGTTAGTAGGTATCAGAATTTTTTGGCATGTGTGTGAAATCAATTTGCCAGTCCTGCCCTGGAAGGTGGCTCCTTAGTTGGTGGGTTGGGAAAGTGGGGCACAACCTGCCTTGGGGGTTTGTTATCTGACAAGTGGGATAGGAGCTACAGACCAACGTTATGAGGTGAGTTAGGGATGGGTGATGGAATAAAGGCTGGAGGAACCGTGTGAGGGCCCTGGGTCTGATATGAAGTGACGAATGTACTTGAGAAAGAATATCGGGGGCCTGCTTGGTTGGTAGAGCCACCTTGTTATCGAGGAAGGTAGTAGAGCCTCCCTGTGCAAGGAGGTTTTCATGTTCCCTGGAAGAATAGGTGGGTCGGAGGGAGGGGAGAGTAAAGAAAAGAATTGGTGCTGGAGGGTTTAAAGGTGAGGGTTTTTAGTCAGTTCCCATGCAACAGCATAGGCCCAGTTATTTCCGCAGATGATTTTGGATTTATTTGTTTGGTGCCTTTGCAATGGATGATGGCCACTTGCGACAATAATTGAAGTGCTTGAAGCAGGTGTTGGATAAGCTTAGCATTAATTACAGGTGAGCCTTTGGTGGTAAGGAACCCTGGCTCCTTCCAGATGGCTGAGTGGCAGTGTGCTATTAGAAAAGCATATTTGGATTTGTGTAGATGTTGGCGGATTTATTTTTGGCTAGGTGTAAGGCCCTGGTGAGAGCAATTAGTTCAGCTTTTTGGGATGTGGTTCCTTCTGGGAGCCGTACCACTTCAAGTATTTTGGTGGGAGAAACTATAGCATATGAAGCCCTGCATTTTCCCCATTGGTCTATTTTTTTAATTAATTAATTAATTTTATTGTTACATTTTTTTTACATGGGCAGGCACTGGGAATCGAACCTGGGTCTTCTGGCATCACAGGCAAGCATTCCTGCCTGCTGAGCCACCGTGGCTCCCCCAACTCCCCATTTGCCGCGGTCCAGCCGCAGCAGAGGGAACGGGCTTGAAGGTGTGGAGGGTCGTCGGCGCGAGAAAAACACCAAGAGACAGCTTAGAGAATTTTCCTCTGAGAAGAGTTGCTTAGATTTATTTTTGCTTAACTGATTTTATACTCTTATTTTTGGGAAAGAAACAGGTATCACAGAATCATGGTTGTGTCATGGCTTACATTTTAGGTAAAGTTACAGGTTCAGGGAAGCAAAGCGAAAGTACATGTTTTGATTTTCTTAGGAACACTTACACAAGATTTTAATAGCAGCAAGATATTGGCTTAAACCACAGACATTGTGTTTGCAGTTTTCTGAGTTTAGACTTTCTTTTCCTATTATTCTACAGGTGAGGCAATATGTCAAGACCTATTTTAGTCTGGTTAAAGGTTAGCTTGTTTCGATTAAAAGGTTACATTGTTTACTTAGATTTTTTATTGTTTTATAGCAATGGACTGGTGCCGTGGTGGGGAGTAAATTTCTAGGATGGCTCAATGCAGGGTTTTTTAATTGTAAGTGTTTACTTTCTATGGGGTACTTTTCTGTGACTTGTTCTAAAAGCACTTCTGCCTGCTGTATTTGCAGCATGACTTGCTTAATGGGGGCGTCCCAACCTAATTTTTTCCAAACAGTCATTAACAAGGTTTTGCAATTTGTACAATTTGTATCATTTTTTCCAATTCTTTTGCTTTCTGATTCGTTTTGATATAATGCTTGGAGCACAACCAGCAACAAGAAACACACAATTAGTGTCGTTAATCCCAGTATTTTTCTATTACACCATTTTATGCCTCGTCCTCTTTTGGGGCGTTGAAGGCTTTGCCACCGCCTTTCCTTCCAGGGAACCGTGTCAAACCGGGGAGGAAAAAGAGGACGCGGCACCCATTGGTCTATTATTGAGTTGCCGTAAATAAAGAGGATGAGGTTTGACTGAGACGGGTGTGTCTGAGAAGCCCTGGCATGGGAAGGCAAGCTTTTCCATGATTTCAGTGCAAAAGTAAGTGGGCTATGGAGAGGGGTTTAATAGGGGGCTGCGAGGGAGAAAAGTAGTAGGGTTGAGGCCAAGCGAGACAGAGAGTGTGATATCCAAGTTTTTTTAGGAAGAGTAAGTGAAATTACTGGAGATGGGAAGGAGTGAGCAGAGAGAGAGAATTATGGGATAAGAGGTCTTGTAAACGCTGGGGTGACAGTACTTGGAGAGGCTTACCCAGATTAATTTTAAGAGCTGTATGAGTTAGGGTGGAGGCTGCAGCCAGTGCTCAGAGACAGGGAGGCCACCCATGGGCAGTGGGGTCCATTTGCTTAGAGAGGTGGGCCACTGGAGTATAAGTTGGTCCCAGGGGTTGGGTTAAGACTTTTATCGCTATTCCTTGTTTTCTGTCGGCAAAAAGGAAGAAGGGCTTGTCAGGATTTGGAAGAGCAAGTGGGGGAGAACGAAGTAAGCATTACAGAGAACCAGAAAAGCTTTGGCTATAGTAGAGGGGTCGTTCAGGGGTCCCATGGGCGTTACCTTGGCTGCTTCATAAAGATGTTTTGCTAGGAGGGAAAAGCCGGGACCCAGTGTTGGAAGAACCCCACAAAACCTAGGAAGGATAAAATTTATTCAGCATTTTGTGGAGGTTGGAGTTTTGGGAGAGCTTGCTGTCTGTCTACTGTTAGATGTCAAGATGTGGGAGTGAGGTGGAGCCCCAAGTAGGTGATGGTGGAGGAAGAGAGTTGAGCTTTGGCAGGGGAGACTCGATATCCTTTGTTAGCTAAAAAAATTAATAGGGTGGTTGTAGCCTTTGTGGAAGTTTTTTTAGAAGGACTCCAAATTAATAGGTCATTTATGTATTGGAGAATGATACTGGGAGTTAGATTGCACACTATTAGGTACCTGGCTAGGGCTTGGCTAAAGATATGGGTGCTGTCGCAAAACCCCTAAGGTAATACCATCCATGTAAGTTGTTGGGCAGCCAAAGAGACTGGGTCTTCTCAGGTAAAGGCAAATAAATTGTAACAGACAGGGTCTAGTGGGATTGTAAAGAAGGCATTTTTGAGGTCTAGGACAGAATAATGAGTGGTGTGAGGGAGGATGTGTGAGAGAAAAGTATATGGGTTGGGAACTACTGGGTGGATGAGGATGACAGATTTTTTAATTAGTCAGAGGTCTTGGACTAGATGATAAGAACCATTAAGTTTTTTGATAGGCAAAATAAGGGTGTTATGTGGCGAGTTAATGGGTATGAGGAGTCCCTTTCCCTTGAGCCGGTTAATGACGGGTTGGAATCCTTTCTGATGGGTTATGGAGATGGGAAATTGTGACCGAGATGGGAATGAGGAGGGATCCTTTAGCTGGATAAGAACCAGTTCATGCTGGGAAGCTATTAGGAGAATTGAGGTATCCCATACCTCTGGGTTCACTAGGTGAGGCAGTAGAAGAGGTGAGGGAAGGGTGGAACCCTGGGTGGGGGTGGAAGCCACACATAAGGATAATAGTAAATTCATTTGAGGTTTTTGTATCCAGTGAAGTGAGGCTCCTAATTTAGTGAGAAGATCCTGCCCCATTAGTGGTCTGGGGCAAGAAAGCATTAGTAAGAAAGAGTGTATAATGGGGTGGCCTTCTATTAAACATGTAAGTGGTCCAGTGGTTAAGGGGCATGAAGGATGGCCATCTATGCCCATAACCGTGACCTGGGAAGGAAGGAGTTGATCTGAGTAAGAGGGGAGGACAGAGAAGGTATCCCCTGTGTCCACTAAAAAGGAGGTGGACTTACCCGCTACCTTGATTGTTACCCTGGGCTCGACGAGGTCGCTGAGGCCACGCGTTGTCAGTCGTCAGTGGCCAGGCCCAGGACTGCCAGCGATGGGTCAGGGGTTGGAAGGACGGCCCCTCCACGTCCAGGTGCCGAGGGGCAGTCATTTTTCCAATGTCTCTTTTTCCCACAGAGAAGGCAGGTCCCTTGAACAGTCAAGGATTGGGGCACTGGCGGGACCAGTGTCCATCGAGGCCACATTTGAAGCATTTTCCTGGTGGCGGATTAGTCGCAGCTGGCTTTTTGTCAGTTGAAGTGGGCTGCAGGGCCGCAATTAGGGATTGGGTTTGTAAATTCACCTTTCAGCAGTCCCAGGATTCTTTCTCCACCCTCTCTAATTTATCACGAGTATTAAAAATTTTAAAGGCCGTGTTTACCAGGTCACGGATAGGGGCCTGAGGACTGTCCGCAATTTTTCTAAGTTTGCGCCTTATATCCAGAGCTGACTGGGATATAAAATGTGTGGCTAGGATGGTTTTACCAGCCTCTGAGTCAGGGTCTAGGCAGGTATATTGGGAGAGGGCTTCTGTGAACCAGTGTAGAAAAGCAGCAGGATTATCTTCCGAAACTTGAATAACCTCCCTCAGTTTATGGGAAGTTTTTTGCACGCTGGCTGGGAGGCATGTAAGCATTTTGTCCTGCCTAATCCATCCATTTTTCCCTGCTGGAGTGTCAATTTGATAGTTTCACCCTGGCTCTTGGTCTGGCACTGCCTCGGCCCCCACCAGCATGGTGTGGTCGGTTATATGCACGTGGTTAGCATGAGCCCTGGCCACATTGAAAATGCAGTCCATTTCATCTGTAGTTAGTGAAGAAGAGCAGATTACATGAGTGTCATGCCAGGTAAGGTTGTAGGTGTTAGCCAGATATTGGAATTCTTTAGTATAGGTAGTTGGATTATTGGAGAAGGAGCCCAACTATTTTTTGATGTGAGAGAGATCAGCCAGGGAGAAGGGAGTGTGCACTTGAATTAACCCTTCAGGTCCTGAAACTTCCCAGAGGAGACAGAGAAAAGTACTTTTTGAGTGGGTATGGGAGCTTACAGGTGAGGATGGCAAGGCTGTTGAGGACGGCAAAGGATTAGGCAGTGGTGGAAGAGCCGGTGAAGGGGGAAGGGGGCATGGTGGTGGTTGGAGAGATGCTGGAGTAGAAAGAGGAAGGAAAGGATAAGATGGCAGCTGGAGAGCCGCTAGAGCAGAAGGGGAAAGAGGAGGGCAAGATGGCAGTGGGAGTGCTGCTGGTGGAGAAGGGAAAAAGGAAGGACAAGCTGGCAGCAGGAGCACCACTGGAGGGAGAGGAGGGTAGAGCAGGGGAGAAGAGTATAGTTTCCCTAAATATGGTGGAGACCCTGGTTGTTTAAAGGAAGATGAATCAAGGGGGTTGGAAAAGGAGGACGTTTTATTGAACTGTTTGTCCAGGAGTGAGGGCTTGGGGATTTCTTTAGCTAGAAGAATCTGAGCTGTAGAGCAGGAAGTGCAGAGAGAGGGATGGGAGAGCAGAAGGAAAAAAGCCTGGACATAAGGAATTTTGGCCCATTTGTCGGTCCTCTGGCAAAAGTTGAGGAGGTTTGTAAGGATATTAAAATTGAAAGTCCCATCCTCAGGCCAATAAGAATCATTGTTTTTTTACAAAAGTAAGTGAGGCATTTTGGCTGGATGTCTGGAAATAAATCCAGTGTCAATAGGTTAGTCAGGAGACAACCCAGTGGGGTAGAGGGTTTGGCTTTTGAGGATTTGCTGCCCATACTGATGGGTCTGAAAGGAGAAAGGACTGACCCAAGGGGTGTTGGCACTCCAACGCCTTGAGAGAGTCCTTGGAGCTCTTACGAGTGGGGGCTTGTCTCCCCAGGGGATGTCTCACTCTGGTTTGAAGCCCTTCCAGGTCCTGGACCTGAAAATTGGGAGGGAAATGAGAAGCAGGGCATCCTCACAACTTTTCAAGTCCCAGGAAAGGGTATGAAGTTTGCGGGCATCCCCATTCACCTCAGCCCTCAGAAGAGAACCTGATGTGAATTTGCGATTTTTGGAGGGTAATTTACAGACAGGCTCTCTTGGAACGGTGAGACCCGGCAGCAGGACTAGGAGGGAAGGGACTTACCCAATCTGTGGTGGATGTAGCAGTGAGCCAAGGGATCTCTTGTTGTTGATATGTGGAGGAAAGAGGAGAGAGGAGGCCGGGTCACCCCGGGCCAGGCAGACAGCACCTGCGCTCTCCTCCCGGGTTTCGGCACCAAAAATGTAAGGTTTAGGAGGCGAAAGAGAGAAGAGGCAGACCAAAAAACATTAGAGTGAGTGAGTTTATTCCTGTGCTCCCAGGCAGAGCTCACAGAACTCAAGATAGGGAGTTGTGAGCTCGCTGCTAGGTCCTCATGCAGGCAGTTTTTAAGCAAGGGGGTTAGATGATGTCTAGAAAGGGCAGCACATTTTACACAGCTCCAGTCATGGTGACCTTTCCTGTTCCCCCAACCTAACAGTTTGACTCCTGACTTCTTGTTTCTTTTGGTACCACATCTAGACAGCCTGATGTAAAGGCCTGTAAGCTTACCTTCTCCTTTGGCACCAGTGGAAAATTTAAATCTCACACATGCAGGTAATCCCCAGGGTTACCCTTTAGGCACTAGAAAGGCTGAAAGTGACTTCCTCTGCTTAGTCCAAGCAAAACTGGACCTACTTGTGCCCACATAGCTCTCCTGGGAGTTTGTTGTATAAGTTATAAACCTTTCTCTCAAATTCTCCTGGCATGTAGAATGTCACCAGTCTCAATAGTCAAGCCAAATTTTTAGTGGGAGTCCATCCTGCTTTTGTAAAGGACCTATAAAAAATATGCTAAAATTTTAATGATATGGTCTTGTCAGCTTCTCCTTCTGTATTCCACCAAGAATATATAAAATGTTAGGTAGATGATTGCCTTACTTAAGGAATAAAGAGCACTTTATTTTATGAAGATTTCTAGAATTTGAGCTCCATGAAGGCAGCATCCTGCTTTGTTCCTACTGTGTTCCAAATACATAAAACTGAGCCTAGTACATAACAGGGACCTGATAAATATTTATTTCAATAATGAGTAAGGCCTAATTTCTGAGGAGTCAATGTAGGAAATATTGAGTTGCTAGCATTAAATTCTGCAAGATAAAGGTTTAAAATAGTAGATGTAACCTATACTCCACAGTTCTATGGGAGTTAAAATAGTTTCATCATATTACAGGGAGACCCTCAGTTTCAGAAAGAAAAATAAACTTGTTAGATCTCTTCTACACAGAACTGCTATCTGCAACATAGTCTTCCTTATGAAAAATATGAGTTTTTTACTCTCTTGAGGTCAAAAGAATAAATACTTTATTAGCTTAAATATACATTTAAGACCTTCACTGCCTAATAGGTTGGATTAGTACTACCAATTTCTTTGGTAATTGTCATGTAATTGCCAAGAAAAATTCCTTAACTAGATAACTTTTAATTCCCTGTGTACCATTGAATAAATAATGATATTTCTTAATTTCCAATCACAACAGTGGCATGACCTCTTAAATAAATATATGAATATATGTGTATATATATATATATATACATATACATGTATATATAATATTTTCATGCCCAATGGGGAGTTTGCTATGCTTAAATGTTCACAGATAGCATTGATTAAGGAGTTGGGTTGCTTATGATATTTCTCCCTACCCTATTTTTCATAAAATGACCTTGAAAGATTAAACTGTAGGATTCTTCTTCCCTCAAGGATCACAAAAGATCATTTACTAATATAAGGATAGCATCATAAATCCCAAATACAGTAGACTGAACAGGTTTTTCTTAAATCTTGTTCAAGATAAAATGCTTTTAAGAACAGCAGACAAGAGTCCAAATTCTAGCTTCATCATTGTAACATATGTGGGTATGTGGAAAATTCCTTAATCTCTAAGCATGATTTTTTCCTTAAAAGTATAATAGGTATATAGATTAAAAGAGATAATATGTGTTGCATATTTCACTTGGATTTAGAGTAGAAAGTCTAAATTTATCACTTAAAGAGGGTATCCTTGTAGTAAGATATGCTTTGGTTAATTATTTTGTTTTTTGTTCATTTGCACTATTCTTATTCTACTATCTATTGCTTCTCCGCTCCAAATTCACTGTTGGTTATAATGGAACAAATTCCTTTTGAATATTTCTCCTTGTCAGTGAGGACAATATCAAACTTTCTCATAAAATGGCACTGGATGGACATCACAGTGGCCCTCTTTGGGGTTCCTGCTGCTGAATGGTCAGTTAGTGAGTATGCGGGCATTCTTTGATCCCTCACCATCTTAAAACACTGGGCTACACTGAAGCCAAACTTTCTGTGGCTCTTTCAATGTGGAAATTGACCCTTCAGGCCAACCATCAGTAGTGTCTTGAGTCTCTCTTCCAGACTCCTTCTCTGAAAGCCTGTCTCCCAAGGCTATTCCAATGTAGATGATATATACTTAGGCCACTCGCCTTCAGAGGCACACCAATTGCCTCCTCACATGTGCCCAGTGGTGGCAGCTCACCTATAGCCTAGAGAATCACTTTCTGTTTTTCTGGTAAATATGAACCAGGTCTGGCCTCAGCAACATAGCAAAATCCTCTACCACCCAGCAGGCTGCAAAACAACTTTTCCTTATAAGGTCTGAACTCCAGCTTTTGGGACAGGACTCTACTTTCAAATGTTTCCATTTTGGGGGACTCATCCCTCATCCTTAGGTTATCCTTGGAGTTCTCTTTACATTTTGTAGTTACTCTCCCATAATAATTTATGCCTATTTGTATTAAAATCTCCACTGCTTATATCACTGTATAGTTTCTATCTCCTGATTTTATCCACACTTATACAACTCTTTTATAGATTTAACTACTTTTGCAGCCTTCTATTGTCTCTTGTTTTATTGTCTAATGCATGCGTCATTAAGGAATAAGATATACTCTCACTTACCTTCACATTTCTTTTCCCTAATTGTTATTTAGGATTTGTGTAATTTTGCTATTTCTATCATCCACTAATGCTAAACATGGATACAAAAGCAAGCTTGGTTTAAAGATGTTGGATAAATACTGGATACCTTTGACAATCATTTTAAGTTCATAAATTAGTGGTGCATGTCTGCTGAGTGCTTACAAAATAAAGTTGACCTTTTTAGGCCAAATTATAGATGATCACACTGTCAGGGTTTTGTTTCTCAAGGCTAGTGATATTTTCACTACTTTCCCTGAGATATGTTTCTTAACATGATAGCCATGTTTGTGATAGAATTGAAGTAGAAGGTGTTTTTACCGTATATGCACTGATCTATATTATCTTTACATGTGATTATCTACATAAACAATTATATAAACCATACTGATTATATAATATGTGATCAGTATGTTGTTTTCAAACTAGGCTGGAGTCTACTGTAATCATATTATCCTATAAGTGACAGTCATGATTTCAGCAAATACTATTGATATTCTGAAATTGAGGCAAGTTAGTGCTTTCTTTATGACATAAAAAAAAAGCATTCCCAGGGGTTCATATTTGCTAAAATTCAAATCAGTGACTTAGCTAAATCATAAAATTGTAAAAGAAAATAATCTGACATATAATAGATACTCAGTAAATAATAGTTATCACTTGTATTGCAGAGTTATTTGTTTGTCTATTTGTACATTTCACAGCATTCTTATTTGCTGTCTGTATTTTATCCAAAATTGAGAAAGGGAATTCTTTGAAACTCAAGATACGAAAATCAAAATGTTCAATTATTAATAATGCATTTAAATTACTTTTCTTCTGCTGCTATAACCAAGAACCTTGAAACAACACAAATTTATTTATTACTTATTATTTGATAATTATGTGAGTCAAAAATCCATGAGTCTCACTGGACTATAATGAAGATGCCAGCTGGTCTGCTGCCATTTCTGAAGGCTCTAGAGTGGAATCTGTTTCCTTGTGGTTATCAGCTTGTAGAGGATGCATGCATTCCTTAGCTGACAGTCCCTTTCTTCCATCCTCAAAGCCAGTAACTACAGGCTGAGTCCTCTCATGCTTCACATCTCTCTTCTTTCATCTCACCTCTTCAACCCCATTAGGAAAGATCCTCTGCTTCTAAGGAATTGTGTGATTAGATTAGATCCATCCAGATAGTCACTGATAATCTACTTATTTGAAAAGCCAATACCCTGAATCACATATGCATAGTCACAGGTCCTGGGGATTAGAATTTGAACACCTTTGTGGGACACTTCTTCTGCCTTTCACAATGACCCATTAGTATTAAAAAGTGTATTTTAGACGTTAGGAATTTTAGTTCACTTTTGATTGCATATCACATACACCTTTTTGTGCTGGACTCCATTTCAGCACATTTTCTTGAATAAACTAGTTATTTAATTTTCACCTCTCTGTTACTGTGTAGATTGACAAACATCAAAGCATCAATAAAAACAGGTTTCTCTAAAAGGCTTCTGGCCCTTTTTTATTGATCCATTCTCTCCTTTTTTGCTTAATTCTTTTTTTTTTTTTAATACAGGTCCTCATTTCTCAGGCCTTTAGTCTGCTTCCATTTTATCCTTGAGTTAGTCTTTCACCCAGTCTGTTTGGTAGATATCTTCCTAAAATCAGTCTTATCATGCTGTCTTTCAGTTTCAGTCTGATCATCAGTATACTGGTCCAAATGATAAGCTCATATTCATCAACATGACAAAGTCCTCCAAAGTCTTAACAAAATTTGCTCTTCAGACTCCTATCTCATGTCTTTCGTTCCATTCTCTACATTTCTCACCATCCTCTCATTCAATCCTTTTATTCTCTTGCACACGTATTTCTTAAATTTTTATTTCACTAGAGAAGTTGTTGGTTTACAGAAAAATCATGAAGTAAATACAAAGTTCTCATACATTCCCCTCCATAAACACAATTATTTCTATTATTAACACTTGGCATTATTGGATGATTTTTGTCACAATCGATGAAACAATATTATTATAACTACACCACTAATTATGTTCCATTCTTTACATTAGGGGTCACTGTATTGCACAATTGTATTTTTTTTTAATTATTCTAGTGATATGTACAACCTAAAATTTCCCCTTTTCACCATGCTTAAATAGAAAATTTCCTATTTTAACCACATTCAGACATATAATTCCTTGGGTTGATTACATTCACAATGTTGTGTTGTCTGCCATTCTTTGTGATGAAGTGTTGATCTGTTAAGTGGTCCTTCTAAGAATCAGGATCTCAGTGAATCTTCATGACAGAGATGGGGTGTCATGGGCCTAAGACATTTCAAAGAAAAGATGCAACAAAATTTGAGGAGCAAGATTCAGACAGCCTTCAGTTCAGCAGGATTAGGCAATAGTATCTTCATTCAGTGGCTTGAACCTGAGATCAAAATGATTCCTAAGATCTAGTGCCCCATTCCGAGCTCACTGTCTGTTTCTGCCCTGCTCATGTAATGGCAAAGACCCTAGCATAGAATTTCACCAATCTGGAAGGCCTCTTGTTTGATCAATAGATGATTGTTTCAACCATCTATTTTGTTAATCAACAGTCCCTCCTGCTCTAATGACATTAAGATAATTGGAAGTGCTTCTGGAGGGTGCACACATTTTTTTCTTCGGATAGATTCATTTATTTCAAGCACCTATGCATCTGGCAATTTTACTTACTCACCCAGATGAAGTTGAAATATGTTCTCCTTGTTAAAAGTCCACCCTATTAATGAAGCAGAATTACCTATTCTCTCTGCTGTGATTCCACAGTAGTTTGTGCATACTTTATTGGATTATCAGTGTCACATTGCAATTATGTTTCTCTGATTTCTTTCTTAGAATGTGCGATCACTTAAATCAGAGATAAGATTTTCATAATCATCTGTATCTCCTGTGCTTAATAAATAATTTTAAGTAACTAACGAAAGAGATGAGTATTCACATAGAACTGCGTAACAAGTACAAATATATTTAATACACAGTATACTGAAAGATTTTATTTTGCCCAGGAGCAAGCCTTCAGCTTTCTTTTTTAGCAACTATGAGCAGATGAGTTTAAACATAAGTGCTAGTTGTAACTGCTGAGCAAAACTCAAGGAAAAAAGAAAATAAATTGCCAAAAAGAATGAAATCATTCCTGTAAATTCCTTGCTATTTTGGCTATAATATCATATATATCTTTTGCCTTGAAATGACCATGGTTATTTTTCTCTCTTCCTCTAGAATAAGTAATTGAAGTCAAAAAGTCATATATTCCTCTCTGTATCTATGCAAAGAAAATAAGTGTTTTGTATAATATGTGCTTTAAAATCTGTCAAATGTCACTATGAATTCTGTTTACCAACATAACTATCAATATAACTTCAAAAGTATCACGTATTATATATTTAAGATTATTGCCAATGATCACTAATCATTATTTAATATGGATAATTAGCATCCATACATCCACAGGAAATGATGCATATTCATAATAAAATTTGTGTCATTACATGCAGAAACGTGATACTCAGGCAAATAAAATAATTCCAAAGATGGTGGCAAAGTTCTTTTCACATCTCTGTGAAAGTGGTGAAGTAGTAAAATTGAATCATTTCAACTTGGCCATTTTAGTTAAGAAAGTGAGTATGGTAACCATATTAATCTGTAAAGTTAAAAATATTGGAATTATTCTGGATGTAAATGAGAATAGAGATGTTGCTCAAAGCTGTGTTAATTTAAAGACAATTTGACTAGGAAAAATCAATTGGCTTGGTAATCTAAGGACATGAGGTTTATTGGTTTATTTCTCACTTGGTCTTAGATGAATTATTAAAGCATTCTAGGTAGAATGTGGAGGTTAGGGCAAATTATCTTGTCAACCAAGAAACAACAAACTGAGCTGTAAGGCAGCAAAAGTGTTTATTTGGGGTCTTTGAATTGCAATTCAGGGAGCAAAGATAAAGGTAATGATTTAAATTTTGTTCCAATTTGGGGCTGCTTGGAAAGGGTTTTTTTAAAGGGAAAACAGGAAGAAAAAGAAATAGAAGTTCATTAAGGCAAGGGTCTTTGAAAAAAGGTTTTTTTTTTTCACAGAGGGAATGGTTTATTAGATGCATAGGTTTCACTCACAGCAGTCAGTTTCAGGATTTCTAGGTGGTATAGGAGCCTCTCTGTTTTCACAGCTCTCCAGCTCCATTTTAAGTCTCTCAGCCTAAGTTGCTCCATTTTTCTTGCACAATTTCTAAATTTCCTTCCAATATCAACAATTAAACTATTTTTTTCAAGTCTGCTGAATCAATTAGAATTGAGCACCTAAATTAAATAAGTTATTTTTTTAAGAGATGGTTAATTATATTACAGAAAGAACATGTACTTCAGATTCAAGTAATGAAACATTTTTTCTTCCATCCCTCCATTTCTTTCTTCCCTTCACCTTTCCTTCTCTCTCTCTCTCTTTCTTTTATCCATCCCTCTGTCCTCCCTCCCTGTCTCTTTCTTTCTCTCCTTCCCTTCTGAATTGTATATTTAAAATAATAAGAATTTATAAACAGATATAAGAGAACAATCTAAATACAGAGAGATGAGTGAAGAATCATGTAACAAAAAAATTCATGCAGATGATTTTGTCAGAATCTCTCCTAAGGATAGATACCCTATAAAAAGATTTTTAACAACAACAAATCAGAGCATTGAGCTTCCTTGCACTAAAGTAAAAATGGGAATTTTAGAAATTATACAGTTTTCATTATTAAAAGGAAACATTTTGAGTGATTGTACCTTAATTGTTGTTTTTTTCTATAACTAAATCAATGATTAACAACAAGGATTTTTAAATAAAGTTTGAGTATAACAAAAAAGGATAAAAATCATATGTCATTTACATTTGCAATTTAATTAATTCAGAAAGCATTTTAAAAATAAGCATAGCAACTAAATGTAAAAACCTTAACATGATTTTGTACTACTGTTTGTGTATGTACTATTATCAGAACCAGGTGCAATATTGGGCAGGAATATCATTTTCTAGGATCCAAGATATACTTGGGCGAAGTCAATGAATCTGCGACAGAAGTTGTAAATATATATATATACATAGATCTAGGGAAATACTAGCTGATATACATGTAATTCAGTGTCTCAGAATCTAGAAATACATTTACAAATTCAGGCTCAGTTTGCCTGCTATAAGGGCTTACAATCTAGGCTCCAATTCTCTTATAAGTATTTTCTGAAAGAGATTTTAGCAAATTTGTTATTTTGTTTTTTTTTAGCTTATTTTGCAAAATTCACTGTCCCCAAGGTTTATTCATTTTTTATGTGCTTCTCATCCTTTCTTTTTGTTGCCACAACATATTCCATCATATAAATGTGTCACAGTTCACCATTCTGCTTCTCAGTCTTTGAACCCTATGGCTCCATCCATATTTTGGGCATCATGGATAGGTCCACAATAAACAAGCCATGCCTTACAGTATCCTAATGTGGTTATACCATCAGCAGTACTCTCAATTTTAGACAATTGTCACTGGTCAATAGAGACAAAGAACCAATTTTGAGTAGTTCTGTGACATTTAAGACCCAGAAATGGAATGCTGCAGCTCTGAAAGTTAGGGTAGCTATATACAACACAGTTAAAGTAACCAAAAAAGAGATCAGGCCTCAATTAGAGATAAAAATGAAGTCCGTTTGGCTGGGATTAGGGTAAATCAGAATGCAGGGTAAACGATGATAGTGCATGTACTCTAGACCTTCACCTACTGAATTGAGACTGAAGGCAGAGAGGTTTATTGTGTCTAGAATCTAAATTTTCTGTAACACACTATCTAAATCAACCTATCTGGATAATCCATGTAAACAACTCAAACTCCTGGAGCCCAGAATGGGTAAAAGGCCTTGTCATTCTGTATAGCTTAATGTGATACATCTGAGACTATGGTGGGCTGATAATTAAAAGTATTAGCAGCTACTTTTTTATTGAGGGTTCAAAGAAAAAAAAAATTGAACTATTAAACTCTCCCATCTGGGAAAACCCAGGTACCCTCTCTAACACTGGAGACTCCCAAGTAAATAGGCCAAGTCCTGGATTTTGAGGCTTGCCCTTATGAAATGTATTTCTGTAGTGGCTAAGAATATCTATAAGGAGGCCTTAGAGCTGCTTCAAGGAAACCTCTTTTGTTGCTCAGATGTGGCCTCTTTCTAAGCCCAATTCTGCAAGGAAAATCATTAGCCTCCCTTTACATGGGACATGACATTCATGGGGGAAAGTCTCCCTGACAATAGGCAGCATTACTCCCAGGTAGGAGTCTGGCTCTGGCACCTTGGGCTAGACAATGCCTTTCTGCTCAAAAGGGGAAAAAGAAGTATAATAAAATAAGGTATCAGTGGCCCAGAGAGATTAAATAGAGTCAAGAGGATAGTCCGGAGGCTACGCTTACACAGGCTTCAGTCAGATAGTGCTAAATGCCATTGTTTGCTACACTCCAACCAACATTGCTTCTGTTAACTCTTAGGAAGACCTAGGGCTCAAACTAAGAATCTATAAATGTTTCATGCACTAAGTTTGCTTCCCTGGAACTTATAATTCCCAGAGGGTTCATATGCCAGATAAATCCTAAAACCCATAGGCCCAGCCTCTCCAAGATCATCAACTAATTACATCCCCCTATCCTTTAGTGTTAACACTCCTTCTTGATATGAAAATGTCAGAATGGGCATTGCCTAAAAATCCCTATAGATTGGGAGAAGGATCAAAGGAGAAGGAGACATTATAACACATAGAAAATTTGTTATTCATTAACAAATGAATATGACTGTTGAATCACTATATTGATATTTACTTTAGCCTCTAGTGTTCTGGAACAGCTAGAAGAAAAAATCTGAAATAGCAAAATGGTAACCCATAGCAAACTCTGAAATCTGTTCTGTAACTATTTGTTGAAGTGTATTTTGAAAATTATTACTTTTTTCTTTGTATTCATATTTTTTTTCTTTGTATGTATGTTTTATTTTCAAAATAAAATCATTTTAAAAATATCCATAGAAAACAGACAGGTAAGGTGAAACCGGTAGGTATGTGAAATGATTAGGTATATGAGCACACAAGGTGTGAGTGGCAGAAACAAGGAACTTGGAGATCACACCTTCATATATAGAAGGTAGCACCAATTTAACTCCAGATAAATTGTATGATGAGATTCAGGAACTCAGATAAAGCTTGGACAAAGAAACAAGTCAGAGCCATATTTCCTTTTTTTTTTTTTTTTACATGGGCAGGCACCAGGAAGCGAACCCGGGTCCTCTGGCGTGCAGGCAAGCATTCTTGCCTGCTGAGCCACCACGGCCTGCCCAGCAATATTTTAACCAAAGTAATTATTGTAATAATCATCATTCTACTGTTTTCTTTAAGTAACTTATAGCTTCTTTACAATTCTACATGCGTTATCTTATTTTTGATTTGGAATAAGAGTGTGAGGTCAGAAGGAGTGTAGTAGTATTGCTAGTTTAAGGTAAAAGAAAATAAAACAGAGAGGATGAGATGCAAGAAGATACCAATAAATGCAACAACAGAAAGATTTTAACTTATTATATGTAATATTTATTTTAATGTATTCCCATGCAAATATATGTATATATATATTAAATATTAAATATAAAATGCTAAATGACACATTAGAGAACAGCTGCAAATAATATGGCGTATCTTTGAAAAAATAGGAAATGAACTGATGCAGGTGGCCCCGCCTGGTGTGCAACAATCAGAAATGGTGTGCCAGTTTGAAAGGATGTGTGTGCCCCAGAAAAGCCATGTCTTAATCCTAATCCCATCATGTGGAGGCAGCTTTCTTTTAAACCCTATTCACTACCAAAGTTTGAAAACATGATTAGGTTATCTCCACAGAGATGTGACTCATCCAACTGCGGGTATTAACCTTTGATTAGAGGGAGGTGGGACTCCACCCATTTCAGGTGGGCCTTGATTAGTTTACTGGAATCCTGTAAAAGAGGAAGCATTTTGGGGAAAGTTTGAGAATGATGAAAAAGCCACAAGAGCCATGAGAGCCCACACAGCCAGAGACTTTTTGGAGATGAAGAAGGAAAATTCCCCCGGGGAGAGATTCATGAAATAGGAAACTAGAAGAGAAATCCAGCAGACTTCACCATGTGCCCTTCCAGCTGAGTGAGAAATCCCGAACTTCATCGGTTTTTCTTGAGTAAAGGTAGCCTCTGGTCGGTGCCTTAGATTAGACATATATATAACCTTGCTTTAATTTACACATTTTCACAACCTTAGAGCTTTAAATTAAAAATTTAATAAATTCCCTTTCTAAAAATCATTCCGTCTCTGGTATATGACATTCCAGCAGCTTGCACACTAGAACTATAAGGTCGATTGGAAAAAAAAAAAAAAGAATGGTGGAAGCAAGGAGGCCTTCTCCATTTCTCTTTGCTTGAGCAACCTCGTTAACGTTATAATATCAGAACACATATTTTAATTGCCCCCTTGTACATATACCATGAATGCCTTCAGTTTTGCATACATTCCTATTTTCCAAGAGTTTCTTTTCCTTGAGATAATTTTGGCACTGTCTGAAAAGAAAGATAGAAAGTAAAACTTATTGAAAAAATTGCTTTTTTTTTTTAAATTGCTAAAACAGCAGATTTGCAAAGTATTTGTTTTGGCTGTTAACAGATATTCCCATATTGTAGCTGTACTACCTATTTGTTGGTACCTTGCACAAGTTTCTCAATTTCCATGTCCTCTAGTAAAAGGGACTCAAGGAGATCTTAAGGACAAACATGAAATACAATTGTTAGGCACTGGGCATGTGAGGGAGCATAGTTAGTTGCAGTAAGTTTCAGATATGGTAGAGGATACTTTGAAGACTCCAAAACCACTTCAAAATGTAATTGATTAAAATAAATTGATGATTTACTCCCCTTTATTCTAGCAGCCACTGACATATCTCAACTATCAGCCTTTTCTAAGATTGTCCTCAGCTGAGAAAAACTGCCTCACCCAAGTCCTGCCTCCTTCCTGAGAGCAGCTGAACCCTGTGACTTTTTGACATGAGGCTGGAAAGGTCTGGCTCCCAAAGTACCCCTGCACCATAATCTCTATCTCACATTCTACCTCACTAGAAACACAACCAGCAACACATATCAAAACTTTCATTTTCTGATCATAAGAATTGTGAATGTTTAAATACTTAAAAATATTTACAATGCTTTTGATTCTATGGGCTGTATTCAATTTTTCACACCCAAATATATCTTTAAGGCTTAAAACAGTATATTGACTTCTTTATTAGATAGCCTCATTTCAGGACTCTGATATTTTCCTTGAAATCTCTGGAATATGTGATATTTTATACTCTTTTTCCTTTTAGGTCCATAAAGCACGACTACTAGCAAAAACTAGCTCCAAGTCTTCTTTTAAAGCTGAATTGGGAAAATCAATTAGGTACTTACTGTTCTCAGTATATCCTACAGTATCCATTTAGAATTTAATAGTTCAGAGAAATGCTTTTCTTCTGCTTCCTTTGCATAAATTCTTATGACACTTGTTTTAAAAGTCACACATGTTTTTATCACTTTCTTAATTAAACAAAAATTTCTAGATTTCTGGTTTAAGTGTGGAGATATACAAATTCTGCCTAAATACAACATTCTCTTAAAAAAACATATTTTATATATTAGCAAAATTGATAAATCACGTTAAATTTTTTTCCAGGATTCACACACAAACAGAATATTTCCGTTGATGCTCAAAAAAAGAACTTTGTCAAAGTCATTAGTTCAATGTATTATGTGAACTCCATTCATCTTCAAACTTGACTTAATTCCAACTTTTTTAAAAAACATACTTTTACAGAAATTCTAATCTTTACATTCTCATACAATAAACCATATTCTTTTTTTTTGAATTTTGCTCCAGAACTATTAATATTCTAGGAAATTAAGATCTTTTTCCTACACAGTGGATTCTATGTGCCATGTTTTTGTGAATCTGGTAAATGTGCTTATTCTAGAAAAAGGTAAAGAACATCAATTGTGTGTATTTAATAATCTATTCCTTTAAAAATGTATATGCCTGTAATTAAAATTCACAATAAATGTATTTCAAAATGCTAATAAATACATTTCTCTTTTAATATGATTATATAATCTAAAATTATTTGTAAATGCTGTCCTTTTTTCTGTATATAATTCAATCCTTTGACCTAATAAAAAAAATACTGATGTAATGATAAGCTAACTTGCATTTTGTGGTTGATATAATCCTTTCAAGAACATTGGATTATAAAATCCAATGAAATCTCCTATACCAGGATTGAAAAAAAGCTATCTGTTATTAATTCAAAGATATCCCATCAGCTATTTATAATTTTACTCATATATACTCTTACAGAAGATAATTTTACATTGATTATTAACAGAAAAAATCTGGGAAGAATAAATAAATCTACTCTTTTTTTGTTAATTTGAAATTCTGAATTATCTTCTATAAAGATTCATCAACTGTAGTCCTTATGTATACATGACAAATGAGGCTATTTGAGAGTTAAAGACGGAATAAAACATTGGGTTGTTTATTTTCTTACTTTTGAGTTTTGAGAGTACTTATATATTCTGGTTACCATTCCTTTGCCAATTATATTATTTGCAAATATTTTCTCCCTATTTGTGAATGGCCACACAATTTTCTTTAGTGTATCTTTCAAATCTCAGAAATTTTAATTTTTCCTGGAGTCCAATTTATTTATTTTTCTTTTGTGGTTCACGCTTTTTATGCATGATTTTAAAAATTTAATGTAGCTTATTGATGCATTGCTCTTTTTATTTATTTGCATTGCCTATTTTTATTTCTGTGTTTCAAATTTGCTAATGTGCTATCCTGCAGGTCTAATTTCCTGTTCATGACATCCATTATGTAGCATATTTTTCCTCACAAAAATTGCCTTTTTTTCACTCGCAGAAACTCAATTTTTTAATCCTCCATACCTTTCATGTTTCTATTTAACATAGTCATGATATTTTCTACCATTTTTTACATATGAAATTGTTAACATTGTAAAGCTTTTTAATCTTTTTCATTTCTAGACCTTTTTTTAGTTGACTGAATTTGTTCTTTATTATGAGCCACATAATCCTTTTAGTCATGCCTGATAATTTTAACTGGATGCCAGGAATTATTAATTTTACAGTGCATTATACTGGATATTTTCATATTCTGGCGCACAGTTAAGTTACTTGGAGACATTTTAGTCATTTCGAGGCTTATGTTTTAGCTTTGTTATATGCAAAGTTTGTTATATGCAAAGTACTTTTGCAGCCTTAATATAGGGATAATTTTGTGCAATACTCTTCTGATTATTCAATCCAATGCCTGGGATATTGAGGTTTGCTGCAGTGGCTGATGGGATATGAGGTATCTTAACTGTGTGTGGGAAAATGCTAATCTTTTCTATGAAACATCATAGAACCATAATAAATAAATTTTCTGTTCTATGTTTATTGCCAGTATGGTAACTGTAATGTCATTGGTAACTGTAGTGTCACCTCCAAAAGATTGGAAACTCTATATGTAGATATTCCATTTTGCTGAATATCTTCAGAACGTTTTCATCTCAGGCCAGTTGTATTCTGATAGCCAATATGAATCTGAGTCTTTTCCTTTGGGATCTGGTTGTCTTCAGAAGGCTCAGCCTTTACCAAGTAGAATTAGGAGGATAATGCTACAGGGAATTATCATATGTTCTGCATTCCATGGTAAGACTACTTTTAACTATTCATTGGTCGGATAATATACATTGAAGATTTACCCTTAGAATCCAGAGATGGTCAATAGTCAACTACTACATCTAATATTTCACAATATTAATAGAATATCGCTAGCTTCATTTCATGTTAAAATGCTAACATTGTAATCTACACATACTCAAGATAACATCTTGCTTATCAGAGGTTATAAAATTGTAAAAAGAAATTTAAAACCTGATGTATTTGACTAGATTTTCTGTAATCCAGATGTCTTTAAACTGTATTTTGGGCTCCCCACTGAATTGGGATGACAGGTTGGTCACAGCCACTGGTTCTTTCCCCCAATTTTTTCTTTCTCTTTGCCTCTTTCCCTCTGACTTTCCCTCAGTTTAGCAGAGTTTGGACTTTCTATTTGAGAGTGTTATTTAAAATCTCTTACCTCAATTCTTTAATTCCTTTCTCAATGTGAACTAATCTAGGATAGCCTCTCATTTACCAGACAAGCAATATTCTATGTGAAAGTATCACTTTAAAGTCTCTGTTTCAATTTCAAATAAAAGAAATAGAGCCTCTGCACTGGAATAGAACAATCTAACTAAGAAGAATTAAATGAAACTAAAGGAATAAGTAGCCAAATTCTCAATACATCCTGAATTTATAATCATAAGCCATTGGGGTATATAAATGCAGACATTTGTTGATTATTCCGTAAGAAAATAGTTATATTTGACAGGATGATTATTGTTTTCAGATTTGGTCAAATTTTTGGTGGATTTAAATCTATTTGGTGAAATGCAGACAAAAAAAAGTGAGGTGATTTTGAATAAGGAAATTCAGTTTAGATTTCCAAGCCATTGAAATCACATTTTCTGTTTTCTGTTGACTCTTTCTCTCAATCCATCTGATATTCTCATGTCAATTTCTTTTGCCTCAGAAGGCCTAATTGCATTATGACATTTTCCCTGCTCAGCAGCTCACAATAAGATCCTTTTGAATGACAGCTGGGGATCTCAGTTTGTTATTCAGGACTCTGAATTGTTAACTTACCTAATTCATTTGTTACTATCAGCTACCAAAAGGCTTCTGTTTCAGCTGTCCAATTCAGGTATTACACTTTTTTTTGTGTCCTTCCATAGAGTTCCATGCCGCATTGAGCTCCCAGGACTTTGAACTCCAATGGTACTATATTTACCATTTAGGAGCACAAGCATGCAATTTGTTTTAATTTGTGTCACTACTTGACTATTTGACATAGTTATATTTCTTTCTTTCAAATTGATCACAATTTCTTGATTAAGATTCATTATATTTCACACTATTCTGACTGTAAAGTATACCATTGTCTTAAATCCTTATTATACTTACATAGTATGTTATAATGTATAAAGCACTTTAGCATGAACTAATAAAATTGCTTGATTCATACATACCTGAAATAGGTTTTGTGATATCCTTTTTTGCAGGTCACATATATGAAACCCAGAAATATTAAGGAACTCAGTTAAGTTTACAAAGATAACAAATGACAAAGGAAATATTCAATCCCAGGAACTCTGATTTTATGTTTGTGCTCAAACTGTACTGTAGCTAATGACAAGTTTTCTGCAAAGTTAAACTATTTAAAGAAAGACAAATTTAGACAGTTATATTGTGCCTGTGTCTGTATGTGTGTGTGAGTTGGAGAAGAAATACTTGAAAACATAGACTTGATTATAAATATAAATTTAAAGTGTTAAAATGGCTTGGGTAAATTTTCTATGCATCGCAAAAATTTAAAACTGCATCTTTCCAGTAAGCACTGCTATTTGAGGTTGACAAAAAAAAAAAAAAATTCAAGTAATTTTCTCCTTGATATTCTTAAGAAAATACTATAACTTTATATATTTTAATAGATTTTGTTTTGCTTTTGAATGAAAGATACTTTTTGAACGCTTAAACATAATTGAGTTAGAACCAAGTTATTTCCCAACAATACTTCTAATGTAATAATAATAATTAATCATAAGATAAAGTAATTGAGCAATTAGTTTCCAATCTACTCTTCATTGAATGTTAATTCAAAAAGGGAAATCATTTTTTAGAAATGCAAGTGTAAAATTTTTTAAAAATACCTCTCATAATTTTATGGAAGCATAGACTGTTGCACGGATATGAACATGTATTAGTTGGCATCATGCTCGCTAAGTTACCTGACAAAAACAAACTTAATTCTGGTTCTTTGACATACCATAAGTCGTGTAACAGTCCCCAGAAAAATGAGTTTTGAGACAAATCAACCTGAGAAAAACAATCTTAGAAAAGCCCTAGGTTTTATGAAAAAAAGTACCTGAGGCTTTTTTGAGGAAGCTGCAAGCTTTTCCAAGATTGTTATAAGCTGTTTGCTCATCCAGATGGAACTCAGTCACAACTCATGCATTAGGGGACTCTGATGAAAACAGGGCAGATTTTTCCACAAATTTGTCTATAGAAGTATGACAATGAGGTGCAATGATCAATTTGTTCATCATCCAGAAACTTATCGGGACCCTGTGCCTGCACTCTCAAAAAGAAGGAAGGAGTAAACCTAAAGTGATTTTTTTTTTTAATTCTCTAAACATATGTGAGGAGTTTGGCTTCTTTTCTAGAAAATATACTGTGACAGGAAAACTCAGGAGACTCTTAATCTCCTTCCAATTAACAAGAAATATTGGCCTTTTCAACAGGCTGTTTACCTGATTCAAGTATCATTTTGGTCTCTTTCGCACAAAGACAAGACATATATATCAATGTGATAGCGGGCCGACTCTTTTTTTTTTAATGTGCTTAACATTTTCCTGTAGAGTGATGCTCCCAGATCCAAGGACAAAGACAAGAATATACAGGAAAGGAAATACCTTCTATAAGAAATGAGTTTCGCCTCCAGAAATGCTCGGGTCTTGAGAGTTTCCAACAATTTTACAGCATACATTCTTTTATTAAAGCTTCAACAGGAATGTCCTAGTAAAAGAAGGTCATGAAAATCAATGAAACAATTCATATTTGTGTTATTCTTTCTAATATATTCCCATAGTAATTTGCTTTTTCTTCAAATAGAGCCCCTGGCACATATTTCCTTGTTTTGTGGTCTTTCCTGTAGGTGAACACCTTGCAAACAAATTGGGATTGTTTGCAATTCCTATTTCTTTTCCCCACAGCACCTGAAGAGCCTTTGCTCATAAGACCCACAATAGAACTATTTTTTTCAATATTACATAAAAAAATGAGTGATTGCTTGGATTGTAAGTTTCGTAAACAATACTGCAAATAGATATCATGGAACACCCAAACAGAATAGTATTTTTTTAGTACTTCCATGCCATTCTTTGACGTTATCTTCTTACTTTTGATATTTATGGTTTTGTAATTGACAACAAAATGAATCATGATTCCTTAATTATAAAATAAAGGGTCCAAAACTTAAAAGGAAAAATGATTTTGACTGCCTTTCTTACTAAAAAAGCTAGCTGAGTGAAGTAAATGGATAAATCAATGTGTTTTGAAATCATTTTAGGATGGCAATTTAAAAGGAATTCTTTTCAATTATCACAACCAAGACAAGCAGATGTTAGATACTATACAGACATATTTATTGCTATTTGAAAAATACAATGTGTGAATTGTATAGAATAAACCTATCAGATATGCATGATCAAAAAACACCCAATCAGAAATGGTCAGTGTATTATCACTTTTCATGAAAAGTGGTATATACTTGATTTTCCCTTTCTGGTCATTCTCATTTTAATTTGGTAGTTAAAATGGGCCAGTAAATTCAATTTCCTATTAAATAATAAGGTGGGAACCCAGAAGAAAAGCTTTTCTTCAACTTAGAACTTCACGAAGATGGCAATATAATTTATGAATAAAAACTGAACCTGACCTCTGATATATATTTGTTGCACATTCCGCAACTTCATATACTTTTCTCTAGGCATACATATGTACAGCAAGGCAAACAGTATTTACGGGACTTCAAATAACAATTTCTGATTTTTTAATCATTATAAACTCTATGAAAATCCCTGAACAGTAAAGTCAAGACATTTTTGTTTCATTTTCATTTGTATTTTAGTAATGTTATGAGTCCATTAACCATAACAAAAATTAATACTCAAAGAAATCTGCTTCTATGCACATGCTCTCCATGTTCGGTCTCCCTACTTTCCTTATTTATAGGCTTATTACCTCTCTATCTATTCCTTAAAAATAGGAAGGCTTAGATTAAGTTTATTTTGTTAACACAAAGTGAACTTTTGGAGACATTTCTTAACTTACTATTATATTGTAAAGATCCATCCTTCTTGTTGCACACAGCATACATATCCATTCTCTTGTGCTGTACATTTGGTGTTTCTAGTTTCGTTCTTGTGGATAATGTGGCTTTGAATAATCTTTTATATGTCTAATTACAAGTGTTCAAGAGTTTTCTTATAAAGATATCTAGAAGTTGAAGCCCTGGTTATTAGATATATTAATGTTTAAGTTTAGGAGACAATACCAGTTTTCCAAAGTCACCAATTTGTACTCCGGCATACCTTGTAAATACACACACACACACACACACACACACACACACACACACTGTTTAGTCTCCCAAATAAATGGGTGTAGTACTGGAGAATCTTAGATTGATCTTAAAAAGCATTTCTCTAATCACTGATAATGGTAAACATCTCTCTTTATATGTTTGTTTCTGTGAAACACACGTTTTTAACATAGGACAGTATCTTTGAATTTTTGCTTTTTTCATAATTTATTCATTAAGTTTCCACTGACTTTATCATTCACTATTATTAAACAGTTTGTTATAACCTAAGTATCACGTGTTCATATAGTTGTGATTTTCTAATACTTATATCACTAGAACAAATAGTTTGACAGAATAGAAAATTTAATCTAGTGAGTGACTATACATTAAATCTTCTGTAGATGATTTTCAAGATTTAAATATTACAGACAGAATCTTTTTAACCTCTAACTTCATTGTATCTTTAAAATATGGAACTAACCATTGTATTACAAAGCAATGTAAAAAACCTATTCAGTATACATGAAAGTAAATAATAGATGCTCTTTCTTACATTTATTTCTGCATTCCAGTAATAGAGAATAAAAATTCCCTAGACATTTACTTCATTCATCTTTTTTAAACTATAAATAATATGTACTATAAATATGAATTAATAAGGCATGTAGTAAAGTGGATATGTGAATCCACTTGCTATATATATATTTCTCTATATATAGATGTATCAACAAATCAGCAGTTAGGCCTTTGCTACTTATGTTCCTTGCCTCAATTAAGCAAATTGAACTATTAATATTATCAGCGATTCTGAAAACTTCACCATATCATGTAATTAATGCTGTGATACTCAGAATTGAACATTGTATTTTGGCAGAGTTTATATGCATTGCAGACAATATCTATTACCACAGAGCTTATGATGTAATGAGTAATATTTTAAAAATGTAATACACAAAGCTACAATTTGACTCTCATGTAAATATAAAATGAAAACAAGTCAAAGATATTTTCTAATTTTTAATTAACTAAGAAAAGAGGAAAAGTTAAAAACCAGTTCAAAAAGCATTTGAGAAGCTGGCATATTGTAAGAGGAGACAATTGCTTGGGAAGCTAAACATTAACATCCAACAGGGCAGGAAAATATTAACTCTGTGTCATGTATTTTACTGGTTCAAAATTATTTGTGCCTCTACTAGCCCCAAATCCTCAAGTTAACATATGCCCCTAGAGAGTTGTAAAATAGCCCAGAAAAAGAAAGTCAAGGCTAGCATTTCACCAAAAAAAAAAATAATAATAATAAACAGAAAAGTCTTTTGCTTATTTCAAAGTCTCAGGTTCATTTCCTTACAGTATAAATAATTAAACAGGTACTCATTGTCAAAAGCACCACAATTAATATCTCTAATATTACTGCATACTAAGGATTTTAAAAAGATATAAAACCACTGCTATTGTTAAGACAAAGTGAGAGACTGATTCTTAATGGAGATGCTAATCTGCAATGGGATCAGGTGGCTTAGATGTTGGGAAAAAGTAGGAGTGAATTAGCTGAAGGAAAGGGCAATGGTCATGAAAGCAAACAGAAGAGGCTGATAACTCATCGCCTCCATCAAGGGCATTGTAAATCATAATGTAATGCAAAAATGCCCCAATAGATTGCTCTACTTTTTGAAATGCAAAAATGAAATCATAAATATTTTTTAGTTAGGTTTCTGGGGTCATGTTATGATTCAAGGTCTTGAATTCTCTTCCCTTACTTGGAAGATATCATCCCTTTACTTGTCAAAGCTAAGGAGGACTGTAAAAATATGCCTAACTGCATTTAACTCAGAAAGTTCTTCCTCTTACCTTGGATTAAGGTATGGAGAACATTTGAAAATTAAAACTACTGAGGTATAAAGCAAGAAACATAAACAGTTATGGCTTGAATTGGTTCCTCCTGAAGACATGTTCAATCCTAAACCTTGGTTCTGTGAATTTGACTTTATTTACCAAAACTGAGGTATAAAGCAAGAAACATAAACAGTTATGACTTGAATTGGTTCCTCCCTAGAGACATGTTCAATCCTAAACCTTGGTCCTGTGAATTTGACTTTATTTGCCAATAGAGTCTTTGAAAATGTTATTAATTAAGATGGGGGCAAACTGGATTAGAGTGGACCCTAATCTAAAATGACTTCTGTCCTTGAGTCAAGAGGCTACTCTGGAGGTCACTCTTATGCAAGCTTCAGTTAGACATGGCTACCTAGCATAACTCCCCAATTCCTAGCCAAAACCATTTTAGCCAACCCTAAAGAACACCTAGGGCAATATATAAGATTCTACAAAGGTTCTGTAAACTAGGGTAACTTTCCAGAAACCTACAACCTCCAGATGGATCCCTGGACCAGATAAGTCCTGAAACTTAGAGGGGGCAGCCTCTCCAGAACATCAGTTATTTCTATCTCTCTATCCCATATTATTGACAGCCCCTCCCAACATGAAAAATTTAGAATAGCCATAGCCTAAGTACCCCTAAAGAGTGGAATAGAAAGATCAAAGGTGATGATAGAGTTATACAGAGAAGGTAGGGTTTAGCAAAGGAGTATGATTACTGAATCACTGTATTGATATTCTCTTCAGTCTCCAGTACCTTAGAGCAGCTAGGAGTAAAAATAAGGTTGTGGAATCGTAACCCATCCAAACTCGGAAATCTTTTCTGCAACTAATTGTTGTGCTGCCCTTTGAAATTTATTGTGTTTTTAGTATATATGCTATTCTTCACAAAAAAAAGAAGAAAAAAGTGATAATAAATATATATATATATATATATATTCCTTCTAGCCTCCAATGTTCTGGAGCATCTAGAAGGAAAAAATCTGAGATGATGGTATGATGGCCCATGACAAACTCTGGGAACCGTCTTGTAACTACTTATTGAAGAGTGCTTTGAAAACTATTGCTTTTTTTCTTTCTTTGCTTTGTACGTATATTATACAATGAAAAAAAGTTAAAAAAAATTTGACTGTGTCCTTAAAAGAGAGAAATGGACACGGGCAGACAGATAAGGGGAAAATGTGGTGTGACAACTGAGACAAAAAAAACACCATAGATTGCTGGCAAACCACCACCAGAGACTGAGATTCTTCCCTACAGACTTTAGAAGAAGCATGACTCTGTCAACATCTTGGTCTTGAACTTCTCATACTAAAACTATGAGACTCTGAATTTCTATTCTTTTAAACAACCCGATTTGTGGTACTTCAAAATGACAAGCTTGGAAAATTTAGACACATACCAACATATTTCTAACTTTTGTATCCTTCTCCATTCAAATAATATCACAAATACCACCCAAAGTCTGCAGAGCACATAAGAATTCATTTTATGTTCAGAAAAAAGAGAGAAAGTGAATTGGAAGATTTTGAGGTCATTAATATCAGTAAGTGAAAAGCCTCAAAGTTTCTGCCTCCTGTCATCATTATCTGTTGTTTTTCCTTTCAAATATTTCTTAAATTTGTTCACTTCATCCCTTCAGTTTATTAAACTCTGATTTCTTTTGGACTGCTCGTCTTCCACAACCTATATCCTAGCACTCCAACTTTCAGTTTGATCATTTTTAAGTTTATCTCACACAACACCACCAGACTCTTAGTTCTGAAGTAAGAGTCTGATGGACTGCCTCTGGTTAAAATGCTTAAAAACATCCCACATATACTGGAAAATACAGAGCAGAATTTCCAGGCATGGAACATGTAGACCCCTGCCAACCTTTTAAGGCTCAGTGCCCTGCAATACCTAGCTAATCAGAGCTCACTCTAGGAGTTTGGGTGAGTTAGTCCCACTTAAACTGTGTGACAAGTACATCCAGGGAGTGAGGTGAATTGCATGCTCAGGAAGGCAACCACAGCATTTACTCAATAATTAGAAATGTCTGAGTTCCAATCTTCCCTCTTCTACTTAATCGTGTGGTCCTGTGCAGGTTATTTAGCTTTAGAAAGAGAGGGAAAGGAGAGAACTGGGGAATTAAGATAGTTAACACCATGTTTAGAGTATTCAGTCTTCAATAAAGGGTAGCTAGTTCATAGTTACATGGTGCTGCTGTGAAAGGGAGAACAAACACAAATATGTACAGTGTTAACAAGTTAATGTATTACAGCAATAACATTTTGAGTTGTTGATTTTAATGCTTATTTCAAATATTAATTTCTCTTTTACATCATAATGTGTGCAGTTCTTTTGAATATTGGTGTTTGTGCTAAAACATGGTAGGGAAAAATAGTTAATGTTAAAACAATGGCAGCTCTCAGCTGGGAATCCAACAGGACTTGAATAATTTCTCTTTCAATCTTCTGTCATTGAGATGTTGAGTAAATGCCTTAAATTTTTGATACTTGCTACAGAAATCTGAGTATTGGAAACATTTAGCTATTCAATACCAGCTGAAGCAAAATAATGGTGGATAATTTTTTTTTCCTTTTACTTGGAAGTTAAAAAATTTTCCTAAAGATAAAGCGCAAATGCAAGTGTTTCCTGATAAACCCATCCACTCTGATTCACAGCATTTTTAAAACTGTTCTACAGTTACCTAACTCTGGTGTGTGTTCAGCGTGTTATAGCTGTATTTGTAAAATCACCTCAGGTTTCAAACTGGCTCCTTTCCAAGCCCTTGTAATCAATGATCCTACCATTCTATTTAATGTTAAGTATGGCTTGTAGGTATCACTGATGATCCTGCTCAAAAAAGTCAGATGTGACTTCAGCAACAGATGAAACATTTTCTTTAATTAATACATCTGTGAAAAGAAAAGAAAATGCTACAATCTTCTCACATCCTAGACACAGACAACTTGACATTTGCATTGAAATCCTTTCATTTTGGTTTTTATAGGATAATGCCTCCCCTTTACATTTTAAATTAAGCAATGTTTTATGTTCACTGAAAAAAAAATCCATATCATTGTGAAAGACATGTTTCAAGGCAGGCAGCAGAAGTCTAATTGGAAGCAAAGACATTTTTGTTGAAATGGACTAAAACCAGTCTATAAAATTTGTTTGTTTGAGATCTTCATGCAATGTTATCAGTAACTTTTATTCAATAATTTCATTTTCTTATTGTTTAAAGGAGTTGAAATTACCACTGTGAATTCCTCTTAAGGCACTCTTTCCTAAAATATGCATTTCAAATTTTCCAGATCTATGCACTTTGAGTTGAAATTTCTGTTGCTGACAATCCAAAACATTTCAGCTTATACACTTCTATGCTAAATATGTCTTCGTTTATTTCATGGTGAACTATGTATAGATCACACATTTATGAAAACATGTATTCATATATAAAATATTACTAAATATATTTAAGTGCTATATTTATCTGTATTTAAATATAGATAAATTTCTATTTATATACTACATATAAGGAATATATGGTATTTCATTTTTGTAAAAGCTCCTATCCTCATGGAAGTTTAATATATATTAAAATATTTTAACTTAACTTATCCCCCATGAGATAAAGATGTGAAATTGACTATAGGCATCTTTAGTTTGTATTTATGTTCTTTAACTGTAAAGCATAATCTGATAGTCTACTTGTGACTAGACAATTTATAATTTGCCTTTCTAATTACTAAACTAACTTGCTATTTAACTTGTTGCAAATGTCCAAAGGTTACAGTTTTCAGCATAACTGGAAAAATAAATGAGAAAGTAACTAGACAATATCAGTATTAATGACAGGAGAGAAGCCTGGCAGAAGATGATCAGGTTAATAATCATTTTTAAAGTTAAATCCTCTTCAGTTTGAAATGCAGTGGTGGTATAGAAAGGCTTGCTGACTGTGTGGGCTAGGATACCTCATATTCAATTTATACTCTATATTTACAGTTAATGATATTCTGTTTTTGTAACAATATGTAGGATTGTCATTGATATTCACTGGCTAATAACGTACAAATTAATTGAGAAAATGCAAACAATCTTTTTTTTTTACTTGAAATAGTACTAGATTTTTGAGTACCTATGATGAACCAAGTAGTATGTTTAGTCTAATAACATTTATAAGTTTATTGATAATTATGTTAGTGATACATGGTCATTTAGAAACTTTAGAACATACAGAGAGATATATAGACAATTAATTATAATTTTGGCAAAGTACATTAAATTCATTATCAATAACTCCTAAAAGACACCTGCAATGTAGATATTTTTAATTATCCCCATGTAAGATACAAGGCCAAGGTTTGAGGTGTTTGAGTTAACTAAATGGTCCGTGTAGTGGAACCAGGGTACAATGTTAAGTTCAGACTGACTTTGGATTTCTTATTTGCATTAAACAAGAGGTTTCTAGATTTGCAGATTTCAAAGACCACTGTTGTTTTCTTATTATTGTCATTACTTTTTTTTCAAGGACAATCAACAGGTAAGAGGCAGGGTTGTGAAGGAGGCAAGAATACATGCTACAAAGGTCCAGATTTGAATCCTGACTCTTTGATGTTCCTGCTGTGTGACTTTGGGTATGGATCAATGGCCTGGGTCTCCATTTACTCAGCTTTAAGTAGAAATACCTACTTCACAGAATTCTTTGAAGAGTTAAATGTTAAGGCTTTGAAAGCATTCAGAGCATGGGGTAGCCTGCATAAAATGTACTCAATTAAAGGTTGCCTACAAAAGCAGTCATCTTCCTCCTCCTCCTCCTCATCATGCTACATGTTGCCATGTAACAACATTAAAACCAAAAAGGGCATGAAAAAGACTTCCCAAAGGTATTAATGTATATCATCAGGGAAAGTAAATTTTAAAACCAGTAAGAATAACTTCCTATCAGAAAAGAAAGCTTATTTCTTCTCATGAAATGATTGTTGAAAATCTTAAAATGACATACTCAGATTTTCTAAGTGACTATTGATTTTCTTATATGGATAAATATTTTAAAATACATTGTATCTTTATGCTATAAAACATTTTTTTTCTGGTAATGTGTATTATACAATATAAAATGAGGTAGCTCTTTAATGTGCAAACTTTTCTGGGGCTACATATTTCTAAAGATATTTGTTGCCAAGTATAAAAGTTTAACATCTCTGAAATAATTTTTGCATGTGTATGTCCTGTTCTGTTTTGCTTTTACTGGAACAAGGGGTGAAAAGCCAAGACTTCAAAATCTATTTTGTTTAGCATTAACGTTTATATAATCACCAGATTAAAATCATTAATAGAGACAACAATATAGTTGTTTCCATATTTTCCCTTAAAAAGTAGGCAAATAGGTACATTATTCCCATTATTGCATTTGTAAAGGGATTAGTGTTCATATTAGCATCACAGTATATCCAGGAATTGATATACTGCAAATAAAACTTTCTTGTAAATAAACTTTTCAAACTGGTATCTCCTGAACTTAATTGTACACACAGTAGAAACACTGCCATAAAGCATTATTGATCCAGACAGATGTATTTTCATCTGTATCTACTGCATCATAAATAAACAAAACTCTGCTAAATGTTGGAAATGTAATGTTGAACAAAACAGAAATCACCTTTGGCAAACAGAAAATGATAATACAGTACAAAGACAAGCTGGTTCACATAATTCCTTCATGAACTGAGAGAATCGCTATAGTCCTAGAATCTTGATTGGGTGTGAGTGTAGTGGTGACGAGGATAAGAGAAGATTGTGTGTGTGTGTGTGTGTGTGTGTGTGTGTTGTTTGAGACATGGGTGTCAGGAGGATGAAGAGAAAACCAGTGGCCAAATTTGCAGGGCAAAGTAATTATGCAAAGTAATTTTTTCTTCATTCTAAAAGCACTAAGGAACCATCAAAAAAGGCTAAAGCAGATGAGTGAGATGGTTAACTTAGTAATTTTGGAAAGCTGCCACAGGTTCCAGAAAGGAGATTGAATTTCCAAAGAGGTCTTGAAAGAGGGAGAACAGGTAGTCTGCTGTGACAGTAATGAGAGATGATGGTACTCAGACTCAGCTAGCAGCAGTAAGAATAGAGTAGAATTGACAGAATCCAGGGACCTATAATTGGTAGGATGTGGAGTAAAGAATAGGGAAAAATAAAAGTGATGCTCTGGGTTCAGAACTGAGAAGATGGCAGTAACATTCCTTGAAACATGTGACAAGGAAGGTGAGGAGACTGCTGGATTCAAGAAGGCAAGCTTGACTTTCAAGATGTTGATATCATGTATCAGACATCCAGGTGGAAATGTGTGCAGTAAGAAAGGAATCAAAAGATTAGAATCTGAAGTGGGTGGTCTCAGTTGGAAATTTAGATTTGGGGATAATCAGTGTATAAATTAATGTATGGAGAGTAGATGAGAATATCTAGAGAGAATGTATAAAGTTGGAAGAGTAGAGGGAGTGAATTTTAGGATCTAGGGCCTGGCAACATGTGAAAAGCAGTCCCAGGAAACCTATTTACATCCTGTTGGCTCAAACATTATTGAAATATGACAGAAAGAATGCTCTTGTATAATCACACTATCTCCTGTCAAAGTGAAATTGAATGAGCAAGATAAATTGACATATTGTGAGTCCAAATGACAGTGATTAAGTACTGACTGTTCACGAAAAAACCTGATACAATTACTTATTGTCTAGCAAGGATAGAGTGACCCTTTGAATGAGTCTACATGGAGTGGAATGACCTGCATTTAAAATCTTTCTTTCCCTAAAGTTTGACAGAGATGAAGGAAATATTTCAATACTTTAAAAAAGAAGAGCATGATTGTATGAGACATAAAATTGTTGCCGATCCACTATTGGAGGAGCTGAGATTCTGTAAATTTAAGGGACTTACATTAAACTAACTGCATGCTCTTATTCTGACTCACCAAGGGGTAGTCATATATAAGTCAATGATCTGGTGGGCCTTTTCTGAGGAGAAAGAAACTATATCTTATTTTCATCATTGCTTGATTTTGTCAAAGAATTATTTATTATTCCAATAATATTTATTATTATTTATGATTACTATCCAGTTGAGGGGACAAAAATGTATATAGATGAATTAAAATATAATATAGCAAATTCCATAATAAAAGTATGCAAAATCATAAACCACTTAAAGACAAGGATCCATCTCGTCATTATACCCCCAGAAACAAGCACAATGTCTGGATAGACATTTTATATTTAGCAATATCTTTATATCTCATCTTGTCTGAGTAAGGATTTAATTCGATATAGTAGGAAATAAAACAAGATAACATAAAACAAAAGCAGGCCAATAGAAGAGTGGAAAAAACAAACAAAACGGAGATAAAATATTTTTATGACCTCTGACTCAACATACCAATCTCTAAATAAATGAATGTGTATTACTATATAGGGGACTACAAAGATATTTTACTTGGGAAGCAATATTCAAGACAGCAATTGAAAAAAGATGTGATTTTCAGTTGGAGAAGTAAAAAGGGTAATTCAGTCACAGAAACATTTTCACTCTGGCAAGATGTAGGTGAAAGGGGTGGAGTATATTAACAAAGGGTGAGAATAAAGATAAATATTAGGACCGGATTGGAGAGACCACACTTGGATAAGGAATTTGGACATTATATACCAGAATTGATGGGACTATCTATAGGCAGAATTTGGGGAAAGTTAACCACAGAAGTAAAATAGAACAAGGGTTGAGTACTGAAAAGATGCTTATTTTCAAATAAAAATGAGGTCCTAACCTAAACTCATGCCCATGAGAATAGGAAGGAGAAGTCAGATTTCAGAGGCATTTTTGAGGTGTAATTAATTGTCTGAAGAGTTTAGGCAGGTTCAGTAGGAAGAAATCATAACCACAGATCTAAGTTCAATATGAAGTGGAAGACATTAATTAAGATCAGAAAGAATTGAAGTAATGTCTTTTTTTTTTTAATTTTGAAGGTAGGTGTGATATTTCCGAAGCTTTATGGACCCTAGGAAATTATTTCCTTAAAGCTAATACATTCCTGTGGGTGTAGACTCATTGTAAATAGGATATTTGGCGGAATAGATGCTACCCACCTTCTTCAAAGGGATCTTAATCCTCTTACTGGAGTCCTTTATAATAGCATGAAATGCAGAGAAAACAGAGAGAGAAAGACACAGAAGGCAGGAAAAATGCACAGTACCAGAGAAAGATACATCACAGAAACAGAAATCAATGAAGCCAGAAGTTGGAAGTAATGAAATGAGGAAGACAAGGGAGAGACCAGCAGATGTGGCCATGTGCTTTGCCATCTGACAGAAAAGTCCAGGTGTTTATCAACTTGATGATGCCTTGGTTTAAACATTTTCACAGCTTCAGAATTGTAAGGTCATAAGCTAATAAATCCCCATTATTAAAAGCGAGCCTATTTCTGGTATATTTCATCTCAGCAGATTTTACAAACTAAAACACCAGGTTTAGTTTTGTGTGTACGTGTGTGTATGTGTGTATGTGTGTGTAATAGGAAACATGGTAATTAGTTCAGTGTTAGATTTCCTGAGCTTCTGGCAACTTTCAGACATTTTGTTGAATGTATCCAACTGACACATAAATTTAAGGGTCTTAAGTCTGGAATAATGGAATAATGAGTTTTCCCAAATTAACACTCTGAAAAGAAAAGCACTATCGGGATGAAAGATGAGCAGTTCATGAGTTTGAGGGTGACTCTATGTAGTTTTTGGCAGTAATCCACAAAAATCTTCCTCCTCTCATATGTCTTTACTCAAGAGCTTTCTTCAATTTGATTTTTCTCATGGTTTGACAGTCTTATTCCCTGCTCTAGGAATAACAGCAAGGGCCAACCTTATCCCTAAAAGTCACTGTTAAAATGGATGGGTTGTCTACTAGCAAACTGAGCAGACTGCTAACTCATAACAATCATACTGTGTGGCCAGTTCTTAGAACATAGGAAAGGATCATGTCTAACAATGGCATTCTCAGTGTTTGTGTATAGGAAAGAAAAAGAAAACCTTTCCAAACAAAACCTTGACTGGCTTGCATCCACAGAACAAAGAGAAGTGTTTTGTCTGACATGTAGGAGGCTCTCAGTAAAGGCTTATTGAATTAATGTAGTAGACTTTTGACCTTGGACTCAAAGCACTCAAGCAAAAGAAAACAGCTCCCTTGCTAGACAGAGACAATTTTTGAAGTCTTTGAGAAAGAATAAGTTTACTTATTCAAATAATTGTTTTCTACCCCTAATAGAAATAAAACAGGATTAGGAATGTATTCCTTTTTAAACATACTCTCAGATATTTGTGGGCATGATGCAAAGGTCCTAAAGGGAAAGAGAATGTGGAGTAAATGATTTCAAGTTTCTCCTTTCCTAAAATGTCAGTGTTGACACGACTCTTAGGAAATAGAGTTTGTATTTTTTTTTCTGTGTACTTGGTGAGAAAATGAATTCTTCATAATTTATAATATAAATGTGATCTATGTTCCACAATAAAGCTTTGAAATGGAAAAAGTTCAGCAAAACTCATTGGTATATGTACAAAGTCAAAAGGGAACATAGCGGTTTTATTTTATAAATGTGGCAGGAGCAAATGAAATTCAAGAAATGTTCCAAGGGAGCTGAGAATAGAGGAAAGAAAATTAAATTTGAAGATTAGGTGAGAGGTGGTAGATCTAAGGACATAATTAAAAGTTTCTAAAACACGTCATTTTGTTTGTTAACTTGAGTTTTATGCCCCCATAAACTCTTATGAAAAAATATGTTTTTAAATGTAGACTTGCAGTTTTAAGTATGGAAGGCAGATGAAAAAAAAATGAGTTAAAATCAGATGAAGAAAAAAAATTAAATGAGATGAAGTTATTTTGCTTTGCTTTGGTCAGTTTTTATTTGAGAAAGAAATTGAATAAATCAGAGTGTAGAACATGGCAAATACTTAAAGGAGTTAATATCTACAAGGCCCTTCATTCATTCACAAGCAAGTCTCACAATGAGCCAAGCTAGTTAAGTCAGATTAAAAACACACAGTGTTCCATGAGCCCAGCTCCTAAAAGGAATTCAAGGGAGGTCTAATTGGATCAAAGAAGCAAGCCTAATGAGAAATGTAATATTTTTCCTTAACACTCTTTTTTGTTCAGATGTTACTTAATGGGGAACTCTATAGTGAAATCTTAACCTATTTATGGGAAGAAGACAGTTTTGTTTGTAGAATCTAATGAAATCAAGGACAGAGACAGAAGATGAAAAAAAAATTTAAAGTGATAGCATTCAAAAATACATTTGAAAACACAGAATTTTGGAAGACTCAACAGCTCGAGGAAATGATTGCCAAGGTTAACTGAAACATTTTAATTATACTCATATTCTGATTGTCTCATTTTTTTCTTGAGCAAATAAACAATTACATGGTATTGAAAATTTTAATTTTTCCACTCCAACTGCATTAAGGCTTTCCACGAATGAATAATTTCATTCACCAAAAGTATGTTTAGCAAGTAATGTCAAAAGTATGATTAAATAGTACTAAATTGTATGTGAACAATATTTCTGAGTGAAGATAATCCTAATGAGGCCACTAAAGAATCTGGCTATAAAGAAGAGATGGAGTTTTAAAACTGCTTCAAAACATGAGCATCTTGTGATAGATTTAAACTTCTACCACCTATATCATTTGTATGAGTTTATAGTCACAACTATTCTGAAAAGTAATTTGCATGGATATAAAATATTACAATTGGCAGACAATTTTCTCTGACTTGCAATGTTAATTTTCATAGATTCAAGATTAGAATGCTCTCATTTGCAAAGAAAGGGTTAAGAACTATACTTTGTAGCATTATGCTTCATTACTTAATGCAAAATGTGCAAAATGGTGATAAAATATTTAAGGAATTATATTCACAACATTACATAGTAATGTTTTTAAAATTATGTTTTCATTTTAAAGATGTAAGGTTATACTTGCGGTTCGGTTATTCCAAGCATTCATTTAAAGCTTTATTTGAATTATATGAGTCAAAAAATATTGACTCTAAAATATATATATAAATATATATATATTGAATCTACCAGTAGAATTATGGGAAAATCATGAGAGCAGAGTAAAAATATAATTTTTCAGTTTACTCTAAATCAGGGCAGGTTAACAGTGTGAAAAAAACAAAAATAATACATTTGCATCAAATCAAACTAGAAAAATAGAGTGTGTTGTATAAACCTAGAGTTGGTTTGTAAAAATGTAAGTAATACAACGCATAGATAATTCTCTAGAGGGAGAAATAACCTGGTACATTCCAGAGGCAGGTTAAACTTATGTGCAGCCCCGAAAGGAACTCAAGGTTGGTAACAGAAGGCAAATGATATATGAACTTGCAAGGCAATGTGGGAAAATAAAAGACAAAGTTACTTTGTGGTCGCTAAATGTAGAAATTATGCATGGGACCAAGAAAGTGATCCTTCTTCCTCTTTCTATAACTAGAAAAATAATTTCCAAATATTCACTGAACTTTCAGATAAAAGTTTTGGTAAAATATTTGTGGCAGATTCTAATAGATCTACAGAAGTGATTAGGTCCATTGACAAAACATTTATAAGGGCAAGGTAGAAATTTAATCATATTTGATCAGAATATGTTACAATTATCTTTTGATTCCCTGAATACAAGTTGGGGAAAATTAAATATACATCAGAGAAGAATTTATCTTGGAATAAATTTAGAATGAGGGGCCAAACTTACCAAAGTACAACAATTAGAATTTGCCAGTTGATAAAACAGGTTCTCAAGGGATGTAGAATAAAGCTCCAGTATAATTTTAGAGGAGGTATTATGTCTGTTATTTCTACATTTGCATAGCAGAAAAATGCATTTTTTTCGTAGGTCATCACCAAATGCCATTTCAGTTAGTTCTTATGTATAAGAGTCTTACAAATGAGAGCAGAATTTTTAATTATGTTATGATCAACCAAAAAGTGTTTTTGAAAATTCAGTTTTCTCTTTTCCTTTCAGAAGTCAGAGAAGAAATATACTTGTATTTTTACTATACACTTGGAAACTTCCAGAAATTAAAATCAGCTGTAGAAGTAGGAGTTCTTAAATGGAATGAATGACTCAAAGTATAATGGACAGGTTCTGATATATTACCATGAATCATTCAATCTTTGAAGTTCCAAGGCCTTTACATTGTTCATATTTTTAGTAATAATACCTGAAGTTTTACTCTTTGACACCTTACAAAGTAAAGAAATGTAAATAGACAGAAAGGTATTAGTATGTGTTCTCTCAGGACTAGAAAAAGCAAAAAGAAAACAGGAAATAAAAGAATAAAAAATACGAGAAGTAAGTTAAAAAAGAACGAGTGAATAAGAAAGAATCGTGCAATGCAAGGTTTCAATCATTGAGAATTCAGCATCAGGATATAGTATAATTCTAGAATAATAATATTTGAGCATTGTACATAACAGGTTCAATTCCAGGGTGAGATTCCACAAAGATTACTCAATCACTGGGAGGAAGCACTTGAAAATGACACTGAAATTTAAGATTTTTTCAAGGAAGTTCTGGGTCACACCTGATGCTGTTACGCCATTTCCAGCTTTGAGTGCAGTCTCAGGTCTTAGATTTCCCTAAAATCTACCATGGAAAGTAGTTTCTTGAAAAGCTATAAATACAGCTGTTCCCATGAAGATGGAATGAAAAAAAGACACAGGATCCCCAACTCCTGTATCAAACCCTCATGATTCCTTCTTCAGAGTTCATTTGTTCTTGGTATAGGAATGGTTCCATGGCACGTTTTTACAAGGAGATAATATATTTACATAAATTGCCTTTTAATCGTCTGAAGCTACTTTCCAACAAAATTTACATAGTGTAAGGCAACATGATTTTAGAACTATAAAGTTCATTGAATACCACCTATCTGATTTGATGGTGAGTCTTTTCTTGAGATTCAAGAAAAGAATTGCATCTGCTTGACGTTAATGTACATCTTTTTTCAGTTGATGATGGGAATTCTTTCCCCTAAATATTTGCCATTTTCATTTTTAACAATAGTAACAGAAAGTCTTTTGGGTTTTGTTGCTTGTGTGTTTGTTTTAAATGTTTTCTTTTAACCTGAATATTCATATACGCCTTTGTTTAACTGCCATCATAAATAATGGGAAAAAAATAGAGCATATGTATCGTAATAAGAATACTGAAATCAGAAGAACCAGGTAAACAAACCTCTAATTTAGTTTCTAGTATGTCTAAAGATGCCTCTTAGAATTAGGTGGAGACACAGTGAGATGTCAATTTTTTGCAGAGAAGCATTAGGGCAAAAATCATTCTTACTCATCTCGAGAATTCATTCTGGTAAATGAAAAACACGTTGTCAAGAGCCAATTGTGAGTCCTTTATGGTCAGAGATCAATTTATATTCACCTTTTTAATTCCTAATATCAAATGCCAAACATAGTGCCCGATACTTGGTAGGGACTCAAAGAAAGATTTTAATCAGTTTATGAAGGAGATTTGAGAAATTGAACTCATTAAAATTGATTAAAATGTTATTGTAGTGTTTCACTGCATCTTTTTTTTTCAAAGTTAGCAACATATCATTTCCTATTTAAACCAAGTTAAACTGATTAAAAAGCTGTTTTTGAGTATTGCATTAATATACACACATGTCAAATACAAATTTCTTAACTGACTTGATAGTACAAATGATATATGCCAATATTCAAAAACCAACTTAGGGATAGTTACGCTTTCATAATTTATTAAATGAATATTTTGTTTACATCAAGAATATTTATTGTACATATAGGTGCAGAACAACCCATTGGATATTGGGAGAAGTTAGTAATATATAAAAATAATTATATAACGTAGGCTAAGGTGCTGGGATTTGATGCGCATGAAGTGCATTTTTAATTTCCTAAAGTAGTTTATGAAAGGACATTTGGTTCATGCTTTATTTTTATTGTTAGCAGAATTAGAAATTGACAGTAAGTAAGTAGGTAATTAAAGATCATCTTCATTCACTTCTTTACTGCAATTCAAGATACAGCTAGTTCCTTTCTCTGTAGCATTTCAATCTGATTGAAAAGAGAACAGAACATACACCCAGATACAAAGGTTAGCAAATGTTACCGCACTTGGGTCAAAAGAAAAAGATCAGGTCCTGGACTCAGTGAAATTCTTCCATGATCTACGTCTTTGTAATTTGTTGTCCACCAAGGAGTAAGTGGGAACTCATGTACAGACTTGTCTCTGCTGCAATTGTTGTGCTCATGCTGTGGTACTTTGTTCAAGATGAGATGCCTTTCTGTAAATCATACAAAGGCGTAAGTAGGAAGACGTTAAACCTGAGACTCAGGAGACTCATGAGGTATGTTCATAAGGGAAAATCCAGTTCTGTAGTAAATGATACATGTTTCTAGCCCATTCTCCTTTCCTTTCCACATATTTTTTTTTCCAGGGGAAATTTAAATTCTAGTTATGTGGTTAAATTATTTTCTTCCAACCACCGTAAATCCATGGAAGGTAGAACAAATCCAGTGTACTCTGTAAATACCCACCTCACTGATTACATTGTAGGTTTATTTTCAAGAGAAATAGGTTAACTAAATACAAAGTAATTGTTTATTTTATTGGTTTAAAAGTTACAACTCCTGAATTTTCATGTGTCTCTGTTCAAATTAATACGATAGGGAAAAAAAGTAGTGGGACAGTGTTCACTTTTCAACATTCTCTGTAAAACTCTAAGTACCCAAATTAAGTCCATTTTTTCTCCTTTCCTTTTTACACTAAGTATCCCTACAAGAGGAAATATTTCAGGGCACTTAAAGTATTCATCTTTGTTATTCTTTTCAGATTTCCTCTCAGCCTTAGCCACATTCTCCATAAATGAAAATGCAAACACTGGACTTGGAATTCTAAGTGCAGGTGAAAATAGCTTATTAATATCCCTAATTTTTCATTCATTTCTCTCCATTTCACATTTTACAAAGAACCCGGTTACCTTTACATGAAAAGCCAAAACAAGTATGTGATTCACCCAACCTATACAGAGCAAGTAAAAACTCTCCCCTTTAAATAACCTTTGCTGCCAGCTAAGATGCACAGTGAGACTTCAGTATAAGCACTTCAATATAGGAAAATAAATAGTGTAAATAATGCATCCCACTGAAAAATCATTTAGTATGATATAACTAGTTATAATGGCAGGAAAGTATGTTCACATTGTGTATAGTAACTTTACTAAAATATTGTAACAAAGTATCTAAGAAGACAGTAAAATAGATTTTTAGTACATACTACAGTATATACGGCTTAATTGGCAGAAGTTGCTGCAGATTACAAAATGAATTTCTTCATTCACACATTTTGAAAGTGGTTATTTTGTGATTCACATGCTAAAAATATGTGAACAGTTGTTAGAAACAAGCCATCCTTATGGTGTTCATAGAGGCATGGTAATTCAACATCATCTCTTTACTCTAAATACGCATATTTCTTCGAATACCAACATGTCCTTTCCCTGAGGCTTCTATGTTTGGCACAATTGATTCTGCATGGAAATGTGCTTACATATAATACATGATTTAAAATATTAAGAATCAAATATATTCTAGATTATGTGGTTAGAAACATGCTGCATTGTTTTTATTTCTAAAGATTGAAAGCAAGACTTGGTGTTGTACTGCCATTTTTAGCTAATTTGGTATGAATACATTCATACTAAAATACCAGTGTGTTGTTCATTTGACTCTTATTTCAATTGTTTTCATTAGCAGTTAAGGTTACTATGTGGTCTGTTTGGGTACAATGATCTATATTGATTTTTTATTGCATTCATCTGACAGTAGCAAAATATAGAGAAGTGTTGAGTCAAGGAAATCTGTAATAATTTCTTACTTTATATCTAATAAGCACTGTCACCTACAGGGAGGAAATTAACTTCGATGAACCTCAATTTTTTTAGATAAATACTTGTTCTCAGGGTCAAATGTGTTAAGTCAGGAACTTCATAAAGGAATTTTATGCAACCATGTATCTGAAGCTTTTCATCCAGAAGTTAAGTCCTTTATTATTTATTGAGGAATTGGACTGCAAGATGTTTAAATAAAGAGTAACACCTCTTTTGTTGGTATTGGTGTTGCTTTAAAAATTTCCATTATCCATTTAAGCCAATAAATTGAATCATTCTTTCTTGTTCTGATGAATTCTTAGGTTGAACCATAGCTTTTTCTGGTCACTTTGAGCTATGAACCTGCAGTTTCAGTTTCTGATAATTAAGTAGTTCGGCACAAACTAAATGTTACTTTATTATGTAGCTAATTAATCATATTTAATTCAAAGATACTGTGCATTAACTGGAGTCCCCGTCCCCAATCATTACAGTGCAAAATCCTCAAAATCTCTGAGATTGAGAAAAATCCATTTTATTTCTGCTTTTTTTCCTCAGTTAATCTAACCTTATTCCAAGGAAAATAGAGGCCACATGCTTACCTGTACTGCTTTTTAACCATTGTTTCTGATGATCATAAAGGAAATCTTCAGAATTTTTTATTCCTTTAGAGCATTTTTCCTTCTGTTCTATGCTTTATTATCTCTGTCGTAGAGAGATAAATATTCTCCTTTGCACTATGCATGCAATTCTGTAGCTAGGGTCCCCCAAATGTATAATTTATTTTTGTAAGTGAGACCTTCAACTATTTCTTTGGCTAAATTTTATCATTTTTTAAAATTAATAGACACCAGTCACCCTAATATTGACATATGCATGATGTAGCTAGCATTCTGTAGGAACTGAAATGAATAAAAGAAATACCATTTTCCATATCAATATTCCACTGAAAATGCTCAAGTTATCAAGTCAGGTTCTTGATATACAAATGAAATTCAGAAAATTGTCTTGCTGTATCTTTCAAAAAACTTGTTTTAGAGGCTCGTCTGTTTTTGACAATTATTTTAACTGTCTGAAATCCCTTATTGCTGAATATTTCATTCTCACTTTAACAATTTAAAGACATTACTCTCTTCCCTGACCAGCAAATTTAACCCTTTTTTAGACACACACAAAATGTCATTTCTTCCATACTCACTTGTCCTGTGGACACTCAATTTCCACTTTTATTGTCTGAAAAGCAACATGCTGTATTTGCTACAAAATATTCTGGTTTCAGACTACTTAGATTAGAATACTACCTTTGCTTTTACTAGCTGAGTAAATTTTGGCAAGATACTTTACTGTCTATCCTTCAGTTTAATTGGTTAAATGGGCAAATTAAAAAGAAATGTGTTAGAATTCACCACTTGTCTTTATGGCAACATCAATCTCTGCAGTTCCCACACCATTCTTCATCTTACAGGAGAGAGACGGCTCAGTGTTCTTCAAAACAGCTGTTATCTTAGACTTTCATCATCAATGCATTTTAATGCCTTGGTGAAAGGGATATCCTCTGGGTCCTCCTGCGGTGGATATTTAGCAGATGGCTCATTAGGTTGCTCGAAATAGATAAATTCCAACATTTTCATTCTTTGAGATTGAAACTTCTTTCTTTAATAGATGCCAGAAAAAATTCCAGCATTTTAACTTTATTGCCTATTTGGTCATCATTGATTCTAGCTTCCATTAGGCCACCTAGCAAATTATTAATGCCACTCCTACTAAAACAAGCTAACACATGAAATCCAAAATCTTGGATAAGTTACCAGTGTCAGTTAATCTGGCCAAACGAAACTTTATATTCCTTTTCCCATTTATCTATCACTTTCTCTCTCAGCTGCTCTTCAGGTCTGGCCAGTACAGACTGGAAAGTTATCTTGCTTGTATGAATTTTTTTTTTTCTTTTGAATGATATGTTATGTCCCTTTGTACTTCTGTTTAAGGATTATGACTCTTGTTGTGGACGTGGAACTAATGACAAGTAGTAAATGGTACAGATGCTATAAAGCCTCTGTTTCCCCACCTCAAGTGGAGTCATTGGATTTTTTTTTAATGTGGAAAAGGGTTGTCTGACTGAAAAGTGGTCATGGGGTTGATTTCACAGATAAGGTTGGTTCATGAGTTTTGGAAGTTAACATTGCTCAGACTCATCTACATTTGCTCAGATCCCATCTTATCTTCCACGGTTCCAAAACTACACTTCCCATGCTACAGGGTTTCAGAAACATGCCCTTAAGGGACAGATAATTATTTTATATATTGTGGGCCATAAATCTCTTTGAAATTACTCCACTCTGTCATTGTAGCACAGAAGGCAATATGTAATTGAATATAGTGACTGTGCTCCGATGACCCTTCATTTACAGAAATAGGCAGCAACCTGAGAGTCATAGTTTGCCTATCTCTGCCTTCATGTAAGAATTTTGACAAGGTTTAACCTTTAAGTGGGACAGCAACTCTTCTAATCTTATAATTAAAAGTTATTCAGTCAGCTATATCTTCCCTGCAACTATGGGTGAATATAAACTTCTTCCAAGCCACTATGGTAGTCTTCTATTTCTCACACAAGTTGTAATTTGTAACTTCAAAACATTTATTTATTTTCTTTCTCCTTATATATGCTCTCTAGAGATGTTAGAAAAGCCAAGTGACTACATAATCTTTCTATTTACCCTTTTGATTATGGCACTTAATTTTGCAGTCACTTGACTTCTCAACCCCTTGGTCTCCTCCTGCATTTCATTCTATATATCCCAGGAAGTATTTGAATAATCATAATGCAATCACATGTCAGGGATTATGTGTATCACATTTCCCCCAACAATGAGATTCTCTCTAGGCTGCTTGAATATATGAGAAAAAGAATGCACGTTCCCATTTTATAATCTATTTCGTTGGGCTACTTCTGGTACAAATTACTCTGTTAGGGTCATAGCAGATAACATATGATATAATCAAATTTAAACAATATGAGAATGGCTTAGTAAAGATCTTGACAAAGGTGTTGGCAATATGTAGCAAAACCCTATTATGTTCTTTGGCAAATGTCTTAGATGAGGTAAGATGCGTTGATTTGTATTATTTTTGGTTTCAAAAGTAAGTCTGATTTTTCTTCATTTTTTTTGGAATATTAGTGTAATATTATGATAACTTACTAGGCAGTGGTTAAAGATTTTTTAAGATGCTGCCAAATTAGAAGAATTGGTATCAGTGCTTCATGGAATCATAATGCAAATACATATGTGAAAATTTGAGTACATTTGGATACAATTTTAAAATAGTGAACTTGTTCAAACCTCATGGCAATCTGTGGTTTTATGTTTTTGTTTTCCTCATTATCTTTCAGTAATGAGTCAAAGGGAAATATAAATTAAAGAAAAAGTTGGAAATTTTATATTACTATTGTCTGTTATATAATAATTTTAACTAGTAAGAGTTATTCTAGTTACCGTAATAAGAGTTGAAAACTTTGCTTAGGGTCACACAAAAAGTTAGTGGTAGATCCTAGGCAAGAGTTCAAGAAGTCTGATACAGAGCCCATGCAATTAACTTTTTTTTCCCTCTGCCTGCCTTGTTTGAGTATTAGACGACATACTATAATTACTTAAAATGAATGTTATTTACATGGACCAGTACTTTGAGGCTTGCTTATATGAAAGGATTCTAATAAAATACCAAATATATATATATATGTATCTTACTCTCCATATCCAAAGATATGGATCTATTCTCCCTGAACTACTTTATTTTGGTCTTTGATTATACATTATTTTTCTGCTAAATTTCAGTCTTAAGAAAACCTTAAAATTGGCCTGTCACCATTTACTTCGTTCTAAGTCACAATTACTGAAATCTGGCAAGGTCATTCTTATCCTTCATATTTAGAATTATTTTATTAAATTGAATCCGACATTTTCTTGTTATTTTGTTTGGCTTGAACGTCAATTAGAATGTCTAACAGCTATTATTCTACTTCCTTAAGATAACATTTAACACCAGTAATATCCAATTATAGGTTTTTTTAAAGTAAAAATGCAAAGAAATAAAAATACCTAGGAAAATAGTATATCATATGCTAGGCATAATATATTGAAGTTAATAGTGAAAAAGAAAGGTTGTTATAATTAAAATGGAAGTTTTTAGATTTAGAGGAAATTGATAACTCCAGTAATAAATAGTGCAGTTACTAGAGGATGTGTAAATACAGGAGATTTTACCATGGGTCTGGGTGTGATTAAGTTTTTATGTATTCAAATATTTGAGCCAGTATTTCACAAGAGAAATATAATGTTATGTACACAATAATTAACATTGCTCTTAAAACGGAATAGTGCGTGGAACCGTATTTTCATGGTACTCTTTTTTGTCTTGGAAGATAATTTTGCAGTCATCTTTGCTCATAGCAATGCTTTCTCTCTATTTCTTATGTGTGCCTTTGGTTTATACATTTTGCTGCCATCCAGGTGTAATGAATTTAGGGTGGGGTCATATTCCTATTTCCTTCTGCTGAAGTCACTGCCACCAATCTCCCGTTTCACTTTAAGAAGCACTCCACTTTTTGCTATATATCTAGCCCAATGGATCTCATTCACAAGGTCAGCACAAAGCCCACATTTTATGGATGACCGTCAGTGGCAGCGTAATAGCTTTTTCCCTGGAAAGATACACTATGTAATCATGCATAATTAAGTATTTCTCTTCTGCTGAGCTTGAGAATCTTAAAGCAATCATGTAAAATGTCCAATGACAATAAATACTTATTGACTAGATGTTTTCATGTTTTCTATACATTTGAGTTTGGATAAAAAAAGATTAGAGGATTATAATTTTATGCTAGCTATTGAACCAAAGGCAAAATAAAGAAAAAAAAGAATACAACTGCTTGAAAAATAAGCAAAAAGATAGTACTGGAGTACTGGAGAAAATGTGGAGAGAGGGATGTACTGTTCCCTAAACAGCAAGTGTTTAAAAAGCTGAAAAAAAGATCAGAGTTCAGTTAGAGATATACATGAAACAGACGGTTAGGACTAAGGTAAATCAGATGAAAGGGTAAAGGATGATGTTGACTGTATTTTAAAACTTCAATTTTTGTATGAGAGCAAAGGAAGAGCTTTTCATTTGTCACAAAATTTATATTTTCTGTAACACACTCTCTAATTTAACTTGTATAGTTGGTTTATTCAAACATCATAAGTGCATGGAACCTTGAATAGGGAGTGAAATTTTGTTGGTTTTTACAGGTCAGTGCGATCCCCCAGTACATCCCAGAGTAATCTGGGCAGAGAATAAAAACGTATTTACAAAGTCCTCTTCAGGAACTGGGGAAAAAAATTGGAAATATTAATCTTCCCCACATGGGAAATTCCTGATATTCTCACAAGCATTGGGAACCACCAATTTAATAGGCTGAGCCCTCGATCCTGGAGCCAGCCCTTTGAAACTTATTCCTGCAAAGAGGAACTAAGAGTATTTTTAATAATGCATAAGAGTCACTACTAGAGAACCTTTTTTTTTTGTTGTGCAGTTGTGGCCCCTTTCTCTCAGCCAACTCTATAGGTAAGGGCACTGCCTCTTAGTGTGGTTGGGCATGGATTCCAGGGTTGAGCCTGGCCCTGGCATCATGAGATTGAGAAAGCATTCTTGACTAAAAGGGGGAGGAGAAATGAAATAAAGTTTCAATGATGGAAAGATTTCACATGGAGTTGAGAATTCACTCTGGAGGTTATTCTTATGCATTATATAGATATTTCTTTTTAGTTTTTAGATTATTAAAATACCTAGAAAGAAATACTTGAAACTGTTGAACTGTAGTCCAGTTGCATTGATTCTTGAAGACACTTGTATAACTATGTAGCTTTTACAGTGTGATGTGTGATTGTTAAAGCCTCGTGGATGACAACTCCTTTTATCCAGCGTATAGACAGATGAGTAAAAAAATAACGGCAAAATTTTTTTTAAAAATAATAGGGATATACAGAGCATGAGATGTTTTTTATGTCTTTTTCATTTTCATTTTTAGTTTTAGTTTTAAATGTATTTTTGGAGTAATATAAATGTTCAAAAATTAATTGTAGTGATGAATGCACAACTATGTGATGATACTGTAAACCACTGATTATACACTTTGAATGATTATATGGTATGTGAATATATCTCAATAAAATTGCATTTAAAAAAATTAAGTACAAGACTATTCATCTCTCACTCTACACAGAATAAATGAGAATAATATTGAAAGGTATTTTTTTTTTCCTTTTAGCCTGGCCTATAAAACTAGCAAGTCTTGAAAGGTCATACATATAAGATAACACTTCCCAGGATTGCTCAAATCAAGTTGCTTATGGGCTGTTAAATCTTAATATTATTTTCATCTCTCAGATTTACTTGTGGTTGTCAAATGCTCTCCTCATCTGCTTCTCTGGTATCTCATTTATCCTTACATTTATTTAATTCCTGTAAAACCTTGATTTTGAATCTACATATAGAAGAATACAAAATTTAGTAAAACATGTAATGATAAATGACAAAAGTATTTAATCATACGTGTATAATTAAAATAACATTTTCACGACCATATATAGAGTGAGAAGTGACAATAATATGGATATGAATAGGCTATTAAACTAGCAACTAAAATTGAGAGGTGCACAAGAAGTTTCTCGGAGAAACTCCAATTGATTCTGGGGATTGAGTTGAATTTTGCTAGTGAAGATGGAAAAATTCTAAACGGAGCACAGTAAGTCTATAAGAAACATCATGATATGTTCAGAAAACAAACATTTTATGTATCTTGATGAGAAGAAATGTAGCAAGTACTCAAGTTACCTACCAAATCTTAATTTTTGTTTCAATCACTGCACTATTCAATACTTCCTTATTTCTTATTAATGAGACATAACTAAGGTTTGGCCAATGATATTCAAGAAGAAGTAAGTTTTATGACTTCTGAAAGAATCCTTAGAGAGAAGACATAACGTTCATTTCCCTTTCCTCCATCCTGCTAACTAGAATAAAAATGAGAGTTAGACTTCTTTTATGTGAGAAATAAGCTGATGTTTATTTTAAAACTCAATGTTTAAGTTTTTGTTACTCATAGTTGAAGAAAATTTTAACTGGTACAACTATATATGAAGAGTAGTAGAGAGAAATTTTCAACAAAAATCATACGGTTAAAATCCTTATATGTTAAAATATAGATTTTGAATTGTACTTTCTGAATATTAAAACATCATTAAGTACTTAAAACAAGGGAATATTATGAGTAGATTTCAATTTTAGAAATATCTCGCAATAATATGAAGAATGGATTAGAATGGGACCAGGCTGGAAATAGCAATTGGCGTAAAGCTATCAGAGTAATATTTACAAGTTTTTTACTTGTGTCACTAGATTCATTCATCAAGATGGAAAATGAAAGGGAAATGCAAATTTTTAAAACAATTTTGAGATAAGCTTTATATAATTTGACAATATTTATTGGACCCCAGTTCAAGAAGAATATCTGACAGATAATTCAATATGAAATCCTGACTCAAGGAGAAAATTTTGCATAACTAGCAGAGATTTGTGAATCATTTACAGATGACTATATCTTATTGGGTGTTATGCTGCAAACAGAATGAAAACCAAAGTACAGAAGAAGTTTATTGAGCTAAAGTAGCATACTTAGGGAGCAGCACCAAAATTACTTTTCTGCTCAAAAAGGGCTGTGTTAGGCATGGGGTTGTTAAAGAATTCCACATAAGACAGTGGGTTAAAGCTTAAGGGGTTTATTGCTAGAGAGAAATAGATTGACAGCAAAGGGAGAGTAGGCAGGTGGGAGCCAGAAAAACTTGCTAGTGAAAGAGAAAGGAAAAATGGCTCCAACTCTCTTTCTGACAGCTTGTGACTTTTAAGGAAAACCATGCCAAGAGGGGTAGGGGTGGCATGTGGCCACAGGCATCACCAAGAGATATCAGGCTGGAGCAGATCATGACATCATGCCCATGGTTATCTGGTCTGGCCTCTGGTGGGTGCGGTGTTGGCACGTTTGTGCTCACTATCGTGCTGTCACATCAGGTCCCTTAGAAGGGCTGCTGAGGAAGAGAAACGGAAGGGGCCCCCATGCCACAGAATCCATTTTGTATGTCAGGTTTTATTTTCTGATACCAGACATTCCTGCCTTTTTATTTTAATAAAATTGACAGGAGCTGGGATTATGTTTGGGGGGCTGCTTTAGCTTAGCTCAAAACAACTTTTGGAAGGAGCAGGGACATTGTGTTCTCTTTTTGGCCACTTGCTGCTGTTAAAGGGGCAGAATTGGGGAAGGAAAAATTGCTTTGAGTGAGGCACAGGTCAGTTGTATTTTGCACTGTTAGTTGCCAGATTTATATTCCTAGATATTATGTCCCACATTGGAGACAAGGTCAGAGTTTGGCTTAGAGAGAGACCACCTTTGAGCAGAGATTTTCTGGAGATGGCTCTTAGGCACTAATTTTAAGTAGGTTTTGTTAATTTTTACAGAAATAAGTTTCAAAAGGGCAAGCCTTAAAATTGAGGCCTTGGCTTCCTGGAGAACTCCTAATAGTCTTATTTTTCCCATTCCTTAAAGGACTTTGTGGACACTTTTTCATTTTTTTGCCCCAAGACTCTGAAGCATAGAGTATAAAACGTTAACTTGTACAAAACATTAAGATTTTGTTCCTCATTCCAGGTTTTATATTAAATAAAATTGAATTAGGTTGTTCAATTTATTAGACAGATTAAATGGCATAGTGTAAATTTTGGAAAAATAAACATTTTTATCTTACACAAAAGTTAAAGCTTTAAAATACAGACAATATTATTTTTTACCTTGTATATTGATTTATTTTGGTTTTAGCTATATTAGTTTTACTGCATTTTTAATTGGAATTTGAAGGTTATGTAAACAGTAAAGTACTTCAGAATTTTATGATAATAGTTAATCCTTACAATTTGAGTTTTAATTTTTATAAGTATTTCTAAATGAAGCTTATTTAGAAATAAAAACATTAGTTGGTTTATATATAACAGAGTTTTTGTTTGATTATATTTTATACTTTTACCAGACTTATGTTACTTGACAGATAAAATATAATATATATATATTTGTTTAACTTTTTTTAAAGTTGAGCACATATATTTTTAGAAAAGTATTAGAACAAATCAGTGCAACTGACAATTTGACTGTTTCTGTGATCTTTAGCCTTTTTAAAATAATTAAAACCATGATTAATAACACCATACTATTGGTTAACATTATACAGATTAGTATTAGGATATAACATTGATAGTGAGAATATTGTTAAATTTTTAGGAATTTATACATGTTTAAATATATGAATATTTTACTTATTTAAATATAATTAATAACAAAATAGAAAATTCTTTTTAACCGTTATAATATGTTCTAAATATTTTTCATACAATAGGTTATTTTAGTACCTAAGCACCTCATTTATATAAGGTGAAAGAACAAATTATTTGCAACAATTTTTTCCTAAGAATGAGAAGATTTGTTTTCCAAAATAAAGAATAATGCTAGCATAAACATTAATAATGATATTATTTTGATGTAAAATATTTTAGACACAAAATTTGAATAATTAAGGAAAATTGCTTTTTAAAATACTCTATATTAAGAGCATACTAATGATTCATGTTAATAGAACACAAAGAAAACTTTGCTCTAGTTTTATATGAATAATTAGCATAACACAAAAGCTTTCCCTTTTTTTGAAATATGTGATCTACAGATCTATTAAATTTTGGTTAGTTTTGAGTACTAATTATGACAGGCAGAATTCACTTTCATAAACTCCCTTTTTAGAACTTTTTATAATCATTCTATGACACAGAATTTATTTTTATAAATTCCTTTTTATAACTTTTTATAATCATTTAGAATTTATAACTAAAAATGATTGTAACAAATAAAATTTCTCTCCTTCAACTTTTTATTACTTTATTTATCCATTTAGGCCTTGTAATACACAATGACTATAACAAAAAAATCCACTTTTTAAAATTTTTTATTACCTTTTGCATTCATTTTGCTTATACTTTTATTTATTTAAAGTACGTATAATTTGAAATAAATCTGATAATACATTTATAAAGCTTTTGAATCTGTATATTTCCTCTTAATATTAAGGAAAGAAGAACCAGAGTTGACAAAATAATGGAGGAAGGGAAGAAATTTATGTTTGGGTTTAGATCATGGCCAGGCATTCATGTGTTTTACATTTAGAACACAAAATGATTACTTTAAAATACATTTAAAATCTTTTAGTTTAATTTAGCAAAAACTTAAATTTTTCTTAGCAATTTTTAAATTTCTAAATAATGCCAGGATTGTGCTTTACAGAATTAAGTTACAGTTTTTAAAAATTGGTTTAAAGTTCAATCTGTTTAAATGCTACTTTTTATTTAAAGGTTTTATATGTGTTATTTTTATAAGGACTTCTTAGGTTATTTTTTATTCTTTTGCTTTTTACATTTTTTCTGCATTTTTATTCCTTTATTACCACTGCTTTATATAAAGCCTTAATTAGTGTATATTTTAACTATAAACTAATAGTTAATAGTTAATAAAATAATATACATCCTCAGAAGCTAAGATTTATGTCCTTTATTTATGACAGACTGGAATTAGTAAAGTTATTATAACTTCAAATTTTTAAGTTACATATTGAAGTAACAAATGGTTGTGTAAGAAAAGTTAGACTTTTTAAACTTCAGTTAAAGTTATAAAAAATCCATTTATATTTTTATTAAACTTAATTGATTTTTAAAAAGAATATTTGAAGTATTAGCATATTTTAAATTTTATTATATATTATATAAGTATTATTAGATACATTACTCAGTTTATTCAACTTTATATGTATATAAAGTAGCTAGGCTACTTTAAGAGCAATTTAGATAATGTGTTTACAATATTAGTTAAATTTATTAGTAAGTGTATTTAAATTTAAGGAGAACATACACAGAATAAAATTGCATTTGTTCAATAGAATGATTCATTTATTTTTTCTACTGTTTTTAATAATATTTTAAAATTACAAAGAACTTTAGAAGTATATTGACTATTGCGTTCTGGGAACTAAATAGAGCTCACTGAATTTGTTTTAAGCTTAAATGTGGGAATACTTTTTAATTAGTTACACAGACAGAATGATATTAGGCTTAAAGCTTGTTAAATTTTTTCATTAATTTGATGTTATTATTTAGAGGTATGAGATTATACATTGAAAATGCATATAAACATAAATATGAAATTTATTATTTGAAAAGAAAAACAAAAACAAATATTTTTGAGAGGGATAAATAAAGGATTGAATATGCCATCTCATTCCATCATTATTGTGTGTAAAAATGGGATGAACTAACACATTTAATTTCTTACTTGTAGTAGTAATTTTATTTTGAATTATAATGAAGTCAGATTATGTTATAAAAATAAAACCTTTTATAAACATAACCAAAATGTTTTTAATTTTTAATACCACCTAAAGTTTCCCTTTTTAAAAGAATTTCTGTAATTAGTAACCAGTTATGAATTTTTGATTAATATAAATGTAGGACCAAGCCAGTTAATTATTAGACTGAGCACATTAGTTAACAAACAGGCATTAAATATTTAACATACCAAATATACTAGTTTATAATTAAACAGATGTGAGATAGAATGCCACAGATAAATAAAGTTGTTAAGTTTGGAAAGAGGAACTTTCAGACCATTTGTTACTCAAGAGTGTCATGTTGTGGGGCAATATTTTTGTTGTTTTAAAGGGTATTATGGCCAAGCCAAATTATAGAGAAAAATAATGTTTTCTGTTTGTTTGTTTTGTCTGTCTCATTTTTCTTTAGTTGGAGTCTACCAAGATTACAAAGTAAACATTCGGGAGGAGTAGAATCAGGAATTGTTAGGGTGTTACCCATGGTTATTCACTAATTTTTAACATGGAGGGGGAAATTTGCTACATGCTAGGGATTTTGCTTGTAGAAGGCTTACAGAGGTCTGCTCATGGAGACTTATGTTTAACTTCTCCTTTCGAGGCTGACAGTTTCCAGCTCCAGTGAAGGCTTACGATCTCCCTAAGGACTTGCATCTGGGACACACTGACTCTTTTTTGGGGCCCTACAGTCAGGAGGCTTATGGAAGTCACCAGCTCCATTGGTGGTTTATGGGCCAGTGTAACTTTAAGTGAGGCTAATTTACCCAGATTTAAGATCCAATCTCAACAACAAATTAGAAAGTCCCTGGTTCATAGTAGGGGATTAGAAAAGTGTGCAGTCTTTCACTCAGGGTGTCCCCCAAGTTGTTTTTTGACTGCTATACAGGAAAACACTCATAGAACTGGAGTATTTAGACCAAGCTTAAACCTTAGTCCAGGCACACTGAGGTGGGCCAAGGTGACATTGGGACACTGAACAAAACTCTCATGGGGGGATCTGGGCAGAAAGACATCACTTACCTAGGGCTGAATTGGTTTGCAGTTGTTTTAATGCCATGGATGTGAGTTGACATCATGTTAAGATGATTTGAGCTGGAAACTCAGGCTGTCAATTACATGGAAACCATAGTAACCATGCTGGTTCAGGGAACAGAGCAACTGGAAGGCTACCCCCATAGTCCTGAAGAATCATAAACTCAAGCCTTAGTCCTATCTCCAAAAGGTAGCTCTGAGGGTCTAGAAAGCTAAGCCTTTAGTTGGACCTTTGTTCCAGGTTTTGGTGCCATTTTTTGTTAGGCACATGGGCCTTAAAGGATTCCCAGGTTTAGGCACCATTTTTGTTAGGCACATGGTCATTAAAGGATTCTACATGAGACAGTGAGTTAAAGCTTAAGGGGTTTATTGCTAGAGAGAAATAGATTGACAAGAAAGAGAGAGTAGGCAGGTGGGAGCCAGTGAAAACTGCTAGCAAAAGAGAAAGGAAAGGTGGCTCCAACTCTCTTTCTGACAGGTTGCGGTGTTAAAGGAAAAAATGCACCAAAAGGGGTGGGAGCAACATGGCTGCAAGTGCCACCAGGAGATATCAGGCTGGTGCAGATCATAACTTCATGCTTGTGGTTATCTGGCCCGGCCTCTGGCAGGTGGGGTGTCAGCACATTTGTGCTTACTATCTTGCTCTCATATCAAGTCCTATTAGAAGAACTGCTAAGGGAGAGAAACATGCCACAGAATCCATTTTGTATGTCAAGTTTTATTTTCTGATACCTGACAAGCTCAGCTTGGGTAAGGGAAATGTGAGTTGTGAGGGAAGCATGAGCTGTGTGAACTCTGAGGGGGATGTGGGTTGTCTGGAGCAGACTGTCTTTGGGTTATAGTCCATTAATCAGTCACCCACACAAGCATCATTGTTTATGCCAGGTTGTGGCTATTTGATGATTAGTAGACATACTGGCATCAGTTTGATTTATCACAGTCTTTCCTACAAAGGGCAAAGGTCTCTATCAACATCACAAGGAATCTTTGAAATGTCAGTCTACCTTAGTTGCCTTCTCTTTCTTCTTTGTAGTTTTCTGGGTAAAATAGGAGTTTAAGCAAATCTAGGTGATTAGTAAAACTCTTTATTGTCCCAATTTCACAGGGCTAAATAAATAATGATTAAAGAGTTTGGTAATGAGATGAAAAAGGAGAATTTGAGTGTTAGGAAGAAAATCAAGGCGAATACCCAATCTGGCTTTAGAATATTGCTGTTTACTATAAAAAATCATTGCTTAATTATCAATATTGTAAGTTTGCTTTTTAATTTGCGTATAATAGAAATTTATCAATAGACATTTTCTGAAAATACTCAGGCAATTTATTTAATTATAATATAATTCAAGGTAGCATGGGGCATTATTTTCCTTTTTATTTGACTTCGGTCACTGTCAACAACTTCTGTATTCAGGTATATCAACTCAGGCTAAGTCCTTACCCACAAAGAAAAGAATCATGAAAGTTAGTTTAAAAAATATATATTTTTTAAATATGATAAAATAAAGTAAGGAATAAAACAGATAAATACTGTCTTATCTGATTGACTTAGGTACAGTTCTCAATACCTCATTCAACAAAGGAATTATAAGCATGGAATTACTGAAATGTGGAAATTGAAATGTTGAAGTATTTCTCATGCTTTGTTACTAGTCCTGTCCTATGGTATGATTACATTAACTTGAAAGAAAACAAAAAGTGACCTCTTTTGATGTCTGTTATTCACTTTCAGGATCTATGTGGTAGAGTCTGAAAAGTAAATTGAAGAACAAAAACCTGTGAAAACATGAATCAATCCAAGAATAAAATGCTAAGCTAAAGACTCCTTGAGTACAATTCAATAATTTAGTAAATTACTTAATTCCTATTCCTATAGAATTTTAGAGATATAAATTTCAATTCAGTTATTTCTCTGATGTGCTAAAAGTAAAATGCATATGCAATTCAATGCTAATTTTTTATTCTGAAAGATTTTGCAACAGACCAATTTACTTACCTTTCTCTTCTCTGCCATTTATTTCAATTGAATAACTATAATTCATTTCTTCCTTGTTTTGATTGAATAAGAGAGACAGAAAATGTCTATTTCTTGCATTCATTCATAGAATGAATGTTCTCAGAACAGACAAAAAAAGAATAAATGCATTGATTCTAAATTAGCAGGTAGGTGTTCTGGGATTTCTTAAAAATGAGGATGGGGCTGATTACTCAGAGTAATTATATCTAAAGTCATAAGTATTTTATGTAGTTTAGCTAATTATTTTAAATTGTATTAGGGATTGGTTTTGAAATTTGATAAATCCAAATCAATGACATGATTATAAAATTATCTTGTTTAGATAAAATATGTTCTCAAATATCCACAAGACAAAATATCATGTTAAAGTTACAATATGGTAGTATGTTTAATGCTGAGAAAACATGTTCACAATTATCATTCTTCATAAGAGGCACATATAGAACAAAGAGTTAGCATAATCAAATTTTGTACAGTATTACAATAACAAATATGCACCCCAAATTTAAGTGTTTGCTACTGGGAAGTAAAATTATGGGCAGGTTTTGCTATTTAATTTTAAATATTTTTGCATTTTTCCTTGATGATACAAACTAAAAGGACAAAACAAAAGGAAAAACATCCCAATAGATATTTAAGACATACATAAAATAAATAATTTAAAAAAATCTGAAAGTCATGCTTCCATGAAATTCCAGAAGGAATCTAACTCCAATTTAATATATTTGACAGCAAGTATCAGAATAAAAATTAAAATTTTGTCATTATAGGACATGTGATGTGAACTTTAACAGAAACATAACACTTAAATCTAACTATTGATTTGTAATTTCAACATAGTTCAGTTGATTTCTTATACTTTCAGATGTGTTTGTATAGAGTAGTTTGACCAAAGTTAACTTCCAGAAAATGGCAACTTGTGTTGCATTGAAGTAATTTAGTAATTTAATCCTGGAATATCTCTTTCCTATACATTCCATCAATCTTTATGTGTTTTGTTTTGTTTTCTGAAAATGAGGTGTAGAATTGGAGGCTACAGAGAAGTTGGATTTTCAATGAAATGTTTCTCCTTATGATCTGCTATGGTTATCTATAGCTGCATAACAAAGCACCCCAAAGTTTAGCAGTTTGGAACAGCAGTGCGTTATTATTGTTCATGGGCTATGAACCACCAGCTGAATGGTTCTTGCATATATTTTTAGAGCTTGCTATCATTTTCCACCTGGGACTACTGCAATCTGATCTAAGTAAGCTGGAAGCCCTAGGAGATTCATTCGCTTGACTGGTACTTGACTCTGACTATCAATTAGTTATTTGGCTGGGACTCTCAACTGGATAGACTGCACACAGTTTCTCCATGTGGCCTGATCTTTCAAGACCTTCACTGTGTTTTCTTGGTGAGGCTAGCCCAGATTCAATGTGAGAAGGGAGTTCACAAGGCCAAGAAAAACAGGAAACATGAATCACTGGGGAAGGGGATAAGGAGAAGAACAACAAATGAGACCCAAATGAGCAAATAAACAGCAACAAAGGAAAACCAAAATAATAATAATAATTAAAAGCAGATAATATTATTCTACCCCCATGTTTATGAACACCTTTTAACCTTAAATCTGAGAACAAGCATATTTATTTGCAGCTTGAATAATAGGAAGCTTTAACCGTAAGGAGATGATATGTAGAATCAGGCACAATGTTAAAGCTTATTTTATTTATTGCATTTAAAATATTTCTACAAAATTTTTCAAAAGAAATGCTTAATGTTACATGGCAATAAAAAGATATATAATGGCATTCAAACTCATTCACATCACATGCCTTTTTTGCTCAGTTGTAATGACTATTACCTACTGATTCCTTTAGTTGATTCAGGAACAAGGTAATTTATAGCATGCACTGATTCTCCCTTAAAATTTTTTGAGAAATTAAAAAAATATGAAAGGCATAAAAGAAAGATGACAAACACAAAGTGAGAACTTAATTGTAGCTGAGAGAATTGTAGTGATCTTGCAACATACTCAGAGCATGTAAGTGTGACCACTTTATACGGTGCAGAAAGCAAAAACCCATAACATTTTTAGAAATAGCATTTTATTCATTTTCTGCTTTGCAACCTTACCTCAGAGACTACTAAGTTTATATAGCTTATATAGTGATGCTGGATTTATAAAAACAGTTTCTTATGATCTCAATAATAAATATATTTACTGACATTATGGTAGATACCAGGTGGTTCATGTTTAAACAATTGAGTATATTTGACATATAAAAATGGATCATAGACACAGAGCAACTTAACTTTAATAATTTAAAGAGCATTCTTCCTCTTCAACATAGAGAATTGTAGAAATAATATAAGTATATAGTGAACCAAAATTAAAGCTATATTTTCAGTTGGATTATTTTTGCTGGATTTTTTTATTACACAGGATAGCAACACATCAAGGAAAAGCCTGCTTTTCTGATATAATGTGAAATGTTACATTAATCAGAAAGGAAGTGCAAAGACTATATTAACTCACAGCAAGCATATAACTGCTGTAATTTATTTAAGAAAAAAGCATAAAATGAAGCTTCACTTTTGAAAATATACTCTATCTTTCAGTATCATGACTCAAGATTTATTCAACAGCATTTTAATTGTTTGAAATAAAGTGTTATCCTGAGTGTTTCATGTTTTAGAATTCTAAACTATTTATCTAGGATATCAGTGCACCTTGCTGAAAAGAGAAAAAAAATTAAGCATTCTTTCGCCGTAGTGTGTATGACATATAATACATATTTGATTTCTAAATGTAATTGACTACTTCTCTATCAAGCACTCAGTAAGTATGTAAAATTTTATGGAAGAATAATTATTTAGAAATATTATGCAAATCTCAGAAGTAAGAAATAAAGTAGAGGTGGGGTGCAAAATTCCATATTCAAATTGCCAAAACATAAACTGACTCAAAGAAGCTTTCCTGTCTCATGATTTTGACACTGAAACCATTACCTTGAAACTATTACCACATAGAAGATGACATGTATACATCTTCCCAAATTACCCTTTTGTAATCACAGCATTCTGCCCCTCCCTTTCCCCATCCTGTTTCTAACAACCATTCATCTGTTTTCTATCAATATAGAGTAACATACTTTTTAGAATGTTTTATAAATAGAATAGTAAAGTTTTTACTCCATTTGGCTTTGCTTTTTTCATTCAGCATAATTATTTTTTAGATTCATTCATGTTGTTGCATTTATCAATAATTCAATCCTTTCCGTGGCTGAGAGGCATTTCCTTACATGGATATACCCACTGTTTGTTTATCAATTTACCAGTTGATGGAAATTTGTTTTTGTTTTTTTTTTTTCAGATTTTTGACTATTACTAATAAAGTTGTTTTGGACAGTGCACATACATTTTTATATAGATGTGTACTTACATTTCTCTTGGGTAAATACATAGCAATGTAATAGCTGAATCTTATGGCAGATGTATTTTTAACATTTTAAGGAACTGCAAAACTGTTTTCCAAGTTGGGAAATAGTAGTATGTGAGAGTTCAAGGTCCTTACATCCTGACATGCACTTGGTATGGCCTGTTTTCATACTTTTAGCACCATTCTATGGGGTTGTCCTACTATCTCATAGTCTTTTGTATAGCTCAAATGACTATCATATATCTCTTTGGTGAAGTTCAAACCTTTTATGCATTATTTATTGTTTTTGTTTTTTGTTTTTGACTCATCATTAAATTTTGAGAGTGCTTTTGTATGCTCTGGACACACGTCCCTTTTTCAGATATACAGTTGGCTAATTTTTTTTCTGTAATCTGTGGTTCATCTTTTCATTTACATAATAGTGCCACTGAAGAGGAGAAGTCTTAAATTTTAATGAAGTCCAGTTTATTGAATTTGATCGTTTACAGCTCTTACTTTTGGCATTGTAACTAAGAAATCTTTGCTAAACCAAGGCTACAAACAATATCTCCTATGTATTCAATACCATATAATCATCCTAAGTACACAACCAGTGGTTCACGATATCACCATATAGTTGTGCATTTATCACCTCAATCAATTTTTGAGCATTTTTATTACTCTAAAAAAAAAGTAAGAATAAAAATAAAAAAGAACATCCAAAACATCTCATACTCCTTATACCCCTTATTATTTATTCAATTTTTGTCTATATTTTCTTATCCATCTGTCCATACACTGGATAAAGGGAGAGTCAGTCACAAGGTTTTCACAATCACATAGTTACACCATAAAAGTTACATAATCATCTTCAAGAATCAAGGCTCCTGGACTATATAGTTCAACAGTTTCAGGTACTTCCTTCTAGATATTCTAATGCACTCAAAACTATAAAGGGACATCTTTATAATGCATTAGAATAACCTCCAAAGTGACTTCTTGACTCTATTTGAAATCTCTCAGCCACTGAAGCTTTATTTTGCTTCATTTTTCCTCCTCTTTTCAGTCAAGAATGCTTTCTCAATCTCACAATACCAGGGCCAGGCTCATCCATGGGAGTCATGTGCCATCTTGCCAGGGAGATTTATTACATGGGAAGTCACGTCCCACATAGGGTAGTGAGCAATGAGTTTGCCTGCAGAATTGGCTTAGAGAGAGGCCACATCTGAGCAACATAAGAGGTTCTGTGAGGGTGGCTTACAGGCATAATTATAAGTAGGCTTTGCTTCTCCTTTGCAGGAATAAGTTCCATCATGGCACACCCCAAGACTGAAGGTTCAGCCTATTAAATGGTAGTCACCAATGTGTACAGAATATCAGGAATTCCTTGGGTGGGGAAGATTAACATTTCCAAAAATTTCCCCAGTCCCTCAAGGGGCCTTTGCAAATACTTTTAATTTTCTGCCCAGATTATTATGTATCAGGGCATTACACTAACCTATGAATCAACAAAATCTCACTCTCTATTCAAGTTTCCATGTAATTAGGGTGTTCAAATAAACTGACCATACAATTTAAATTAGTGTGCTACAGAAAATACAAATTTTGAACTAAATGAACATCTCTTCCTTTACTCTGACACAGAAGTTGAAGTTTTAAAGCACAGTCAATATCACATTTTACCCCTTAGTCTGATTTAACTTAGTCCTTACCAGGTCTACTTCATTCATATTTCTAATTGAAGTCTGATCTCTTTTTCAGCTTTCCTGACAGGTGTTGTATGGAGTATTGCTGACTTTCAGAGCTGAAGAACTCTAGCTCTGAGTTTCAGTTGTCACACAGTTACCTGAAGTTCTAGGGGACAACCAGATTATGCACAAGAGTTCAGCATCTCAGAATTTAGAAATACAATTATAACTCAAGAATAAATGTGACTGCTGTAAGAACTTACAATCTATGAGTCTCTCTAACAAGCCTTCCCCTGATAACCTGTTATCAAATTTAATTCTCAGAATTTGCGCAATATAGTTAGTCACTATAAATGAGGCATCATAATGTTATTCTTTTTGTTTCTATATTATTTCATTCAACATTATGTTCTTAAGGTCCATTCACCTACTTACATACCTCATTAATTCATTCCTTCTTTTAGCCACTCAATATTCCATTGTATCTGTACAGTACAGTTTGGCCTTCTCTTCATCAGTACATGTACCCTTAGGCCACCTCTATCCATTGCAGATCATGAATATGGCCACCGAAAACACCAGTGTGCAAATGTCCACTCATGTCCCTACTTTCAGTTCTCCCAAGCACAAACTTAATAATGGAGCCACAGGATCATATGACAACCCTTTACTTAGCCACCTGTGGAGCCACCATGCTGCCCTCCAGATAGGCTGCACCATTCTACTTCCCTAGTAACAATGAATAGAAATGTTTCTCTCCACATTTACTCCTGCATTAGAATCTTCTTAAACATTTTTTATTAACATACCATAAAATCCATCTAAGTAAACAATCAGTGATTCCTGGTATAATCACATAATTCTGCATTCACAACCACTATCTATATGAGTACATTTCCATTTCTTCTGCAAAGAAAGAAAAGGAAAATAAATGAAGAATATAAAATAAAATGGAGAAAGAACAACATCACCAAAATATACCACTTCCTTATATCTTTCTCTTACTGATATTTAGCTTAATATGGTTCCTTGTTACACTTAACAGAAACATTACAATGTTATTGTTAACTATAGACCCTAGTTTACATTGATTGTATTTTTTTTTCTATATACCATCCCATTTTTAACACCTTGCAATGATGACATTCATTTATTCTTCTTTATGTAAAAACATTCTTATATTTGTACATTTAATCACCATCACTGTTCACCCTAGGTTTTGCTAGGGTATATTGCCTCAGTCTTTATCTTCTGTCTTTCCTTCTGGTTTCATATATGTCCCTAGTCTTTCACTTTCAACCGTACTCACACACAGTGTTGTTCAGTGTACTTACAATATTGTGCCACCATGAAATAATTTTGTGCTAACCATTTCTGGATTTTTACAAGCAATTCTGTTGTATATTCTGGTCTCCTTCAGCATCAAATGCCCAATCTCTACCCTCTATATACTGATAACCTTTATTCTCAAATTTAACTCTCAAAGTTTTCTCATTAATGCCAGTTTATATTAATGACTATAAAATATTTGTCCTTTTGTGTCTGGTTAATTTCACTCAACATAATGTCGTCAAGGTTCATCCATGTTGTTACATGCTTCATGTTTCATGACTTTATTCTATATCCTTACAGAGAATATTAATTTCTACACTCTTCTCCTGACCTCTCTCTCCTGTCTTTTCAAATTTACCTGTAACGCTTCCTTTAGTATTTCTTGTAGATCAGGCCCCCTGTTCACAAACTCTCTCAGTGTTTATATGAAAATATTTTAAACACTCACTCATTTTTGAAGGGCAGTTTGAACAGATATAGAATTCCTGATTGGAAGTTTCTCTCCTTGAGTATCTTAAAAATATACCATTTCTTTCTCACCTCCATGGTGTCTGCTGTAAACCCCAAAATTGTCTTATTGAGCTTCCCTTGTATGTGATGGGTCACTTTTCTCCTGCTGCTTTCAGAATTCTTTCTTTGTCCTTCATCTCTTTTGTTATATATTCCCTCAACTTCTTGATTTGATTTTTTATTTAATTTAACATGTTTGTTTGAACATCTTTATTTAGTTGTTTCAACTCCTTTGTCTGATTTGAAGCATTAGTTTGTTCCTTTGACTGGGCCATATTCTTTTATCTTAGTATAACTTGTAATTTTTTGCTGGTGGCTAGGCATCTGATTTCCTTGATTAGTTTATTCTGGTAGTCATTTTCACTCTTTTACCTAGGACTTTCTTGTTGATTGGATTTATTCTCTATCTGTTCCTTAGCATTCAGTTCAACTTATTCTAGATCATTAGCATAGCTTCTGTTTAACTAATCAGAAATTTTCTGATTTCTTGTTTTTCTGGTTCTTGCCATACCTATATGGAACCTTTTCTTTAGAAGCATCTCCCAAGATATGATCAACCCAAGTCAGATTTTTCCAGACCAGACCAGACCAGGTCTCAGGAGGGGTATGTAATCAGTATCAATTTTCCCTGAAGATGAGACCCAGCAAGTTGTCAGACTTTGCTGTGAAAACTCTAGACTCTGTGCTTTTCCTATCCTGTTCAGCAGGTGGTGCTTTTCACCCCACAGATCCCCATCAGCATAAAGTGATTCAGTGTCTTTAATTCTCAGCAGATCTTGTCCCTGTCAGGGTTGATTCAGAGGTTGAGGTAGAAGGCAAGCTTAATTTCTTTCTGTGTCCAGCTCCTAGGTTCTGAATTCTCTGCATGAGGGCCACCATTGAGCAGGGCCTATCACCACCAACCCCTTTCCTTGGGGAAGATATGCCCTTTAGGGAATTATCTCCTTCACTTGCCTGGTTACTTTTTCCTCTCATATCTATATTAATTCCACCTTTGCCTGAGTCAGTGCTGACCAAAAGTGCCTGAGGTTTTCTCTAATGAGTTACTTAGAATAGTTAAAAATAATAAGAAATCCCTTTTTGAAGCCGGTTGCCAAGCCCCAATTTTCCTCAGTCAATAGCTGATGTTGGTACCCAGCTCTATGTGTCCTTTCCTGGTCATAGACCTTTTCCAGTGTTCTGTGCTTGGTCAAATCCAAAAGCCTCTGCTTTTTATTTTTCCATTATCCTCTCTGCTGGGAATGACCTCATGTTTCCTTTCCTGCTTATTCTATGCTTTTCTGTGCCCAGAGCTTGTATTTAGCAGTCCAAATTTGTTAATTAAAACCACAGTTGGAACCAGGTTGAGCTACCGTCCTTGCTCCTAGTATAGTCTGCTTTTTCTCATGGAGAAGTATCTCCAACACAGCCTGCCGTGCCAGTGGGGGTGGGGTATCAGCCTCTGCAGTTGGAGATTTTACTTACAGTGATTTCAGCCTCTCTACCCATTCCAGACTGGTATATGATGTGTGTCAGAACATGGATGTTTCAAAAACAATTGTTCCTGACAGGTTCTGCTATTTACTAGCTGCTCCAGTGGACTAATTAAATTCCATATCTCCTTATACCATCGTCTTGCTCTCCCATGCTCTCCTATTCTCTCCTATTTCTTCTTAGAGTTTCATGCATATAGGTTTTGCTTTTAGGTCTATGATCCATTCAAAATGTATCATAGATCTAAAAGCAAAACTTCAAGGTAAAATATATAATTTCATAATGATAGTCAACGATTTCAATATCTTTCTCTCAATAACTGATAGCAAAGCAGACAGAAAATCAGTGAGAATATAGAAGATCTGAACAGCATTATCAAGCAATTTTTCTAATTGACATTTATAGGACATTCCATACAATGGAACAAGAATACATATTCTTTTCATGTGTACAAGAAACTTTTAGTAGATAGACCATATTCTGGGTCATTAATTAAATCTTAATAAAATGAAAATGATTCTATGCTCTATGTTGACACTCGACTTTTTAAACCTATGGAATACCATTAAAATAATTATTTTAATAACTTTGCAAATTACAATGTAGGTGTCAGTTTTGAGTTGGTTTCAATTATTTAACTTTGTTCTTCATTCCGAGTTAAACTGTTATTTTTATTTGAATGTCTGGTAATTTTTTACTAGGTGACTGCCTTCATGAATTTTACCTATTTTTTGGTCTCAATTATTTTTGGATTTATATAGATAAGCACTAGTTGTGTTCTGTGATACAATTACTTTCAGTTTAATTCTTTAGGATCTTGCTTTGAAATTTTTAGGCATGAGGTGATTAGTGTTCAGCCTAGGGCTTATTGTCTCATACAAAGATAAAACCTTGGTTTATATTCTACCAATGTTCTGTGAACCAGGAGACTTCCAACCAGGAGGCTGGTGGGAACAGACACTAATCTTGGCCCTCTCCGTACAATGAGCATCATTATTTCAAATGCTTTGGAGTGCTTCTGGTAATTTTTCACATGCATTAGATGATTAATATTAAATTGCATACTCATGGGGAATTCTCTGTAGGTCCTGAGTTTTCTTTGTGCATAGCTCTGTCCTCCCCAGTGCTCTGTCTTGTAAATGATAGTCACCTTACTTTCCCCGGACTCTCAGTTCCATCTCCTCGAATCAAAGAATCTATCAAACTTGAAGTGACTTCCCTTTCCATTGCTGCATCCAGAAAGTCCTCTTAAGCAGAGATGACCATGTTTTTTGATATTGTTCTCCACCTCTGACTCTCAGAATTACAGGGCTTCATTGCTTCATGTCCTGTTTCTTGTTGTGGAGGGCCAGGAGCAATCAATCAGGCCCGCGCAGGGAAAGTCCCCACAACATTGGGGCAGAATGTCCCCAAGAGTTAGACAATAACCAATGTTAGGAAACTGAAGGAACGGGATGTGTTTTGGCAACAGCTAACGGCATTTTTCTGCTTCTATGATTACATTTGCTTGCTAGCAACTGCAAAACCACAGCATGATTTTAGCCTTTATAAACACACTTTGAAAACCTCTGGTGGCTGCTCTCTGAATCTTCCTTCTTGAAGGTTTCTGAGGCAGTCACCCGGTCGGCTGATAAAGACTCTGATTTTGCAATTGGCTTGCAGTTTTGAATTGTGTGGTCTCTCTTTCGGTGTGCCCCACAACATTATAAACTATTATTTCATATATTTTGTCTTTTATTTAATTATTTATTTTTGGTGAAAGTGGGTTTGTTTAGGTGGAAGAGTGAATCTGGCCCATGCGCTACATACACCCTGTCCCAAAGCAGAAGTTCTTCACTTATTTAAATATTTTATACACTCATAAATTATATCTGAATGCTACTTTGCTTATGTACTATGAATAATACAAAATGTTAAAAATAAATTTATACAATTTCATAAAGAGGAAGTTATATTTTCAATAATACTTAATTCTATTCATTAATGGTGCAGATCTTTTGTTCCACTCTCCCTAAAAATGAACATTAGTAAAAAGGAGTACATTCCTGCTTTCAGTTACATTTCTAATCATGATGGCTTCATATACTCATTAATATTAGGTTAATAGAAGTAAATCCATGTTTTAAAAAGACTTTTTGAAGTATAATTTTTTATTTTTGTGTGACTTTTGTTTTTATAAGATTGTTCAATTTTTAAACTCAGAATACGACTGAAAAGAAGCTTATACTAGTTGTAGATGTATCATCCCTGGTATTTTCATACATTTTGTGAATATCATGTCAATATTAATTTTGGCAGGGTTTCTAGATATGACTGTGCAGCCTGTGAACTGTTACCCCTCCATAAACAAACAAAACCTAAACTAATGGGGGTATACAAAGACACAGTAGCCAAAAAAAGTGCTCCCAATGGCCAAAGCTGGAACTTGAATAATAAAATAAATACAGAAGGGTTGGATTAAAATGCAAAGTATAAAATAAACTTCCAGGAGTTAATAATAATATAAATAAATGGTGGAGGACACCAATCTCCCATATAGAAGAATTTCAGACAACTTATATAGATATTCAGTCCTGTAGTATATAGACCTTAACTGTCCATCTAAGTCTGAACTGTGTGTTGACTTCCTTCCAAAGAATATACCATGGAAAGAGGGAAAAAAGTAATTTTAGAGAAGAGTAACCTGATAAGTAACCTAAGCCAAGTGACCAAGGTTAACACCCATTTTAATATATGATGATGATAAAATATACCCTTGGTATAATGTGATGAATATGGCATTTTACTTCTCTGGTCTCCTTCCCCAAAACATACAACCCTAGTTCTACCATGAGCAAAACACCAGACAAATCTCAATAGAGGGCACTCTAAAATACCAGACCAATAATCTTCAAAATTGTCAAGTTCATCAAAACAAGGAAAGCCTGAGAAACTGTCATAGCCAAGAGAAGTTTAAGGAAACATGACAATTAAATATAAAATTATATCCTGGTTGGGATCCTGAATAGAAAAAAGGACATTAAGCAAAAATGAAGTAAATATAAATAAAGTATGGACTTTGATAAATAATAAAATATCATATAATCATATATCATATAATCACATTATATATGTGATTATATGTATGATATATAATGTAATAATATATCATATAATCATACTATATATGATTATCAAAATGACCACATACTAACTAAATCATATGATTTAGTCAATAATCATATATCAGTATTAGTATGGTACATCTGTCACAATTAATGACATTAGTTCATTAGTTGTGACAGATGTACCATACTGATGTTAGCAATAGGGAAAATGGATGTGAGGTAAAGGTACTATCTTCCCAACTTTACAATAAATGGAAAACTATTCTCAAATACAAAATATTATTCAGAAAAATCAATTAGAAATGCAGATCATCTTAAAGATGTAAAAAGATCTCTAGTCTGATAACACCATATAGCAACCTGCTAACAGGATCTACATTGATATCTGGGTTAACATTCAAGACAGAGACTTAGAACCAGTAGTCATAGGAAAGATAAAGGTTTCAACCAATAAAATACTAGTGAGCACCATGCCCCTGCTACAGTCAGACCTTGATATAAAGCATGCCCTTCAGGTTACTTAACTGGCAACAAGTAAACAACAGCTCGACCATCCATCATATTCTCAGCAGTGCTGTAAGAGACCCCAGAGAATACAAATTCAGAGAAGGATTAATTTGCTGAAACACACCTGGATTATATCTTTCCACATGCCAAGCAATAATGGTGCCCACAGAAAACACAAGCAGCTTGACATTACCTTGGTGACACAGTTGGAGCTAGGAACAAGTGTATAGAAAACCGACTATTTACATACTGTTGCTAAAGGCAAAGCAGCAAGGTATCTCTACTGCAATGCTTCACATGGTGCAGAACAGATCATGTGGCATTTGCCATGTGTGATGGTTTGAAGCAGTATGTACCCTGGAAAATTACATTCTTAAAGCTAATCCATTCCTGTTGGTGTAGACCTATTGTGGGTGGGACATTTTGATTAAGCTATTTCTGTTGAGGCATGCCCAGGTAGGCCTTAATACTCATACAGTAGTCTTTTATAAGAGAATGAGATGCAGAGAAAAAGACACAGAAACTGAGAGAGAAAGCCACAGAAACAGAGAGGAAGGTACTGAAGCCAGAAGCTGGAAGAAATGAAACCCAAAAGGGAAGGGAGAGACCAGCAGATGCTGCCATGTGACTCGCCATGTAACAAAGGAGCCCCAGATGGCTGGCAGCCTGTCTTCAAGAAGAAGGTATCATCTTGATGATGCCTAGGTTTGGACATTTTCATGGCCCCAGAACTGTGAGCTTGTAAACTAATAAATCCCCATTGAAAAAGCCAACCCAGTCTATGCATTTCAGCATCATTAGCAAATGAAAACACCATAGTTCAGGCTTTTTTGCTTCCCTTGCCTTTTTTAGTCTGTTGAATGGAAGAAATGTTATATGGGGGCAGATAGTATTGCTTTCTGTAAACTAACTTGTATTTTGACTTGAACTTATATTACCTACATAAAACACTCACATTTAGAGTTCTGAAAGTCAGTTATAAGGCATTGTTCAAAGCAGAGATTACAGAGATGATATACGTTTTTATTTTTTATCACAGGTATGAACAACAGGGAAGTTGAAAACACAATGAGTGGTTGTGGCTCTTATTTCTTCCAAATCCTGTTCAGCACTGGGGGAAATAAATGAAGTTAATCCAGTTCAAGTTGACAAATCCAAAACTGAGAATTGCCAAGTCTCTTTACAAACACGTCTTTGATATATTTTTGATACCAAAAGTGAATATCCACCAGTGTTACCCTGTTAATGAAATGTGCTCAAATTTCAGGTCACATACCAAAGCAGTGACACACAAATTGTCATCATTTCGAAGCCTTGTATCTAGTGTTTTAACAATGACCCCTTTCTTTTTTTTAGGTCCAGAATTTATTTGATATTTATGTGAGTTCATCACTCTCAGTTTATATCTATATCTAGTTTCCATTTATTTTCTATTACTCTCCCTCAAGTTCCTGTACATATACTATATGGAAAAGGACCTTTTATCTCTTCGAAAAAGAACTGAGAGGTGTGAAACAAACTGTCAGGTAATGCAGAAAAATGTCATCCAATCTTTTTCTAGCCATCCTGTTCTGTGATCAAAGGTCAAAATGTAATAGTTTCCCAAATTCAGGTCTAGCATTGACTTCCCACCCATTTGTGAACAAGGTATTTAAAATGGAGTTTGAAAGGATTAGGGACATGTAGAGGATATTCATTTAATTGGAATCAAGATGTCGCTGCAGGCTGAGAACTGTGAAGGAAAAGAAAAAAGACAAAGACTTTATTAGCTAAGAATACTGTGCATGCCAATGATTATTATGTTCCAATCAGTGTTTCTTTGGTCCTTTGAATTTCTATTAGTGTCTTCCTTCTAAGTGCCAGTTCTTGCCAGGAAGTAGGGAATGGTTTAATCAGTATTTTCATTAATACTAAATGCTTTTGCTAAAGCCTGTTTTATGACTCCATGCTCCTGTTCCCTGAGCGTTACAAGGCTATGAAAATATAAGTGATCAGTTTATTAGAGTGCTTCCAATAGATTATGGTGTTTCTTCATAAGAAGTTTTTCCTTAACAAATATACCTTTTCATGTAAAGGTAACATGCTAATTCATACTATATTTCTCCTTAATCCCAAATGGCATGCATTAGGGCTAAAGTGCTTATTGATTTAAATTTCATTACCTGTTTACTATGAAATAGAAAAAAGCCTTGACATTATTTTTGAAATATTGATGAAACAGAGAATATGAGTATGAAAAAGTAACTTTATGGAAGAACTGTAATAAAATTTAATGTATCCTTAATGAAAAAGATGAATTAGAAAGTAGCTTCTACTCACCTGTGTTCATCAGCATGTACTTATGAAAGGAAATGCCAATAAATTGTAATGACTAATTTATAGGAAGAGAGAAAGTTCAACGTGTGTATATAAGGGTCACTGCTCTTATTTCAAAATACTACTTTCATTTGGGAGAGAAAAATTCTCTTTGAAATAGGCTTTTCTTTGGAAAAATAATTCTATATGTGGAAACCAATTCTTCTTTGCAGAATCTATATGTCAAGACAATTTTTTATGCATTATGTATTAAAAATAACAAAATCTTTGTATGTGTATGCATTTCCATGTGTGAGGCAAAAAAAAAATCATTCCAGATCAATTCTAGGTCTCGTGACTTCAATGGTGCCCCAGTTGAAACTGAAATGGTCCTCACACATGATGTTGGGATATCATTTTCTACCCCCTTTTTCTAATTTTTCCCTCCCCTTTATTTTATTATTATCATCTTATTAATACTGTTATTTTAATTGAAGAGTTTAAAGAGTGTTCAATCTCCATGGTGACTTGGGGGCACAAATAAGCCAAATCTAGTTGCTAATTCCATCTAATTAATCAAGCATGACAATTCTCTTTTCCAGATCTTTGACTGTCTTCATGAGAGCAGCCAAATGTGTCAATTGGGAATCTCACCTCATGGTTATTGAATAGATGGGTCATAAGCGTACATTCCCTTAAAGGACCCTGACAAAATAATCTAGTTTGAAAGTTAGGCAGCCAGCATTCATGTCTGAGCAGATCTAAGTTTTTCTTCAAGAACACAGAGGGTTTTGAAATTCACCCAAATGTTTGAAGCATCCATAATAAGAAGAAGCTCTTTAATGTGTTATATTAGTATTTCATTGCTAATTAAGGAAACTACCACAAATGTAGTATTTAAACCAAGACAAGCTGTTATCTTATAGTTTCTGTAGGTCAAAAGTTCAATGTGTTTAATCTGGATCCTCTGCTCAAGTTCTTATAAGGCTGAAATTGAGATGTCAGCTGGCTGCATCCTCATCTGAATGCTCTACTAAGAAAGATCCACTTCCTAGTTCCTTTAAGTAGTTGAAAGAATTCATTTTTGTGTGTTTGTAGGATATTCTTGTTAAAAATTGTTAGCTCCTGTCCATGTTTCACTCAGTTTCTAGAGGCTACTCTCAGGTCCTTACCACTCTCCTCCACCCCCATCCCAGCAACAGAGAACCACCTTCACACAATTCAGATCTCTCTAATTACCCCTCTGTGACCACCCACAGGAAAGATTCTGCTTTTAAAGGGCTTGTGTTATTAGATGAAGCTATTAAGCTATCTTCAGTCAGTTGTACCATAAAATACAGCATAATCATGGAAGTAAAATCCTTCAAAATCATGGTCTCGTAGAATAGCATAAATAATATAAAAACAGGAAGTGAAATGGATTAAAAGTTTTTCCATGGTTGTCATCAGAAAGTTACAATTGTTAAATGAGATTATTTCCAAGTAACTATTAACAAATCAGTATCTCATAAAACAAAAAAGCTAGCTTTTGAATTGTAAACCTAGCTTAATTGTATCCAGACTATGATTGAGGGCAACTTTCCTACCCTCTCAAAGACTTGTTTTACTCACCTATAAGCCTGGGACAATCTTTTATATTGAGATATCAATAAAATAATGTTGGTAAGCAGTTGAACACAATGTGTATATGGTAATCAGAATTCTAAGACCTGTATGACCCTTGCCCAATTTTGTGTGATTTTCTGCTCTTCAATTTGGGCCAAGTAGGGGTAGGTGGCTGTGGATATGGCAAGATATCACTGTCTCAATTATGCTACATTATATGCAAGGAATTTTAATGATGCAATCAAGGTGTCTAATTGGTTGAGTTAATCAAAAGGGAAAATATCTCATGTTGGTGGGTCTGATCTAATTAGGTGAGGCCCTAAAATCAGGACAACTGTTTAAGAAGCTGAGCTAGTTTGAGGCTGCTGTGTACCCCAGAAAAACTGTGATCTTTTTCCTAGTCCAATCTTGTGGGGGAAGACTTATTGTTTGGATAGTGTCTTTTTTATTAAGTTTTTTCCATGGAGACGTGACCCACCCAATTGTGGGTGGGGCCTTTTAACTAGGTGATTTCCATGTGATGTATCCCTGCCCATTCAAAGTAGGTATTAATCTGCTCACTGAAGTCCTTTAAGAGGGAACCATTTTGGAAAACCCTCAGAGCCAACACAGATAAAGATGTTTGGAGACGCTGAAAGAAAAATGCCCCTGGGAAACTCATTTGAAAAAGCCCAGAGAGAAAGCTAGCAGATGTCACTATGTACCTTCCCATCTGACAGAGAAAGCCCAAACATCATTGGCCCTTTCTTGTGTAAAGTTATCTCTTTCTGGATGCCTTAGTTTAGACATTTTATGGCCTTAGAACTGTAAACTTGTCACTTAATAGATTCCCTTTATAAAAGTCAGCCCATGTATGGTATATTGCATTCTAGCAGCATTTATAAACAAATATGTAAACAGAAGTCATAGAGGTTAAAAGCATGAGAGAGTCTGTAGAGGGAGCTGCACGGCAAGTAATTTTAAGCTACATCTAGAAGTTCAGAATGGGTCATGTTTGACAGACAGCAAGAGGACAGTGGCCTCCGTCCTACAATTTCAAGAGCAGTGTGAAGTTGGAAGAGTACCATCAACTCCAGAAAGGAACACAGCCCAGCAAACACCAGAAGTTCATCCTTTGAAGGCCATAAACAAAGAAACCAATCACACATGCCTGAACTTTTACTTCAGCTAATAAATGGGAATTATTTTAAGCCAGTAAATGTGTGGTTATTTCTTACACTGCAATAGAAAACCAATATAGGGTGGTGCAACAGTGCCTCGGTTGCAGAATTCTCACCTGCTATGCCAGATACCCAGGTTCCATTCCTAGAGCCTGCCCATGCAAAAACAGAAAAGAAAAATCAGTATAGTTTAGCTCATATTAAAATATAATAAATGGTGATTACTATTATTATCATTACTAATGCTTTCCAAATTAATAATGGTGCTTAGAGTGAAGGGCCAAAAAAAATTTTAAATCTGATAATTGCTTTTTTTTTTTTTAACTTGGTAAAATTCATTCACGAAATTACTTGTTACACATTTTGCATTTTTCTCACAGAGGGCTGAGAACAATAACTGAAGTTTCCATAACATGTTATGAAATTTGTTACCTCTGTATGACAGTTTTTGGTTTCAATTAGCATCCCCTATTTTTGAGACTAAGGTACCAGATATTTTAAATGTAGGTTAAGAATTTATTGTTGGAAGAAGCAGCAGCAGCAGTTTCTGCTGCAACCAAGGAAAGAAGAGATAAATTAAGATGATAATACAATGAAAAAGCACAACTAAAGAATAAAGTTGGCATTATATGGCTTGAAAAGTTACTTTAGAATATGGTTTTGGAATCTCTTATCAATAACTTGTTTAAAATCTTTCAAAAGTTTCCCAGATAAAACATTTAGTCTTCATCACATCTACTTCTGGATGCCAGTCCATCTTCAGCCATCAGTCCCTTCTCAGAAATTTAATCTCTGGAATGCCAAAAGCCCATTCTTGGTTCCCTAAAGAAGTTATTCTTTTTTAAATACTACTGCCCCTTAAAGATTTGTTCTCTATCTTGAATGCATTCTAAATTCCTATTTATTTAAAAAACAATAAGCTCCAGCTGACCTATCATAATTTTTAAGCTGCCTACAAATCCTGAAGGTTGAATTAATATTACATTTTTGAATTTCAAGGTTCACCATAGTTGGATTGTAATTATTTATTACTTTATTTGTACTCCCCTCAAAAAGCATAACCTTATTGTTTAGCATAGTGCCTGACACATATAGAAAATCTTTCATAAATCTTTTTTAAATTCAAAATTAATTTTGAGAGAACTTACCATGGCTTATGAATCTCCATTGTATGTACACTGTGTAGATACTGCATTGACACTTTCCAAAAGAAATTGATAAATAAATATAACAGTATTACTTCTCCAGGGAAACAGAATCAATAGGATGGATAATGAGATCTATTATTTATTTATTCATTGACTATTTATTATTATAGGAGTTGGCTCACATGACTGTGGGGATTGCCAAATCCAAATTCCATAGACTAGGACACAAGTTTGGAATTCCCATGAAGGTTTTTGTTGAATTCTCCAGGAAAAGTTGGCCAGTGGAAATAGAAATAGAAATTCTTCCCTCTGACTGCTCAAATCATCAGTTCTACCTCTAAGACTTTCAACTGGTTGGATGAGACTTCTCTCTTGCTGAAAGAAATCTTTTGTTGATTGTAAATGTAATCAGCCATAGATGGAATCAACTGAAGATTTAAATCCAGGAAATATTCTCAGTAACAACTGGACCACTACTTGCCTAACCAAACAACTGGGCACTTTAAGCTAGTCAAGTTGATATGTGAATTTAGCCATCACAATAACTAGATAATCTCCTACTTAAAAATCTCTCCAAGACACAGGTGTTGTATACAGTTTTCAAATATTCACCTTTGTCCCAGTTCCAGTACAATACCAGTCCAGACATCTTCATAGAAACAGAGAATTTATCTATTTTTTTATAGATAAGAGAGCAAATGATTGAACTATTCCTGATACTTTTTCATACTCTGAATTTAAAGTTCACCTGAGTCCCCTGTTTTGTTGTTTTTCTTTAATTTCATAAAGGTCAGCTGTAATTTATAGTGTACAGAAAGTTCAGATACTTTGCTAGAATAGAGAAGGAAAAGAATGTCACAATAGAATGGCTAATTGAAATTGGACTTACATAAAGACCCTATAAGATAATGAAGTATGACTTTAAGAAATTTCATACTTTACCTCAACTTAGTTACTATTGACATCTAACACTTGTATAGCACTTTAAGACTTACAAATGAGTTCCTAATTGTCAAAGTAACTGAGAGCTAGTAAGCAGGAGATCAGAGTTTTGACCCTAAGTCAGTTGCTTTGAGTCTCAGTGTTCTCATATGCAAAATGAGATTATCCCCAAAGGAATTTGACAATAATTTCCATCTAGAAAAGTCTGAACCTTTCTGCATCTAGACACCTCCTAGTGTCTCTAGGGTATTTTATACAAATAGAAATCCACATCAGTTTGCATTTTTTTCCTTCAGTTTTTTTTTTTTTTTTTTTTTTTTTTTTTTTTAGTCAATACCTCCTGGTCCCTCATTCAATTAGGTTTCATGCTCCCTAATTTATCAGTCTTGACAATCGAATCCCTTCTTTAGATGACCTAATCATCCTTGTGGGGACAACATTGTCTCTACCAGTAACACAGTCTCACTTCTAGACCAGTCCCTCAGGCTACCTTTCCTACTGCAAGACTTTCTCTTCTGAGAGCCCAACAAACAAGAAGTGGCTAAATTGATCAATTTAGACAATTCTGGTAAAGTAACCTCTGTTTTCAATTAGAAAGACTTTAAGGACTTCACTTAATATAATGGTTTTTGTTAGGGATTACAAAATCCCTATGTTTCTTACCAGGTTAATTCTCTGCTATACATTTTCAATATATAGGCTTCCAAATTTCTAAATAGATATAGATATAAACATGAAATAATAACTGAGTAGTAACTGAACTTAAAGCATGATCATGTCCACAGATCATTTAAATTATTGGGGCTAGTTCCAGAAATTAGCTAAATCCCTAGTTTTGAGTTGATTATTAATTTACTTAAGAAGCACAAGAAGGCTTAAAAAAGATTTATTTATCTTAACTTGTTACTTTCAGTTAATTGAATAACAAATTTACATATTCCTTGAGATAGATTATATAGTTTAGTAGACTGTATGCAATAGGAATCTAAACAATGTAATTTAATGATTAGTTTTATATCAAAGCAAGAGAAACACACCTAGATAATATAGTATGTGTGATATTTACAGCCGTGTCTGTAATTCTAAGGTTGTAGCAGTTAATGGTTTGAGCCTCATTCGCAAATTAAAGAGACTAATTAGTGACTCTAAATTATAAACTTCCTGAGACATTGCACAGAAAGAGAAATGTTTCTGTTTTTATAAAATACAGTGTTTAAACATTTGGAGACTTATGTTTTTCTGTGAATTGATCCTTCCACCAATATGAAATTTTTCTTGTCTTCTGCAGTCATTTTCTTGATATATATGTTATCATATATTAATATAATAGCTCTAGCTTTCTTACTGCAGTTTATATGGTGTATCTTTTTCTGTCCTTTACCATATAACTTATTTAACTTTAAAAATATGCATTTAATGTAACAAGGTGTTCTAGTTCGCTAGCTGCCAGAATGCAATATAAGAGAAATGGGATAGCTTTTAAAAGGGGGAATATGCTAAATTACAGATTTCCAGTTCTAAACTTGTGAAAATGTCCAAATTAAAGCAGGGTTATAAAAACGTCCAACCTAAGGCACCCAGGGAAAGATACCTTGGTTCAAGAAGGACAATGGCATTCAAGATTTCTCTCTCACCTGGAAAGGCAGATGGCAAATATGGCAATGTCTGCTAACTTTCTCTCCAGGCTTCTTGCTTCATGAAGCATCCATGAGAATGTTTTCCTTCTTCAGCTCTAAAGGTCTCTGGCTGCATGGGCTTGTAATTTTTGTGGTTCTGTTGCTCTTAAGCTTTTTCCAAAGTATTTCCTCTTTTAAAGGATTCCAGTAAACCAATCAAGACCCAACTGGAGTGGGTGGAGTCACATTTCCCTCTAATTAAAGATTAATACCCACAATTGGGTGTGTGACATCCTCATGGAGATAACCTGATCAACTTTCCAATCTCCAGCACTGAATAAGGATTAAAAGAAAGATTGCTCCCACACGATTGAGTCAGGATTAAAACAGGTTTATCTAGGGTATATAATCCCTTCAAACCAGCATACAAGGAATTAGTGGTTTTAAATCTATATATTTTTTATTTGTATTCAATTTTTCCATGTGTTGTTTTTTTCCATGTTTTCCTTCCTTCTTCTGGATAGATTCAGTTTTTCCATATTTCGTAGTTCCCTTCTTCATTTAATTTTTGGAAAATAAGACCATTGGTTTTATTTTCTAATGGCTGCTCTAGGGATTATAATGTCCTCTTAACTTTTACCATCTATTTTGAATTATTATATCTTAATTTTCCAGAGCTTCTATGCCAAATATCACACAATTGGTTGGTTTAAACAATAAGAAATTGTTGGGTCACCAGTTGGAGGCTAGAAATCTCTGACTTCTTGTTTCTACTGGATTCTAGTTACACATCTGACTGTGTTTAAATTCTTTCTATTATAGGCCTCTACTCATGTGTATTAAAGTCAACCCTGATTCTATTTGGCCAAACTTTAACTAATAATAACATCTTTGAAAGATCCTATGTACAAATGGAATGACACCCACAGAAACAAAGGTTAAATTAAGAATAGGTCTTTTGTGGGATACATGATATAATCCTCAACATATTACTTCAATTTTAAATTAATCACAACAATATAATTCCATTTGTTTTCTCCCTCCTTTGTGCTATTATTTTCATGTATTTTTCTAAAATGTTAAAAATCCAAAAATAAATTTTGATTATTTAGTTTTTAAGAAATTTATAGTATTTTAAGGAATTAATAAATTATTTAAAAACTTGCTTTAGATTCCCACATATTTATCATTTTTAGTGTTATTATTTTATGTAGTTCTGTTTCCACATCATCTTTCCTCTGCAACCTAAATAAAGAAATGTCCTTAACTTTTCTGTTATAAAGTTCCACTGGTGAGAAATTCTCCCAGTTTCTCTTATCTAAACATGTTCTTATCTTTATTTTTTCTCATTCCATTGCCTTCTGGTTTGTCTTTTGTTCTGATGAGAAGTTATAACTCTTATCCTTTTAAAGTCTTTAAACTCTATATCAGGGCCACCCAAAATAACCTCCTTTAATTAACTCAAAGTCTAATTGCTCAGTTACCTTAATCACATCTGAAAAATTCCCTTACCTTTGCAATATAACATAGCTTAATCATGCAAGTGCCATCCATCATATTCACAGGTCCCACTCACATTCAAGAGAAGAGGATTATACAGTAATATGCATCAGGATGGTGTAGGACTCTTGAAGTCTATGGTGGTTTGAAACTATACGTATCCCAGAAAGGCAAGTTCTTATAGTTAATCCATTATTATGGGTGTGAACACATGGTAAGAATTTTTTATTCAGTTCCTTCAGCTAAGATATGGCCCAGCCTAAAAGATGGGTCTTAATCATATTATGGAGTCCTATATAAGCAGAATGGACTTTAGACAGAAAGAGAGAAAGCTACAGGAAGCAAAAAGCTGCACATCTACAAAATCCACAAGAGAAGGTAGAGACCGGAAGAGGCCACTGTATGAATTGCCATGTGAGACACTAAGGACCAAGGATGAGCAGCAGCCAGCCCCAGAACACCACAGTTACTGGGGAGAAACATTACTTTGATGATAATCAAAGTTATGGATTTGAACTCAAACCATGAGTGAATACATTTCCATTGTTTAATCTCATCCAGTTCGTGGTATTTGCTTGAGCAGTCTAGGAAACAAAAACAGAGAGCATCTTAAAATTCTGCCCACCATAACATCCTTGACAGTATTAGGAAAAGCTCTTTGAAAGTCTTTGACAATCCATCATTTGTGCCATCACTGAGTCTTTTATTAATTGTTCTTTTTATAATTATATGCCATTTTTTTCCTAAATATTTTATGCTGAAAATTGTGGCTGATACACTGTTGATTGTTCTGGGTTATTTGTCCTTTATTTAAATACAATTAGCTTTCAGTTAATGTGCTGCTTGATTGCCTTTATATTATTTAGTCTTATTTTTGCACTTTGTAAGGGTTACTTTAGAGTAGCCCTGGCCCAAAGGCTAGAGTAATGCTATTCAGATATGATGTGTGTCAGTTTGAAAGGATGTATGTCCCCTAGATAAGCCATGTTTTAATCAAAATCCCATTTTTTAATATAGCAGAATAATCCCTATTCAATACTATATGTTTGATTCTGTAATTAGATCATTTCCCTGGAAATGTTTCCCAATCAAGAGTGGTTGTTAAACTGGATTAGGGGAGATGTGTCTCCACCCATTTGGGTGGGTCTTGATTGGTTTACTGGAGTCCTATAAAAGAGGAAACATTTTGGAGAATGAGAGATTCAGAGAGAGCAGAGAATGCTGCAGCACCATGAAACAGAGAGTTCATGAGCCAGCACTTTGGAAATGAAGAAGGAAAACACCTCCCAGAGAGCTTCATGAAACAGGAAGCCAGAGGAAGAAGATAGCAGATGATACCATTTTTTCCCTGTGCCCTTCTATAAGAAATAGGAACCCTGACCATGTTTGCCATGTGCTTTTCCACTTGAAAGAGAAACTCTGAACTTCATCGACCTTCTTGAACCAAGGTATATTTACCTGGATGCCTTAGTTTGGGCATTTCTATAGATTTGCTTTAATTGGAACATTTTCTCAGCCCTAGAACTGTAAACTACTAACTTATTAAATTCCCCTTTTTAAAAGCCATCCTGTTTCTGTTATATTGCATTCCGGCAGCTAGCAAACTAGAACACGATGCTTCCGGGGTTTCAATATCTTCCCTTTGGTTTCTTAGATCTCTCAGCATTGTGCAATCTCCAGAATCTCTGTCCAACTCATAGCCACCAATGATCTGCACTCTTCCAGGCCTTGCAAAATCTTGCCTTGTGCGAATATATAGATTAATATTTGACCAAAGTCTCTATGCTGATTTCTGGATATGCTTTTGTATATAATTCCTCCTTTTTAATACTTAACTTCATATATTCCATATACCTAAGCAACTCTGATCTCCAGTTTTAGATTCCCTTGCCTAGCAAGTGAACTGCTCTCTTTTTGCTTGTTTTGCTTTCCTAGACTGCTCAAGCAAATGCTATGAAATGCGTTGGGTTTAGCAATGAGAATTTATTTGTTCATTTATTTATTTGTTTTATTTGTTATTGATTTAAGCCTAGGAAAAAGCACTAATGAAGACATCAAGGTAACAATTTCCCCAAAGACTGTGGCATCTGGGACAGGCTGCTGGTGATCCTTGGTCCTTAACTTTTCACATGGTAAGACACTTAGCAGTGTCTCCTGGTCTCTTCCATCTCTTCTGCATTTCATTGACTTCAGCTTCTTGATTCCATGGCTTTCTGTTGTCCTTGAATTTCATTCCATTTATAGATGACTCCAGTAATAGGATTATGACACACACTAATTGAGGTGGGCCACACCTTAACTGAAGTAGCCTCATCTAAATGTCCTACCTACAATAAGTTCACAACCGTAGAAATGGGTTAGGTTTAATGGGGTACATACAGCATTCAAGCTACCACAGAGCCCTCTACACTGGGCCTTTCATTCAAAAAGTTCCCTGAATAACTTCAAACCCTTTAGGTTTGCTTGTCTTTCACTAAGGACCCTTAAAAATAAGAATCCCTACCTTCTTTTTGTCTAATGTCCATAAAGAGATGACTCATATATTTTGCCATTTCTATAGTTAGTTATGCCAAAATAGGGTAAATTGGGTACTTATTATTCCATAAATGAAAATGTCTTACATATTTTTAAATGGTTTTATAAATAACCAGTGATAGCCTCTAGGCATGTTTTTAGGCAGAGATAAGATACTGTTTATTATAAATGACTTTTGGGATAAGAATAAGTAAAAGAAAATTTAATAATAAAATGATTTAGAGGTAAGAATGGCAGTATTAACTAATTTATTGTCTGAGAGAACTTTGACAGAAGTAAAAGGTGCATTGTTTCAATTTTTCTGGAATTCTTCAAGGAGTTTTTCCAAATAAGGTACAAAGTATTGAAGAAAGAGACAGTATCAGATATAAGATAGAGCACTTAAAGAATATAAAAGGCAGAAAGGACAGAAAAGAATGAAGGCAGACAATACAAAATGAAAATTCAGAGAAACCAATTATCTTGAACCATATAAGTTTTTTTTTTTATTTGAAGCATATTTGCACACATACAAACGACAATGTTATCTCAAGTCTTAAGCAAGTTTATGTATACCTTATTGGTTTCTAGTGCTTTAATTGTACACAATTGTATTTTTCTATTTCCCCAGATGTTTATACTGTTTTTTCAAATTGGTTAGCATATCAGTTTGCTAAAGCTGCCAGAATGCAATTGATTAACTTTATAAAGGGGATTTATTAAGTTATAAATTTACAGTTCTAAGGCCATAAAAATGTCCAAACTAAGGCATCCAGAAATAGATACTTTGACTCTGAGAAAGGCCCAATGATGTCCAGGGTTTCTCTGTTAGCTGGGAAGGCAAGTGGCTGGTGTTTGAGGTCCTTGCTCCTGGTTCATTGCTTTGTGCTTCTGATTCCATTAGCTTCCTCTCCACACATCTGGGTGCCCTCACTTAACTTCTCTGTATAGGCTCTCTCCAGGTTCTGCCTTGGTTGGCGTCTCATGAGAAGACACCTGACAATGTCTGCTGGGTTCTGGTTCTAATGGCTGTTTTGAAGACACCAGTAAACCAATCAAGACCCACCTTGATGGATGCAGTCAAATCTCCATCTAATCAAAGGGTCACACCCACAATTGGATGTGTCACATTTCCAAGAAATGAGGGAATATAGAAGATCCACCCTGCTTGTTGGATATGGATTAAAAGAACATGGCTTTTTAGCCACAAAATTGGATCAGGATTAAAATAACATTGTCTTTTCTGGGGTACACAACAGTTTCAAACCCGTGTGCTGATTTGTGGGAGCAGACTTTTGACTAGATTGTTTCCATGTAGATGTGACCCATTCAGTTCAAGGTGAGTCTTAATCTTTTACTAGAGTCCTTTAAGAGAACTCATGGAGAAAGAGACCTTAGACAGAAATGCCCCAGGAAAGACAAGGAAGGACGCATAAGAGAGAGAAGGAAAACACCGACAGAGACATTTTTGGGGAGAAGGACCAGCAGACATCACCATGTGCCTTCCTATGTGAGGGAATCCCAATCTGGGGGTTGGAAAAACTAACCCATTTCTGGTAATTGCATCCTAGCAGCTTTAACAAATCAAAACAGATTTGTCTGATAACTGCCAGTCTTGCATAGTTAGAAATGGGAATTTCTGCAGCATTAATTTTAAACATTAGTTGCTTTATTAATTTGTTGGAATAAATTTTTTTAAAAATCTTTATACTTTAGAACAAAAGGGGCCTGAAATATATAAATACAGAAAGGTTAAAATAAAGGAATGGGAAGAAAATAAAACATTTGAATAGTAACATGAAAAAGATGGTATATCTGTAGAAATATAAGAGAAAGAAGTCTTCAAAACAATACGTATTACTGAAAATATAAAGAAATATATCATAATTAAAATAATTAATTCAAATCTCTTCAATATTGTAAACTTAGCAATTTTCTGAAAGTTTATTAATAGATTCAATGTAAATCCTTCCTAAAGCACCAGGGTATGCATGAGTGTAACTTGAGAAGCTGGTTTATAATTACATTTGAAAAACAGCAATCTATAAAGATAATTGTAAATAAGGAGAACAAAGTTGAATGGCTTACATTACCACATTTCAGGAATCATTATAAAATTTAACCAGAGCAGAGCTGACATAAAACAGATAAAGATATTATTGAAAGAGATACAAGACAAGAAAATCCATGTACCTATAATGCCACCTGATTTATGGGAAGATATCACTGAAACATTAAAACAGATTGTACATTAATCGTTGATTTGTAATGGTGTGTTTTTTCAAAAAAAGGAAATAAAGCTTGACCCTATATCACATGACATATACACAAAATTCTATTCCAGATGAATCATAAACATTACATTCTCCAGAGGATAGGAGAGGCGACTATCTTCATGACATGGGCTGGACAACATTTAATTAAACTTGACATACAAAGCACTAGTCATAAAGAAAGTTCTGTCAAATTTTCCTTCATTAAAAACACCATTAAGAGAATAAAAATGAACCACAGTGTAAGGAGATATTTGCAATACTGTATCTGACAAAGGACTCATATGAACCCTTACACACAATAAAAAGTCAATCCAATAAAATTTGTCCAATGATTTGAAGAAGCACTAAACATAAGAAGATAATCTAATTAAGTATATTAAAAGATTGTCACCAGAAATAAACAAGTTGAAACCTTAGTGAGTTACACAAATATGCCATTAGATAAATAAAATGAAAACGAGACTGATAATAGTAAGTACTGAAAAGCGGGGTAAAGTGGCTAGAACTCTCAGGCTCTGCTGATGGGAAAATCCTTGCACAAATCTTTGACATGATTTACTAAAGCTAAATTTAAGGTCTTTATTAATCTGCATTTCCTCTCCTAAATATAGCCAGCAGAAACGTATGTGTTTCTCAACAAAAGAACCACTAGAGATATGCAGTAAAAGTTAGTAAATATATTCACCGCATGCATATGAATAAGCATATATAATATATGTGTATGTATATGTGTGTGTTGTGTGTATGTGTGTATACCTATATATATGCATTAAGTAGACTGGAGAACTATATAATATTTTAAAGCCTTGTGTTATATGCAGAACCAAAAAGAATGTATGTTAATAAGGAACAGTGGATAAAATGATGCAATTCTTTCCAAAAATAATAATGAAAAGTGGTACAAACAAACACTAGCATACACATATATTTGAATACCATTCTTCCAAAACCTGAAGACAGTATTAATCAAAGTGATGGGGAGCTGCAAAATTTATGATGAGACATGAGGGGCTCTTTTTCTCTAGATCACTGGTTTAAATGTTCCTAATACACTAATAAGGAAAGTTCATTAACTTCCAATAGCTGTTTGGTGTTTTATGTAAAATGAGATGATGGCCTCAGCTGACCCCATAAAAAGTCATGTCTATAATTTGAATTACAAGAATAACTTTCCAGGCTATCTCCTCAGAGGCCAAAGATTAAAAGGGCATTGAGGTAACAGAACTCTCTTGCCCTTAAATTTGGCCTTCTATGCCTGGTGTGTTACATAATATGGCAAATTGGTGCTAGAACCCTGATGATTTTTTCATGTAATCATTTACCTTATATGTATCTGACCATTTTTATTTGGGGCAGAAAATGATCTTTAAATTCTCTTAGTCTCACTTTATTGGTGCAAAACAACACTGAAGTAGATAAAAATATGATTTCACATGTCGTTGCATTTCGAATTATCCCTAGTTGTCAGGGATATCAGTTATCCCTCATTCATCATGTTTCCATGTGAAGGAACTTCTATTATAATAAGAATCCAGACTTTTATTAGACCACTTTTATTCCATCCCTTCAAGGTTCAGGGATTTGTATGCCCACACTTTACAACCTGTGGCCGGCAGGGAAGAAATAATTTCATTCAGTCTCTCCGGTTTGTAGCAAGTATATTATGACCAGCTCTGCCTCGTCAGGAAGGTTTGGGGGGCAAGTTCTCTTGAATAGAAAATTAGAAAGCCCGCTTGGCAGCCCCTGAGTCAAATTCTCCATATATCTTTATCAATAGTAATGATGCTATTTTGATTCCCATCTGCCAATTTCCTGAATCTCTTTCTCAATTGTTCTTAATTGTTTAGGTAGGTAAGAGGTTTCTCCTGCGGCCCCTGAATCCAAAATATCATGAAATATTATGATTTTACAATTTAATTTTTCTTGTCCCTTAATAGGGAGATGTGCTAGTCTCCAGTGCTTTTGAGACTTTTGGAAAATGAGAAAAAAATCTTACATAAACATAGCCAAAACAAAAGGCATCATGGACCTGAAATGTGAGCGTGGACTTTTTTTTTTTTTTTTTAAGGTTTTCACTGAAACAAGAAAGACCATCTGAAAAACATCTAAGCCAAGTCAATTTCTGTCTTAAGGACAATAGTAGCTGCAGTATCAATGACAATTTCTCACTGATGATCAGGATATTGACTAGATGATGGCCTGGGTCAGTTCCTGAGTCCTTATGATTCTGAAAACTCACTATCTTCCTTTGCCCAGTACTAAGGAGAAGTTGGCTTGAATAAGGTCATGCATATTATAAGTAAAATGAATGGAGTTATAAGAATTATTTCATAGATGCCAAAAGAATGGACTGTTGAAATACAAAACAATGTCATAAAATGTCACAGGCTATTATTTTCTACCCCATTCAAAGTTATTTTTACCTAATCCTTGGGAATAGGTATCAAAATTCCCTTTTAAATGCTACATATACCAAACTGCTTATTGAGAAAATCAATCACTTTTTCAAAAGTATTGTTTTTTTTGTGGTGGAAACATATGTATATTATAAAATATTACATTTTAAAATAGCCATTCTTCTTGTATTTAAAATTAAAAAAAACTTCTCAATTTATGCTATTTCAATTCCTAGCTAATTAGGTCTCTAATGAAAAGGTATATGAGCACACTCATTTTCAACCTTCAAAATAATTTCCAACACTCCTGGGTGTTATTAAAAAACAGTTAATAAAAAAAAATGCTTAAGTTTTGTGAGGATGACACAATTTTTCAGAGATCTTTAAAGAAATCCTGTGGACACTAACACTGAATTGTTCAAGGTAATGTGAATTTTCTTCTTTACTTAAAAGTAGGTAAGTGGTACTTGAATCATTACATTAGTCACATTAATCATCATGTTTTCACACAGAGCAATATAGTTAAGCACAGCAGCTGCTTAGATCTTTAAAGAATAATGAATTGCATAACATTTTATGCATGTGAAAACAGTTTTCTATTAAAAAAATAAGGTGGACTTTGAGTTGTGTTCCTCAGATAAAGGTTGGGAAACAAAAATTCACAGAACAACCACACTACTGCTACCTTCCTCCCTTAAGTACATCACCCATGCCATTGTAGTAAATACTAGATCATCCTTCCCAGGAGCTAATTATCTATCATAGCCCGGCATGAAAGCCTCTTAACTTTTTACATGCAAGTTAGAACCTTAAATAAATCTATATGACTCTCATCTTTTACCCAGACATTCTGAAACAACAGGAAAGATTATGTTGGGGATCTAGAATTTCTATTTGAGAATAATAGGAATTGTGTTAATGACAAAAATCCAGCTGTAAGTTCAAGGTTTTTGAAAATTTGGAGGCTTCCTAAATTCCCGGAAGTTCAGTCAGTCAGTTAATCTATGTTTTTAGCTTCATCTTGATTACAAAATTGAATAAAGGTAACAGAACTGAGCTCAGAAAGGTGTAAGAATCCAAAGAAGTTTGGCACAAAAGCAGGGAAAATACAACATGTTTTTAAAACACTCTGCTGGACCTCAGTGTTCCTGAATCAAATTATGGTATCAGCACCTTAAATGAAATGCAGACTCTTTCTGTGCATTTGCCTTATTATCTCAACTACCAAAATCTGGATGTAATAGTTTCTAACCAGATTCCTCCAACCCTCAGCCAATATTGAGTTCTCCCCAAATAGGAAGGAAGTCTGTCAATTCAGCAATCAAAAATAATTTCTAAAACAATCAATACTGGAAACTTTCAAATGCTAACATGTTGCATCAATTCTTTATGATTAGAACCTGAAATATGAATAATTTCAATAGGGCTAAAAGAGCAAAGATTAATTCTGAATCAGCAGAGGAGGAGATTGGCAATTCAGATATCAAATGAAAAGAATGGTTCAAGGATTAGGAGCCAGGAGTAGCAGTCTCTGAGAATCCTGAAATTTGAGAAGTAAGGAAAGGTTATTTAAAAATATTTTCCCTCATTCCCAGTGAAACTCTCATTAGTTTCTTTCTCTTAAGTAAATAAATAAACAAACAAACAAATAAATAAATAATGAACTGTTTAGCTTAAATTTGCTCTGCAGAGAAATGAGATGGTATTTTTAGAAAACTACCTAGTTCAACTAATTCCTTGGGCCCGCATAGCTATATATGATTACACTATTCAGGGTGTGAGCTGGAATCTCATGGAAAGACCAAAAATAAATGTATTCTGTGTCTGACAAAGTTCTGGATAAAACTGATGTGATATATTAATTGTATTATTGACCTAATTCTGCTCTCGTTCCTTCTACATACTCTTTGCCCTGTAATCTCACAGTCTCCTTCCATTCTGAACTTGGCCATGTGATTTGCTTTGGCCAAGGAATATTAGAAAACTTAATACAAGCAGAGGCTTGAAAAAATACTTTTCTTTTTCTATTCACTCTCTTGCTTCTCTTTCTTCATCATTTACCATGTCCAGCCTGTTGGAGAATGAAATATTTTCTGTTGTCCCAGGAAATAATCAGCTGACTACCAGGCATCTTAGTCAATCCAGTTGGAATCAGAACTTCCCAGCCAAGCCCAGCCTACATCAACAATCTTCAGACTCATGAGCCAAATAAGGCTGTATTGTTCTAAGCCACTGAGTTTAGGGGCAATTTGTTATACAGGATTATTATGTGAGAGATAATTGATACAGTAAACATTAATGGGGTTACCAATGAAATGTTTGGTATCACAATTTAGAAGATTATCAACCATTGGTAAAGATCAGAGTCACCTGTGAAGCTTTTAAAACTATAGCTACCACACCCTCCCTGACCAACTAAATAGCTTGTTATAAAAAGACCAGGTACATTTTCAGAAAAGGGTTCTAGCTTACACTAAATTCTGTGACCTACTGATTTAAGCATATTACTGTCTTAACAATTGAAATACAAATGGAAATATTTCTAGAATGAAATTTAGAATGAAAGTCTAGAATTTCTAAGTATCTTAATCTGCCAATAAAAGAATCAATTAAGCTTTATGTCATAACATAATTACCTTTAGAACATCATTTATTTCTAATCTGTGAACACTAAATCATTTGGGCCATAGGATATATGGCAGAGGACCACTGGTGATGATACGTTGAAATATTTTTCTTGTAAAACATCACCTGGCAACATACTGAACGGTCATTTCCATCTTTTTGCTAAAGGTGAAAGAAGGGTATGGATGCATTTAATCTAATCTCTAAAACTTTCTACAGAAGCAATTTAGTGAACCAAACCCAAGCAACCACTCCCTAAACCAGAAAACCAGAAAAGTATCAATTTTCCTGTCAAATTCCCTATTCCTCAAATATGCAAATAGTGTTTATCTTTTTCCTGCTGTCTCCTCTGCTTGGATGTTTTCTCAAGGCTGCCTTCTTGTCAATGACACAGACCTTAGAGTTGGCTTCCTTGAGCTCCCTCTCTCTGTAACCACCACATATCTACATCTCTCTCTCTATTCAGGTAATTTGTCTTTTCTTTTTATTTCCTTTATTGTTATTAGCCTTGAAAGGGGATCATATTCGTGTAAATACATAAACACATCTATTTATATGCATATATGTAAGTATATACATATGTATATATATGTGCGTATGTATGTATAAATATATATATGTATATATGTGTAAATATATATATATATGCATATATTCTGTTAGATGATACATATATATGATATAGATAGATAGGTAGATAGATATATCATCTAACAAAAAAGACTTATTAACCAATAAAAAATAAAACTAATTATATATCGTGCCAATTTAAAGCTATTATGAACACCCCAAAAGCCATGTTTTAATCCTGATCCAATCTTTTGGGAGCAGCCTTTTCATTTAACCCTGATCCAACATTTCAGGACAGGAATTCTGATTAGATTATTTCTACAGAGATGTGGCAGACCCAAATGTGGGTGTTTCCTTTTGATTAGATGGAGATGTGACTCCACCCATTCCAGGTTGTTCTTGATTAGTTTACTGGATTCTTTTAAAAGAGAAAACATTTTAGAGAGATGCTTAGAAAACAGTAGTTTCACAGAACAAAGGCACAGATGTTTGGAAATGCTTGGAGTCCAGCAGACATTGTCATGAGATGTTAAGCAAGCCAGAACCTGGAGAGAGTCAAGGGAAGTCAAGAGATGAAGGCAAGCCCCAGAAAAACAAAGTGGGGAACTCCCACAGGCACAGAGGCTGAAAGTAATGGAGCCCAGGAGCAAGGGACCAGCATGTCTTTCCAGCTGAAATAGGTGTTCCAGATGCATCGGCTTTTCTTGAATTAAGTTATCTTTCCCTGGATGCCTTAGTTTGGACATTTCCATAGGCTTAGAACTGTAAACTTGTAATTTACTAAATTCCCCTTTTTAAAAGCTGTTCTAGTTCTGGTACACTTCATTTTGGCAGCTTGCAAACTAACACACACATATATTTATGCTGATAAAACCTGTTTTACTAATTAATAAGTTATATTGTCTACCAGGTGAGCAGAAAATGGAGTATTGAAGCCAAGTTGATTTTGACAGAGTTCATCAATGGAACTGTATTTTCCCTGTGCTGCATATTCTTAATTCTCAGTTGGAGGCAATATTCCAATATTCTTAATTCAATGCATTATTTTTTAAAAGTAGAAGGTATAAAATGAAGTAGGAGTGGACATAATGCAGATATGCCCAATGATCTATGGCACATTCCAAAGGCTAACTATTGAAAAAGAAATCTGTGTCAATCTCCAGAATAGACATTATTTAAATTATTGTGATTTAAATTATACATTGGAGATAGGATGTGATGATGCTCAACTCGCCAGCATGATAGTAACCATAAAAAAACCTGAGTACTCTTTCTGGCCCTAATGTCAGCCAACTTTGTGATTATGAGAAAATCATTTAACCTCATTTTCCCATCTGCAAAATAATAGAAAACTAGTTGATCTCAAATTAGACTGTATCCTGTTTATGTTTTCCACAGTATTTTCCCTTTCACTCTTTCTGGCAGTTAATTTTTCATTGGCTCTTTTAGCAGGGCACTCCTGTGGTGAGGAAAGCAGCAAGAGGTGGCAGAAAGAGCAGGGGTTTTGGAGTCAGGCAGATTTATGTTTGAAACCCAGATTTGCACTTCCTACCATGGGATTTTGGCCAATTTTCAAAACATAGCCAAGTTGCAGTTCACTCAAGAGTGAAATGGTTATAGTAATGTCTTTCTCAGAGGGTTTTGAGAATGAAATGAGAGATTATGTAAAATTCTTGAAGATATCATATGACGTTCTCAAAAAATGCAAATTTCCTCCCCTCTAGTTCTTCTTATATCTCTCTGAAGTTCCCACACTATCTTCATCAGTGTTTTCTCTTTCTCTACCCATCCCATACAAACAAATATTTCCCCAGATCATCCATTGTTTATTCTGCTTGGATAGGCTCTTCTTGAATGATAACTTCATCATTCATAATTTCCCCTATAACTCTGTTTATCACTTATAATAAATATCACCAGAATAAGGTAAGCCTCTCATTTAAACTTTAATCATAAATTTTAATTACTTTCTAGTCTTCATCACACTGCTATCCAAATAATTCCTCAAATCCATCAGAAACAACATGGACAGTATAATTCTCTATAAAGCTACTCTCACTATTATTTCCTATTTCAATTTTGTGATGCCACCACCTTCCCAAATCCCCAGGATTGAAACTTCAGAAGCCTTTTAACTTTTTTATTTTTCTTTGCATCACATTGAATTTCTACTGACTTTTCTAGCTTCAAACTGCTTCTTTTTTTCATCTTGTATACTACCCACCCTAAATAATAAGAAATCAAAGTCAAAACAGTTGAAATCCAACAGAAAGCAGGAAAACAAGTGAATTTCTGTATGTAACAGAAAACTGAAGGACTGGATTTGCTTTATGCAAGACTGAACCCAGACAACCAAAGCTACCACCAAGACTATGTTTTTTGCTGTATGACAATTCACAGTCAGTCTTTCCCCATATGGTAGAAAAGATATTAAAAGTAGCACTAGGAACATATCAAATGTATAACAAGAAATGCCCAGAATAAGGACTGCACAGTCAAAATAGGTCTAATAAATTGCCCCAAATGATTCTGATTGGACCTGCTTATTTATCATTCTTGGTTCTGTTCTAGACAATGAGATAGGATACATGGTGGCAAGGGAGATTGCTCTACCAGAATCACTAAGAGGTTGCCAAAGAAGAGCATTAAAGCAAATTAAAAAGTAGAAAGTGTATGCTATACAATATCTTTTCTGGACCATTTTAATATTCTCCTAATCACTGGACTACCTCCAAATTCTTGCCACCCTAATCCATCCCCTATATGGAGGAGTGAGTGGATCCAGTGGCACTAGTCTATTAGAAGCCCTTCCACATGAAAACAGAAGGATTATGGGAAATGGAACCATCCCTCTCATCCATATTAGTTAAGGCTCTCCACGTAAACAGAGCCAGTGGAGATGATAGGTTAGATAGATAGATCAATTGATCAAAAAATCGATAGATCAATAGATGAATAGATTTTTAAAGGAATTATTTCTTTGATATTATTCATTAAACAGAATTATTATAATTAATAAGTAAAGCAGACCTCATTTCCTCTAACAAAGGTGGAAGGGCTGCTTCCTTAGGGAAGGCCATTACAGATTTCTCTGGCAAAGAAGATTCAGCAAAATTTGGGATTTCAATGACTCCACCTTCATCATGATCTACCCTTCATCATGTTCACATTGCAGTTTCTAGGATCTCATTCCTTCCCAATCAATTCCCTCATTTTGATGGCAGACACCTGCAGGGTTAGGAATTCAATTTGTGTTATAATTTAGCTACTTACATTAAAAAACTAGCACAATGAAACTTCGACTTTCAGAAATACCAACTCTGTGGCTATAAGAGATAAGAACCATTCTCAGAGCACCCATAGAAGCTTTCATGCAGTACTTGAGCCAGAAATATGAAGGTCATTGTTCTAGTTTGCTAGCTGCCGGAATTCAACACACCAGAGATGGATTGGCTTTTAATAAAAGGGGATTTATTTTGTTAGTTCTTCAGAGGAAAGGCAGCTAACTTTCCACTGAGGTTCTTTCTTACGTGAAGGCACAGGATGGTCTCTGCTGGTCTTCTCTCCAGGCCCCTGGGTTCCAACAACTTTCCCTGGGGTGACTTCTTTTTGCATCTCCAAAGGCCTGAGCTGAGCTGCAAGTGCTGAGATGAGGAATACTGAGCTGTTTAGGCTGTGCTACATTGTGCTCTCTCATTTAAGCACCAACCAATTAAGTCAAACGTCACTCACTGCAGCAGATATGCCGCCTAGCCGACTGCAGATATAATTAGCAAGAGATGAGGTTCACCTACCATTGGCTTATGTCCGCAGCAACAAAACTAGGTATGCTTACCTGGCCAAGTTGACAACTGAATCTAACTAACACAGTTATAAACTTATCCTTTTCTTTGACCATTTTATTTGCAATTTTCGGAAGAACCGACCACATCATTACTTGTGAGCATGACAAAAATATTCTAAGGTATCAAATACATGATCACCCAGAACCATGCTTCTTATAGACATTTGAGTAGGAGCACATAATGGTGGTGTTTTGTGTATGGATTCCCAGATCAGGTCATGGACAATCAGTGCTCTCCTTATCATTGGAAATAGTCATGTGTGCCTTTAAATATGTTCAGATTCAAAAAACAATTCCAAAACCAATTCACAGATTTTATCCTTAAGATTCTGTTTCTCCAGAACTGCTCTCGGTACCAAAATTGTATTAGCTGGGGTTCTCCACAGAAACAGAACCAACAGGATATATTCTTGGGGATGGCAAGTTGAAATGCTGTAAGACAGACCATAAGCTGGAAACTATATTTGGGGTGATGTTAAAGTACTTTGCCCAAATTCCCCAGGGTAATTTGGTTATATGGAAATTCTGACAAGAGCTAATACTGAAGTTGAGCCAAATTCTTTTGACCTCTGAAAGTGAGTTCTTGCTTTAGAACTCAAATTGCTGTAATGAGTAGACTCCTCACATTGCTAAGAGCAATATTCTTTGTTGATTATGAATGAAATTATCTGATCATAGATGCAAACCCCAACTACAAAATATCATCAGAGTAACAGGCAGGCCAGTGCTCAACCAAATAACTAGACACTATTATCTAGCCATGTTGACACGTTAAATTAACCATGACCCTCAAACAAACAAAAATACTAAACCTATATATAATTTACAATGTTTCTTATTTGAAAGTGTTCAACTGCTTTCATATTTGAGTTGGAAAAAAATATGTAAACACTTAATTGCATTCAAGACATCCATTCAAACACCAAATATTCTCAAGGCCCTCGATGGCAGGCACTGTCCGATATAGTAGGGATATAGAACAACAGAGTAAACCAAACTTCTGCTGTGACGGAGCTCATTCTTCATGGGTAAATACAGATTTACCTACCATGGTGGTTTGAAACTGTGTATATCTTAGAAAAGCATGTTCTTAAAGTGAATCCATTCTTATGGGTGTGGATCCATCGTCAATACGATTTTTTGATGAGGCTACTTCAGTTAAGGTATGTCCCACCACATTAATCCTCTTACTGGAGTGCTTTTTAAATGGGATGGTTACTGAGAAAGAGAAAGTCGCAGAAGCAAGAAGCTGAAAGCAATCAAATCCAAAAGAGAATAGATATACCAGCAGATGCTGACATGTGTCTTGACATGTGGTAGAGGGCCAAGAATCACTGACAGCCTGTTTTTAGGAAGAGCGCATTGCTTTGATGATGCCTTGATTTGGACATTCTCATGGCCTGAAACTGTAAGTTAATAAAGTCTATTGTTTAAGCCAAACCTTTTCATGATAATTGCTTGGAGCAGAATAGGAAACTAAAACACTCCCTTTGTACTTTTCCCTGAAAATTTCATATCAATCATTTCATTTTGCATTTAATATGTATTATCTCAATCTTTGGGGGAGAGGGCTCTGTGTCTGCATTATTTGTCCTTTCTACCTTGAAGACTCTACCCCTCTCTTGCCACTTTATCTGTTAAAATTTTTATTTAATTTTACTTAGTAACATCAACTTTAAAATTTCCATAGCTTACTCCAGAAGCATGTATTATTTTTCTTCATGAACTAGATTCAGTTGTGTTTGGCCTCACACTGAATATTGGGTTCAGGATGCCCTACTTTTCTCATTCTGAGAGCAGCAACTACTTCAGTATGATTTTCTCATGGTGATGGCAGAAGTCCAGGATAATAAACTAATCTAGTAGCCTTATGTTAATGGTCATGAACATATCATTTTATAAAGAGATGCGTAAGTGATAAATTCAAGAAATTATACCATGTACTATGACTCCCCAATGTATTCTTCAAGACCTGCTAAAATACAACCTTGATAAGATATATTTCCTATCCTCTATCAGAACTTGTTTTTCCTCTATTTATCCAAAGCACATTGAGCCTTAGTCATCATTTACATTTCACATTGCCTTGTATTGTGATCAACTGCTTACACATTTTACCTTGAGAAGAATTATAGCTTATTCACGTTGTCTCTACTGTTGAAGAGGACTTTGCCAACAGCGTGTATCTAACTATAGCAGAGTGCTCAGTAAAAAAAAAAAACATGATCAAGAGCCCAATTATGAAATCAACCCAACCCTCTCACTTTATATCCAACCTGCTCCCTTGGTAGCTGGATGTCCTTGTACAATTTCATACCATAATAAGAAGACGTGTGTCTTAATTTGCCAGCCTGCTATTACAAATGTCATATAATAGGCCAGCTATCACATTGGAAATATATTGTCTTATGGTTTGAAAGGCTAGAAGGTTTGCTTCCTGCTAGAATCATTAGTGTGGCAGTGCTGGCTTGTTGGAAATCTTTAGGGTTCTCTGGCATTATCTCTTTATAAAGCCTTCAGTAAACTGGGTTATGACCCTCTCTACCACAACTAGACACACCTTAACTAAAAATAACCTTTTCGGAAGGTTCACATCCAAAGGAATGCAGATTAAGATTAAGAACGTATAAATTCGAGTACATAATTCAATATATCATGACATATAAACTACTTAAAATACTGTATAGCACATAGTAAAAGCACAGTAATATTTACTTACTATCATATTTTGCTGGTCTAATAAATGTTCTATGGTTCTACTTAGCTTTAAAAATCTGAATAGCTATGTTTCTATTGATGCAATGAAAATGTTTTATTCATATCTACGCATTGCTACTCATTGATGTTTTTGAAGAATATCAATGAAGAAAATACCAATAAATAAAAATTATTATAAAATGATTTCTAGGTTTCAAAACTTCAAACTGTTTTTAGTTTTATGTGTCCCTGCCTATTGCTGGGTTTTGTACTGTAAGATATCTAGACGGAGAGAAACGCACTATTAAACTGACTTAAGAAAGGAAATTGGACTGAGAGGGTTAGGTTTAACTTGAATTAGCATATGGTACATTTAAACTGAAATACTTTCCTGTAAACTCCCAGATGACAGATTCTTTTTCATTGCTTTTTATTGTTATATAAATGCTCAATCATTCTTCATTGCAGCTATTAGAGGTCAGGAAAAATAATTTTTTGAATTTTAAGAACTATATAAGTGCAATATGAAATTATCATCAATATGTTGCATTACCGACTTGACAAAAACTCTCAAATATGAAATTATTACTTCGGGTGTGGTGTTCTACAGCTATGTATCCTAGAAAAAACATGTTCTTGAACGTAATCCATCTTAATCCATTCCTGTGGGTATGGTCCCATTGTAAATAAGATCTCTTCAAGATGTTACTTCAATTAAAGTGTAGTTCACCTCAGTCAGGATGGGTCATAGTTGTATTACTGGAGCTCTTTATAAGAGCCATGGAATTCAGAGAGAGAAAGAGAAAGCCACAGGACAAGAAAGTGAAACTCAATGGAACCTGGAAGAGAAGAGACAGGCCAGGAAAGGCAGATATGTGCATTGCCATGTAAAAAGGCAGGAATCACAGGCAACACCCCCAGAATGTTACAGTCATCTGGGGGGAAAGCATCATCTTGATTTTGAACTTCTCCTAATCTCAAACCATGAGCCAGTTAATTACCCTTGATTAGGTCAACACATTGCATGCATTTGTTTTGACAGCCAGAAAGTTAAAGTAGTTTTTGCTAATGGAAAGTGGGCTGCTGCTATTACATATACCTAAAATGTGGTGTTTTAGTTTTCTGGGCTGTTCAAGCAAATACCATGAAATGGATTGGCTTAAATAATGGAAATATGTTAGATTATGGTTTTAAGACTTAAAAAAAAGGTCAAATCATGGCACCATCAAGGCAGCGCTTTCTCTCTGAAGACCAGCTGCTGGTGATCCTTGGCTCCTCGGACACATGGAGCACAGATGGAAGAATCTGTTGGTCGCTTCCTTCTTTTATGGGTTTGGTTGCTTCCAGCTTCTTGTCTTGGTGGCTTTCTCTCTGTCTCTTTCTGTATTCATCTAATCCTGGAGGACTTCAGTAATAGGATTAAAAGCCACCGTGAATGAGATGGATCACACCTTGACTGAAATAACATCATTAAAAGGTCCTACTTACAATGGTTTACCACCCACCTAAATTAAAGTTAAAAACATATTTTTCTCAGGTATATACAGTTCCAAACCATCACACATAGAAATGGCTTTGCAATTAGATCATGGCTTTGGTTGCGAGGTATTTGATAGAAAGATCCTGTCTTTTTCTGAAGAGACTCTCAGTAGATATATGGACATTAAAGTACTTTTGATGAGGTCTTACAGGGAAACGATGAACATGTTATTGGAAACTTGAAAAATGACAATCCTTCTTTTAAAGTGGCAGTGAACTTGGCAAAACTGAATTCTGATATCACATGAAATGCAGAATTTGAAAGCAATGAACTTAGATATTTAGCTGAGAAGATTTCCAGATTAAGTGTAGAAGATGCAGTCTGGTTTCTTCTTGTAGCTTGTGATAAAATTTGAGAGGAAATGGATAAGCTGAGAACTGAACTCTTAATACAAAGAGAGAAATTGATGGCTTGGAATATGTTGAGCCTACCCAGATGTTATATTCTGAAACTAGGGCCAGAAGAGGATCTATCAGGGACCTCCTGGAGTTTCCAAGAAGTAAGTCCCCAGAGTGCCATGTGAGGATTTAACTGGGTGTGGATTCAGGCAGCTATCTTGGTGGAAGTAGAATTGGAAATGGGGTAATACGGAAAGGATCTGTGGAAAATTCTGTAGTCTGATGATTAGAGCCCTGTGAACTATAGCAAAGCTGACAAGGTTTTTGCAAAATTGTAGGAGCAGAACCACTGGCAGCATGGAATAAAAGGAACAGAGAAGGGCAAACTGAAGGAAGAATGACTTCAAGGATGGAACCATGGATGCTGGGGTCTGGACCAAAGAAATGTCCTCAGCCAAGATAGTGTACTCACCCATGTGTATGGAAAGGGCAGGTTCACCCTGGTGTTTTGACGGGGCAGCCCTTTGTGCCCCATTGTATGGGGAAAAGTGCTGCCTCTCCAATGCTCAGAGATGGTAGGGCCTAAGCCCAGCATTCATGCAGAGCCTGGCCACCATCTTGATACTTAGAGAGGGTGAATCCTGCGTTCCAGCATTTGCAGAGAAACTGACCACCATCCTATTTCTTGGAGGCATGAAGTCTTTTCTTCAGTGTTCATGGAGAGCATGATAACTGGACACGTGCATGGAAGGTGTGAGGCTGCTGCTCCATCAGGCCCAGAGGATAAAACACCAATCTATAGATGTCTCAAGGTCCACAGACCTTCAAATCTAAGGGATTTTGCCCTGCTCAGTTTTGGAATTGTTTGGGACCCATAACCCATTTCCTGTGTTTTCTTTCCAATTTATCCTGTTTAGAATGAGAATGTACATTCTATGCTTATCCCCCCATTGTTTATTGGAAGCAGATAACTTGTTTTCTAGGTGTCACACATCCATAGACAGAAGGGAATTGTACCCCAGGAGAGATCACACCCATAACCAATTTGATGAGAATGTACACATAGCATTGTTACTGAAATAACAATTTAGGATATTGTGATGCAATTACAGTGTTTTGCAAGTGGAAAGCACATGGCTTTTGGGTGTCCTAGGGACAGACTGGTGGTTTGGAACTGTACATATCACAGAAAAACACATCCCTATACTTAATCCATTCTTGTGATTACAGACCCATTGTAAATAAGATCTCTTCAAGATGTTAATTCAGTTAGGGTGTGGCCCAAATGAATTAGGTTGGGCTTTAATCCTGACTATTGAGTTATTTATAAGCAGAGCGAAACTCAGACAGAAAAAAGCCAAGAGAAAGAACTGGAAGTCAACAGAACCCAGAGAAGCCAAGAGAGCACACCATGAGCATTGCCTTGTGACAGAAACCCAAGGTCCAAGGATTACTGTAAGCCAGCCCCAGAACATTGCAGTCTTCTAAGAAAAAACTTCACCTTGATGACACTTCGATTTTGGACTTCATGTACCCTCAAACCATATGTCAATACATTCTTGTTATTTAGACAAATTCATTGCATGGTATTTGTTTTGGCAACCAGAAAACTAAAGCTGGGATTAGATCAGATTCAATATTGAAGACTTAAATTCATCCTTTTAAAACAGAAAAATTTTATTGATCTTATCTGAAGTATTGGTTTAGAAGTTTCATAAATTTATCATGTTAAGTTTTAAAAAAATACTATGATTTGATTTGTATGAACACAAGGCAATTTTTTTTTTCCTTTCTTAAATAAATAGAACACTTTAGTCAGTTTTGATGTAAAATACACAAATGACTATGGGTTGTTGTTCCAGATACAGAAATTGTTTTAAATATTTTCCATTTCTGTTCTAAAAATATTTCTGAAATGCTCTAAAGTCAATATGCTAAATGGCCTTCTTTGTTCTTTCATTTAAATTCTAGCCAGAAAATCTGTTCAGCAACTTTCTATAACTGCAATTTTAGGTGTAAAATATTAATGCAACTGAAAATGAGACACATATTGTTTATTAATAAACCTATATGTGTAGGCAATATTTGCATAAGATGATTTAAAATAAAAAACTATCATCTAATTGCTATACTTAATGAACAATAAAAACATTACAGAAATCAAAAAAGAGACTGTGCGGATGGATGGGTGGCTATAAAAGCTATGCACAGAAAGATATGAAACACTAAAATCACTCAATAATGCAAGTTTAACTTTGAGGGGCGGAATGCATAAATAATCTGTAGAGATCTGCTATAAGTGAGTGAGTTTGTTTTTATGTGTGGTGTTCGTATGTTGAAGTCAGCATGCCCAAGCCTCCCTCCCTTCCTGCCCTCCCTCCCCAACCTCCCTCCCTCCCTTCATTCCTTCTTACCTTTTTTCCTTGCTTTTTCAATATTACTCTTCATTTCCTCAAAGCCTTGAGGTTTTTGAAATGGTAGTGGATTTATTTGGAACTCCTGAGTGTGGGCGTCAGGGAGAAAGGACTGTAACATGGTCTATAAGAACAGATTTGAGATTTATTCACTTCCTTGACATAATCCCTAATAATTGAGGAAATCCAGGGAAGGTAGGAAGGCAGGAAGGCAAGAGGGGAAGTGGCTGCTTCAACCACCTGAAAAAACTACCAGGCAGTGCTCCAAATCAGGTCAAAATATACTCATAGGTGATAACTGCCAAAATATGACATCTAACACTTTTGAGTTTTACTGTGTAGTAAGCACATTTCATGTCTCATATCTTCAGTCATCACAACAGCACTATCAAGGCATTTTCTAAACAAGTGAAACCAAGCTACTGAGAAATAAAGTAATTTTGTTTATGGTTATTCAGGAAATGCCAAGGCATAGATCCTAAGACCAGTTTGCTTTATTTTTGAGACCATGATTGTATTTGCTTTACCAATCTGTATTTCTTAAGTAGGTAGAAATAAACAATGATATATTTGCACCTTGTTTTTGAATTATGTAATTTGGTATGTTTTATCGCACCCAAATAGCATTTTTTGTCATTATGTAAATATTAGACAGGTCAGTGTTAACTTCGTTGGTAACCATAGACATAATAAACCTAGTCACTTACGTAATACTATAACTTGTCACATCAGTTAGATTGGCAATTAACCAGCTGTTTAATCTCAGAAATGTGCCCTATAAACTGTGGGTCCTAGATTCAGTTTCTTAGAGTTTATATAAAACAGTTTTAAAAAACTCAATATATTTTATCAGACAAATAATTAGAAATATTTCAGTTTCAAATGAGTGGTAATTTATTCCATTTATATTCTGCATGTGCTCATATTAAAGAAGAATTAATTAGGTATTTCTGAGGATGTGGGAAGAAAAGCTTTTGAGAAAACTGTGGTAGATGAAAGTGCCTTGCAGCAACTACATCTTCTTTTCTGACCCATTAAAGATTGAAAAAATGGAGTTGTTTGAAAAAGAAGCAATTTTTCAATAATGTGATATCATTAAGTGAGAGGAATGGACACACATGCTAGGAAAGGTCCTTTAGGTGTTTGTTTTCCTATGCTGTTTTTTTTTTTTTATTTTATAAAACTAAGAAACAGTAGATTCAGAAATGCCCAGAAGTATGTCAGAAGTATTCCTTTATTACTAACTGCTTGTAGACAGTAATTCTGAAATACTTTGAATTGACAAATAATCTATTATTGATGACATACAGTGTTTTGGGCACATGCACCTTCACACTGATGAATGGCAGCACAACATAGATCCCTTGATGCTGAAGTTTTCATTATTCCATCCTAGATGTAAAAGCTCTCCTTCCTTTCTTAACACTGTGGAATTCAGAATATCTTTTCATTCTTAGATTTGCCACAACTGACCCTACTTTCTGGGATTTTCCTTTTCTCAAAAATTAATTGCGGGTAATTAATTTACCCGTATCTTTTTTTCCCCCATTTTTTAGGAGCTTGATACTAATTATAATGGTGAATCAGAAAATGAAAGCCACACAACAAACACTATGAAATTAAAGAGATTCTGAGGCTGTTTTATTGCTGAATTAATGGATCCTAAGTTTGTTGCTAGGTTACTTTCTTAGATGATAACCAAGAAGTTCAATGTCTACTTACTTTTTTTTTCATTTTTGAGGATAAAAGTATTTCAAATCTTTGCATCCACATTTTCTGAGCTGTATTATTTAGAATTTCTCTAAAAAGCTATGATTCAAACAAAACAAAGTTTATTTTCCATTTTATAAGGTTTCTTCAGGGACCAAAGTTTTCAGAAGCTCAGGAATGGCTGAGAACAGGGCGAGTGGCAGAGCTGTAGTCTACACTCTGTCCATATGTGTGATTCAGACATGTCTCTATATGTCTGGCTACCTGCTCCTGAGTTTATTATAATAAATTCCTGAGGAGTGTCCTCAGGGAAGCTAATAATAAAGGAAAGAAACTGAAGTCCTGGTATAGTAAATAACAAAAAACTTTCAATATCAGCCAATAGAAACAAATTAAAAATACAACATGATGTTCTTTACTCATATCTGTCCTTGAGCCTAAAACCCACGGACTCCTATCTTAGTCCTATTAGTAGAAAAGGAGGCACAAGTAAAAAACTGCAATGGGCAGTTTTTCAATTCAAGCTCTTTAAGATGCCATGCTATCAACTGCTTTGATACATAGCTGTAAATGGCAGAACAAAGGTTTGCTTACTATAGTGTATACAACACAATGTAGATTAAATGCTGAAATTACTCCAGAAAACACTATGTCTTGGGATTAAATCAAAGACTTTGCCCCATCACCAGCAGTAGAACCCAAAAGAAGATTGTAATATTCAGATGCAATGGTTTAACCATCTGAATCATCAGCAGACAACTTCTCCAGGAAGTGTTAGTGTAGAAGATGACAATGATGATTTGTCTGCATGCATTAGCTGACAGTATTTGCTTTGAGTATACATGTGGCACATCCTGGAAACCTACAGAAATAAAAGATGGGGAAAGGACTCTTTGCTAGATGTAGTAGACAGAATCCTACATATTCTAATCCTCAGAATCTCTAAATATGCCGACAGGAAATTTGTAGATGTAATTAAATTAAGAATCTTGAGACAGGAAGATTATACATTCCCAGGTTTAATCAGTTTAATCACAGTTATTCTTGCAATTGAAATATGGAAGCAGAAGAATCAGAGTCAGAGAAGGCCTTGAGACAACTAGAAGCAGAAATCAGGGTGATAAGTGATGCTGCTGATGGCTGGATGCCCCCAGCTAAGGAATGAAAGTAGCTCTAGAAGCTGCAAAAAGGAAGAAAGCATATTCTACCCTAGAGCCTCCAGAAGGCAGGCAGTCCTGCAAACAACTTGATTTTAACCCCATGGAACTCATTTGAGTCTCTGATCCCCATAACTGTAGGTTAATAAATTTCTGTTTAAAGCACTAAATTTGTGAAGGTTTGTTACAGTAGCAATAGAAAGTTAATAAAATGAATAAACTAGGAATGCTTCAATAGCAGATAAGGATAAGAGTCTGGAAGAAAAGAAAGAAAGAGAAAGAGGAAGGGAGAAAGCAGAGAAAGGTGAGAAGGTGGAAGGAAGAACGGAAGAGGCATTGCACTGAGGATGGTATGATGAGAGGAAGGTGAATTAGAAGGAAGAAAAGGCCTTGGATAGACCATATGGCTACTGATGCTTATGCTTTTAGGTTTTGTTTATTTTTTTTAACTTTAAAAGGGGTGATCTGTTCTTTAATGATTTCAATGTGGTTATATCTATCCTTGCAGACTTTGAGGGTAAGTATTCCCTAATCTTTTAGAATACTCAGTAAGGCTTAATTTGTTTTCATTTTTCAACTATTGCTTCCGGTTTAAAATGTATTATTATTATTATTACAACAGACAAACTTTTTTTAAAAAAAAACTGACCTCTTTGCTTGGAAACATACTGCATAGTTTGCATGATTTCAGTTGGTATATAATCCAAAACATTCCCAAATTTAAAATAATTATGAAATAATTGGACTATGCAAATTTTCTGTAGATTAGCTAACTTAAAATGAATTATGTTTATGAGGATATTTAATGCCTTAAGATATTTCATTATCCATAGATAATTCTAACTTGTGCTATCTTTGTTTTAGCTATTTGGCAATTTTGAAATCTTTTCAACTCCATAAAATTCTGTGCCTGAGGAATAGCTCTTCATCAGGTTAGTAATGATCCCTACATTTTCAACTCTTCATTTTGTTTCAATTTTATCTCTGTTTATATTTTTGAGATAAAGTAGCTCAATAAATTTCGTTATATTGTAATAAGAAAACAAAATAAAGACCCCTGCTTATCTAACGCTTTTGAAAATTTGTCAGGAGTTGAAACTCAGAGTGGTTCCACAGTTCCACTGACTCTTTCTAAAGGTTTGTTCAAGGTGGAGGGAGGGAGAAGGTAAAGGGGACAGAGTGGGCAAAGTGGTGAACTGAAAGCAAATGAGAATACGTTATCACAGTTGAATGATAATAGAATGATATCCACGGTGGTATATTTATCCTTAAGAGCTGGCTATTTTGTCAGCATTTACACATGACTATGGCAGACACATTTAGGGTTTTTTTTGTTTCCATCAGCTTTGCTGAAACAGAACCTCCAAAAATTTCATGCAAAAATGTTTGTATGTTAAGAACTACAATGACATATTTAGTTTTGTGGCACTAAGAGTAGAGGAAACAACTGGGAAAGATGTCATCATTTTCTCATTCTTAACACAAAAGAGATATTTTACTTCCAATTAGAAGTAACCATCTATTCCTCTTCTTCTATTGGCTATGTATGAATGCTGCAGAACCATCTACAGTACCACTTTGGAAATGGTTGTCACTAGATTTGATTACAAATATGAATCTCCTTTTCCTTCCAGTCATAAATAAACTTGTCATTAGTGTGGATCATCTTCTTGGTACATGGTAAAATTGTACCTTTCTATTCCCTAGGAAGTTAAATATTACTGGGTGACTTGCTTTGACTAATGAAATATGTGTGGAACTAATACAAGTCACTTCCAAGCACAAGTTTTAAGAGGCAGTAAATGATTTACCATGTCCTGTCTTCTTGTCTAGATGATATTGAAGTGTGTTTCAGGATAGAACTCTGCAAATCAGTTTTGAACTTGGTGGCCTAAATGAGGATTCTTCGATTCTTTATTGTATCAGCATATATTAGCACATCCAAATGGAAATATAACTCAAATGCAGATTATCTTAAGCATTTTGTTTAATAATTCAAGACATGATACATTGGGAGAAAATTAATCATGAGTTTCTCATGTTTCTGCATGTCTCATAAACAGAGGCACTGATTTCTCTTTGTTCTGGGCGGTATTGGCAAGAATATTTGCATAGCAAACAGCCTTGAATGATAGAGATAATGTTCTGTTTTAGATCAAATGGCAGATTTACTACTGGCCATTGTAATAATGGTTCCCTGTAGTCCCAGAGTAGATTTGCTAACAAACCCATTATAAATGATACATTACAATTAATTCTCTATGCTTGGACTTACTCGGTTGTGGATCAGAACCACTGCATATACTGTACCAACCAGGTCCCTCTGTTTTGTCTTAATGAATTTGGGGAGCAATGAAGAGCAAACCATGACTTTTGGGCTCCTTGATGTGCTGTGAAGTAAGAAGTCCTTGTCTCCTATCTAAGAATTTTGTGTCTTCTACCAGCATCTATGACTAAATCATTGGTTTGGAAGTAGGTAAAATCTCAGAAACTTCAAAGTTCTTGATATAATATTGGAATGCATTTTTTTAAAAAATGAGAATATTGAAAGAAAACAACTTTATGATATTCATTAAAGAGAAAAGATAGGAACAAATTTGAAACAGGAGCTACTGTCATACAATCAAGTTAGTACAGTGATCCCCACAGGGTTTAAAAGTTTGCGAGTATGTATCAGAATGCATTACACTTAGTACCTGATCAATAAAGATATGAGTGCTTGAATTAATAAGCTTGATTTTTTTGCCTTAGCTGAATTTGAGTCTCACTGCACAATTCATGCATATTATTGCACAAGATCCATGTTTGGGATTTGTAGAAATGACAGCCAGTCACAATGTATTAGTCCATAGATCACATTGCAGACACAGCTTGGCCTTAGATAACAGGAAAACTACACAAAATGTTTTTCAGTGCTGACTTAAATATCCTTAAATCTTGATACTCAGCATATATCACACTGGTCAACTGAATATTAAAGATCAAGATTATTAAGATTATTAAAATACATGGGAGACTATCAAATAAAAAGAATGACTTTAGACTAATGTACAACAATGTTATATATGAATAGCAATGAAAATAGTTAATAGAGATGATTACTTGTATTTATAGAGCTTCATTCAATTTTCAGAAAATTTTACCTATTTTTCCAGCATATTTTTCATAATAAACCTGTAAATTATAGTTAGAATTACTGTATCCATTTAAAGATGTTGAAGTAAGGGTTGAGCTGGTTGAAAAACATTGTCTAGTTAGAAATAGAGCCTCCTAAGTCATAGATCCTTGTTCTTTCTACTACATAACATTAATTATGTCTATGAGCTTGTCACAACTGATGCCTTGTATAGTGGTACCAATATCATCTATGTATCTAACTAAAATTGTCTTAGAATAAGATGATCAAGAATTAAATTCTGAAGGTTTGATTCATGCATGCCTTAAAAATAACATTAAAATGAATTTCTAAGTGGAAAATAAAATATTGTTTATGTTGTACATGATAAATATCTACCATACAGAAACTCAAATACTTAATATCTACTAATGAACATTTCAGTTCCAGGGGTGGCAGGCAGGACACTAAGTGATGATAACATTTGTCAATGTGCCAAAGTTAATTAGGCATTAAAAACTAACAATTCAAACTACTTATTTTGGGGGGTGAAAGGCTTATTGTTTACAAAGAATATTTATTAGATTTAACATGACTTTCATGGTAAAAATATGCAATACTCACCAAAACATCAACAACCAATGGAAGAACAAATGCGGAATATGCCCAAGTAGTTGGACTGTGTGAAGTGCACTGACTGATCTTCTCATTTCCAAATGCAACTTATCATTTTCTTTGAAAATGAAGGGTAGAAAATGTCCATACAACATAATGTCAGATTCTTCATTACTTCTCAACTCAACGCATATAAACCTTTAGATACTTGTTCTAGTTTGCTAGCTGCTGGAATGCAATATACCAGAAACAGAACAGCTTTTAAAGGGTGGAATTTAATGAGTTGCTAGTTCACAGTTCTAAGGCTGAAAAAAATGTCCCAATTAAAACAAGTCTGTAGAAATGTCTAATCAAAGGCATCCAGGGAAATTTACCTTGGTTCAAGAAGTGCGATGAAGTTCAAGGTTTCTTTCTCAAGTGAGAAGGCATATGGTGAACACAGTCAGTGTTCCTCTCTCATCTGGAAAGGCACATGGCGAGCATGGCATCATCTGCTAGCTTCATCTCCTGGCTTCCTGTTTCATGAAGCTCCCCAGGAGGCATGTTCCTTCTTCATCTCCAAAGGTTGCTGGCTGGTAGACTCTGCTTCTCATGGCTATGTCGTTCTGCTCTGCTCTCCCTTAATCTCCCATTCTCCAAAATGTTTCCTGTTTTATAGGACTCCCATAAACCAATTAAGACCCACCCAAATGGGTGGAGACATGTCATCACCTAATCCAGTTTAACAACCACTCTTGATTAAATCACATCTCCAGGGAGATGATCTGATTACAGTTTCAAACATACAGTGTTGAATAGGGATTATTCTACCTTTATGAAATGGGATTTTGATTAAAATATGGCTTTTCTAGGGGGCATAGTCCTTTCAAACCAGCACAATACTTTACTGGTTCCCAATTTATTAACATAAAGGACTCCTTAGAATTTCCATCTCACATATTTTTTAAACTTTATCCATAAATGTTTTAATATACAAAGATGCAAACCCATACATAGTTTAAAGCATAGCTAGAGATTCCAGTAAGAGCTTTGCTATCAGATATTATTCTGATTTTATTTTGAATGCTAAAAGAAGCATAGCTATGTCGTGTTATTAAAGCTGGGGGCTATTTTCTTTTTATTTTAATGTGGGATATTTCAGAGATAGTTTATGTGAATTAGAAAATGCTGGGGGCTATTTTCTTTTTATTTTAATGTGGGATATTTCAGAGATAATTTATGTGAATTAGAAAATGGTCTCAGGCTAAGTAACCCTGCAGAGCAAAGGAGGTGTTATCAAAGCTCCTTTATTTTCTATTGGCTTTTTCATTTTCCCTGTGTGCTTTCTTCAAGGAGAGAATTTTATCCGTATTTACTTGTCAATTTGGGGGACTATTGATTAAATTATAAATAAAAATGTCGGTACATATACTAACATTATTGGACTTCATGATATTATATTGGTAGAAATACACTGGGGTGGGGGAGTGGAATAGCTGAATTAAGGCTCAAGTGAGCATTCAAGCTGAGTGCATTATTCCAAATAAAAGTAATTAAATTGTTTTGTTTTTTTTTTAATTTTTAACCAAATAAAAAATTTGCAGCCTTTCTTCCTTTCTTCATTCAAGTTAAAGCAGCATTTTATTTAGCAAAGTATGTTATCATTCAGATTTGGTATACATTTTGTAAAACTTATCACTCACTTAAATTCTGACATGATTCAGGGATTTATCCTATGGAGGAGATGGGCTTATATAGCTACAGGGAAATGACATGTTCTTTTGAGTTCCGTAAGAAAATGTTGAATACCAGAGTGATAGATGAAGGAGATTTATGAAGCAAGTAAACTTTACCTCCACGCTCTCAGTTTGACGACTTGTTCCACTGGTTTTCCATTTCTTTCAACCACTAGAAAGTAAAGAACCTAATATCTTTGTCCATCTGTGCTGCTGCTCAATGTGCTTGCTGATATTTACTTATTATTCTTTCCACGACTAGTTGACTGACACAAATTCTTAAGGATTTGCATCATGTAAAATTTGCTGTCATATTCTCTTCAACTCACACCAATCCCCCAACCCAAAATACTCTCTCATTTACTGAAATTGTATCCTTCAGTGTTTTTTTTTTCATATTCCCATAGTCCCATACAGACAAGTCCATATATATATACATAACATGCATATATATACACATATATATATACATAACATGCACACTCACCCAGACACTCATGCACACACACAGTCTCAGTGATAAATTATATTGAGTAACATGTAATTGAAAATGCAAATAATGATGGCAAAAAATAGATAGGGGCTTTCTAAAAATTTTTCTATCATATGTCAGGAAGTTTCAGTGTTGGCAGTTCCAAGCCTATACAGCATCTCAAAGAAAGCAGTGCCAAGGTTCCTGAGTATCTCTTACCATTTTTTTTTTTTTTCTCACAGTAAATCCTATATGACTACTAAGGTAAAGTTTAGAAGTAATCAAAGCAAAAATATCCAAGTCACATGATTTCTGCTTCTATTTCATTGGTCATAAAATTGTCATATGAAAGTGCTTAGGGTATGGAAAAGTCAGCTTCCATCCAATATTTCCGCTAAAAATTATTCAGATATATAGACTATAACAACAAAATAAAATAAATGAGCTGTCACCTCTTTCTCTCACACACACACATATACACATATACACATACAAACATGCAAAATAAACTAAAAATAAAGCAAAAACCAATATCACAAAAAGGTTATCTATGAAAGATGGTTGTGCAAACAGTGGAACTAATCAACGAAAAGGAATATTATCATAGCACCTAGTCAACAGGATTGAAGCTAGTCATTCTTAAATAGAACAGCAGGTAATAATAAATTCTTTGGAAAATATCATTGAGAAAAATAAAAAAACATTTTATATAATGTTTTTAAACAATTTATGAAGGAAGCCAACTAAAAACATAAGGTGAACAAAAAATTATTAAAGAAGTGCAAAGTCCAAGTGTGAAGCAAGCTAAATTATTGTGCAATTTCGTGCAATTTGAGAAATGCAATAAAAAGTTTTCTGAAACACAAAGTTAAACCTACACTATTCAGGGCATTGAGGAAATAGATAACAGTGACTACATTCCCAGAATACATATGCAATCTATTTTGTTTTATAACATCTACACTCTTTAAATGTTTTTCATAAGGTACTTTTGCTTAGTTGTTTGATTACATTTTTTCTGGAAGCTATTTGTTACTTTTGAGAATAATATGCACATTTCTGTAAATTGCTCTTGGGCAATTCAAGAAGGCAGATTGTATGATTACTTTCTAAAATTAAAATAAACAGATTTTAAAGTTTGGTTGAGCTATTTAAGTTAAATGATCAAATTGCTTATAGTCCTGATATTTTGCACCCAGGTACATACGCTAAACAAATTCTCGCAAATTTAAACAAGAAGATAATATACAAGATCATTTAGAGGAAAATAATGCAAAACATTAGCATGGACTATTATTGTAGCATGAATAAATTATATGATAGATTAGTATATTGGAATACGATCATAGTAGTGAATATCAATTTAATACCAGTATACCTACCAACATAGATGAAATTCAAAAAACAAGCCAAAGCAGGTCAAATAAAAAGAGATTCAAAATATTTCAATTTATAAAGTCAAGCTAAACAAAGTAGTACATTTCTAGGACATATATATCAACTAAAGCTATAAATAAACTAAATGGAATAACTGAAACAAAATTCAGGGTAGTGGTTACATCTAGGAGGAAGGAAACATACTTCCTTCACATATAACTTCTGAACAACATGCAATAATTCATAATCTTGTCTGATTCAACAGAGAGGTTAAAAAAAATGTCTATTTCTTTTGGTGTGATAGTGATTCAAATCCCGCTGAAGGGATTTTCATAGGCATACTGTTCTTTAACAGTATAACATTACACAAACATGCTTGTGCAAATAATACACACAATTAAATTTACTAGAAGTTATTCTGAAAAACTTATGTGAGGAAGGGATTTAAAATAGCTTTATATAAATAATTAATGCGATTTTATAAGTTTGAAACTATTATTCCCTTTAATATAAGAGAAATAGGAAATTCATAGCATATGATTTGTCATGGGCTTTTACACAGTTGCTTTACATTTGTTTGTGTGCAGTATTTATAAACATGGATTCCAGGGTGAGAATGCTTGGTATCAAATCCTGTTACTCTTTCATTCTATTTAACAGTCATGGAATTTCAGTACTTTTTAAATCTCCCACAGCCTCTGCTTCTTTATATGTAAAATGGAGAAAATAAGTGTGCCTTCCTTACAGTTTTGTTGTGGTGCTAAAAGATACAGTGTTTATAAAAATATAGCTCTAGGAATTATATTCAAAACTGGCTCATTAAAATTAAAAATCCGTGTGCTTTTAGCAGATATTTGTTGGGATATGGATACAGCAGCTTGAATTACAACCCCCAAAGACATTTACCTCTGTTGTAGGTGGAATTATGGTTCCCACAAGGAAAAAGTCCTAATCCCTGGTCCTGTGGGTGGGAACCCATTTGTAACTAGGACCTTTGAAGATGATGTTCTTAGTTAAGGGACAGGCAAACCAAAGCAGGGTGGGGCTTAATCCAGCATGCCTGAAGCAGAGGTAATTCAGACCAGAAGAGGAAAACTAGATCGCCACAGAATAGAAACAGAAATGCATGTACAAGCCAAGGAACACCAGAATGTGACCGTCTCCTGGAGAAAGCATGGCCTGACCATTCCTTGATGTTGGAATTTTAGCCTTTAAACCTGTGAGACAATAAATTCCTGTTCTTTGAACAAAGGAGTGTGTGGCATTTGTCACAGTTCGCCTGAAAAACTAAGACAATGCCCTGGAACTTGTGAATATTATATGGCAAAAGAGATTTTTTGGAGTGATGGAATTAAGTGTCTTCAAGGTGGAAGGTTGTCCTTGATTATTCAAGTGCATGGGCAGGCACCGGGAATCAAACCCAGGTCTTTGACATGGCAGGCAAGAATTCTGCTTGCTGAGCCACCATGGCCCACACCCAAAAAGCCTTTTATAAGAGGGAATGTAGAGATAGAAGGCAATGTGATGACTGAAACAAGATATCCCTCTGCTGGCTTTGAAGCCATGGAAAGGGTCCATGAGCAAGGAATGCAGCTCTAGAAGCTGGAAAATGCAAGGAAGTAGGTTCTCCTCTAGAGCCTCACAAGAAGCACAGAACTCTGATATCCTGATTTTAGCCCAATGAAACTGATTTCAGAATTCTGAATTCCAAAACTGTAGGAGAATGCATTTGTCTTGTTTCAAGCCATCAAGTTTTTGGTATGTTATTATAGCAACCATAGGAAACAAATACAGTGGATATATACATTTCTTGTTCTTTAGCATTTCACATTTTTTATATCATAGATGGAATTTTTGGACATTGTTATCCTTTGTAATCATATGTTCCTGATAAAAATATAGCTATATAGTTTTTAATATTGGTTTGTATACAGGCATATGAAATTTTTTCCTCATTAATTCTGAATTATTTCAGTTGATTTTGTGGAGCTTTTCAGGGATATTATCATTTTTAAATAGTCTCCTACCTTCTAATCTATGTATGTTTACTTTTGTCTTTTTAGATATATACAGGATATAATTTCATGAACAATGTTATAAAACAGTAATAAGTTGGTATTCATGAAATATTTTTTCCCTTTATCTTTGAAATACTTTACCTTTAAATATATCACCAGGCTATAGTTGAGTAACTTTGCAAATTGCAAATTCTGGTCTTTCTTAACCCTTTTTGTTTGACTTGCTTTTTTGATTATTGCTCATTCCCCTTCTGTTTAGGTTTTTTCTTAAGGAATGCCAGTTTTCTGTTTCTTTGCTCTTTCTGATAATTGTCATCTGTTTTATTTTTGTTTCTACCTTTTGGTCAAGCATTTTCAATAGTTCCTCCTTGTTTCAATATGACTTTTTAATCACTATTTCTAACTGCTGATTATATTACTTAATGGCTTTTCTTATGTTCAAAACTAACTCTTTCAGCTCTTTTCCAGTTTATTAACTTGTCTTATGTCTTCTTCCATTAAATTCAGATTTTCTTTAATTTGATTTAGATTTTAAAGTAAAAGCTTTCTAAACTATAGTTCTGATATTTGTGGCTTATTTATTTTTAAATGAGCTCTTCTTTTGCATTTAACTGCCTCTTTCTATTTTTGCATGAGTTCATTACAATCCAATATCTGTGTTTCCTAGTAAGCCAGATGTTTGCAATATCCTTCAGAATACTTGAATGAAGTTATTATCCACTTCTCAGCTTTAAAGCTGGATATCTACTTGACCAGACAAACCCCAGTCAATTTTCTGGTTTCTATGTGTCAACCAGTACTACTGAAATAATATCTGTTCATATGTTAATCCAAACTTGATTTGGAGCCCACCGTGCATCGCTTATTGAAAAACAAACTAAGAAAAGAGAAAGAAATAAAACTACCTTACTGCATCTTATAGACATTATCCATGTTACTTTGCTACCGAATTGTTTCAGAAGTCTTCTATCGCCTTTTTAATGTAAGAAACACACAACCACAAATTACCTTGGTTAGTAGATAATCTCTATTGTTCTTTTTTGCCATAAATGAAGTTTTAGCAAAATCCAAAGTCTTACATTAAAAAATGTTGAATATCATTAGGAAATGAACTGTTATCTTGAGGTTTTTGCTTATGCATGAGACATCTCATCTTATTTTCTTCCTAGCCAGACTTTGCTTCCAGTCTGTACTTAAATCAATTTTTAAAAGATCATTGTGAAGGAAACATATTTAAAAAGGCAAATTACCTGCATGGATGTGATGTCTGAATATCTATTAAAAACCCACATTTGTTATGTTTGAAACTATTTAAAGCAAGAGTAAAATCGGGGCTCTTAGTCTGCATGTCAATACTATATATATTAGTACATATAGCATATATACTAATATAGTATATACTATATATACTAATCACTTTAGTCTGCTTAAACTTCCATTTTTACTCAGAAAGCTACAAAGAAGAAACCAAAAGCAAGTGAGGCAGACTGACATACCAACTAATCCTTTGCAGTGCTAATACACACACACATAAATACATATCTATTCAATATACATACACATATGCATACATGTATGTATCTCATATCTCAATATATATAATGATGATTCAGATTCATACATCCAACCAGTTATTGAGAGCCTACTATGCACTATGATTGTGCAAAGTATTAGAAAAATGATAGATAAAATGTGGCTATTCCTGAGGATATAATCTAGTAATGACAACAAATTTGAGGATGTAGATGACAATATAGTTTAATAAAATGCAATGAAAAGAATGCAATTGTATGATAAAGACAAATATTAATACTATTTTGGAGGAGAAATGTTATTTCAGGGGTGAGAGGAGGTGATATCAAATTCTAAGAATAATTTTAAAAGTTGAATTGCTGTTAACTATGGAAAAAGTGGAGAAAGGGTAAGCTGGTAACTTTATTCTTCAGCCAGTCAAACATGAATTCTTACAACTTCCCCTCTGTGTTGACTACTCATGTTTGTTACCCAGAAAATATAAATTTTGATTTTTTCATTAACGTTCACATGATAAGGCAATAATCATTTTAATAATAAAAACATTCGTTGGTGAGACGGAATATGCATTCACAAGATTCCAAACAAGTGGCAGGATATTTTCAGTTTGCACTGAATTAATGATTTGTTGTTGGCTATTGAATCATGTCTTGTCTATCACAAGACATACTCAAGTCTTAACCCCCACTCCTGTGGATTTGAACTCATTTGTTAGTAGGATTTTTGAAGATCCTATTAAGTTAAGGCAAAATTGAATCAGGGTGGGCTTTAATCCAATATGACTGGTATTCATATAAGGAGAGAAAAGCTAGGCAGAGATCCAGATAAGTGAGCAAGAAGAGGAGAAGGCATAGAAAGAGACAAAAAAGAGAAAACTCATCATGGAATAGAAGCAAAGATCGATTACCAGCAAACCATCACCAAAGTACTATAGACTCTGCAGAAGTAATAGCCAACTGATTCAATTTTGAACTCCTAACTTCCAAACTGTAAGCTAATAAGTATCTGTTGTTTAAACTAAGAGTCTGTGGTATTTGTCATAGCAGCCTTGATGAACTCAGACAACTGTTTTAAAATTTAGTGGACTTGGGGATAAAGTGTGAAGTTAGAATGGTAAATACCTTTACTAATCATCTTAATTTTCTTCAACTTCCATGTTTACTCAGGAAACTACAAAGAAAAAACCAAAAGAAAGTGAGGCAGGCTGGCGTACCAACTAATCCTTTGCAGTGTTAATTAAGAACCATGCCTCCAAGGAAAGGAAGAACTGTGATAAAAAGTCATACTTACCTAGCTTAGATAACAGGTCTGCTTATCTTCATTACATAGGCCCATTCCTACAAAAACATTGTGCCTGGGCAGCTTTCACAGATTTTTGATACCAGAACACACTCAGGTAGCTGACCTCCTCCTTGCCTCTCCCTCCCCACTACCCCATACCCTTTCTTTGTTCTAAGCATGCATATAAACTGTTTACCCCACAACTTTTCTTTGAGCAGTAACTTTGTTTTTGTTTTGCTCCCACACATGTCCTCATTTCAGTTGATTGAATAAACTTATTCTGTACTTTGGTTTTCAGAGTCTGTTTTCAACTTAAAACAGTTCAAGCAATATGACTGAATTACTGTTTAGTTTAATCAGAATATAGCTTCCTTCAATTTAATGTAAGTATGTAAAAAGAAATGATATTAAAATGACTGGAAAAATCAGTTAAATTGACAAAACAGTGAAGCAAATCAAAATCATTTCAGCTTTAGATGTAAATCAGAGGAATTTAGTAGTCTATGCTAATATATTCAATGACAGCTTGAAATATTCCACTAACACAATAAATTCCAAATGAAGATTCTGGTCTTAATTTATTGACTTAATTGTTCCATATAGGTATTCCAGAATATGTTTTGTCATACCTTTGCATTCAATGTGAACAATTTGTGTTTATAGGCTAGCTAAAAATTTATTGCTTATTTTTATTATATCTGAATATTATATTATATATATTATATTATATGTTATATATAATATAATATAATATTCAGATATTATATCTGAACCCACGGATAGGTATAGATAGGTATAGATCTTATCATCTCTCAAAATGGTGCTATTATTGCAAAAAATCATGAGCCAGATGTGAAAAATTATGTCTCATGACACAAATACATTAAAGAGCAAAATCACACCTCTGAAGCCTCAGAGCCAAGTGAAAATTCTTTATTAATCCATGTAACACGTTTTTTTAAAACATAAATGAAAAGCTCTCCATCCCATTTCTATATACAACGATTTTTATAGATTTAGTTTGAGCATTTTGACAGCAAATGCTTCTTGCGCATTACTGTCAATAAGGTGGGAAAGGAGTGATTGAAATGTTTCAGAGCTACATTCCATTAAGTTGGAAGAGAAGAAAGATGGTGGATGAGAGAAACTTCATATTTTAAATCACAAATGCACAGCAATTATTTTTCTCCTTGTTAGTAAAGTTCTATTTGAAAATATAGAGCTACTATATTCCACTTCCAGTAATGACAAATAATGCTCTTCAGTACATTTGTATCACAGCATTCCATTTTTCAGAAACAAGTGTTCTCATTGTCGTGAGAAAAATTCTCAGGAAAATACTCTTTGTCTTTGCTTCCTTCCCAGTCATTTTACTGGTGTTCTGTAGCTCCAGGGGCTTTAGATTTTGATACTCCTGAGTCCTATGGTTTTTTACTTATACAGACCACATTAATAATCCCTGTTCAAGATGCTCAGTTCCCTAAAAACAGGCAGGTATAGCTGTTTCCTTCTCATGGTTGTCCATTTGGCACTTTGCTGTAAAAAAAGGAATCAGCAGCAATTCTCCTGATCAAGAACCGCAAGCATCTCCGACCCATTATTTGCTCCAGGCACTGCAGCCTTCACACATTCCACACCTAAAGATAACCACTTTCCAAGATCATATACAAAAAAAATTTGGCTCTGAAAAAAATTCTTATGTATGATTTGGAGATAAGGGAAAACTGAGAGTCTAAGCCAGATGGAGGTCGGAGAAAAGAAAAAAAAATGTTCTTTCTGACAATTCCAAATTTAAAATAGAGATTAATATTCTAAGACAATTTCTGACCACATTTATATACTTGATGCCACACTACAAAATTGTTTTCCAGTGCTGGGAAAAAATATTTTCTTGCTGATATTTGGGTAATGAGCATGTTTCTTTACCTATAAAATACATGAATTAGTTTTCCTATTTTGAAAAACTTATGAAAATCAATATGGCATATTTATGTATATTTGCAAGGCTTGTGCAATTTCATGGTGGGAAATGATTTAAGTATATGTAAGTCACAATATTATTTAGCTTGTTTCACCTTGTCCTAAGTTTTTGGTTCAAATACGCCAAAGTTTTACAAAATCATCTATAGGAATGAAGTTGATATCTCACCTATGGGATGGGCTAGAGAAAGACCACATCAATTTATACAAGGTAATTTCGGGGAACTTCCAAGACAAAAGGTCAGAAAAAAAAATTTTGCTCATATGAGGAAACAAACAAATGAAGAAATAAAACATTAACTGCATCTACCTATCTTAATTTGAAATTGTGAGTCCTTCTCATTCTTGTATTTCCCTGACCTTTGAAAACACAGTGCCTTTGAAATATTTTGGCATATGCTCAATCACACATTTGCTAGGCTATATCAGAGTCTCTTCGTCTAACAGACGCCATCCTTCCAAGAAACATTCTTAGCCTTAATTTTTTAAATGAAATTTTGCCAATCCTCCCCACCCTCATTTCTGATCTGCTAAAACAAACAAAATCTGTGATAGAGTTCCAGAATCTATCCCAGAGTATGATTACAAATAAAAGATCCTGCTCCTTTTATTTTATTTTTTTTTCCTTTTAAGTTGTAAGCTATTTAATATTTACCTAGACCACTATAGGCATGATTTTCTTTGTACTGCTAAAACCTATCTGAGGTGCTCTTTATGCTTCAGTTTTATTTCTTTGGAAAAATGTAGCATTAAGCTTATATTGATTTACAATTTCTTTTTTAAAAAGCAATTATGAAGATGCTGTCACCGAATGAATAGCACATGGGCTCTGAAATCAACCTGAGTTTGAATACTAACACTTATTTCCTGTGTGACTTAGGCAACTTCTTTAACCTCTGGGTTTCTCAATCATAAATGGACATAATACAAGTTTATCCTTCAAGGATTTTTTCTGTGGTGAGATAATACTTGTGAAGTACTTGGAAGAATATCTAGCAAGGAATATCAATATTTCAAATAGTTATTCCTAATATTAATGAGAACACTGGGGAGGTATTTAAAAGTTTTAATATGCACATTAGCTTAAAGTTTATGTCTGCCTTTGTTCTGATGGAGAAAAAGAGCACATTTTTATTTCACCAGCTATTAATTATAAATTATTTTGAGTCTAATACACAATATAATGAATAGAAAGCTGAGCACAGAAGCATAGAATGATCTGACCTTGGGTGAGCTGAAGTTAGGCTGAAAATAATTGCTAATAACATAGATGAGGAAAAAAAACAGGTATGCATCAGATTTACAAAAAAAAAAGTTATTGAAGACAGAAATTAATAGCCTGCTTTACTAATTTTTACACAGCATGTAAAATCTGTTCTATATTTGTTTCTAATCTTTCTAAAATACAGTGCTAATTTTAAGAAATGTAAGCATAATTTAAAATGCAGCTAGAAAGTTTAGGAAAATATTACTGTAACAGAAAATGCTACTAATTTATGAACTTTTGCAGTCAGTGAACCACCATTAAAAAGTAGCAATAATGTCCACTAAAAACAGAGTCTAGCAGCTAATTTCAAAACACCAAAGTACAGTTAGAAGTTGTACGTTGTGAATTCATTGAAGTTTAATGCATTTTTTTTTTTGTTATTTAGAAAATACTTTATTAGTTTCTGTTACAAAACCCAGGTAGATAAGCCCTATTTATATTTATATTTTATATAAAGTCTGTGAATTACCCCTGTACAAAGGGAAAAAAAAATGTTTAATGTTTCTAGACCCATATGGATGTTAATTTCTGTACATTGCCAACCAAACACGGTACAACTGGTATATTTTTTTCCAAAGTTGACCACACATCTCCAAAAATCCAAATTATATATTTATATATACATATATTTACATAATATATAACATATATATTTCTATATATTTGCATAATATATAAATTATATATTTTTATATATTTATTTACATAAAAAGACCTACAGCAGTATTTTATGCATTTTATGCAGCAAAAGCTTTTCCAGGTTCTGCAGTCATCTGAACAAAATTATAGAGACATTGCATTTTGCAGTTTGATTTAGATTCCCTCTCTCTCTTGCTCTCAGTATATAAGTACATTTATATGTGTATGTAAGTATGCACACACACACCATGCATTTTGTCCTTAGAAATCCATTCAAAATTATTTCCTCTGTGACATGGCAGCTTGCTGTTTATTTACTAATATTTAATGAAATATCTTCCTATTGTGTGCTATTGTTTTTCTCTTGGTGCAGCCCTCATTTTTATTGAGGCATAATTTAATTACACTGTCATGTGCATTTCTGGATTACATATTTCAAAAAATTTTAACAAATGCATACACCTGTGTGAACATACCACTAATCAAGTTATAGAACATTTTTGTGACTCCAAAAAGTTTGCTGGTACCCCTTCCCTGTCAATCTCTGTTTCCACCTGATGCAACCACATTCTGATCTCTATCACCACAGATAAATATTGCCATTTCCAGAAATTCATAGAAATCATAAATTCATAAAATCATCACACCAAACTTCTTTTACTCAGCATAGACTAATTGAGATTTATCAGTGTATGTGTATAGATTTGTGTTCAATGCTCATTTTCTACCACTTTTTATCTATCCATACTCCTACTGTTGGATATTTGGATATTGCCTAGTTCTCAGCTATCATAAATAGCATTGCTATGAATAAGCTTGTCTAGTATAAATGACACAATAGATAAGTAAATAAATTTTCTGGGTCGGAGGGTAGTTGCATGTATCCTTTGTTAGAAATGGTCAGAAAATGACTGCATCATTTTATTCTCCCAGCAACAATAAATCAGAATCCTGGTTGTTCTACCTACTCGGCAACATTAGGACCTGTCTTTCATGTCAGCTATTCTATTGGGTATGTGATGATAGCTCACTGAAGTTTTAATTTGCATATGACTAATGACTAATGAAATTGAACACTTTTCATAAAATTATTGACTATTCATTTATCTTCTATTGTGAAGTGTCTCTTCAGATCTTTTGCTTTTTCGAGGAGTTGTTTTATCTTTTTATTATTGACTGAAAGGCTTCTGTTATGTTTTGTAAAGATTCTTTTTCAGATATAAATATTTTGAAATATTTATCCCAGTCTTTTCTATTTTCTTAAAGTTATCTTTTGATGAACAGAAATTTATTTTTAATATCGATAATGTCCAATGTGCAATTTTTTCTTTATGTTCAGTGATTTCTGTGTTTTTTACAAAATATATTTGGCAACTAAATGTCATAAAAATGATTTTTTCTAGAAATTTTATATTTCAGCTTTTATGTTTAGGTCTAGGGTCCATCATAAACTGATTTTTTGTTTATGGTGTAAAGGTTAGGTTCATTTTCTTTTCCTTTTCTATATCTATTGGTTCCAGTTTCATTCATTAGAAAAATTTTCTTGCTCAAAACTGATTGACCACAAATGTAGGTTTTTCTCTGGACTATTTTGTCTTGAAATTGGTTAGCATAAATTCTTTTCATTTATTTTTTTTCTTCTTTGTATTGCCTATTTTAGGTTCTTTCATGTCTACATGAATTATAGAATTAGTTTAATTACTATGGAAAACTGCTGAGATTTTTATTGTTTTCATCATGAATCAGTAGATTAGGTGGAAAGATATTTTAACATAGGACATTCATTATTCGTGAAATGTTAATATGGCCACCCTGTGCTGATGCCTGTTCTGGCCCCATATGTCCTCCATCAAGAAAGGCAAATAAAATCCAAAGTTGATCACAAGGTAATTGGTAAACTATGACCGTGGCCAAGTACAGTTGCTTTCATCGCTCTCAAAGAGAAAGTGTGTGCCATTGGTTCAGGGCACCTTGCAACTTTGGGCCCCTCTACACAGATCTCAGTTCTGGTGCTTTTAATTATACCATCATCAGGCAAGGCTAGTGCAGTAGAGAATGAGAGACTAGTCATATAAACATTGCCTACTCCAGAGTTCACGGAGAACCATCCTTCTACCTGATTGCAAGCCATCGCTCCCTTTCGCTTTATGCTGTTCATTTTTAAATGATCGAATAAATCATGTAATTTATGAGCATTTTAACTTAGCCTGTTAACTTTTCTGTTCCATATCTCTGGGATTGCTAGTCTGAGAGTGCAATTAAAGTCTACCATTCCATGAAGGTAATTTTCCTGACTATTGTATTAATGCAGCTGATTATATTAAATTATATTTTAATGAAAAACCAAACTTGCACTCCTGGAATAATGACCACCTAATCATAACATGTTATTATGTATATTATATATATCATATATGTTTTATTAATGATGTTTTCATCTTCACTGATTAGGGCTATTGATTTACATTTTTTTCTTTGTAATATTGTCTAGTTTTAGTATAATGAAAATTCTGCCTTTTATAAAATGATTTAGAAACTTCCTTTTAGCTCTTTTTTTTTTTAATGTTTGATGAGAACCGTTTTATTTCTACCTTGCATTTTGATATACTCACTAGTGAAACCATCTGAGTCTGGAGTTTCATTTCTGGGAAAAAATTTATTATTTTATTTTTTACAAAAGGATGTAGGTTAATTCAGATTTTCCATTTATTTCTTTTGTATATCAATTCGGTCATTGATATCTTTCAAAGCCATTGTCTATTTTGTATTATTATTATAATTTTTATTATATTACATCTTTTCATGTTTGAAACATTTGATGTATCTATGATACTTTTTCATATTTTAATCTTAATATTAGTAATTTGAATTCTTGCTTTCTCTCTTTCATTTTCTCTCTTTCTCTCTCTTATATATGTTTCAAGGAACCAGTTTTTATTTCTTTGACTTTTCTGTTATTTATGTTTCTTGGTTAATGACATCTGTCCCTAAATATCTTATATATATTTGCATTTTACATGCTTTTCATATTCTTTCTTAAGATGGTAACAATGATCTTTAACTTGTAACTTTTCTTTTCTCTTTTAAGTATTTAAAGCTATAAATTTCCCTCTAAGCACTGACATGTCTTAAGCCCACAAATTTTGATATGTTTTTCTTTTATTTTCATGGATTAAAAATATTTTATTGGTGAATATTTTATTGTCTCCTGAATGCAATAATTAAGTTGTGTTGCATAAATTTCAATTTGGTCAAATTGATTGAGAATGTTGTTTAAGTGTTTTATATTTTTACTGATTTTTGTCTACTTGCTCTATCAATAACTGGTAAAACATTGTTGAAATCTCCACCTGTAATTGAGGATTTGTTTATTTCTTCTTTCAGTTTTGCTAGTTATAGCTTTATGAACTTTGAAGTTCTGTCCTTAGATTATACATACTTAGGATTGTTACGTTTCCTTAATTAATTGACCATCTTGCAGTTAGGAAATATCACTATTTCTTGACTTATTTCTTGAGTTTCTGTAGAGTGAGTTCCTGTACAGTATCACAGAAACACAGATTCAGGCAAAACAGAGATTTTCAACAAATGGTCACTTTTATTTCTTGCACAGCATAATGGATCCGAAAGAGCAGGGAAAGTCCATCATTGCCAGTTCCCTGAAGAGGGGAAAATCTCTCAGGTCAGGTCTATGGATGATGGTTCCATACACCCCATTTCAGTTCAGAGATGAGGGACCCTGTGCTGCCAAGGATGGATTTTTGTATAACACCAGGGAGAAGGGTTCCTGCCACTGAGCAAAAAACACGTATCAAACAAGTAAACTCTGTGCAGTGTTCTTGTCCTGGCAAGCAGATGGGGCTGCCTTTCCCTGGTTTGGGGTTCAAGAAAGAGTAGGAAATTGTTTTAGACCTAACATCCTCCTGAGAAATGAAAGCATATCAAAGTATCAGCATGAAAAGGGGGAAAGGAGAGGAATTGTTGAGGACTGGAAGATGGCTGCTAAGCATGCCTGCTTTCTTATATTTACTGTTTGCACTGTGTATTTTAGTATTGAAGGGTGGTTCTTATATTCAGAATATGGTTGGATCTGTCATTTTTATTACCTAATAATCTCTGTCTTTTAATTCATTAGCATTTTAGGTATATTTTGATATTGTTGAGTGTCTACAATTGTAGACTTCATATCCAGTCTTTGTTCTTTCCTTCCTCTATTTCTGCTTCTTTTTGATATATTGAGAATTTTTAGTTCATTTTATATCCTCTATTATTTTGGCTATATTTCTTGACTTTTTATTTTTATATTTTCTCTAGTGATTACTCTATGCATTCCTAGCTTATTTCAATTTACCTTGAATTAAAACTTTGCAACTTCACGTAATATAAAACATAATATGGTTCGATTTTGACTCCCTTCTGCATGCTATTATCTTTCTACATTTTACTTCTGCATAAAATATAATCCCACAACTTAATGCTGTATTTCTTAATCAAATATCTTTTCAGGAAAACTAAGAAATTAAAAAATAATATTTATTCAAATATTTGCAACTTCTGTTGTTCAATTTTCTTTCTTCTCCATCCAATTTTCCACTTGGTTTTCTTTTTTGTGGAAAGCTTCTGACATCATATTATCTCCACATTTTTTTTTCTGTAAATGTATTTAAATTGCCTTCATTTTATTTAATCAATATACAATTGTAGGTTTACAGGATTTGTTTAAAGTATTATAAGATGCTGTTCCATCATCATCTTATAGAATTGTACTTTTTCCTAAAGTGACATGAGTGTTCATTCTTACTTAGTTTCTTTGCTTTTCTTATTAGGACCCTTGCTTTTTCTTGTGGCACATAAAATTGTTTTTCTTTTGCACTTTGACTCTGATGTGTCCAGGTGTGTATTTCTTTGTGATTATTATGTCTGGAGCTTGTTGACATCCATAAATATATAGCTTGATATCTCTCACCAAATTTGGAAGTTTGTCAGCCATCACTCTTTCAAATTTTTTTCTTCCATAATCTTTTTCTGTCTTTTAAAAAATGTTTTCTTTCCTATGTATTCATTCTCCGTTGTATTAATTTTTTAGACAGATATAGTTATTATCACTTTTTATTAATCTGACTAGCTCTGCCTTTTTATTTTCATACTTATATAATTTAGTGTAGTTGTTGATATACTTGGATACAAATCTACTGCATCAATCACTTTGTTCTGTCAGTTTTACTTATTATTGTTTACTTTCAAGTAATATTTAACATTTCTCATATAGTGCAAGACTTTAAACACATATATTCATTACCTTTCACCTATCTTTTGTTATCAATGGCATTCATTTACGTAATAAACAACACACACATTGTTCTTATTTTTTTTGTTTTAGGCACTAAGGGAAAAATGACATATTCAGCATTCTTTTTTTTCATTTATGCTACTCTTTATTTCTTTGTGTAGATACAAAGTTTCATGTGGTATCATATTTTCCTTTCTGAAGAACTTCTTTGAACATTTCTTGTGGGGCATATCTGCTGACAATAGATTCCATAAAGTTTGACTATACAAATAAGTATTTCACTTACATTTTTTGAAAAATATTTCAAATAGATATCAAATTCTAGGCTGACTTTTTTTGAAATTCAAACACTTTTAGAAATTCAAAGTGTTACTACATTTTCTTTTGACTCACAGAGGCTGACAAGAAATAAGCTGCAGTTGTGAGCTTTGATTTTTAATATACAATGCCCCTCCTCCCTTTGTTATCATTATGTGCTGGTTTGAAAGGATATACGTCCCCTAGAAAAGCCATGTTTTAATCGAAATCCCATTTCATAAAGGTAGAATAATACCTATTCAAGACTGTATATTTGAAACTAATCAGATCATCTCCCTGGAGATGTGATTTAATCGAGTGGTTGTTAAACTGGATTAGGTGACGCCATGTCTCCACCCATTTGTGTGGGTCTTGATAAGTTTCTGGAGTCCTATAAAACAGGAAACATTTTGAAGAATGAAGAAGATTCAGAAAGAGCAGAGAATGCTGCAGTACCATGATGCAGAGAGTCCATCAGCCATTGTTTTGGAAATGAAGAAGGAAGATACCTCCCCGGGAACTTCATGAAACAAGAAGCCAGGAGAGAAAGCTAGCATATGCCTTTCCAGATGAGAGAGAAACTCTGACTGTGTTCGCCATGTACCCTTCCACTTGAGAGAGAAACCCTGAACTTCATCGGCCTTCTTGAACCAAAGGTATCTTTCACTGGATGCCTTTGATTGGACATTTCTATAGACTTGTTTTAATTGGACATTTTCTCGGCCTTAGAACTATAAACTAGCAATTTACTAAATTCCCTTTTTTAAAAGCCATTCCATTTCTGGTATATTGCATTTTGGCAGCGAGCAAACTAGAACACATGAGAAATTTCTTTCAGCTGTTTGAAAATGATGTGTCTAGGGATCTTTGTGTTTTTTTTTTTTAATTTTTTTTTAACTTCATTTTTATTTAACTTCCTTAGACTTTCCTGGTTATGTTCTCTGTTGTCATTTAATTAATTTTAGAAAATCCTTCCTTATCTCTCTAAATATTTCTTCTGCCCTTTCCTCAGTCTGTAACTTCTAATTACATATATCTGATTTTGTTACCCATCTTATTTTGTCCACAAATCTTGTATATCTGTACATTTTTCAGTTGTTTCTTCTTTATGTTTGTTTGAATAACTTCTATTTACCCATTTTCAAGTTCAATTTCTTTCCTCAGCTATATCCATTCCCACTTAGTTTCCTGAAGGAATTCTTCATCTCTTATATGTTGAAAATAACTGTAATTTGAATACAATCTGGTTTAAACATTAAGCCACCCATTTCTGGTATATTGCATTCCAGCAGCTTTAGCAAACAAAAACACAATTCTACTTCAAATCCATTTTATACTCTGTACTCCGTCACATTTCAAAATCAGAGATCAGTTGCTACAGGTGTGTTTAAATCCTTTACTAGCTTCCTTTTGATAAAAGAATCAGTTCCATATTTCTGATCCTGGGGTCCAAGTCCTTGTAGGGTGTTATATCCTTAGAATTATGTAGATGTATCATGCAACCTTCCATTGTCATTCTTTTGCACATCATACTTCCTTACCTTGAAAATCTCTTTCATTTTTCTCTTCCGGGTAGAATCCTGCTTTTTTAATGGTTTATTTTTCATTTTTGTTTTATTAAAGAAGTTGTAAGTTCACATTGATCATGCAGAAAATACAGCATTTTTATTAACCTGCCCCTATTTTAACATCCTGAATTAGCATGGTATCTTTGTTACAATTGATGAGGGAAAGCATTATAATTGTACTAATAACTTTAGTTCATAGTTTACATGAGGTTTCACTATTTGTGTGGTGCCATCCTATAGTTGTTGTTTTAAAACCTTTTTTCTACCACTGTATATTCACCTAAAATTTCCGCTTTTAATCACATTCAGATTTATATTTCAGTGGCATTACTTACATTCATGATGTTGAGTTTATTTTGACTAAGAAAGTTCCTCTGAGAGCTTCACATGTCCACACCACTAATTTCATTCTTTTCCTTCCTTCTGTTCCTCAGTAGTGTCCCCTGCACAAAAACATTACAGCAAGCATTGCTCTGCATTACGATTCTTTTTTTCTTGCAAAATACATCCTTGCTAGATTTTGAGACTCTAGTATGAGTTCCTCTCCTTTTTACTTAGCATACTTTAAATATGTATTTGCTAATTGGGTGAAGGAATGAGTAAATGTTCTATGAAATGAAAAAATCTCTCTCGGTCTGAGGTAAATGCATAATAGCATACCTCAGAAAATAAAAATCTACATTATATATTTGCACAGGTGCACCCCTCCACACTTACACTCCTCACCAAGCTAGCTGTGAACATTCCATTTATTTTCTGGAAGATTAAATAAAGCTCTTAAAGATCTACAAAGCAATAGCTAATCTCTGTTTTATAGTAAAACATAGGCTTATTCCTGCAGGGTTTTCATTTACACAGTTATTCTTAGATTAAACTGCCCATTATCCCTACTAGATGAAAATAATTGGGCTTGATTTGAAAAAATAGCTCATAATAATGAAATTAATGACAGTTTCAGTGTCCTTTTCAAGCATTATTGAATGAGACTGCCCTAATCTCTAAACAAAAATAAGGCAATCAGACGACTTTGCATTTCAAAGGGACTGACACAGCTGGTAAACTGACCAACATATATGTGGGTCTAAAGCAGATTAGAAAATATCTGTCTTGTTACCCACTTGTACAAAACCTCCCTAGTTCCACAGGGAATAAACTTTCATTCAAACATGAACTGTGAAGTTTGAAAATGAAAGCTTTAAAGCTTTCTGTTTCCAAATGGATTAAGGATGCTAAAGATAGAATTAGCATTTCAAAAGCAAGCAAAACAAGTGGTTAGAGCCTCTGAGTACCACACCAAAGTGTTCAGTAAAAGTGTAACCAAAGCAGCTTCTGTGTAACTTAAACTTTTCTTTCAGGGTCCATTAAGATTTCACTTCATTTCTAATGTTTATCCCATACAATTACTTCTGTGTTTTGCTCTGTGTCTTTGCTTATATATGTGAATGTATATACACAGGTATGTAAACACCCACGTGTCTGCAGAGACACTGTGTGCCTGTGTATGTGTGTATCAGGGTCAGGCACCACTGTTAGACTTAGGATATGTCTAGTCAGAACAACAGAATTAGTTCAAGAAATTTTTCTTCCTTAAAACTTCCTTAGGTAAGACCTCACACTTCACACATTTATTCTCCTATGCTTTAGTATCTGTAACTAAAATACTGCATTGTTCTTAATAAAAATTTAAAATAAATTATAAAGAGATAATAGAGTGAGATAGAGATCAGCATGGACTTTTGCATAAAAATAATAGTGTTACAACTCCAACTATGGTAATGTAAGAATAAAATTAAGTTTAGCTTTCACAAAGATGGCACAGGAAAGGGCTGCAGGACAGCTCAAACTGGTTTTGCAGGTAGGGAAAGAAGAGTGCCTCTGATGCAAGACTAGAATTGGTGCTAAATAGGCAGAAACAAGTTTAAATAAGTAACAGCCAGAGTCACTGAAATGCAAAGCATATTCAAAAGCAGGAACCATTGGCCGGAAATTTGAATTAGACTATTCAGATAGGCTGCAACCTCTGAAGTATCCAATCAATGGAGAGACAAGAGAGGGACCTGAGTGTTAGGTTTAGAGAATAAATACTACTGCTTTCAGTCGCTGGGCATGCCAGCCATTATTTTTTCGGTTGAGCACCCGTTCTTGCAAGATCATGAATAAATTATTTTCTTTTCCATAATCGGATGAGTGTTTGTTCTCATTCAGGTATGGCTTTCTTTCTAACAGTTCACAGAAGGTATAGACATAGACTCCAAACACAAATTTCTTTTTAGACTCTCATTAATTATGAAATTAATTCCCATCAAAAAACAAATATTGTGTGCCAGCTGGAAATGCAAGATATTATGTTAGTGTCTTGGTTTAGATGACTGAAGACAAAAAACCAGATGTGAACTCCAACACTGAGATAGGCTTTATTTTAGTTCTACTAAATTAGAAAATATAACACTAAGAGACTTAGTACCAAAGGGCTGTTCCAATGCTTTCTTTTAATCTACCTCATATAATATTTAATTACATTCAGATTTTATTTATTTATGTGGCTCCAGTCCTTTTCTGGGAAACATACAACTTTTTCCATATCAGTGCAAGCGGGTTCCCCATTTAGGCAGAAGTACTCCACAGAATGGGTACTGAGTTAAGAGGAAAGTGTATTGCCAACTTTTGTCCCCTTTCATGGCAGAAGTGATTGGCCATGGTGAGGACCAACTGACCATTGGCTCACTAGATTAAAACAGGGTAAAGGAGAAGTTTTTTCATTCTTTTCATGTAGTGAACAAAATAGCAAAGGAATACACTTTTCATATAAAGGTTTTCTATAAGGCCTTTGTAAGCATTACCTGTTTCATTTGTTGAAATAGTGTGAAATTTATTTTTTGAGAAGGCTGCCCCAAGCTAGTGATTTGATTTAATTGAGTAAAATAGTTTAAAGTCACAATGTGTTATTTCCACTTTTTAACAAAGATAGGAGGAAGAATAATTAAACCCTGTTGAATGTTAAGTGTGATTTAAGTTTATAAAGGTGATTGTGATCAAGACTCATAAGAAGAATACCCCAGGAGATGTAGGGAATGATAGCTACTCTCAATGTTTTTATCCTCTTGGGAAGTGTGCCAATTTGAGATTATTATGTACCCCAGAAAAGCCATGCTGTACTAATCCTGATTCAATATTGTATGGTGGAACTTTTCATCAGATTGTTTCCATGGAGATTGACCTGATCAATTGTGGGCATGACCTTTTGTTTAGATTACTTCCATGTAGTAATCACATGTAGTAATCACAACTGAGTTACATACTCAGTTGTGGGTGGGACCTTTAGATTAGAAGATGTGAATCTGTCCATTTAATTGGGTCTTATTTAATTTGCTGGAGTCCTTTAAAGGAGGAAACATTTTAAAGGAAGCACACTGCCAACAGAGATTCAGACATTTGGAGATGCTTTGAGTGCTGACAGAGAGAGCAGACACCTAGACACAGATATTTGGAGACACAGAGCCCAGCAGATATTGCCATGTGCCTTTCCATGAGATGGTTAGCAAACCAGAACCCAAAGTTATGTCTCAGAGGAGCTAAGTGAAGACCCACAGATCTTAGAGAAGAAATCTTTGGCATCAGAAGCTGAAAACAATAGAACAAGAAATATGTATCAGCAGACACCAGTGATTTACCTTCCCATGTGACAGATATCAGCCTTTTTTGAGTCAAGGTATCTTTCTCTGAATGCCTTAGTTTGGACTTGTAACTTAAAATATTTCTTTATGAAAAAGTCTTCCCGTTTCTGGTATATTGCCTTCAGCAGTGTTTAGCAAACACACACAGGAGAAAAGGTTATATAATCAAATATGCCAAAAGGTAATGTTTTAGCATCTTAAGAATGAGGCTTATAAAATGTTATGTTCTTTCAGAGAATGGGACTGATGATTTTGAAGACATAATTAACAGAATGGAGGGAAGAAATGCATGAATAAAGGAAAGCATGAAGATTGGAGAAAAGGAAATATATATATTTTAAAAGTCCATGTGTAGGTTCTACTGGGAAAATGGTAGGAGATAAAGCTGGAAGTAAAGTTAAAGTGAAATCATAGGCTCTTTGAATTTCAAGTATATAATTTTATTTGGCTCTCCATGTACTTAATATTATTTAACCTATGATCGATACTGCAAAAAAGTCTACACTGACAGTAATCTGGGAGATTAAATGCTCCCATAGGGGCAGAAGTAATCCCTCCTTCTTCATTTTCACATACTTTTTTCTTTAAAACTGATTTCTTCTTCATTCAATACTTGGCTTTCCATATTAAAATTGCTTGAACATTGGTCTCTAAAATCAATAAAGAGTTTCTAGTAAGCAGAGACTCTGCCTTTCACTACTAATTTCATTAGACCAGTGAAATTCTAGGCCCACAGTAAGCAGACATCCAATAAAGGAAAAACTGTATTTAAAAAGGAGAACAAAAATTTAGAAGGTAAATATAGAGCTTTTGTATGCCTGAGAAAATAGTGATGCTGTTGATAGAAGTAACAGCAACAGGCTAAGTCATTGGCTTAGAAGAGAGACTGAGTCTTGTTTTAGACATATTAAAAGTGGAGAATCTATGAAATATTTAGATTGGAAATATGCAGCAGAAAATTGAGAATTATTAATAGTTCAATTACTCTCCAAGACGTAGCCAAAATGACAAGAAAAAAATTGGGATTGACCATGTTCAGAGGTCATTAATAACAATTGTAACCTCTGCCTATGATGTTTTTCTGCAAATAGTCTGGAGAGTTGGAGTTCTTGATTGTATAACTTAATTTAAAACACTTTGAAAATATAATGCAAGAATTAACAACCCAAAATGATTTCACACATAATGAATACAACAGTGGCAGAAAAAAGAAATTGACAGAGTCATGAAACCCCAAAGATGAGGAAATAGAGACCCAGAGAATGTACATGTTTTTGCCAAAAATTACACAGTTGATTAATAGACAAAGTGGTACCTTTTTAAATGTTGACTCTCAGTTTGTCTGCCAATCCTACCCCTCCTTAGTGGCTGCCATATTTAAATATTGCCAGTTGATATTCTTCTGGTGCCTATCTTCATATTTTGCCTAACATGTATAGACTATTCATTCTTGATTTGTTAATTTTAAGCATGCCAACTGCTTTTCTATTATGAGAATTAAAGATTTAGCTCATGTATTCTCTCTCTCCATGACCTAATATAATTATGCCATTACTTATTTAGTTTCTCACTTGATTACTTCTACAACTTTTTTTATTCTTAAGCTGGTATATTTTGTTGCATAAATTAGAGAGAGTAGCACTTGAATCACTGCCATATGGCCTCCCATCTCTCAAGCTCTCCCCTTCCTCTTCCAAATTATGAATTCTGTCAGTTGAGTTTTCTTATACATTGCCAAGGTTGATGACAGATGCACTCTGCAATACAAACATAGTTAAAAGTTTAGTGCTTCAATTCAGTGTGCCTCTAAATTGAAAACCAGGAAGCAGCACTTTTGTTATGATGATGGTAACATGGTTCCCTGCAGAGCCATGTGATGTACTGTGATTGCATTTACTTCAGTCTGTTCCACATCATCCCTGTCCAATTATTTGAGAATGGACAATGACAATTAGACTTTTTCTTACATACCAACAATAGCTCAGAAACCTGCCATTTTTATAGGTTTGAATTTCTTCAAATTTAGCTCAGTTTCTTCTATCAAGAATATCACCACACTCGACTGAGAGCATGCTCTGAAAGACATGGTATGTGGTGACTCTCCAAGATTCACAGCAACTCTACGATGTAGGTACAATTGCTATCATCACATTTTATAGTTTAGAAAATTGAGGCACAGTGAGGATAATCATTTGCTCAGCATCACACATCCAGAAAACATGGAATTAGAATATGGATCTGAGAAGAAAAAGCATTTCTTAGCTAATTGGCCATTTATATCTCCTCACTTTTGTGCTTGCATTTCCCTGAACATACTGACATCTTTATATCTCTTTTTGCTGAAAAAGCATGTGCATACATTTTCTCCACCATATCGCCTTATATTCAATGTTATTCTTCATTCTATTTGCTTTCTGCAAAGAATTTTAATTTTGATTTTGAATTCCACTGAATTCATTTGGAGAATAATTTATTTGGAGACTTTTCTGAGTTTTAATATAATATCAAGCTTAAGTAATTTTTTGTTTCTATTTGCCATTCCTTTTTCCTTTTTCTATGTTTTGATATATTCTCAATTTACTCCTAAGAAAAGGGTGCTTGGGGATTAAAATTTCTGGATTTCAAAATTAAAATTAAATTTGTTTCTGACTCTTCTATGTTAAAAATTCTGCCCTTGTAATTAATTAATAGTTTTTCTTTATATAAATCTAGATAAAATAATCTGCTTTAAGAAAAGACTTGCAGAATGCTCATTTTTCCTTCAATAACAGCTAGTGGATGGGCAGAAACTGTCTGAAACAGCTGTTCTGGGGTTCCAGAGGCCAGGGAAGCATTATACAGTGACTACAGAAAAGCAGAATAAAGAGGCTTAGATACTGTAGTGAAAATCTGTGACTAAATCATTCAGCAGTGACTTCTTATGCCAATTCCCCACTATCAAGCCCTGCCAGCTGGAGTCTGGTTCATAGACTCCTATGGACAGAGAGGGACATGGGCGGCCTCTTCTCCAAGAACAACCTGGGGAAGGGGCAAGGTTGAGGTCTAATCATAGTGAGTTTAGATCACTGAGATATATTTTGATCTGGCTCTGAGCTGCTTTTCAGTCCACCTCAGACAAGAATTGCTGCACCATTATTTCAGCCCTGCCCTGGACAGGGACGAAGGTAGTAGGGAATCCAAGAAGGAGGGCTTACAAAAAACTGAGGGCCATCTGAGGCCAATTGATATTTGACAAGGGTACATGTCAACTCAAGTGGGACAGAATAGTTTTTTAAGCAAAAGGTGCTGGAATAATTGAAAATCCATAACAAGAGAACAAAAGATGATCATTATCTCACACTTTGTACAAAAGAAATTATAACTCAAAATGGATCAAAGACCTAAATATAAGAATCAGGACTAATAAACTCCTAGAAGGAAATGTAATGAATCAACTTCAGTATCTTGTAGTAGGCAATGATTTCTTAGATTTGATACCCAAAACACATGCAACAAAAGAAGAAATAGACAAATTTTTAATTTTTCCAATTAAAAATCTCTGTGGTTCAAAAGACTTTGTCAAAAAAGTGAAAAGACAGCCTACTCCATAGAATTTCAAAATATTTTGAAACCATATATCTGTTAAGGGTTTAATAATCAGAATATATAAAGAAATCCTACAACTCAGCAATAAAAAGAAAAGCAGTCCAATTTAAAAATTGGCAAAATACTTTGCTTTATTTTGCTAATGCTCCAAGGACACAATATATAAGAAATAGAATACCTTTTATAGAGAGGGTTTATTAAGTTACAAGTTTACAATTCTAAGGCCATAGAAATGTCCAAATGAAGGCATCCAGAGAAAGATAACCTGACTCAAGAAGACAGGTTGATGGCATCTGGAACAACTCTCAGTTGGGAAGGCACGTGGTTGGTGTCTGCTGATCCTTTGACTTCTGGTTTCAAACAGCTTCCCTGGGGTGTGCTTCTTTCTGCATCTCCTAATGCCCCTGTCTGTGTTGGTTCTGAGCTTTTTCCAAACCGGTTCCCTCTAATAGGACTCCAGTAAGTTGGTTAAGACTCACCTTGAATGGGTGGAAATACATCTCCACGGGAAGCACCAATTCAAAAGGTCCCACCCACAATTAGGTGGGTAACATCTCCATGAAAAAACAATTTAATCATAAAGATCCAACACAACAATAGGTCTGCCCCCACAAGATTGGATTAGAAAAAGAGCATGGCTTTTCTGGGGTACATAACAATTTCAAATCAGCATAGACCTGAATGAACTTTTTTCCAAAGAGAAAATACAAATGGTGGAAAAGCACATGAAAAGATGCTCAACATCACTAGCTATTAAGGAAATGCAACTAAGAACTACAATGAGGTATACTTTCACACCTATTAGAATGGCCTCTATAACACACACAGTAAACTATGTGTGTTGGAGATGATGTGGAGAAATAGGAAAACATTCACTGCTGGTGAAAATGTAAAATGGTGCAGCTGGAGTTGAAGACAATTTGGCAGTTCCTCAAGAAGCTAAGTATAGAATTGCCATTTGATCCAGGAATCCACTGCTAGCTATATAACCAGTAGATCTGAAGGCAGGAGCTCAGACAGACATTTGAACATAATGTTCCTAGTGGCATCTTTCACAATTGCCAAAAGATGGAAGCAACCCAAGCATCCATCAATGATTGAATGGATAAACAAAATACATATAGACATGCAAACACACATACACATATGCACACATACAAAGAAATATTATTCAGCTGTAAGAAGGAATGAAGTCCTGATGCATGTGACAACATGGATGCACCTTAAAGACATTATGAAATAAGTCAGATACAAAAGGACAAATATAGTATGATTTCACCAATATGAACTAATTATAATAATATAGTAAATAAACTCATAGTCAGAAAATATAGGATATAAGTTACTGGTGAATAGAATGGGGTAGAGAAGGGAGCTGATGCTTAATTCGTGTGGCATTTCTATTTAGGTTGATTGTAAATGTTTGGAAATGAACAGTGGTGACACTAGCATATTATCATGAGTCTAATTAACAGCACTGAATTATGTTGGTGAATGTGGTTGTGTATGTTACTAGATTGAAAATTAGAAGATAAAAGGTAGAACTGTATAACCCAGTAAACCCTGTTGTGGTCAATGCATTGTCATCAATACTACAAATATAAGAATATTCTGTCATGAATTATGACAAATTGATGACATTATTATGAAGGTTGTATATGGGGAAATATACCTAATATAAAGTGTAGATTATAGTTAACAGTAACACTTTGATATTCTTTCATCAGTCATAACAAAGGTACCACACTAATGCAAACTGTCAATAAAATGAGGATATATGGGAATGTTGTGTTTTTTATTTGACTGTTTGGTAAACCTACAACCTTTCTAATGAAATGAATTAATAAGTTGAAAATTGTGCTAAGTTAAAGAAACCATACACAAAGTGTGACATATTGTATGACTATATTTATATAACATGAAAATATAAGTGAATTTGCAGAGGCAGAATTAGTGGCTATGTAGGGCTAGGGAAGGATAGAGGGATCTAGAGGTGACTACTAAGTGGTATAGGGCTTTTCTTTAGGTGTTTTGAAAATGTTCTAAAATTGATTGTGGTGATAATTGCAAAACTCTGTGGTTATACTAAAAGCCATTGATAGTACACATTGTATCAATAGCATGGTGTATGCATACATCTAAATAAAATTGCTTTAAACATAATAATAATTTGTTTTAAGATATTTGAAGAAATGACCACTTTTTAACATCAAGTTTCAAAAGAATATTCATGCAAAGCTGATTTGTCATCCTTCCACAATTTTTTTGTTAAATTGTTTTCCATCACTATTTTATCATTAGCTTTAAAGTTTGAAAATGTCATGCCTATGTTGTCTTAGAAAGTGTATTTTTTCAATAACCTGGAAATATTTAAGGTTTTTCCAGCTATGTAAATGCCTTCACAGTTGCAGTGTTCACTGTATATATGGCTTTATATTAGCTTACTAATTCATAAATATTTCCTTGCACAATCAACATGTGCTTAATATGCTGGGAGCAAGAAAGGATAACAAAGACAAAAGTTTTGGTCCTATGGGGCTTATAGTTTCTTGGGAATGATGATAGGGATGGGGATGGACAGTTAATAAATGAAATAAATGTGATGTAAAATATAAAAAATGGGTTAAATTCTATGGAGAAATCTATAGCAAGTGAGAGAAGTAAGGAGTGTATGAGGTGTAGTAAGGATTTGTTTAAAGTAGGTTGTTCAGGGAAGGGCACAATAAGAAAGCAATAATAGCAGGATATCATCAGTCAGTGTTCCAGGGAAATAGAACCAACAGAATACAAATAGATAGATAGATAGATGATAGATAGATAGATAGATAGATAGATAGATAGATAGATAGATAGATACAGAAATAGAAATAGAAATGAGTGTACGGGCTGGCAAGTTCAAATTCTATAGGGTAGATTGCAGGCTGGAAATTCTGGGAAAGGTGATATTGAAGACTTGATTCCAAATTTCTAAGGGGGAACCTGGCAGACTAGAAACTCAGGAGCAGAAGGGTGCATGTATAGGTTTGAAATTGTTATGTTCGCCAGAGAAGCCATGCTCTTTTAATCCTAATACAATCTTGTGGGGCAGACATATTGTAGAGTGGAATCTTTTGATTAGGTTGTTACCAAGGAGATGTGATCCACCCAGTTGTTGGTGTGACTTTTTGCTTAGATGTAGATGTGACGTTGCCCATGCAAGGTGGGTCTTATTTAGTTTACTGGAGTCTTTAAGAGTTGAGACAGAGAGTAGAGAATACAAATGCTTGGAGAGCCAACACAGAGAGACATTTTGAGATGCTAAACTAAGAAATGAAATCTAGAATTTGTCCCAGAGGAGCTCAGTGAGGGCCCACAGATGCTTGGAGTGAAAGCCACTGAAATTAGAAGTTGGAAGCAATGAACCAAGAGCAAAGACTTAGATGTCAGCCATGTCAGGTGGTAGAGATGACCCAGATGCTGCCTTTTCTCCAAGAAGATATTCTCTTCTCAGCACCTCAATTTGGACATTTTCACAGCCTTAGAATTATAATTTATAACTTGATAAATCCCCTTTGTAAAGCCAATCCATTTCTGATATATTGCATTCCATAGCTTTAGCAAACTGAAAAAAAAGGTTGTCATTCTAAGGGAGAATTCTTCTTGTCTCTGAAACCCTCAGTTCTTTGCTCTTAAGGCTTCCAAATGATTGTAAAAGACTGGCCTAGACAGAGGATCAATAAAGAGACAGAGAATTTGAATATTACAATAAATGAGCTAGACTTAACAAAAATTTATAGGACATTACACCCCACAACAACAGGATATACCTTTTTCTGAAGTGCTCATGGATCATTTTCAAAGATAGACCATATGCTGGGTCACAAAGCAAGTCTCAACAAATTTAAAAAGATTGAAATCATACACAACACTTTCTCGGATCATAAAGGAATGAAGTTGGAAATCAATAATAGGCAGAGTGCCAGAAAATTCACAAATACATGGAGGCTCAACAACACACTCTTAAACAACGAGTGGGTCAAGGAAGAAATTATAAGAGAAATTAGTAAATATCGGGAGGCGAATGAAAATGAAAACACAACATATCAAAACCTATGGGACACAGCAAAGGCAGTGCTAAGAGGGAAATTTATTGCCCTAAATGCCTATATCAGAAAAGAAGAAAAGGCAAAAATGCAGGAATTAACTGTCCACTTGGAAGAACTGGAGAAAGAACAGCAAACTAACCCCAAAGCAAGCAAAAGGAAAGAAATAAAAAAGATTAGAGCAGAAATAAATGAAATTGAGAACATGAAAACAATAGAGAAAATCAATAAGACCAGAAGTTGGTTCTATGAGAAAATCAACAAGATTGATGGGCCCTTAGCAAGATGGACAAAAAGAAGAAGAGAGAGTATGCAAATAAATAAGATCAGAAATGGAAGAGGAGACATAACCACTGACCTCACAGAAATAAAGGAGGTAATAACAGGATACTATGAACAACTTTATGCTAATAAATACAACAATGTAGATGAAATGGACAAGTTCCTGGAAAGGCATGAACAACCAACTTTGACTCAAGAAGAAATAAATGACCTCAACAAACCACTCACAAGTAAAGAAATTGAATCAGTCATTCAAAAGCTTCCCAAAAAGAAAAGTCCAGGACCAGACGGCTTCACATGTGAATTCTACCAAACATTCCAGAAAGAATTAGTACCAACTCTCCTCAAACTCTTCAAAAAAATTGAAGTGGAGGGAAAGCTACCTAATTCATTCTATGAAGCCAACATCACCATCATACCAAAACCAGGCAAAGATATTACAAAAAAGAAAACTACAGAGCAATCTCTCTAATGAATATAGATGCAAAAATCCTCAACAAAATTCTAGCAAATCGAATCCAGCAACACATTAAAAGAATTATACATCATGACCAAGTAGGATTCATCCCAGGTATGCAAGGATGATTCAACATAAGAAAATCAATTAATGTAATACACCATATCAACAAATCAAAGCAGAAAAATCACATGATCATCTCAACTGATGCAGAGAAGGCATTTGACAAGATTCAACATCCTTTCCTGTTGAAAACATTTCAAAGGATAGGAATACAAGGGAACTTCCTTAAAATGATAGAGGGAATATATGAAAAACCCACAGCTAATATCATCCTCAATGGGGAAAAATTGAAAACTTTCCCCCTAAGATCAGGAACAAGACAAGGATGTCCATTATCACCACTGTTATTCAACATTGTGTTGGAGGTTCTAGCCAGAGAAATTAGACAAGAAAAAGAAATACAAGGCATCAAAATTGGAAAGGAAGAAGTAAAACTATCACTGTTTGCCGACGATATGATACTAAACATCAAAAAACCCGGAAAAATCCACAACCAAATTACTAGAGCTAATAAAAGAGTACAGCAAAGTAGCAGGTTACAAGATCAACATTCAAAAATCTGTAGTGTTTCTATACATTAGCAATGAACAAGCTGAGGGGAAAATCAAGAAACGAATTCCATTTACAATTGCAACTAAAAGAATAAAATGCTTAGGAATAAATTTAACTAAAGAGACAAAAGACCTATACAAGGAATACTACAAAAAACTGTTAAAAGAAATCACAGAAGACCTAAATAGATGGAAGGGCATACCGTGTTCATGGATTGGAAGACTAAATATAGTTAAAATGTCAATCCTACCTAAATTGATCTACAGATTCAATGCAATACCAATCAAAATCCCAACAACTTATTTTTCAGAAATAGAAAAACCAATAAGCAAATTTATCTGGAAAGGCAGGGTGTCCCGAATTACTAAAAGTATCTTGAGGAAAAAAAACAAAGCTGGAGGTCTCACGCTGCCAGACTTTAAGGCATATTATGAAGCCACAGTGGTCAAAACAGCATGGTACTGGCTTAAAGATAGATATATCGACCAATGGAATCGAATAGAGTGCTCAGATATAGACCCTCTCATCTATAGACATTTGATCTTTGATAAGGCAGTCAAGCCAACTCACCTGGGACAGAACAGTCTCTTCAATAAATGGTGCCTAGAGAACTGGGTATCCATATGCAAAAGAATGAAAGAGGACCCGTATCTCACACCCTATACAAAAGTTAACTCAAAATGGATCAAAGATCTAAACATTAGGTCTAAGACCATAAAACAGTTAGAGAAAAATGTAGGAAGATATCTTATGAATCTTACAATTGGAGGCGGTTTTACGGACCTTAAACCTAAAGCAAGAGCACTGAAGAAAGAAATAAATAAATGGGAGCTCCTCAAAATTAAACACTTTTGTGCATCAAAGAACTTCATCAAGAAAGTAGAAAGACAGCCTACACAATGAGAGACAATATTTGGAAATGACATATCAGATAAAGATCTAGTATCCAGAATTTATAGAGATTGTTCAACTCAACAACAAAAAGACAGCCAACGCAATTACAAAATGGGAAAAAGACTTGAACAGGCACCTCTCAGAAGAGGAAATACAAATGGCCAAAAGGCACATGAAGAGATGCTCAATGTCCCTGGCCATTAGAGAAATGCAAATCAAAACCACAATGAGATATCATCTCACACCCACCAGAATGGCCATTATCAACAAAACAGAAAATGACAAGTGCTGGAGAGGATGCGGAGAAAGAGGCACACTTATCCACTGTTGGTGGGAATGTCAAAGGGTGCAACCACTGTGGAAGGCAGTTTGGCGGTTCCTCAAAAAGCTGAATATAGAATTGCCATATGACCCAGCAATACCATTGCTAGGTATCTACTCAAAGGACTCAAAGGCAAAGACACAAATGGACATTTGCACACCAATGTTTATAGCAGCATTATTTACAATTGCAAAGAGATGGAAACAGCCAAAATGTCCATCAACAGACGAGTGGCTAAACAAACTGTGGTATATACATACAATGGAATATTATGCAGCTTTAAGACAGAATAAACTTATGAAGCATGTAATAACATGGATGGACCTAGAGAACATTATGCTGAGTGAGTCTAGCCAAAAACTAAAGGACAAATACTGTATGGTCCCACTGATGTGAACCGACATTAGAGAATAATCTTGGAATATGTCATTGGTAACAGAGACCATCAGGAGTTATAAATAGGGTAAGATAATAGGTAATTGGAGCTGAAGGGATACAGACTGTGCAACAGGACTGGATACAAAAACTCAAAAATGGAAAGCACAATACTACCTAATTGGAATGTAATTATGTTGAAACACTGAATGAAGCTGCATCTGAGCTATAGGTTTTTTGTTTGTTTTTTTGTTTTGTTTTTTATATATTTTTTGTATTTTTTATTTTTATTTTTTCTCTATATTATCATTTTATTTCTTTTTCTGTTGTCTTGCTATTTCTTTTTCTAAATCGATGCAAATGTACTAAGAAACGATGATCATACATCTATGTGATGATATTAAGAATTACTGATTGCATATGTAGAATGGAATGATTTCTAAATGTTGTGTTAGTTAACTTTTTTTTAATTAATAAAGAAAAAGGACTGGCCTATATTACTGAGGATAATATCCTTTATTTAAACCCAAATGACTGTAGATGCTAATCCCATATAATAAATACTTTCAGAGCGTCATCTAGATCAGTGTTTCACCAAACACCTGGATACCATAATCTAGCCAAATTGACACACACACAAATAATCATCACATGTGTGGTTGGTGAGTGGAGAGGAGTCTTGCAGAGAGATGAGAAAGTGAAAAATCTATACATCAGGAGTGTATCAGAAGATTTTACTGGTTTCAAAAAATAGCAGAGAAACCATTGTGGCTGGGATTGAATGAATCTTGGGAAATTTATATTATAGGAGATTCTGTAATAGAGATAATTGGTGGGTTTTGCAAGCCAATTTAAGAATATATTGACTTTTATTCTGTGAGAAATGAGGCATCATTTGAGGGTTGTGTGCTGAAAAATGATGTTATATGGTATAAAGATTTTAGAAAGGAGTATTCTTTTGATATTAGACTGACTATAGGGGACTACAGTGCTGGAAGCTGGGAGATCAGCTAGTAGGCTATCATAATCATCTGTGCAAGAAAAGATCATAGTTTGGACTAGGGTAGTAGTGAGTGATGGGGTAAGAAATGCTGAGATTTTGGAATGTATTTAAAGATAAAGCTAATAGGATTTGATGAAGTATGGCTGTGTTATATGAAAGAAAGGTGAGAAAGAATACATTAATATTTTTGCCTGAAAACTAGAACAATGAAGTTGCTTTGTATAGTGATGAAACTCCCTAAATTTCATCAGTAAAAATATTTCATCTACTTTCCTTCTACTATAACTTTGACTACATTGTCTGTCTTATGATGCTTTCTGTTCTCTTCCTGTTTATTGCCTTGTACTTGTATCCTTTCACATCCCCCTTATTGAGATCTCAAAGAGAGGAGATACTATCATGAATTCATTTATATTGGTGAATTCATTTATACATTTATAATGGTAGGTCAATAAGTTTGTTTTTCACAGGTTGAAAATGAATATAAAGACCAGCTGCATTTAAATACATATATAAAAGATATCCAAAATGTAAACACTATTTTAAAAAGTAAAAATAAAGTTTAATATTAAAAAGCAATGATGTATGTATTAAACTGGGAGGCAGTGAAGAATAGCAGAAAAGGGAGCATTAATTTGATGTCAAGCATACTTGGATTCAAATTGCTATTTCCCCTCAACTAATTCTTGCAACCTGGTTAAATCTGGTCAGGTTTTTAAATATAAGTTTTCTTATATGACAAGTGAGAAAATTTATTTCCTCTGTTGTATAATTGTTGAAAATAAAAGAAAAAATTGCATATACAGTACCTGGCAGAACTTGACACAGTGAGTATTCAATAAGTTCTAAATTATGCCATTACTTTAACCACCATAAATATGGCCATGGTCCACTAATACATAAATTCAGGCTTAACAGTTGTATCTTAACCCCTTTTCAACCAATAAAAAATACAGCAATTGCACTTTTGATTCATTCTGCTTTAACTTCACATATAAAAGGGCTGAAAGAGACATAGTATTGATATGAGTTGTTTCATCTCAAAATGAATGCATGAGCATTCACACTGAATATATTTGACTTTTACCACTAATATTTAAGTGCTTGTCTGAAATACTGTCCAATAGAACAACAATATTCAGTAAACTCTCCCTATGTGACAAATCACTGGTATAGGGATTCTTGAAACACTGTGTATTACATGTGCAGAACCATATGCTTAGCTGTTTTCTGGTGAGAGAAGGTTTACCTCAAAGACTCTCCCTATGTTTAGAGAGTAAAATAATTTCTGTGGTTTATAAAATAACTCCTATGTTTCAACATTGTGTTTATATCTGAGATGTCACAGGTTGTTGCTTTGGATATTTACATATATTCAAAATATTTCACAATTACAGTCTGGGCCCCAACAAATCAGAAAGGGTGTCTTTAAACAACCAGTGTGGACTACACTATGCTGAAAATGAATATCAGCAGTCACAATCTCATCTGATCTTTACCCAATGTAGATATAATCAGCCTACTCCAACTCTACTAATGGAAAACCATAGAAAACGTGGTGGTTTAAAGCTGTATACTCCAGAAAATCATTTGCTCAATTTTAATCAATTCCTGTGGGTGTAAATCCATTGTAAGTAATACCTTTTAAGAAATTTAAGAAGGTGTGGCACACCTCAACCAGGATGAGTCATAATCCTATTACTGGTGTTCAGACAGACAGAAAGAAAGCCATGGAAGCAAAAAGCTGAAATCAACACAACTCAGAAGAGGAGGAAGCAGGGGATGCTGCTATGTGCCTTGTCAGGTGACAGAGCAGCCGAGAACTTCCAGCAGACAGCCCCAGAATGCCAGTCTTCGGAAAGAAAGCATCACTTTAATGATACCTTGATATGCTTTTGTTTAGCTTCAAAACTAAACAAATGAATTCCCATTAGTTAACCCTACCCATTTCTACTCACTTCTTAGTATTTGCTTGAACAGATCATGAAACTAAAGCAAAGAGCAAGGAATTTAATAGTAGAGAATATTGAATTGTAAGAGCTGGAATTCTAATCCGTCTATTCAACACTAAATCAGAAATAAAATTTGTTCAACTAATTCAGACTTCTAATTTTTGAAAATCATTTTGAATTACAGTTTAATTGTTTTAAATTGGAAATAGGAGTGTGGAATCAATAGAAATTCCATCTGCTGGATCTGAGATTCTGAATATTTTCTCTGCCTAATTTCTCAAGAGGCCAGGTTTTGATTATGCTAATAATTTTCAGTAAGCCTCAGTTCATTCTTTTGGTTTGATAAACTTTGTCTATTTTTCAAATATTCTTAATAATTTGGTTAATCCAGGATCTAAAGGAATTTATTCACTGTAAGACCACAAAATAGTGATCATGATGTTAACACCTGGAAGACACATCCTTTTTGTCAAAACATCAGCATTATACTTCAAAATTCCATTGCAAAATATTCATCTTTTATTGCAAACCCTGAGAACATATGGTAGAGAAGTGCTCAATCTGAATTCCTTATAAACAGATGAAATCCAGGTTCACAAAGGCCATCTTTTCCATCCAGATAGACCCCAGAAGCACAATTCCTTTTAGGTAGCTCTCCTTGGAAAGCGTTAACATTCTGGCAGGAGATATTGTGCAGCTTGAAAACGTTTGACACTGCTATTAGAGGTTTCTTGGTGAAACCCAGTGGTCCCAGTTGATGTGGGGGCTATATACCTAGTTTATATAGTTCTCTTGATTTCTGGCAATTTCTGACAAACAGGAAATCCCAGCAGGAGCTAAAATGACACTGACAGCAATAGGATGGTGTGCATTGTATTTCACCTTCGAGCGTTTTTACTTGTTCGAAGAAATGTATCATTGAGAGGGATGGGAAGACGGTCAGGTCACAAATACACCGCAAATGAAAAATGACAGAAGTTTTGCTCTTTATATGAAGAGGGTCTGATATGGAATTTAGCTAAAGTCATTCAAACTCTTGTACAAAGTTCAGAAATTTATTGTGAGGTTTCAAAAATCTATTTGCCACCCAGTTGAATTTGAGGAACGTGTTATGCTATCACTAAATTTTTCAAGTAACCTAACATGATCTTACAACATAGAGCCATACCCTCCATAGTGGAATCTATGAGTTGCCTGCCAGTCTCCCATTTATAGAAATTGTTCCCTCATGTGATTATTGGGAAGCTCCGGGAATCAATAACTGGATATATTAATATTCCTGAACAGCTACTCTTGAGTGGTAAGGGCAGAGTGAGTATAATTTTGGATGTCACTATCATCTTTTCCTAGGACTTTAGAATTAGTAATAAGAAATATAAATCATTCTCTCTTGGATGATTGGACCAGTGATATAAACTGCAGGTACTATGGATTGACTAAATTCTGTATTGTACTGGTTTGAAATGATTATGTACCTTAGAAAAGTCATGCTTATTCCTGATCCATCTTGTGGAGGCAGCCATTTCTTTTAATCACTATTCAGCACTGTAGGTTGGAAATTTGATTAGATTATCTCCACGGACATGCAACACACCCAATTGTGGGTATTAACCTTAGATTAGAGGGACATGTGCTCCACCCATTCCAGGTGGGTCTTGATTAGTTTACTAGAGTCTTTAAAAGAGGAGACATTATGGAGAGAGTAACAGAGCCATGAGAACCATGAGAGCCACAGAACCAATGAAGCCCATGCAATAGACACCTTTAGAGATGAAGAAGGAAAATGCTCCCAGGGGAGCTTCATGAAATGAGAAGCCTGAAGAGAAAGCTAGCAGATGTTTCCATGTTTGCCATGTGCCTTTCTAGTTGAGAGAGAAATTGTGAACATCACTGGCATTCTTGAATCAAGGTGTCTTTCCCTGGATGTCATAGCCTGGACATTTCTATAGCCTTGCTGCAATTTGGACATTTTCACAGCTTTAGAACTGTAAGCTTGCATCTTATTAAATTCATCTTTTAAAAAACTGTTCTGCTTCAGGTATAACACATTCTGGCAGCTTGCAAACTAGAACAGATTTTGGTACAGGAGATGTAGGGTGCAGTTGCAGTTTGCATATACCAAACATGGTGGAGCATCTTTTTAAATGGATAAGCATTAGATTCTGGAGGAGTTGTGAGAAGCTTGATAGAGAAAGCCTAGAATGCTTTAAAGAGACTGTTGGTAGAAATATGGGAGGCAATCCTTGTTTTAAAATGGCAGATAATCTGGCAAAGTTGACTAGTGACTTTGGCTGGAAGGCAGATTATTTTTTTTCCCATGGGCAGTCACTAGGAAATGAACCCAGGTCTCCAGCATAGCAGGTGGAAACACTGAGCCACTTTCACACCACCCTGGAAAGCAGATTTTAAAAGTCATGACCTTGGATATTTAACAGAAGAAATTCCTAAATTAAATGTGGAAAGGGCAGCCTGGTTTCTTCTTGAAGTTTATAGTGAAATGTAACAGGAAAGAGATAAGCTGAGAACTGAACACTTGGGTTCTATTGGTTTCAATTAAAGAAACCAGAAATTGATGTTACGGAAAATACTGGGCTGCCAGGAAGGGATACCCCAGAGAATAGTGCCCCATGTAAGGATTTAGCCAGATTTGGAACCAGTCAGCCATTTCAGAAAAAGATAGGATTGGAGACAGTTATCCAGGAAGCTTTTGTGGAAACTCCTTCTGTCTACTGGACATGATCTTTGCTTTCTACATAGAAAGCTAACAAGAGTGCTGTGGGACCTGTATAAATGGAACCACTCCCAGTCTTGATGTGGGGGCTTAGAAAAGGGAAAAAGTAAATGTAAATGTCTTCAGAGGAAGAATCATGAAAGCTGGGGTCTGAAGTCAAGAAGCCTCAGGCCAGGAGAGTGGAGAGGGTGAGTTTACCCTGAACTCACCCAACTACTGGGAGAGGGTGAGTTTGCCCTGAAGGCAGAAGATGGGCCTTCTACTTCATTGTAGCAAAGAGTTGTGTGGCCTCAGGCCTTGGAGAAGGTGGAACACATTCCTTGGGGACTGGGGAGAGCCTGGCTGCCACCACATGGAGAGTTGAACATATACCCCAGAGATGGCAGAAAGCCCAGTTGTGGCTCCATGCCTGGAAAGGGTGGAGCCAAGACAAAGGTGGTCTCCCCAACATCCCCCAAGGTTGCATTTGGGGAGAGGTGGGCCACAGGCCCTTAGAAATGGCGGGTCTGCTGCTTTCTAAAGCCCAGAAGATAAATTACTTTCAGACTTTGAAATCTAATGGAGTTTGTCTTGCAGGTTTTTGAGACTGCTTGGGTCTGTTGATCCTTGCGTTCCTTCTAATTTCTCCCTATGTAAATGGGAATATGTATTCTATGGCTGTCCATCCTTTATGTGTTAGCAGCAAACAACTCATTCTGAGTTTTACAAGGCCAGAGTCAGGCCAGAGAAAAATTTTGCCTTAGGATGGACCATGAGATTTTGTACTATTTCTGACTTTGTACTGCATTTATTATTGAAATGGTTTAAGGCTTTCTGATATTGTGATGGAATGAATATATTTTGTATATGGGGTGTGGTAGTTAGTGTCAGTTATGAACTTGGCCAGGTGAAGGCATCTAGTTCTGTGGCTGCGGACATGAGTCAATGGTATGTGAACATCATCTGTTGCTGATTACATCTGCAATTCGCTAGGAGGCGTGCCTGCTGCAATGAATGATGCTTGACTTAACTGGCTGGTGCTTAAATGAGAGAGCACAATGTAACACAGCCCAAGCAGCTCAGCCCACCTTGTCTCAGCATTCACAGATTACCCCAGGCCTTTGGAAATGCAGAAAGGAATCACCCCAGGGAAAGTTGTTGGAACCCAGAGGCCTGGAGAGAAGGCCAGCAGAGATCTCCCTGTGCCTTCCTGTGTAACAAAGAACCACAGTCGAAAGTTATCTGACTTTCCTCTGAAGAACTATACATTTTTAGCTAAACAAATCCCCTTTTATTAAAAGCCAATCCATCTCTGGTGTGTTGCATTCCAGAAGCTAGCAGCAGGGGACAATGGAATTTGGGCCTCAGCACACACATAGTCCAGCTTTCTACTGCCACCACCCTCCCCAGAAAAAATTCTTAGCTACCCATTACCTCCATTTTACACCTTGGGCTGGCTTAGATTACTTTTCTCACAAAGGCTCTTGTAACTGTAGCCACCCACTGCTGGCTGACTTGTGTTGGTTGTGGGGAAGCCCACTTTTCACCATCATTCTCTGCCTGTAGTAAGGCCTAGATGTGGGGAGTTTAGGACAGATGCTTGCCTCATGGTTTCTCATGGCTGGGAAAAGCAACTGTCCTTACACTAGAAAGACAGCACCACTGCATGTTTGAAAGGTGTCTCAGAGGGACATCCACCCCCGTACATGTGTGAGTGCCTCCTACCACGGAGGATGCAATATCTTGTGAGTTTTCTGGCCACAGTATCTTCTAGTGGTGGGCTCATGGAAAGAAGCAATGGACTTCCTTGGCATTTTCATTTTTCTCTGGGCACTGCAAATGTTGTAGCTAGCCCAGGATATAAGGGTGGATATACACCTCTCATTCTGATTCCAAACCTTTTCGAGGCTTGTCTAGTGAAGAGGTTGGTAGGATTTACAAGAGTCAATTTGCACACATAAATTTGGAAAAAGGAAAGTGATAGGATGATTAGAATGGGGAAAATATTGAAGAGAAGAGACAGATATTTGTTTCCCCTGTATTATGCTCCATGAGTTCCTAACTAGTGTGTCACCATTTGCACTAGAAGAAAGTAGCCAGTTATCCTTTCCGGGGAGCAGTGGTAGTGTGTTGTACAGTCATTGCTAGGGAATAAAAGATTTTAGAAGACACTATAGAGAGACAGGAAATGGAGGAGTTGAAGACTTATATTATGCAAGGATTAAGGTGAATTAAAGCGCATAGAAAACACTACTCCATAGTAAGTATTCTGTATATTATAGATGTTGTTTTCCTTTGGAATTTTTGATGGCGTGGACAGTTAAAAAACAATTTCATGATGTTATACTTCTTCTATCCAAGTAAACAACTGGAAGTCCTATCACAAATTACCTAGCTCTTAATTCTCTACAGTAAAGGGAGACATGGGTAATTCGATATAGTTGCAAACTATGGATATTCAGAGCCTTCATTTTGGACAATGGATGCAAGCCATTTTTTTAATGAATGCTGCTAAGACAAAAGCAACTTTGATTTAATTTTCATTTCTTCTTCCTGTTACTGTTCACCTATTGGCAAAGGTGCTAACAAGTAGTGAAATAGCCAAAAGCAGGCAGGAACTGAAAGGAAGGCTGACTTTTGTAGACTGACAATTCAAGAATAAAATACTGTAGCCATACATAAATATACATTTTAAAACATTGAGTTCATGAAAATTCTGGTCAGTTTTTAAATAAAGTTTTCAATATGTTAGTATTTGATTGACTAGATACAATCAAATATACCAAACTTTGAGTAATGTTATTGATATTAGAATTTAGACATGTTGAAGAGTTTATTAATTTAAAAAAATCCTCTAAGTTACTTAATCTTACAACCACATTTCTATTATTATTATTTAGTCCTCTCTCATAACTCATTTTGTAAATCCTATTATTTAACGTACAACAAATAAAATGAATGCAGCATTTTATTTCAGGATTTAAGGAATTCAAATCCTATTGTAGATATAGTCATAGCTGAACTTCATAGGTTACTTATATCAGTGCACAGATGATAGAATTGTATAATAAGAAGTCATCATTGAGACTAAATGTTTATCATTTATAAATAAGAAAACCCAGGAACAAAGATGGTGAATCACTAGTCATGCTTATGAACAATAAAGATAAGTCTAGATAATATTTATTGCTACATAATCTTAGCAGCTTCTGAAATCAAGTTGATGTTTGCTGCTCTTTAGTATCTGAAAAGTAAATCTACACTTATATGTCAATAATACATGACCTTCTCAATAAATTATACCATCACTTTCCATAGTCATGGTTTTTATAAACTCAAAAGTAGAAGGAAATTCGAAATCTCATGTAATGAGACCCAGAAAGACTAAGTTGTTCACTCAAGGGTTAGCCATCTTGAAAATAAAGCCACTTGAACACCAAATTCATACTCTATCCCTCTTTGCATAATATAAATATGATAATGCCATTCTGAGACTTTTGAGATATAAATACAATAAATCAATTTAGACATCTTTTCAGAACTGAGCTATGAAGGAAACCTAAAAGGTATTGGAAATCCCATTTGATGTCACCATTTTAGAGCCAAAGTCCTGATATTCATGGGCTTTGTCTGAAATTGAAAGAGTATGATGTTTATCAACATATAATAGTGTTTGTTCATTACATTGATTTTTATTATGAGTTTTCACAATTTGAAATAATAACCACAAAAACAACCCAAATGGATTTCTGATTGTTCATTGTTTGTAGCATCTGTAGAAAATATGTTGGCATGACATTCACAACTAACATGCTTTATTTAAAATTAAGAGGAAAATAGTACCAATTATAAACATTGTCTATAATGGAGCTTTGTAGTTTACATAATTGCATTTTGTAAAAGAAAGGAGGCAAGCTTGGTCTGACTTCATTTTTCCATTAGAAAGGATCTGACTGTCTTCATCCGTGGCACCAGCTGCACAGTTCTTTGCATGAGATCACTGTGCTTCATTTCAATAGACTGCAGAGAGAATGTACTTTCTAAAGCTGCCTCTTTCAAATGTGCCAGGGGAAGGATAATTTTGTTCTCTGTAATAACATGCAGAGGACTAGTCCTGTCCAGAAATTTTGCTCCACAAGCTACTTCCTGACAAGTTCTGCCATCAGAAATCTCAGTCGCAAATACAAAGGGCATATATATATATTTTTTGCCAGTCTGTAACCAAGGAGAATTTTCCAAATTAAATAAATAGATAAATAAACAAGTGAATAATTTCCTCAGTGTTTCTAATCTTATGCTTTTCTCTCTTGCATGCAGGAAATCGATACGTTAAAACAGAAAAATGCAGGTACAGTGAAGTAAAAATGGAAATGATCCAGCTTAATAACGTAGTTAATGAAAAGACCTAAAATAAATATTTCAAATAATGGAGGAAATGTAGTTTTCCTTAGAAAAATGGACTCTATCACTTAAAAACAGGAAGATTTAAAAATATTTAAGAGGAAAACCTTATATGGTGAAATTCCATGAAATTCATGCACTTAATTGGCAACAAAGATTTGCATAAGGATCTTCTGGTAGGTTTTCCACAGGCTAAATTCAGCCTCTTTTTTTTCAGGCAAATTGAAATGCATGTCTTAGATAATATTCATCTTTATATCCTTAGCACCTAGAGCAGTATACTGCATAAGATAGGCTGTTTTAAATGTTCATAGCTTTATATTATGTTATGTTTAGTGAAGTGGACAAAATTCACATACTGGTTTACTGTTGAATTCACTGTGGGGCTTTGAGTAAGGTAATTCAGACTTCAATCCTTTTTGTGGCTGCTATTTAAGATCTCTAAAGTGAGGAGAAGGCCAAGGAAGGCAGTTTACTCTAGTGAAAATATCTGGCAGTATTTCTTGATAAACAATTTTAGTAATGGATTTTATGTAAAAAGATACTGAAGGAAAATAAAGGCAAGTCAAATAGAAAGGATAAAATGTCTTTAGGATGTATGCTTTATTTCAGACTTATTCTATGTATCACTTGATAAAGCAATAAAATGTCAAAGAGGCAAAAGGAAAATAACATCTGTAGCCTTTAGAGCTATTCAGGTCTTAGCAAAGTAGAATGTTGCAATTACAAAGCTATTTAGAAGCATAATGCTAATCTTTTCTTCAGAAATTAGAAAAGGAGACTTGGCAAAAATCACTTCGTAATGTAACCTGCTCTAGTGAACGTTTAATTATCATTAAATGCTAACAACACATATGTGTTGGTGATGTGTCCCCACTGCTAAGAATCGTAATCTTTTAATGTGCCTGAAAATATTTTTGGAGTGAAAATCCCTCTTGGAAGTGATGTCTGTTTGAAAATTCTATTGAATGAATTCAGGCTGGGAAATGGAGCTTGCATGAAGAATGACTGTTGTTATTTTAATATTATTTTTTTAAAACAAGACAAATCTTGGAGACCAGAATGATTAGATTTTCACTGAATTAATCTGAAATGTAAATTCATCACTGTTTCATATTCTGAAAAATAAGGAAGACCAAGTTGCATTACAATGATTGATAATAAGAAAAATACTAAAATGTAACATAAATCAAATAATTTGCATTATACAGCGTTAAGAAATAAATAGCACAGTGTAACTGCTGTTCCCAGTATCAAATAAAAATTTAAGCCACAGCTGCAGAAACAAATAGGTTATGCAATCGTAAAACTCTATAGAATTTTGTTCTATTTATTTGAGCAAATATATGGTCAGGTCCTCCAGTACGCGTTGATGTTTCAAACATGATTACGATATGAACCAGAATTGACAGTCTCATAGAAAAAAATATTGCTCATAAGTACCCAATTTCAATGTTATGTGGCAAATGGCACATCTATGTTGCTTTGCACCTTACAAATATATAATTCTGCCGTGCAAAGGCACCTTGCTCTTACAAAATACAGGGGAATCTTATTGGGATTTGCTATCTTCTTCCATCCTGAAGCTCCCTGCACACAGGGTTGTCTAGCATCTAATGGAAAATGAATTTGACATATTACCCCAGCCCATGGAATGCAATTTATTAATGCAAGAATGGGTCTCTGAGCCTCACTATACCAGTTAGGAACTCTACCATGATTTCTAATGTGTTACTCTCTTGTGGGAAAGGTAAGCCTGTTATAAATGGCCATGTTTCTTTTTGTATAGAAAAGGTAGAAGGCACAAGGCTGGCATACAGATAAAGAAAACTTATTATTGAGCTATTTGAAGCATTCTGCTACCTTTATCCTGAGGTCTAGTTTTGCCCCCAATATTCCAACGGTTTTACTATTTGAGACAATAATGACCTGTTAAGCCAGGTTGAGTTGCACTCCTGACATTCACTACCAAGAAGGTCAGTCGTTCATTTTCTCCCCATGTATCCATTTCCACAAGTAATTAAAACCTATGATACACAATCAGGCCTCTTACTTTTTTCACCTCTGTCTTTACAAGAGTGCCCACATGTCTTCTCACATGTATTCTCAGTAAATTTCTACCTGCCTACTCTTAAATAAACAAAACAAAACAAAACAACCTATGGTACATAATCAAAATGAGATTTTCTGAAAGTGTTACATCAGTCAAGGTTTTGATTCTTCATTTACCCAGGGAGTTTAAGGAAAGTCCTCACACTGTAGAAAATGTGGGAAAATATATTCACAATAAATATATAATCAACTTGGAGATATCCTTTTAAATATATTTTGCTAAATTAATTGAGATAAGAGAAATTCCTAGGTATTTTACATAAGCATTTCGGCACATAAGTATCTGTCAGTGGATTAAGAATGAATTCATACATATTGGTGGGCCTGTTTCTCTATAGCAAAGTGTCATCCCTAAATTTTCCATGTGAAGGCATATTGACAATAGCATCTGATTCTCTTTGAATGAAGATTGAAGACCTTCTATTGCATTGAAGATTGAAGATCTTCTATTTCCTATGGGTGTCCATAGGATATAAGACTGTACGAAGCAATCTCTTGGAGCAACTGACACAGGCCTGGAAGATTTATCCCCTCTAAGACATTCAGACTTGATTCAGACTCTATATGAACAAAATGATCACCTAATAAACATAATGCATAGAAATATACTAGATTTTACACCTGGAAAAATAAATAATTGATTAATAAACCTATGATTTTTGCTCAACTGTACATATTAACTCTTAATTGCAGTAATCCAAATGGAAACATTTAAGTTTATCTTCCATATATTCCGTTGGTAAAATCAAATCTGGTATTAGTAACTGAGTTTCATTTTTCCTCAAGACTCAGTTATTCCTTTAAACTAGCACGTAACTTGGTTGGCAAGATGATTTCAAAGTCTTTCTGATTCAATTATTTTGTTAAAAATAGATCAATGATAATAAGACTAAATCTATTGTTCTTTTAATTCAGAAAATTGTAATGAAATCCATAATGCATTGCTAATGTAAAGCTGTCTGTTTTGACATAAGTTGAAATTATTTGTCTACATTTTGCATAAGTATTTTATCTTGCGCTATGTTATAGAAAATGTTCTATCAAAGACAGAAAGCAGGTTTGAATTATTACGACAGTACAATTATTAATCACAACTAATAGTACTATTATAATAGCACAATTACTATTACAATGAAATAGTCCCTCTGAAGTATATAGTGTAAGCAGCAGTACTCTAAAGGAGTGCTATGGAACTTCAGTTCTGTGTACTTGTTTGATGGGGTCAGAATTTGGTTTCTTAAATCAGTTTTGACCTTTTTTAAAATTAATTTTTACTTGCATACTATTTAGTTTGCTAATTCTGCTGGAATGTAATACAACAGAAATGGATAGGCTTTTATAAAGAGGATTTATTTAGTTACAAATTTGCAGTCCTTCGGAGGAAAGGCAGCTGGCTTTCCTCTGGCTTTCTCTGTCATGTGGGAAGGCACACGGTAACACCTGCTGGCCTCCTCTCCTGGCTTCCGGGTTCAAATGGCTTTCTCCAGGGCATGTTCTTTCTGCATCTCCAAATATCCTGGTCATGCTCTGAGCTCTGAGCCTCTGAGCTGTGTTGTGCTGGGCTGTTGAGCTGCTGAGTGCTCTTCTGACCTCTCTCTTATAAGCCTCCAGCTAATTAAATTCAACCTCACTCATTGAAGAAAGCATTTCCCCTTAGCTGACTGCGGATGTAATCAGTCATAGATGAAATTCACACACTGCTAATTTATACAGCAACAGAACAACCGGGTATCATCACCTGGTCAAGTTGACACCTGAACCTAACTACCACACATAAACTCTATTTTAATGTTTTATTAACATTGTTAATGTTTTAAATGTTAAGAGACCCATAATGAACATACATTTAAAAATCATCACCAATGTGTTATTGTGAAATTTTGGAGATCAGCTCTTCAATTTGCATTGCTTCATGAACTCAATTCATGGTTCAAATCGACCTTGTGTTCTTTCTATATATGCTTGTACATTTTATATTATTGACTAGAAAGAATATGTTCCACACAGGCCTTTAAAAATGTGTATATATTCATTTTGAATTAACAAGAAAACCCACAACTTCAAAGCAAGAAGGTTGTACTTAATTGAATACCAAATGAATGTTCACCTGCTGCACTATGAGAGTGGGTGACCTCAAACTGTGTATCCTCTCTAAGCACTCGTTAGTGTCCTCCAGCGTAGATGGGAAGCAATAGATTATTTGCATCATGAAGCTATTGTATGTCTTAAAAATGTTACGTGTGTAGCATGAGGTCTGGCATAGACCAAGTGCCCAAAACTACGATCATTTTCAATTTTATTATTAGAATTTACTAGCAGTGTTTTTGAGTCATGATATCTTATTTTAGTTCTAATTACTTATTTTAGGTGTTTGTCATCTAAATTTTGTATTTTTAACTATTTTTCAGGTTAAAAAATATGGAAACAATGACAATGAATTGGGCTTTTTCAAATATGAGAAACCAGGAGAGAAGTCCTGTTTTGCTAACATCAAATATTTGACAAGTATGAATCCCATTATATTCAAACATATATAAAAAAAAAATTAAAGAGTCCAATTTTTTGCATATAACAACATATAAGTAGGATGATAGAAATCATCTGCTGTTGCTTCTTAAGGAGACAAGATTTGCTCAAATAACCAACAATATTTTAAGCAGTGCTATTTTAAAAAAATATTTTCTTGGCTGTTACCATGTTACAACATTTTAAAACTAACCAAATTTAGTACAAAATAAATTTTTCAGTTTTACATATAAGGCAAAGACTTTACATGTAAATAAATATTCTCAGATACCTCCAATGAAACTTAAGTGTAAAAATTAAAATGGACTATGGTATCATTCATAACTGTCATATCACTCTTTAGCAGAAGCATATCCTATGTGAAGGAACAGCAATGTCTAAACATCTTCCAAAATGCATCTTCCAGGGAAGAAATTTACTATTAGAACATGAAATAAAAGAGTAAAAGTGGTCATGCTGTTAACACTTATGTCAAATAGTTTTATTATAAAATCGATCTGGAATGTTGGGAGTCCTACTGGAATTTAGAATATGTACTCATAACCAGAGTACATAAAGACACCAACCTTTCGGAACAGAAGCCAATGGTAAACTGTTGTTAAAGCCAGACATGTTAAAGCATGTTCTAGCTGAATATAAGCCCTGCTTATAAGTTAAATATAAACATGTTACTTATGAAAACCATCATGCAAATTTATTCCTCTTAAATTTTAATTAGCTATGATCGTAGTTTGCTGACACTTAAACTGTCTAGTGTTAACATTTTCAGGGCTTTAATTAACAAGTACAACAGAATTCGCTTAATACCATAATGTGGCAGAAACATGATTTCATGTATCTATTTTAATACCCAAATATTATCTGGGAACCATATATTTATATAAAAACTAAATGTCTACTCCAGTCGAATAATGCCACATTGATTTTATTAGCATTCATGAGGTTTCACAGCTGGAATATAAATGGTACTTTGTTCATTACAACACACTTTTTAATGTTTATAATTGGATTAGTCATTTATATTCTTATATTATGGAGAAATAGGTACCCATGTGTTTATAAATAGATTCATTTCCAAGGCCAAGTTAAGATGAAATGATTTCATATGAAATTACAATAAATATACGACATGCATTGGTCATTTATTGTACGTCAGTCTTTTTGCCTGCATTGTCTCATTTCTTCCTCATGAAGGCAAAATCCAAAAGCATTAGGAAGTATTAATATTATCCTTGCTTTACATAGGAAGAAATGTGGGTACAGAAATGTGACATAATTAATCAAAGGAAGATGCAGTATCTGAATCCTGGGCAGTCTGTTTTCCAAACCCAAGCTTTCAGCATGTATTATCTTGCTGCTTTGTAAAGAAGCAACCTCAATTCTTAGTTTTAATCTGAATGTGTTTTACTTCATTAACTTCCATGTGATCCTCCGTATGTTTTTGTCTTTTTCTTTGCTTAATAAATGCTGAAATAATTCATTTTAAATATTAACTTTAATACCTGCTGGTTAAGCTTAGAAAGGAACTTAGTCTGTAACTAAGCATCTGGTACTTATAACATTTTGCTTTATATTGTGGGTATTTGCATATGTACTTTATTTCCATATACTATTTTTAATCTCCATTCATTCACTCATTCATTCATTCATTCATTCATTCCTTTGCTCATTCAACAAATGTTAATCCTCCATCCACTCTGTATCTGGCACTCTTTTAGCCACTGGGGACACAACAAGGAAACAAACTGACAAAGTCAGTCCTGGGGGAATTGAATCTAGTCAAGATAGCAAAACAATAAACATTAATAACGATTGCATAAGATGACAGTAAGGGCTCTGGAGAGAAATGAAGCTGGATGAGGAGAACTCGATAGTCTCTTTTATTTAGGATGGTCCAGACAAAGAGAGTCATGCTGATGAGTCACATTTCCAGCAAAGACTTAAGTGAAATTAAGGAGGAAGCCAGGTAGACATCTGAGAAAAACTCCTGGCTAGAGGGGACAGTAAATAGGAGGACTTCGAGGACAAATACATCTTTGTATCTCTGACCATATACCTACCTGTATATTTCACATAAAAGTTGTTAAAACTGTGAAGAAAAGGTGCGACATAAAATAAATGTTCTTTTTCAGATTCCACCAGATTTGCCCCAGCTTTTATGTTATAGGTTTCTATGATCAGAAATCATGACGTGATAGAAAATTCCTCAATTTTAGGACTAGAAAAATTTACTGGGCACTTTAGACTCTGTTTCAAACTAGCTCTTTGGCCTTGGGCAAGTCAAGGTAAACACTGAGCTTTCTGTAAGGAATAGGGCTTGGACATCTTTACTTGACATAGACTTTTATGCAGATAGGCTCCAAGTGATAGTTCTTTACTGTTTATTAGAATCAGTTGGGGAGTGATTTTTTAGAAAGTGTTACAATTTTTAAAACTTCCCAAAACTGAAAGTAGGACACCTGAACAGAAATTGCAAAGCTGGAGACTGACCACCTTTTTCCACAATTAACTGACCACCTTCCTCAGTACAGAAGGTTGAGAAAGGTTTCTATGGGATCACATGGGGCACTGGAAATATTTTGTCAGACCTAATTGTTGCCAAGCCAGTGTCTCACATATTAGAATAGTCAGAGGGTGCCCTGGGACAGTGGAAAAAGGGCTAGTATTGGAAGTGACCAGACTCACCAACCCATTGGTAAAAGGTATGTGTTTCCTGTGAGCCTGGTGTGCACTCTACCATATCTTATAAAATAGAGTAGGAAAGATTGTCAAATCATTGGAGTGTGTCTTTATTTGCCAGTATCACTATAAAAATGTACCACAGATAGTTGGCTTCAATGAAATAAATTTAGTGTCTGGTGGTTCTGGAGGCTTGCAGTCCAAATAAATATGTCAGCAGAGCTATCCTTCCTGTTAAAGGAGAGAATCCATTCCACATTTCTCCCCTGGCTCTGGTTGGTGACTGGCAATTAATGGCAATCCTAGGCTTGTGAAGTCACAGCTCAATCTCTGCCTCAGTAAGATGGCCGTCTCTGTCTGTTTCTGTCTACGTGTGTCCAAATTTCTTCTCTTTATAAGGACACAGTCATATTGGAGAGCTCATCCTAATCCATTTTGGCCTCATCTTAACTAAAAACATTTTCAAAGATCCTGTTTAAAAATAAATTCATGTGCACAAGACAGGGTGTTAGAGGACTTCTACCTGTCATTTTAGGGGCCACAATTTGATCTACTACAGGACATGTCTATGAAACAATGCACTAGAAAAACATAAAATAAATTAATTTTAACCACCGTAAAGAATAATTCAGGGAAATTTAACAATCCAAGAGAACCAGGAGAATGTTAGTTTTTGGGTATGCAAAGAATTTTCAGTTTAATGAGAAAGAGAGAAAATACATTTCTATTCCTTAAGGGGACTCAAGATAATGGAGTTGGTGTATTTCTGTTGGTAAATGAGTGATTTATTTCTATGCCCTGTCTTGCTGAAAAGACACTTTTCATCATCTACCCAACATTCATCTTTTCCTTAATCCTTTTTTTAACATTTTGAATACTCCTCCACCTTTCCTCCCTTTGAAGAAGCTGGCTCCACTTTCTAGCCCCAACCCTAACCCTACTTTTCTACAAGTTTTATCTCAGTTGCTCAGCCCAATGTTGTAGGTGATGCTTATCTCCATTTTGCATATAGGAAACTGAAGCAAATTGAGATTTGAATATTGGCCATTTCATACAGCTAATAATCCAGGCTTCCTATTACTACGCTATATTGCCTCTCTATCATGATAGACTGTAATGCAGATGTAATAAGAAAAACCCTCAAGATAACACAAGTGATCACATTTCCCTTCTCAATTTAACATAAACAAAAGGGAGACTATCTAAAGTGGATTTTTCTTAAGAGGCAAAAGTTCTCAGTGCTTAACAGAATATAAATAATACATTATATTTATAGGGGCAACTTTGCCACTTTGAGAACTGTTTTTAGAGCCAACTATAAGCACAACTGTAAAATAGGTAAAGTAGATTCAATGCTTTCCCATTCCCCTGCTCTTCTTTCCAATACTCACTCACTCAATAACTTCCCCCAGGCAACCGGAGCTCTCATTCTGCCTTTCTCCAGCTCAACCCCCTAGAGCTGGAATGCGCTCAAGCAGCTGCTTGCCCAACCTTCTCTCCACAAAAACAAATCTATTTTGTGTCCCTTTATCAGAGAAACATTACCAGCGTAATGACATTAGTAATCTTATAGCTCAGCTGCATTAATATGTTAATGTGCCACTCCATTCATTTATTCATCCAATCAGAAATGTTTATTTAATAATTTCCATGTGGAAAGGACTGGCACAGATGCAGAACTAGGACCCATCCCTCATGGAAATCCTCTATTTATTCAATAAATAGAACATATATTCAAATAATTCACACTCTAATAAAACTTTGGTAAAGATGTCACTGAAAAGAATAGCTGAAGTTCTTTGGATTTTGGAAGAGAAAAATAACACTTTGTCTTTTAATTCTTGGGCATTTTACAGTAGGAGGTCTTAGAAGACATAAAGCCAGAAACTATTTTCATCTTTAATCCCAATGATTGATTGTTTGGTTTACACTGATATCTTTCTTTTTAAATTTCTGTACTCCTTAAGAACTACTGAGTGACCTGTTTTCCATCAATTTGGTTACTAATGGCAGACCAACATCTGCATGCTAGATCTTTAGATAATAGAAAACATGTAAGTATTTTAGGACGCAAGGGATGGCACTTCTCCATCTTCTAACCACTCTCTCTCTCTGACAGATGCCAGCCAATGGCACATTTACCCAGCAGTGATTATGGACATCTGACTGGGAATGGAAACAGAAACTTAAGCCATCTGCTAATGTAAGCTTTGTATGATATAGATATCATCAGAAGATCTCAGCCTCCCCTTAACTGTTTTACTCCTTTTCTTCTACAAGTATTCAGAACCTTGCAAACAACTCTTTAGGGTTTAGACAACTTGGGGATTTTGACCATTCATGTTTTTAATTAGTATCTTCAGTAAGAGAAATAAATTTTATCCCCCCAACGTTTGTGAAAGGAAGTCTTCAGCAACAGCAGTCTCATGTCAAAGCTGGGGTGTTTCTTATAAATGTAACTATTAGTTTACTAAAGATTGATATTTTCATCTCTGTTTCATTAACTGATTTTTTTCAAAAAAATATCAAAATTCATATTCACATTATTGCCTATTTAATGAAGAAAATGCTTGATCTGAAAAGGCTACAGGAAGGTTGGCTGGAATAAGCTTAAAATGTTTTCTATGCACTATATTGGTAGCCAAAAATATATCTCTTTTGACAGGTAGAATGTGGTTTTCACATTTAGCTTCGAGGTGATTATAAATCAAAAGTGGAAACCAGTCTGGCTTACTCTAATGGTCTCAATCACCTGACGGCTAAACCTTCTAAACTATACATTTTCCAAGATTATAGAATAAAGAACCTTAATCCCTTAACCACATCCAGATTCTTATGAATTAATTCATCAGTTCATAAATAAATTACATCCTTAAACTACTGCTTAAACTAAAGTGCAGTTATTCTTTTTCTTCCTTTTGGTTTTTGAGTATTAATTCAGGCTTCTTTAATTACTAATCAGCAGCATCAACAAGAAACACATGACATTATATTCATGAGGAGGCAATGAAAGGATCCTCTAAGTGCTTGATAGGTCTGCCATTTACTTGGTAATGTCTTGGGAGGGCACCTTGTATTTATTTATTTATTTATTTATTTATTTATTTATTTATTTATTTATTTATTTATTTATTTATTTATTTATTTATTTATTTATTTATTTATTTTTAATAGAAGACTTGACAAAAATCATCAGCCAAATTAAAATTGATGAAACCAGTCTAGCACAAGAATGGATTTGGAAATCTCCTAAAATGATTATGATTTATTTTTATGCTGTTATTCTTCTGTATGATTCTTATTTTTGGGAGAAAAGTTGTCTTTGTCACCCATAGTGAAATTTTGAAACAGCACAATTATAGCTTAAAGTATTCATACAATTAATTCCCAAGGATTCTGAGAATTCCTGACATATAAATGTTAAGAACACCTAGACAAGAGTGAATTCCCAAAGTATTGGGACACAAATTGCTGTGCAAGAGAAATAAAAATTTGCAGTGTATGTCTCAATGCTGATTTTCGGTGTGGTACTATGCACCTATAGTTATTTATTTATTAATTTTGAGAAATTTTTACCATCCTGTTCATAGTTTGCTCAAATGACAGCTCGTCTAGATGGTCTTGCCATGTATCAAGGACAATAAGATACTTACCTCAGCATTTGAGGTATTTTTACTCAGTAAATAAAATTGTTTTACTCCTTTTAACAATACTGAGATTACCAGTCCCATTATTTTGCAGAATCTCAGTTAGTAATCATATAAATTGTATACTTCTTAGATGGTAAACCTCTTGGGGAGAAGACAGAGTCAATGTTTTTTTTGTTTTTTACTATATTTTCAGTGCCTACATTGTTCCTGAAATTTTCAATAAAATATGTGCTTAGTGAAAGATTGGCTGAGAGAATCATTGTGTGTGTACACACACAATACATATATACACGAATATATACATATATGCACAAACATGCATGTGTCCATATACATGTTTATTTACATATATGCATATATGCGCATAAATACATATTGATTAAGAATACATATATAATGTTATATGTATAAACATGTTTCCATATATACATATATGCACATAAATACAAATTGATTAAGAATACATATATCATGTTATATGTATAAATGTATTTACATCAATTTATTAAGCACCTACTAGTGCCAAAACCTGAATTAGTAATTTTCACTTGTTGATCTACCCAATAACCCTACCAGTTAATGTCGTTGCTCCTATTGTAAAGAGTTGAGATATGTAATATGAAATATAGCTTGCTCAAGATCTGACAGTCAACAGGTAGCATACTGGAATTTAAACCCAAATTTCTAGTGATCAACACGTTTAGAAACAGAATGGCATGTGTTAAAGATCTCAAACATCAATTAATAAAATTCAACTTCAAAACTATTTTAAGATGTCATTGAATTTATTTTGTCCAACAGTAGTGAGTAATGCCTCTTTAGCCATATCACAATGTGAATGTTATGATTTATTTCACCCTATCATCCAGGTAAATATCATTTCCTTTATTATGTCATTAAGAATTATATAAACCTTTCATAATTAAATGAGCAGAAAGTAATAAATATCAATGAAAAAAATAAGCTATTCCTCATGATTTCTTAATCATAAATTATCAATTAAATGATCTTATATTTAATTGAAAGTTATTATCTTTTCTTAGATTTCCTTTACACATTCTTACAGGTTATTTAACAATAAAGGATTATGGAGGCAAATAAGTGACTTGCAAAAAGAAATACAATTACTATTTAAACAATTAATTTTGTTTATTTTAATTTTCATTTGACACATTCAATAGAAAAAAATTAACATTTCCTAGAAATTTCCAAACGCTTCCTTAGGAATAGGTATCTTCCAAAATTGAATATCTCAGCTCAATGTAGATAAACACAAATATGTCAGGTTGAAGAAATTGCCCACAGTTGATTTCTGACTCAGTGCTATTTAAAGAGGCTGGTCCATAACTGTTTGTCATTGGCCCTTAAGGAAGTAAGAAGCTTGACCCAGGTTGCAAATCAACTCAGGCCTTAATATTCCACATTGATTAGTTTCACTGACTCTTTACTTGTTGCAACATGACTTTCTCAATGAAGAAAGCACTGGATGATTTACATCTTGGAACATGTTCCTAAACTCTTTGGGAACCAAGAGCAAAGTCTTCATAGACCATCACCCAAAGCTGCATGGAGCACACACTGAGCCTCACTAGTCTAAATAAATTATTATTGAAATAAAATTCTCAAGGGGTATCATGTGCACTATGTCCCCATATCATATTTGTGATATTTTCTTTCTCTCCAACTATGAAACCTAAGAGAGATGTAGTAAAAGGAGAATTGATGCAGAGAGAAATGTCCTGATGAAAGTTCTCTTCAGTGTGGAAGGAGACCAGGAGGTTAACTAGAAGGATAAAAATAGTTTAAACGTTATATTTCTTTATATATTTTTCTATTTTCAAGTTGAATGTCACTGGGAGTTTATAATAATTCAATTAAATGTGATTATTTTGATAATGTTTTTAAATGAAAAAAAAAACTAGAAGTAAAACCATACTGAAGTGAAGCAATAAGGGATTTAGTTTTTACTTCCATTTAATGATGTTTGGAAAAATGGCTAATTGAATAACATGTGTATCATTACCTAAAACCATCATTCCCTTGTGTCAACAAATAGAATGGCAGGCATATGAGGTTTATGACAGAGGTTGCAAAATTTAGAGTGCAAATTTAGAGAAGCCTGCGAGCACACTAGTTCTTCAGGCTGCACCCTTGAAAATTAAATTAGTTCTGGTATGGGGATGTAGATTCTGCATTTTTCAAAAAGCTATCCAAGGTATTTCAATGAAGCAGTCAGGAGTCCAAATTTTGAGATTCTTTGTACTGCATGAATTAATTGAGTGGTGCCAAACCAACCCTCCTGAGTGACTTTAAGGCCATAGCAAAATAACTGATATTCTGCAAAAGGTGTATTTTTGGGGTCCACTGGGGGATCAAAAGATTTGGCCACCTGTCTAGGTTACACCTTCATAATACAGAAATAATAAATACAATAAATAAATTAATCAATTAGCAATTTTTCTCAAGAGTTGTTCCTAACATCAATATTTTATTTGTGTTTGGGTTCTACATGAGCATGCACTTTATTGATAAAAAGGAGTGGTTTCAGTAGGAAACATTGGACTTCTTTAAATAAAGAGAGTTTGATTGGAATCTCAGAATACAAATGACTAGCCGTTTGTGTTGCTGGTACACACATGCACACATACACAGAGCTCTTTAATTTGGTTCTGATAGCTGCCTATGTCTGCCAAATGCTTGAATAATGGACTAAATGCTGGCATTGCAAAACATGATATCTGATTAAAAAAAAAAAAAAACACTGGATGCAAGCTTCCAAGGTCATGGTTGTGCATGCTGAACTCTCACTCAGACAGAAATACCTCTCTTTCTTGGCTCCTCAGAGAGATCTTTCCCAAATATTGCGTTTAACATAGACCCTGGTCACATTCAACTTCAATTTCCAGCTAGCACATAAACTTTTATAGTTCTTTCGTAGCCTCAAATTACTTTCTTACATACTGTTTCTTTAACATCTCTCTCTCTTCACTGGAACATTTGTTTCCTAAAAGTAGACCCCGCATATTTTGTTACACATCACTTTAATTCCAACAAGTAAATCTGTACTGGGTCAAGCGTTTTATACATGAATTGAACGCATGTGTATTTGGAATGAATGAGAGAATAAATGTTTTAATGACTTTCTAGGATGATACAGCTATATATTCCATTTAAATACATATTCAAGAATTTTGAGGATAGATTAAATGAGTGGTAACATTGGGATATGACTTGGGTAAATAGCAGAGATTTTCTTTTCAATTTTTCTCATCTGCTTCAGTCGGAATGTCAAAAGATGTTAGAAATATATTGTCCACAATATTTCTCTTTTGGCATTTTACAGCAAATTCTGCATATCAAAATACTTGAGGAGTTCTGAAAAAACCTGTTTGGTTTAATTAAACCAGCTTTCCCAAGTTATTTATGACAATTGACCTTTTTTGTTTCTGCAATGATTTATGATGGTTAACTTTATGGTTCATCTTGGCAAGGCTATAGTACCCAGTTATTTAATCAAGCACTAATTTAGGCATTGCTGTGAAGACAATTTGTGGATGTGGTTGAAATCTGCAAAAGTAATAGCCAGTTAACTTTAAGTTAAGATTGCACTTGATAACATGGGTGGGCCTCATCCAATCAGTTGAAGGCCCTTTCTCACAGGAGAAGAAGAAATTCTGCTTCAAGAATGCAGCAATAAATCCTGTCTGTTTTGAAGCCTGCCTTAAAATTTCTGTACTGCTAGCCTGAATATTTGCATTTTGCCAATTACCTAATTATCAAATATATATCTTATTGGTTCTGTTTCTCAGGAGCACTCTGCTGATAACAGTTTTCCTCTTAATATCACAAAGATGCATGTTATCAAGTATGCAGTTGATATATCTCAAGTATCTTTTCCTCTATTCTTTGATATCTCTGCTGGGGTGGTTTGAAGCTGCAAGTACCCAAGAGCAACATGTTCTTAAATCTAACCCATTCCTGTGGGTATGAACACATTGTGAGTAGGATATTTGGATGAAGTTACTTCAGTTAAGGTGTAGTGCAGCTTAATCAGCAGGGTCTTAATTCTATTATTGGAGTCCCTTATAAACAGAATGAAATTCAGAGGGAGAGAGATAGTCACAGAAAGCTGAACATCAAGGGAACCCGGAAGAGAAGGGCGAGACCAGAAGATACAGCCATGAGCTTTGCCACGTGACAACCAAAGGACCAAGTATTGCCGGTAGCTCAGTTCCAGAACACCAGATTTTGAGAAGAAAACATTGCCTGGATGGCACCTTGATTTGGACATTTCGCAGCCTGAAATCTGAGTGAATAGATTCTCATTCTTTAATGGTGTCTGTTTGGAAACCTAAGAAACTGAAACATCTCCTATTATGATAGTGGTGATGGGTAAATAAGAAAGATTTAGCATTTAAGCTTTGTTTTATTCTACAGTTTTCTGAATCATCTTTTCTTCTCTCTTTTAAAAATATAGAACACTTCAAGAATTTGCATGTCATCCTTGCGCAGGGGCCATGCTAATCTTCTCTGTATCATTCCAATTTTAGCATATGTGCTGCCCAAGCCAGCATCTGAATCATCTGTATAACAGAAAATTAGGTAAATTTGTTTATGACCAGAGAGCAGATAGCAGCCTGGAGAGGAGAAAGTTTGCATGCATCCGCAGGTTTAATTGTCTTACTGCTGTAGAAGGGATATGAAAGGATCTCCTTTTATTTCACAGAAACAAAAAAGAGCATATATCTAACACTGAAGGTTTATTTTTGTAAAAATAGACGTTATTTTTCTTCACCTTTGACTATTTTAGCAGTCACCTCCTATAACTGGAATCTTCAAACATGACCTGTGGCATTGATGTACTTGTGAAATTAGTTTTCTCTCTCTAAGAATCACACCTGCAAAAGTGAGCTAATAAGAAGTGGCCAGGTATTTTTGGAAAAAATAATTGTTGTTATTTTGTGGAAAGACCATGTTGGCTTATGTTAAACAATTTTCTTTACTCTAGGACATGAAAGCAGTTAACTAGCTAAAATGTTGCATTTTTTATTATTGTAATTGAAAGAGAATTGGTGACTACCTTCTTTTCCTTTCACTGCTATATATAATCGGAAAAAATAAGAACTGTTCTTTAGCTTCTCTATATAATATGATACATTTGTCATTTCTTATTAGCTCTTCAGATTTCTATTATTTACAATCCCTTTGAGATGCAATAAAAAAATTTCCACGCAAAGCTCATTATTTCTAATTAATCCAGTAACAAGGCTTCAACATGGCTGTGTGATGAGACACTTCCAAAACAATAGTGTCTTATTCTCCATTTCATTTTGTAAATTGTACTTTTGAGGTATTATTACAAATTGTATAATATACAGTTCCTGTTGTTTTAATACACAACCAGACTACTAACCACAATATTTGACACATTATTCACATCTATGAAATTATAATTTTTTCCTTTGAATTATAAATGAGAAATTCTAATTAGCAGTTTGAAAATAATGCCTCAACAAAACACACAAAAGACCTTAATTTCTTTCCAGCATATATTTATATAATCTGAAATTTTAAATGATTAGGTTTCTATTGTGGGGTATAGATATTCCCAGAAATATGTTAATTTATATGTACATCTTTTCATGAATTACAATTTAGTAGTTGCAATAAAAAGGAAGTATGGATTATTTACAATTACTCCTTTTTTCTCTAATAACATCATTAACAAAGATTCATTTTATCTTACCTTTTAACTCTCCTTGAAATCTGCTAAAAAAGTAGAAGTTTTCAATTTACTAATCAGTGGAAAAGAATACTCAGGGAAAAGCTTTTACCCACACAGTGAGCTATAATTTTCTTTTGTATCAATGACCCAGGTTAAGATGGAGCTCACAGGTGAAAAAATAACCGTTTCATTTTTAAGGTCAACTTTCTTATTCTTTCAAGCATTCTTCATTAATGCTGATTTCTGGAAACTGCCAAACTGTGCACTTTCCCGAAAATCTTTCCCTTTGACAATGTCTTTCTTAACAAATGATAAAGAGATTAGAGACAGTACTGCATCTTTTCGGCCCATCACACAGTAAACCCACTCTGCTCTGCATTAATTCTTAGCATTCTGACCACTGCCTTGCTTTTATTTGTTTAAATTTGTACAATGTGATGTTTCCCATTCTGATTCTAGGAAGCATTCTACTAGTCAATACCCTCCAAACTAGGAATGACATGAGAAAAATACACCTTGATTTATTGAAAAAATAAATTTATTTATTAGAAAAAGGTACTAAGCTCCTGTAATCCTTAGTGCCCTAATGACCAGCTAATGATCTAGAATATGGTATGATTCTCATTCCCAGCTTTTAAATTGAATTTTGCTTATGTTGCTTTCCCCAGAGTTGTTTGTATATTTTCGTAGCCTCACAAAATATCATGATGATAAAAAATGAAGCACTACATACACTGCATCTGTCTTCTATTAAATCTAACCCTCTGGGAAATTTAAATGATATTACAATCATGATGATGGAGATTGTTGATATGTAATAACCTTACCATCTCTGGATCATTTGTTTACTGCCCTGATGTACATAGGATTATGCTATTCTGGACATTTTAAGACAAAAAATAAACAAACCATTTTTTTTAATATTTAAGGAGCTTATGTATTAAAAAACTTAAAAACTAAATTGCAACTTGATATTTTATATCCCACAGTTTCCTACATTTCTCCTTCTTAACATCCATTGCAATTTGGAAATACGTAAAGATTGTTTATTTGTTTCCTCAATGTGCTCATTCCTTGCCATAAAGAGTTGTAACCCTGGAAAGGACAGAAGCACATTGCCAATCTTTAATGCAAGTAAACTTTTAATTCCTAAAAGCGCTATGTCTGTTACACAGTAAGCAGTTAATCAATATTTTTTGAATGTAAAAATAAACAAATTCCTACTTAAATTCCGTAAGGATGAGGACTTAAGTTGTTCAATAAGGTGTGCCCAGCAACTGACATTACGCTTGGAATACCATTGAATAAAATAAAAAGAAAGGCAGAAAAGAAGTAAAGAGGAAAGAAACAAAAAAGAAAGGAAAAAAAGGAAATGAAAGAAAGTCAAGGAGAATTTTTTTTTAAATTAAAATAACAAGGCTGAAAATAATCCTAAATTTATCTATTATCCTAGGCTTTCATAGAGAATTATATAAATATCATCACAAAAATATATACTACCCACATTTTTTTCTAAATAAATAGAATCTGAAGTACTAAAATTTAGCTCTGCTTTGATAAAATTAAAATGTGCAAATTATAAAGTCTTCCTTATTATTTACTTTTAAAGACAAACCTTCCCACAAGAAATACGAGGCAAGTAACCCCAGGTACAATTTTAACTTCAGTGACATGTAGAATAACGAATATTTATCGAATACTCACTATGTGAATGATTTCATTTCTGTGGCGTTCTCAGAAAAGTAGCAATATAGAGCAGAAAACAAATCATTGATCTGTAGATATTCTACATGTCACTGAAGTTAAGATAGTACCTGGGATTACTTACCTAGTAAATGCTGAGCCAATGCTAAAAGTTATGTCTGTTGGACAATACATCTTTCTTCCTAATCACAATATTCATAATCAGCATGCTTACTGCTTTCATTTTTATGTAGCTTGGAAGAACCAGGTATAAAATATTTGTTTGAGGTAAACTCCCCGCAAATGAGAGCATGTCATTTCTCTCAAGAACTGGAGGCTTAAAATTTTGTTAATTATTTTTTCCAATTGAAAAATATTTATTGAGCACATACGTTGTACTGGGAATCAGTTTATATGTCAGAAATCACAGTGAGCAAATCAGACAAAAATCTCATCCATCATCGAAATAATACTTTTACAGAGGAATTAGATTTATCTTCAAATATTATAAGCACTCACCGACAAGTGTAAGTACACACATACTCACACTCACACACACACACAGACATATAAATGCAGTTAATCAGTTTCCTCTATACTTTCTTCATTCTTTACCATGTACTCCAAAAGGTAACTGATATTGAGAGCTTTATGTATATCCTTACATATTTTAATGCTTATAAAAACCTCAAATTATAAGCATTTATATTCATATATATATTCTTCTTTTAAATGAATATTGCCTTAATAGTTGAGAAGGTGGGCATAATTAGGCTTAATATTCTATTTCTATAGGCAGATGCAATTAGGCTTACTATTCTACTTCTATTTCCCTAAGAAATTTTTCATTATTAAATTGAGGCATAATTTATATGCAGTAAAATTCATCTATTTTACGCTGGTGTTCAACATGTTTTAACAAATATATGTAATTAAGTATCCGCTCCCATAATCAAAATGTAAAACAGTTTTGTCACCCAGAAAATACCCAACCCCTTTCCCCACCCAAAGCCAGCAGCAATCAATGATGTGCTTTCTGTCTCTATATTGCTACTTTTGTGAGAATGCAACAGAAATGAAATCATTCATATAGGGAGTATTCGATAAATATTCGTTATTCTACATGTCACTGAAGTTAAGAAGATAATGATTATGAGACACCATTTTTAAGTGTCATACTAAGAAAGAAAAAATAATTAACTTTTGACATGCTTTCTTATCAATTCTCTAATACTATGATGATAAATGTGAAAAAAACAATGTGGTATGTGAATTAATGAAATGTATTTTAGTTGTTTAATCTTAAATGATGAGGTCATTTGATACACATCCTTTATACTTTACCATTATCACTTTAAATTATACACATCATGGCCTTTTCTCCAGGTTGAAAAATATGGATCTGACTCACTCTTTTTGTTGATGAATATATTACAGTATGGATAGATTTCAATTTATTCACCATACCTAATGTGATAATTATTCAAGTTTTTTTTCTATTTCTTGCTACTACAATCTATGCTGTATCAGTATTATTGACCATATCTTTTTTTTTTTTTCATTTTTAAATAGTTTTTTACTCACATATCATACACTCCAGCCTGGTTGTATAGACATGCTTTTGCCACCATCCTCTATCTGAAGACATTTCCTTTCCTTCCACACAGAATCTATACCCCTTTCCCAAACCCCCCATCTGTTGACACTTGGTTTTGGCATAATGACTTTGTTATATTCAGTGGAAGCATATTACAATGTTGATATTGACTACAGGCCTTAGCTTATGTTGATTGTATTTTTTTCCCAGATACCATTTTCAACACCCTGCAATACTAATATTCATCTGTTTTTCCTCATGCAAAGACATTTTTTTAAATTTGTGCATTTAATCACCATTATTGTACACTCTAGGCATTTCTAAATTTTACCATGTCTGACTTTATCCTGTATCTTTCCTTCTGGTTTCATATGTGCCTCCAGCTCTTCTCCCTCTATCATATTCTCATTAAGCTTTATTCAGTGAACTTACATTATTGCACTACAATCAGGTAGAATTGTGCTATCACAATAAATAATTGTGATAAATACATTTTTAAATGTTTATAATCAGTCCTGTTGCACAATCTGATTAGCACCAATTGCCTAATCTCTAACTTATTTCTATCTCCTGATAACCTGCATTCTTAACTTCAGTTCTCCATGTTCATTCATTAATTTAGCTCATGTTAGTGAGACCACACAGTATTTGCTGTTTCTGGCTAATTTTACTCAACATAATGTCTTCAAGTTCCACCCACATTGTTACATGTGTCATGACTATTCTGCCTTATAGCTGCATAATATTCCATCTTATGTAGATACCACAACTTGTTTAGCCACTCATCCATTGATGGACATTTGGGCTGTTTCCATCTCTTGGCAATTGTAAATAATGCTGCTATGAACATTGTTGTGCAAATGTCCAATTGTGTCCTGGCCCTCATGTCCTCTGAATATATACCTAACAATAGGATTGTTGGATCATATGGCAATTCAATACTCAGCTTCCTGAGGAACCACCAAACTGCCTTCCAGAGTAATTGTACCATTTTACATTCCCCACCAACAGTGAATAAGTATGCATCTTTCTCAGATCCTCTGTAGCACCTGTCATTTTCTGTTTTCTTGATAATGGCCATTCTAGTGGGAGTCACATGATATCTTACTGTGGTTTTGATTTGCATTTCCCTAATAACCAGTGAAATTGAACATCTTTTCATGTGCCATTTAGCCGCTTGTGCTTCCTCTTCTGAGAAGTGTCTGTTCATGTCTTTGGCCACTTTTATTTTACATTCTTGACTTTCATTATTAGAGAGGTTGTGCACTAGCTCTAGTTTATGGGATGTTTGGATTTCTTTGGGTACATACAGTTCATAGTATTCACTATTTTTTTGTCATCTTTTTCTCATTGTTTTATAAGAGCTCTTTATATATTATGGATATGATTCTTAAACATATTGCAAATATTTTTGCCAATCTGTCACTTATTTACAGTGTTTTGTCTTCACAGAGGCTTTTCCTTTTCAATTGGATCAAATCCGTCAATCTTTTCTCTTGCAGTTTCAGAGTTTTATGGCATATGTACAAAAGTTCCCCCTACTCTCATTTATTTTGTATAGTCATAAGTTCTAGTTCGTGAGTAGTTCTTATTTTTGCCCATTTTTAAAAATTGGGTTGTTTGTCTTTTCGTTTTGAATTGAAAAAATATCTTTATATATTATGGATATTAAACCCTTATCTGATATGTGGTTTCCAAATATTGTCTCCCATTGTGTAGGCTGCCTTTTTACTTTCTTGACAAAGTTCTTTGATACACAAAATGTTTAATTTTGAGGAGTTCCCTCTTCATGCTCGTGCTTTGGGTGCAAGACTAGGAAACCACCTCCTATTACAAGTTTTATGAGATACTTTCCTACGTATTCTCCTAAGACTTTTATGGTCTTAGCTCTAACGTTTAGGTCTTTGATCCATTCTGAGTTAATTTTTGTATAAGGTATGAGATATGGATCCTCTTTCATTCTTTTGCATATGAATATCCAGTTCTCCAAGCACCATTTATTGAGGAAGCTGCTCTGTCCTAGGTAGGTTGGCTTGACTGCCTTATCAAAGATCAATTGTCATAGATAAGAGGGTCTATAGCTGAACAATCTATTCAATTCCATCGGTCAGTGTATCTATCTTTATGGCAGTACCATGACATTTTTACCACTGTAGTTTCATAAAATGTTTTAAAGTCAGGTAGTTTGAGATCTCCCACTTCATTTTTCTTTATCAAGATACACTTAGCTATTTGGGCAGCCTAGCCTCCCAAATAAATTTGGTTATTGGTTTTTCTATTTCTGCAAAATAAGTTTTAGAGATTTTAATTGATATTGCACTGAATCTATATCAGTTTGGGTAGATTTGGCATCTTAAGTATGTTTAGTCTTCCAATCCACGAACATGTGTATGCCCTTCCATTTATTTAGGTCTTCCATGATTTCTTTTAGCAATTTCTTGTAGTTTTCTGTGTAAAAGTCTTCTGTATCCTTGGTTAAATGTGTTATTAAATATTTTACTCTTTTGGTGGCTATTGAAATGGAATTTTTTTCTTGATTTCCTCTTCAGAGTGCTCATTACTAGTATATTAGAAACACTAATGATTTTTGGGTGTTGATCTTGCACCCTGATACTTTGCTGTACTCCTTTATTAGCTCTAATAGCTTTGCTATGGATTTTTTTGAGTTTTCATCATATAGTATCATATTGTTGGCAAATAGTGAGTGTTTTACTTCTTCCTTTCCAATTTAAATGCCTTTTATTTCTTTTCCTTGTCTAATTTCTCTGGCTAGAATGTCCAGCACAATGTTGAATAACAGTGGTGACAATGGACATCCTTGCCTTGTTACTGATCTTAGGGGGAAAGTTTTCATCTTTTCCCCATTAAGGATGTTATTAACTGATTTTCATAATTACCTTTATCATTTTGAGGAAATTCCCTTCTATTCTTATCCTTTGAAGTGTTTTCATCAAGAAAGGATGCTGAATTTTGTTAAATGCCTTTTCTGCATTAATCAACATGATCATGTGGTTTTTTGCTTTGATTTGTTGATATGGTGTGTTACATTAATTGATTTTCTTATGTTTAACCATCTTTGCATATTTGGAATAAATCCCACTTGGTCATGATGTATATAATTCTTTTTATGTGCTCCTGGATTTGATTTGCAAGTATTTTGTTGAAGATTTTTGCATCTATATTCATTAGAGAGATTGGTCTGAAATTTTCTTTTCTTGTGGTATTTTTGTCTGGCTTGGGTATGAGGATGATGTTGGCTTCATAGAATGAGTTAGATAGCTTTCCATCCTCTTAAATTTTCTTTGAAGAGTTTGAGTATGATTGGTACTAATTCTTTCTTGAACGCTAGGTGGAATTCACTTGTGAAGCCATCTGGTCCTGGACTTTTCTTTTTGGGGAGCTTCTTAATGACTGATTCAATCTCTTTATTTGTGATTGGTTTGTTGAGGCCATCTATTCTTCTCAAGTCAATGCTACTCATGCCTTTCTAGGAAGCTGCCCATTTCATCTACATTGTCTAGTTTATTAGCATATAATTTTTCATAGTGTCCTCTCATTACTTCCTTTATTTCTGTAAAGTCAGTAGTTATGTCTAGTCTTCCATTTCTGATTTTATTTATCTACATCTCCTCTCTTTTTCTTTTTGTCAACCTAGCAAAAGGTCCATCAATTTTATTGATTTTCTCAAAGAACAAAGTTCTGTTTTTGTTGATTTTCCCAATTGTTTTCATGCTCTCAATTTCATTTATTTCTGCTACAATCTTCATTATTTCTTTCCTTTTGTTTGCTTTGGGATTAAGTTTCTGTTCTTTCTCTAGTTCTTCCAAGTGAACAGTCAATTCCTTGATTTGTGCACTTTCTTCTTTTTTAATACATGCATTTAAGGCAATAATTTTCCTTCTTTGCACTGCCTGTGCTGTGTCCCATAAATTTTTATATGCTATGTTTTCATTTTCACTTGCCTCAACATGTTTACTGATTTCTCTGTAATTTCTTCCTTGACCCACTGGTTGTTTAAGAGTGTCTTGTTTAGCTTCCATACACTTTTGAATTCTATGACCCTTTGCCTGTTATTGATTTCCAAATTCATACCATTATAATCTGAGAAAGTGTTTGTAGGATTTCAATCTTTATAAATTTATTGAGATGCTTTGTGATCCAGCATATGGTCTGCCCTTGAGGATGATTCATGAACATTTCAGAAAAATGTGTATCCAGCTGTTTTGGGATGTAATGTTCCATAAATGTCTGTTAAGTCTAGTTTATTTTTTGTATTATTCAAATTCTCTGTTTCTTTATTAATCCTCTATCTAGATGTTCTATCCATTGATGAGAGTGGGGAGTTGAACTCTCCAGTTATTATGTTAGAGGTGTCTATTTCTCCCTTCTGTGTTGTCAGTGTTTGCCTCATGCATTTTGGAGCACTCTAGCTCAGTACATAAATATTTGTGATTGTTATGTCTTCTTGGTGAATTGTTCCTTTTGTTAATACATGCCTGTCCTTCTTTGTCTCATTTAATTGTTTTGCATTTGAAGTCTAATTTGTCAGTAATTAGCATAGCTACTCTTGTTCTTTTCTGATTGTTATTTGCATGAAATATCTTTTCTCATTCTTTAACTTTCAGCTTGTATATGTCCTTAGGTCTAAAATGAGACTCCTATAGACAGCATATAGATGGGTCCTGTTTTTATTTTTATTTTTTTTACACTACTCTGCCAGTCTATGTGTTTTGATTGGCTCCCCATTAACATTTAGCATTACTACTGTAAAGGCAGTTGTTTCTTCTACCATTTTGTCTTTGGGATTTTATATGTCATATCTTTTTTTTCTTTTTTAGCTTTACTGATATTCTTCATTTCTACACTCTTCTCCAGACCCCTCTCTCCTGCTTTTTCCTATCTGCCTTAGTGCTTCCTTTAGTATTTCTTGGAAATCTGGTCTCTTGACACACATTCTCTCAGTGAATGTTTGTCTGAAAATGTTTTAATCTCTCCCTCACATTTGAAGGACCATTTGGCTGGATATAGACTTCTTGGTTGGCAGTTTTTTCTTTTAGTATTTTAAATATATCATACCACTGCCTTCTCACCTCCATGGTTTCTGCCAAGAAATCAACACATAGTCTTATTGGGCTTCCCTTGCATGTGATAGATTGATTTTCTCTTTCTCCTTTCAAAATGCTCTCTTTCTCTTTGAATCTGACAGTCTGATTAGTAAGTGTCTTGGAGTATGTCTATTTGGATCTATTTTCTTTGGGATATTCTGCACTTCTTGGATCTGTAATTTTAAGTCTTTCATAAAAGATGGGAAATTTTCAGTGATTATTTCCTCCATTAGTCCTTCTCTTCTCCTTTTGGGAAACCCACATGTATATTTGTGCACTTCATGTTGTCACTCAATTCCCTGAAACCCTGCTCATATATTTTCATTTTCCTTATATTTTCTTTTGTATGTTGGATTTCAGATCTTTAGTTTTCTAGTTCATTAATCCTTTCTTCTGCTTCTTCAAATCTATCACTGGAGGTTTCCATTGTTTTGTTTGTTTGTTTGTTTTTGTTTTTTCATCTCTTCTGTTGTGCCTTTCATTCCTATAAGTTCTGTGGTTTGCTTTATCAAACCTTCAATTTCTTCTTTTTATTGTCTAATGCCTACCTTATATCCTCCCTCAACTCATTGATTTTTTTATGAGATTTTGCATGTCTGTTTGAACATCGTGAATTAGTTGTTTCAACTCCTCTATCTCACTTGAGTTGTTGATTTGTTCCTTTGACTGAGCCATATCTTCAATTTTCCTAGTATGAATTATTATTTTTTGCTGGTGTCTAGGCATTTGGTTTCCTTAATTCATTTTTTCTGGAGGTTGTTTTCATTCTTTTACCTAGGGTTTTATTGCTAGATGGCTTTGTTCTCCATCTGTTCTTTGGCATCCAGTTCAACTTATTATAGATATCTAGCATAGGTTCTGTTTAAATTATCAGAATTTTTCAGTTCTTGTTTTTCTGTTTGTTGCCCTGCCTATATGGAGCCTTTTAATATCTTTTTTTTTTTTTGAGGGGGAGAGTCTCCTCCTATATTATAGACACCAGTCAGATTTTTCCAGACTTGACTGACACACATTTCAGGAGGAGAGAAGAGCCTGAATCAGTTTTTCCTGAAAGTGAGATCCAGCAGGTTGATAGACTTTCCTACAAAGCCTCTAGACTCTGAGCTTTTCCCATTCTGCCTAGTATGTGGTGCTTATCTGCCTGTGGCTTCCCCCCAGGGTACAGTGATTCAGTGCCTTTAATTTCAGCAGACTCTCCCTGCCATGGGTGTAGCTGAGACAAAGTTGAGGTTGTAGGTTGTCATTAGATGCTTCAGTTTTCCAGTCCCTGAGGCCTGAATTCCTTAAGGTAGGAATTATACTTGAGCTAGGTGCACCTTTCTCTTGGGGGAAGATACATCCTTCAGGGAATTAACTCCTTTCACATGACATATTGCTTTGTTTCTCAGACAAGCTTAATTCTGCCCTTGCCTGGAGCAGAACTGGAGCTTGAGAAGGCTTCCACTTCTATCTAATAAGCTATTAAGTAGTAGAGACAAAAAAAACCAAAATATTTGCAGAGCAGGAACACCACTCCTCAGGTTTGTCAATCAAGAGCTTAAGTTGGTACTGGGTTCTATGTATCTCCTGGCCTTATGTGCCCCCTTTTCTTTGTGTCCAGCCCTTTTGCAGTATTTTAGGCTGTCCAATTCAAAATGCCTCATTTTTGTCCCCTGTCAGTCCCATCCCCCCTCTGCTAGGGCAAAATCTCCTAATATATTTAACACTTATTCCAAGTTTCTTTGTGCTGGTGGTCTATTTTCCATAGTCAGAATTTGTAATTAATTGCATAAATGAAGCTTGGTTGCTGCTAGTTAAGTCTGTTTCATTTCACCTCAGGGAACAAGGCTGCAATGCCCATGGGGAAGGGGCACCTGCCTCCATAGCTTGGGGGAATTACAGTTCTGTGTGTGGCCCCAGTCAGTTCAGTTTATCCAAAGTGGTGTATGCTGTGTGTCCAGTGACTGATGTTACTCCAGCAGTTGTGTGTTCTATTCTTAGCTATTTACCAGTTACTTTGGAAGATGAACTAAATTCCCCACCTCACTAAACCACATCTTGTCCTGCCTCCTGACCATAACTTTTTATTTACTAGTGTTTTTATTTCTGTAGAAAGTATTACCAAAAGAGGAATTATAATACAAGGTCATGTGTATTTTAAATGTCATGGATATTTCTAATTTATTTTCCAGAACATTGTAGAAATTTGCCTACCCAGGTAAAATGTAACAAAAAAGTCTCCCCAAATTCTCACTGATATAGTTTCTATCTAATTTCATTTTTGTGAAATGACATCTCATTTCTTCTTTATTATATAAATATATATATAACAACTGATGGGTTGTGGTTTTATCATTAATTCTAAGAATAAGACTTAGAAGCAAATAATTAGGAACTGAGGTGGTTCATGGCAACTATGGGAGTAAAAGAAAAGACAGAACAGGGGAAATATCAAACTCCAACATTAGAATGAAGAAAAAACTGTACCTTGTTGATAGTATTTGATTCATAAAGGGTAACTCAAATTTCTAAAAGAATGCAGATGAGAAGAAACAATATGTATACAGGATAGTTTAAGCTTAGACAAAGTAGAAACTCTCAAGATTATAAAATATCGTAAGTGCTTATGAACATGGTAGTTGTTTTAGGTTCAGTGCTGTTTCAGTCCTTCCATTCCATAGTAGCTAAGTCCCAAATAAACCAGAATCACAAAGTATATATTTTAAATTTAACTTGGCAAACTTGCACATACACGTATTTCCAGAAAAATTTAACCTTTCACATATGTGCTCATTTAACTCTATTTGTTTTGAGATTCAGTCTTGTCTTTCCCATAGAGACAGTACCCTAATCTATTTGCAAGAAATTAATGACTACTTATATCGAGTAATCAACATCTCTTTAGTATAAATCACTAGAAAAAGATTATCTGAAAATTCTGTATTCACAAGTAACTAGGGCAAAAAAAAAATTGCTTCAAAGCCACTTCTCTCATGCTCCCATCAATATTACTAAGTATCCCTTGTATTTTGTAAAGAAAAAGGTATTTTTAAGAACTACAGTGGGGATTTTGATGGCCAAATTCCACAGAAGCAAAAGGTATCTATGTTGATGTGAATATTCCACAAAGGATGTCAACAAGGATTGTCTAGCATGAGTGATTTGAACAGTGAATAAAGAAGTATTTGCAAAGTCCCCTTAGGGGAATGGGAAAAAAGGGGCAAAAATTCAACTTCCCCATTTGGAGAATTCCTGATACTCTTACAAGCAATGGAGACAGGCAGATCAATAGGCCAAGCCCTCAACTTGGGGTTTGTTCCTGTGAAACTTATTTCCACAAAGGATAGGCTAAGCCTATTTAAAATCAAGCCTGAGTCACCCCCAGAGAACCTCTTTTGTTGCTCAGATGTGGCTTCTCTCTCTCAGCCAAAACGACAAGCAAAATCACTGCCTCCCCCACTCTATGTGGGACATAACTACCAGGGGTGTAAACTTCCTTGGAAATGTGGTACAGAAATGCTAGAATGAGCTGGGACTCAGCACCAAGGGATTGAGAAAACCTTCTCGATTGAAAGGGGGAAGAGAGAAATGAGACAAAATAAGGTGTCAGTGGCTGAGAGATTACAAACAGAGTTGAGAGATTATCCTGGAGGTTATTCTTATGCATTATATAGACATCCCCTTTTTAGTTTATGGTGTATTAGCGTGACTAAAAGGAAGTGCCTGAAACTGTAGAGCTGTGTTCCAGTAGCCATGTTTTTTGAAGATGATTATAATGATATAGCTTTTTCAATGTGACTGTGTGATTGTGAAAATATTGTGTGTGATGCTTCTTTTATCTGTGATATGGACAGATGAGTAAAAATTATGGATAAAAAATAAACAAATAATAGGGGGAACAAAGGTTAAATAAATTGAGTAGATTGAAATACTAGTGGTCAATGAAAGAGAGTAGTAAGGGGGTTGGCATGCATGAGTGTTTTCTTTTTCCTTTCTTTTGCTGGAGAGATACAGATGTTCAAAAAAATGATCATGGTGATGAATACACAACTATGTGATGGCATTGGGAGCTATTGATTGTAACCATGTCAAGAATCTTTGTTTGTATGTTGTGAATGTTTGTATGTCAAGAATGTTTGTAGGCTTGTTCATTGTTTACAATAAAAATAATTAAAAAATTAAAAAAAAGAACTACAATTGGAGCTTTTGACATTTAAAAGCTGTATCACTGTGTTGATGTGGATATTCAATAAGGGATATCAACAAAGGTTGACTAGCATAAGTGATAAGAACTATACTATAAAAGGAAACCTAAGATGGTGGAGGCAGACTGATCAACAAAATCTCCTAGGTTAGAACCAGAAAGAAAGGTGTTAAGAGTTGAACCTAACCCCTGGTACATGTGAAGGTGACCTTATTGGGAAATCGGGTCTTTACAGATGTAATCAAGTTAGAATGAGGTTATAGTGCATTAAGGTGGGTCCTAATCAAAATGACTGATATCCTTAGAAGAAGAGGGGAGGAGACATACACACACAAACACAGAGAGAGAGGAGAAGCCCATGTGAAGACAGACACACAGGAAGAAGATAGCCTTGTGAACACAGAGGCAGAGATTTGTTGTCAGAAACCAAAGAATGCCAAGAATAGCCAGTAACCACCCAATACTAGAGTGAGGTAAGGAGGAATCATCTCATAAAACCTTCAGAGATGGTATGTTACTGCCAACATTCTGATTTGGGAATTCTGGCCTCCAAAACTGTGATAAAATAAATTTCTGTTGTTTCAAGCCACCCAGTTTTTAGTAATTTGTTATACTAGCCTTTTGAAACTGGTACAAAGACAGAGTCTAAATTCTGGATTTCTGACAATCCCACAAGTCGTTTTAAAGTTAAAAGACATGGAGACTCAAACCTCAATGGTTTGAAATCCATAATATTAAGGTCAATAAAAATAGTAGAATACTATTTAGGATAAGGTTTTTGGTCAAGTGAGTTGGGGAGATTCTAAAGAAGTGGAAGCTTGCTCTGGATTGGATGCAGGGCAATCTGTGATTGGTTATCTCAATAAATCTTATCTACAGGATGGGAGACAGGCATCAGGATAAAGCAGTAATTGATAAAGGAGTGGCAGTCATTTATTTTGGCCAGTTGAAAGGGTATCTTGTTATTCTGTTGGTGGCTCAGTGAACTCATTTTTTTTTTTTATTAATTAAAAAAAGAATTAACAAAACAATTAGAAATCATTCCGATCTACATGTACAATCAGTAATTCTTAATAACATCACATAGTTGCATATTCATCATTTCTTAGTACATTTGCATCAATTTAGAAAAAGAAATAAAAAGACAACAGAATAAGAATTAAAACAATAATAGAAAGAAAAAAAAAACAAAAAAAACAAAAACAAAAAACCTATACCTCACATGCAGCTTCATTCAGTGTTTTAATATAATTGCATCACAATTGGGTAGTATTGTGCTGTCCATTTCTGAGTTTTTATATCCAGTCCCGTTGTACAGTCTGTATCCCTTCATCTCCAATTATCCCTTCTCTTTTTTTTTTTTTTTAATTAACGGAAAAAAAGAAATTAACCCAACATTTAGAGATCATACCATTCTACACATGCAATCATTAATTCTTAACATCATCACATAGATGCATGATCATCATTTCTTAGTACATTTGCATTGGTTTAGAAGAACTAGCAACATAACCGAAAAAGATATAGAATGTTAATATAGAGAAAAAAATAAAAGTAATAATAGTAAAATCAAAACAAAACAAAACAAAACAAAAACCTATAGCTCAGATGCAGCTTCATTCAGTGTTTTAACATGATTACTTTACAATTAGGTATTATTGTGCTGTCCATTTTTGAGTTTTTGTATCTAGTCCTGTTGCACAGTCTGTATCCCTTCAGCTTCAATTACCCATTGTCTTACCCTGTTTCTAACTCCTGCTGAACTCTGTTACCAATGACATATTTCAAGTTTATTCTCGAATGTCCGTTCACATCAGTGGGACCATACAGTATTTGTCCTTTAGTTTTTGGCTGGATTCACTCAGCATAATATTCTCTAGGTCCATCCATGTTATTACATGGTTCATAAGTTTATCTTGTCTTAAAGCTGAATCCATTCTGCCATTCTATGTCTTTTGATTGGGAAATTCAGTCCATTAACTTTTAGTGTTATTACTGTTTGGATAATATTTTCCTCTACCATTTTGGCTTTTGTATTATATATATCATATCTGATTTTCCTTCTTTCTACACTTTACTCCATACCTCTCTCTTCTGTCTTTTCGTATCTGACTCTAGTGCTCCCTTTAGTATTTCTTGCAGAGCTGGTCTCTTGGTCACAAATTCTCTCAGTGACTTTTTGTCTATAAATGTTTTAATTTCTCCTTCATTTTTGAAGGACAATTTTGCTGGATATAGGAGTCTTGGTTGGCAGTTTTTCTCTTTTAGTAAGTTAAGTATATCATCCCACTGTCTTCTAGCTTCCATGGTTTCTGCTGAGAAATCTACACATAGTCTTATTGGGTTTCCCTTGTATGTGACAGATTGTTTTTCTCTTGCTGCTTTCAAGATCCTCTCTTTCTCTTTGACCTCTGACATTCTAACTAGTAAATGTCTTGGAGAACGCCTATTTGGGTCTATTCTCTTTGGGGTGCGCTGCACTTCTTGGATCTGTATATTTAGGTCTTTCATAAGAGTTGGGAAATTTTCAGTGATAATTTCTTCCATTAGTTTTTCTCCTCCTTTTCCCTTCTCTTCTCCTTCTGGGACACCCACAACACGTATATTTGTGCGCTTCATATTGTCATTCAGTTCCCTGATTCCCTGCTCAAGTTTTTCCATTCTTTTCCCTATAGTTTCTGTTTCTTTTTGGAATTCAGTTGTTCCATCCTCCAGTTCACTAATTGTAGCTTCTGTCTCTTTAGATCTACCATTGTAGGTATCCACTGTTTTTTCCATTTTTTCTTCTTTGTCCTTCACTCCCATAAGTTCTGTGATTTGTTTTTTCAGATTTTCTATTTCATCTTTTTGTTCAGCCCATGTCTTCTTCATGTCCTCCCTCAATTTATTGATTTGGTTTTTGAAGAGTTTTTCCATTTCTGTTCGTATATTCAGCATTAGTTGTCTCAGCTCCTGTATCTCATTTGAACTATTGGTTTGTTCCTTTGATTGGGCCATATCTTCAATTTTCCGAGCGTCATCCATTATTTTCTGCTGGTGTCTGGGCATTTGATCAGATCTCCCTGGGTGTGGGACCCAGCTGGTTGAAAGGTTTTTCTGTGGAATCTCTGGGCTCTGTTTTTCTTTTCCTGCCCAGTAGGTGGCGCTCGTGGCGGTCGTTTGTCTGCAGGGCAGTCGGCCCGGGAAACCGCGAGTGGAGGCGGGGGTCGCTGGCCGTGGCTTGGGGGAGTGCCGGTCCAAATTGCCCAGCTGGCCCGAGACGCCAAGCGTGATGGGAGGGCCCCGCTATCCAATGTTCCCAGTCAGACCAGGGAGCCACGTGCGTGGAGGGGACCCCAGACGCCAGCCACCCCAGCCGGGAAAACGTGCACCCCTCGGGTATCTCACAGCAGTGGATTCTCCCTACCCATTCAGCCGTTCCAGAATGGGGTACGCTGTCTTTTTTGGTCTCTGTCGTGACTCCGGGAGCTGTTTTGTATTGTTTCTGTTTCTTTAGTTGCTTTTCTGGAGGAGGAACTAAGACCCGCGCGTCTTACTAAGCCGCCATCTTCTCCGGAAGTCCAGTGAACTCATTTTTGATTGTGCTTAGATACAAATTAAGAAGTGGTCTTGCTTTGCCTCCATTTTATCATGGCCTCAGAGTAACTTTATTAGTAACTGGTACTCTATGATTGTTTATGTACAAGAGGAGAATAATATAGTTTAGTTATGAGTGATAGCCAGATTTCGGATGGAATATCAGGTTCTTTTCTTTTTTTTTTTCTTTCTCACAAACAACCAATAACATTCATCAATTAGACTTCCCTTAATATTTTAGTCACAATAGATAGATGACATAAGGCAATTGTAATTGATAAGAGTTAAAACAGTTTAAGGCTATTTTAACTTTGGCTGAGAGACCCGAGGCACAACAGAAGAAAATGCAGGCTTACCTGGAAGTAGTGAGGTGTGTTTATGTCCATCAATCTCTGCTGTTCTTTACATCTACTTTTTAGAGTCTCCTTAATGAAATTGTTTTTGCAGATAAAATGGCTTTTCAAAACTGCCCATTTTCTAGAATTCATCTTTTTTATTTCCAATCAAGGAAAATTTGCCACATGTTTGAGATATGAAAAACACATAATTCTTTACTGCTTTTGACCTAGTCCTCCTTTCCAAGTTCCCTCTCTACTAATTGTACCTTTAGTCAATTTGCTAAAATGATTTAATGTACCCTTTTTGCTGTAAGATAAATGTTTTGAGAATACCATTGCTTGTACTAGTTGAATATTTAAAAATTAATGCAAAGATGATTTTAAAGTTTGCAATTTCATAATTTTTATGTCTCCTTGAAGAAAGGTTAATGGGCTCATATCTGTTTACATGAATGTTTATTTGTGTGCATATGCATGTATGATTTAGTTGTGTGCATAGTCTGATTCAATTAAAATAGATACCTGTTGAATCTGATCAATTTTGTGGCCATCACTCAATCTGGATTTATAATAAAATTAATTCATCAGCACTTTGATCAGTCTAAACAATCTATGTGAGAACATTTAACTGAATTTTGATTTTTTCTACCATTCATTTAGTTGTACCAAACTATATCTGATCTTACTTAGAAGAGTAATAATGTTATCAAACTAATGACTTTTCTGAATATCTCACATTTGATTAACTCTTAGCTGAGGAAAATGTTGAATATTAATATATACTAACTTGTATTTTTAGAAACAGAACTTCTTCCTATAGCATATTTATTTAAAATAACTTTCTATGTTATTGTCTTCTATAGAGCAACTAATACTGTCTCTTTGCTGCAAAGGTATTTATCAAAGGATTACTCTCTCCTGTCATCACATCTAATTCTGACTGTGTTAGTTTGCAAGCTGCCAGAATGCAACATACCAGAACTGGAACAGCTTTAAAAAGGAGAATTTAATAAGTTACAAGTTTAAAGTTCTAAGGAAGTGAAAGTGTCCAAATTAAGGCACCAATAAGCGTTTATCTTCATCAAGAAAAGCCAATTGGTCAAAAACACCTCCGTCTGCTGGGAAGTCATGTGGCTGGCATCTGCTGGTCCCTTGTTCCTGGGCTCGGCTCCTTTCAGTCTCTTTCTGTGTGTGGCTTCCTCAATTTGCTTCTCCTGGCTTGGCTTTCATCTCTTGGCTTCTCTTGGCGTTCTCAGGTTCTGACTTACTTAACATCCCATAGCTATGTCTGCTGGGCTCCAAACATCCCTAAACATCCATGTCTTTGCTTTCTGAAGCAACTGTTCTCCAACGTGTCTACATCTGCTCTCTCTCTTGGCTCTGAGGCTTTTGTCATTTCTATGGGCTCTGTCTTTCCCCAAAGTGCTTCCCCATTTAGATGGGTGGAGTCACGTCTCCATCTAACAGAAAGATCACACCCACAATTGGCATGTCACGTCTCTGTGGAGATAATCTAATAAAAAGTTTACCACCTACAGTGTTGAATTAGAATGAAAAGAAATGGCTGCTCCCTCAAAATTGAACAGAATTAAAGCATGCCTTTTCTGTGGCACATAATACTTTCAGACCAGCACACTGACCTTCATCAATTACTTTACTTTAAACCTGTTAGCCAGCTTTAGTGGCTTCCATGATCATATGTCCATTAAATTTCTACATAAAATTACCATAATCTTAGATGAATTAATGCCTATCTTTAACATAGTAATTTGCAGCAATAGATTTAAAGATAAACTAACTGGGGTATACAATTTATGACACTACACAAGGTGCCTCACATTTATATATTTTTTTGGTTGAGGGAAAGAGGCTTATGATGGAGAGTGGAGAATGCAAGCTGGAAGTATAAATAAGAAACTAGACACAAGTTTTTGTGGAATACTCACATCAGAATTATTTCATTTTCCTTCTAATTTCTGTGACTTTCCTTTTTCCCATCAGACACTATCTCTAACCACTTAGTGACTTCTAGCTCGCTATTACTAAGTATATAAAGTAATACAAGAAAAATTACAAAAAAAATAATAACTCAAATTCATGTAGAATTGTCTTCTATTAGCCTTCAGCAATTAGTCTATTTACTTCACTATAAAAGTTTCTGTAACAGGACACTACAGGTTCCATTGACAGAGAGAAAGAAAGAGAAAAAGGGAAAAAGGAAAAGAGGATAAGAGAAAGACAACTTGCTTATTAATTTGAGAGAACTCACATACCTGGCTTTCCTTGAGGTAAAAAAAGTTATCACTATTAATATTTCAATGACAGATGTTGTATGGAAAGTAGCAGAGAAATCAACATTTGACATGTCTCATTAATAACAGATCAGTGAACATGAAGTCAAAACATGCTGTTTTTTCAAGAAAAAATTATTGGCGCTCATATTTTGTAGCAGATGTCCAACTGTCAGCACCACAAAGAGTTTTTTGGAATTTAATTTTTATTTGAGACATTACTATGCTGAGTTGGCCAAAATAATACACAGAGAGGAAAATCATTTATAAAGCATATTATTAACAAAGGATAAGTAGAAAACTTATTTTAAAAGAGGTGACTAGAAGAGAGAAAAAAATCATATAATTTGATTTTGCATACATGATTGTTTTCTTCTTCTTTTTTATTCCTAAATTTTAACACCTTGAAGATTACTCATTAGTTTTTATATACAACATAAAACATTTCATTAAATGCTATTATTGCTATGAATGATTTCTTATATCATCTGCAAAACACAATATTTTCTCAATAAGCCTTTTCAATGTATTCAGAACTTTCAAAATAAGAATAATGATCTTTTTTCATGAAAATTGTTGTAAAACCAAGAACTTTCAAAACAAGAATAATGATCTTTTTTCATGAAAATTGTTGTAAAACCAAATAAATATTCTTGATGCTTTTTGATTCAAAATTCTCAAAAAGACTTAATTTTCCCAGAGAAGATTACTATTTGTTCATATTTTAAATTGTGCATAGTTTTCACAACATATTTCATATATTAAAATATGTTCCTTATCTATTGTTCTATTTTTCTCCTTTTCCTTTTTAATTTCTAAAACATATAAACATATGCCTAATTCTGTTATATCCTTTTGGACTTAATCGACTATTTTTATTCTTATAATTATTTTACTTTTTTTTCAACTTTTATTAATCCCCCCAACTATTTTATTGTTTTAAAATATATAATTTTCTAAATGCAAGGATAAATGTAAATAAATAAAGGTCCTTGCTTATGAATATAAATATTCCTGGTTATAGATGTTTCCATTGAGGAACATCTGCATATTTATATTTTAATTATGTTTCAAATGCCCTGTGTTACTGTATCTAATTTCTTGCTTGATCCAATAAACTTTAAACCTTTTAAAAATTATTGCATGATTGAGGATTCCTAGTTTAATTTGTGTTATTAACTTCTGGGTATTATTGTCAAGCAAAAATGTAATAAATACACATCTTATAATTATAGAAATTCACCTAAATTTCCTCTGTTCTTTTATATGATCTCTATGATAATGATAATGAAGAGGAGGAGGATGAAGATGAAAATTTTCTTTGGGGATTGAAGGGAAAATATGTTCTCCATTTGTTCTAGTTTTGCTAGCTGCCAGAATGCAATATACCAGAAATGAAATGGCTTTGAAAAGGGGAATTTAGGGCTTGCCATGGTGTTCAGCAGGCAGAGTTCTCACCTGCCATGCTAGAGACCTGGGTTTGATTTCCTAGTGCCTGTCCATGTAAAAAAAAAGGGGGGGGATTTAATAAATTGCTAGTTAACAGTTCTAAGGCCAAGAAAATGACCCAATTAAAACAAGTCTATAGAAATGTCCAATCTAAGGCATCCAGGGAAAGATACTTTGATTCAAGAAGGCTGATGAAGTTAAGGGTTTCTCTCTTAAGTGGAAAGGCACATGGTGAACATGCATCATCTGCTAGCTTTCTCTGCTGGCTTCCTGTTTCATGAAGCTCCCCAGGAGATGTTTTCCTTCTTTATCTCCAAAGGTCACTGGCTGGTAGACTCTCTGCTTCATGGTTCTGTGGTGTTCTCTGCTCTCTCAGAATCTCATGGCTTTCTCTCTTGTTGTTCTCTAGCTTTTTACAAAGTGCTTCTTCTTTTAAAGGATTCTGGTAAAGCCAATCAAGACCCCCTGGAATGGATGGAGACACGTCTCCACCTAATTCAGTCTAACAACTCCTGATTAAATCACAGCTGCAGGGAGATAATTTAATTAAAGTTTCAAACATACAGTACTGAATGGGGATTAGAAGAAACGGTTGCCTTTACAAAATGGGATTAGGATTAAAACATGGCTTTTCTACAGCACATACATCCTTTCAAACTGGCACACCATTTTATAATGTAAAACAGTGTGTCAATATTTTAAACCATTTATTTGATTATTTTTCCCTACCCTGTTAAGGTGTTAGCTTTTTGCCAACAATTAGTGAATGTGTGGTGTGTGTGTGTGTGTGTGTGTGTTGTGTGTTTTCTCTCTGGATTATAAGTACTTTATCCACTCATATACAAACAGCAAACACTACCCAACCCTCAGCAAGGATAGAAATCTGAACTTTTCTATCTGGTATGAGACAAATGAAGCAAAGTTGAATTTTAATTATTGAGTTCCTTGTTGTAAAGTCACCACTTAGTTCTGTTTAATAATCACTATTTTAACTTAAATTTCATCTTTGTTGAAACAGTGCAAGAAAGCTTTAGAAAAGTCTCACACTAGGATGGAAGGAATCCAGAAGATTCAGGGTATAAAAACCTTACTCTTTGACTTATTGCTTCCTGAACTGCAGATTGTTATGGGTGTTGTATATTTAAGTGTTCTGAAAGAAATAAAGAACTCTATAGTGTTAAACCTATATTGTTCTATTAAGAAGAGAAATTTAACAGATATAAAGAGGGATCTATACCTGCCAAAGAAGTGGTATATTCAGATATTAGTCAAATAAAAAGTTCACATTTAAGATACAACTTCTCTTTTCAAGTTTTTCCTGTGTTTATTTACATGAGTAACTAAATTCTGACTTTTAATATAGCAATTAAAAAATTACCAATTAATTGTAATACTTAAAAAACTCTACTTAATCCCTATGTGATTTATTACTGAATGTAAGCATAATGTCTTCAAAATTAATATATAAAATGTAAGATGAAATCTCGCATAACCTGGTTTGTTACCAAATAATCTTGTGCAACTGTAGGCCAAAGAGAAATAAGTTGTGAGTAAGAAGATTGGCAAGCCACATTTTCATCCATTAATTCTCTATTCCTCAGTTCACTCTGTGTTAGCCCCTCAGGCTGGAGTCCCAATATGAGGCTTGTCACAATCTGTATCTGTCACCACAAGTGAATGAACAACTTCGCAATATGTTCCTGACAGCAAGATTCAACCATGTGGGAAGACCTGGAAACAGTCTCTTGATTGGCACCTCAAATATCCCTCATCAGCTCCATGGAGGTTTCAAAGCTGCTGAAGAACTCAGATGTTCCAAGACAAGGAATGTTAACTACTTCTAGGCTGATTTTCTTTTAAAGAATCTGGAAAGAAATTTTTTGAGAAAAATGCTTTTTTCTTAAGTATATAATGTAACTTCTGAGTGGATGAAATATTAAATTCCTTTCAAATTCTGTTTTGCACTCTTCTTTTTTATAAGTATGCTGTTTATAATATTTATAGGCAAAACAAATTGTTCTAAAGGTTAATGGAAAAAACTTGTAGGCTTACATATTTATTAAATAAGCTTGTAGTTTATGCAAAATTATTTCAAATTAATTTAGCACAGAGAAATTCAGTTTTTTCCAAAATACACTATATTTCCTTTCTCTTTGTGCTCTAAATATTATATATATAGTGGGCAACTTCAAGCACCAAAGGCACAATTTTCATTTTAATATTTTAATATTATATACTAATATAACACATGTTATAAAACATAAGAATTGCAATATCTCCACTTCTGAATTATTTCATAGGTTTATGTTGAACTTTTGATAACTATATTAATATTTTCTTGTTATAAATAATTAAGAAACACAACATTAAGCATATACGTAGGCACTATGAAGAATGCAAGTGTCAATACCATGACAAGGAGAGTTGACCAGTGTTGAATAGCCTTGAAACATTATGTACACTGTCTTGAAGTACTTTCTAATGTAAAGTTTGCTGAAGTAAGGTATTATAATATCATAAACTTCCTATTAATTCACCCTCAGTTGTTTAATCACTCTGAACAGTCATCAATTACAAATAAATAAATCTAATAAAGAAAGTGATGTATGCACAATTTAAAAATCCAAATCTCTAGTGTACATATATTGCTATTCAGTTTAAGTAGAGAAACATATTAAACAGTAGATATATGTCAGATTCTAAGATATGTAAATAGCTTCAAAGTACATATTGATTATACACTAAGTAATAATTTTCACAATGACACAGGGTGGGAGAGTTAACGTATATCCCAAATGAATAGTAACACAATAAAATATTTGAGGAATCCCAACTTTAGATAGCCCTTAAGATCAAGTATACAGCCAAAATAAAAGTATTTAGTTCAATAATAAATTAAATGTTGCAAACAGGACATAACATATGGATAACAATTAAAATTATTATATTTTGTTCTCGCTTCGGCAGTACATAAACTAGAACTGGAACGATACAGAGAAGATTAGCATGGCCCCCGTGCAAGGATAACATGCAAATTTGTGAGGCATTCCATATTTTTAATTTAAAAAAAATTATATTTTACAGTGTCAATTGAGTGCTATATATAATTTTGATAGACTTATAGTCAATATGTTGCTAATATGAAAACAAATAAAGGGGAAGGGTGAAATTATAGCCTTCTTTGTAATATCAAAGATGACATAGAAAAGACAGGACAGTATATATAGACTTCGCAACTTAGGTGTGACTAAAATTCTAAATAAGTACCATTTTGTCCTTCCTTACTCTATAATATATTTAAATCTGACCCTCAGGAAAATGCCATGAGAGACCAATAGACCTCTGAAACAGCCTTCCAGTCAATTGATTCTATAACCCATTAAAGGTTTAATCACTGTAATAAAATTATTTTGAACATTGATATGAGAAAAAAAATTTTATTACCCCAACTCCTCCCTGCCATTTCCCACCATCCTTTCCTTCTGTCCTCCACATGTAATGTTAAAAATTGGCCGTGAAAAGCTATGGCCCTGATGTTAAAGACAGACTTCTTTTGATGTACAATTTTCAGGGTTTTAACATAGAGTTCTCTTGTTTGAATTTGGTCCCCTTGAAATTATATATAGAGAGTCTTATCTTCTCTGCCTCTCACCCTATTCAGGGAACCATTGTTTATGTGTTTAAGTTTATTTAACAACATAATATTTATGGGAGAAAAATTTTTTCCACTAGACTAGTCTACATTAGCATTATAATGGAAAGTGGCTACATTTTTCAGAATAAAACCTGTTTTATAGCCTGGTGTTGATAGGTCATGGTGCAGGCATATTTAAACAAATCGAGAAATAAAATGCATGCTGAGAGGTCTCACATATTTAATCACATAATCATTATTTTAAAGGTTTATGGAGCAGAAAAAAAAAAGGCCTAGCAAATGCTTACTGTATTTGAGCTATTGCAAACTTGGTAAATTGAAACAGTGTTCAGAAATTAGCCTGTTGTGCAAATCTAAGGCAAGATATTTGTTTTCTACTTCAATCTTCTAAAGGCATTATTTTTCATGATTTTACTTTATTTCCTAAACCAACATAATAATATTCTGGGCTCAAATGGTTAAAAGGTGTTGGTGCAACATTTTGAAGTGAAGAATTAATATCATCAATCTCACAGATGAGCATTCTAATGGACTGTGTCTGTTTCATGAAATTCCTCAGGAAATTGATTTCTAATGTAACTTTCCACAATGGTATCATCCTCATTTAATGAACTGGGATGTCCATGGAGTCAAGACAATAATTTATAAGATGACTTAAGGTTGTATAAATGTTTTTTCATGCAAGAAGAAATATGTAATTGGGCAAGTGGTAGACAATGGCAGCTGAAGGTATGGCAGCTTTCAAACATGAGCTGATTTTAGTGACAAACAAAAGAAAATGGATTTCTTACTGGATCTTGAGAAAGATGCCAAAATAGCCTACACACATATCAACTGAAAGTACAGTATAATACTTTCTTCCTTTAAGCCAGTGAAATAAAATAAAAGTGAGCTAGATGTCTCAATCTCCTAGACTTCTACTGTGTTTTCATTTGGAAAGATTATATCATAAAAGCAAGAACAAAACCAGAAGGCAATAAACTCTATCCTTATTGATTATATTCTCTTCATTTTTATCTTACCCTCTTTTCTTTGTTAATACTTGGAGTGGGATCTTATTTGAACAGCTTGATAATACTGGTAGCTTACCTCCCTTATATTTTAACATATAATTATATATATTAATTATATATAATCAATGTCTTTCTTTCTGTAGAGTAATATAACTTTTTATGATAAGTTTTCTTTTAAATAATGAGGGAACTGTTGATTCATGTTTTTAAAATAGGAAAGAAAGGAAGGAAGGAAGGAAGAAAGAAAGAAGAAAGGAAAAGAAAGTAAGAGGAAGAAAGAAGGGAGGGAAGGAAGGAAGGAAAGGAGAAAGAGAGGAAAACAGGAAAGAAGAAAGAAAAAAGGATACAGTAAATGGAAAAAGTCTTACATTTATTTTGGTGTGCTATGTTTGGGGTGAAAAGAATGAGTTCAATTTACCGTTTGCAATAGTTCAAATGCACTAAGCATTTGCTAGTAAGCAAGGAAGGAGAAAAATAACGCTGAAAACTTACAAATGGTGACAAGATTTAAGGAATTAGATTTTTCTAATAAATTTTCAGTTCATAATAATTGATAATAATTCATGCTCTATAGGGCAAAAGAGGAAGACATGTAACAAACTGTGCAATTGTTTTAGAATTAGGAAATGCTTAATCAAATTTACTGAGTAGGAGTTATCCATGAAGATAGCTATAAACTATATGCTTCCAGGAAGATGAAACAAAAGATAGACTAGTGTTTCTGGGGTGCCACACTCAAGATGAAGAACAGAGGAGAATGTGATTGGTCAAGAAAGCATTATGAAGGATTTGCAGGGCCTTCTATGCTACATTAAAACGTTCAAAACCTCTCTGTAGTTTGTGTGTAGTGATTGGATATTTGTAAGCATAAGGCAACATAGTTAGAAATGTTTCTTAGGCAGATCATTATGGAGGAAAGATGCAAGGAAAATTATGTGGGAGCTGTTAATATCTGAGTTGAAATCAGGTGAGAATCTAGATTTAAGAAGTACTAGTAGGTATCACAAGGAATAGTTTGAAACTATTCTCAAAACACAAACTTGGAAGGACTTTGCTATACCTCAAAGGTAGGGAGTGAAAATCGGGAAATAATAGTGTGAAGTTTTTAACCATTTTGGATTGGGCTTGGCACATAGCTAACCTCTTAAGACTTTCAGAACAATGCCTTTTTACACTATTATATCATTTATTGTTGTTTCTCGATAACATATTTACCTTAAACAAAAAGAATGTTTCATGACAAGGATCCCAGACCCATTTGCCTACCAATAAATTAGGTATCAAATTAGCTATTTTATCTTTAAGAGGCTACAATTATATGGAATCTATGCCATTGAGAGCATCCTGCTTTATATTCTACATATGTGTAACTATTTCTCTCCACTCCATTGAACGTAAGATGGTATAATATAGGGAGTGAGTAGAAAAGAATATTGGTATTTGGGTTTGACATCAGGCTTCTTGCCATGTTGCCTGGTGATTAAGCCTGAGATATATTGTGGGAAACTGCTTATGGCACTGGCAGTGTGCCGGCCATCTTGTGGTCTGACGCCATCTTAGGTACTAACTCAAGTTAAGTTTCTATCTCAAAGTTAAGTTTCTATTTCCTCACTTCTGCTCTGCCCTTCCCCGAAATCAGCTGACCAGCCTTGGCTAATCTGCCTTTCCCAACTTAGTCTCTGCTGATTGGTTGCTTAACCGCAAGGTAACGCCCAACCTCTGCTAACGCCTGATACAAGTCACTTCCCCTTTCTTGCTGTATAAATACCCTGGATTCACCCTCAATAAATGAGACTTGATCAGAATCCTGTCTTGTCTTCGTTCTCTGTGTCTCTTGTCCCATCCATTCTCACTCCTTCCCTCAGGTCCAGGTTCATCTGTGCCATGGGTCCGGACAATATATAAGCAAACAATGTGAGTCTAGACAAGTTTGCATCCATCCTTAATACCACTTCTGCTCTAGCTTCACCTCAAGAGGCAGGAACATTGCTCTTATTAGTTTGATTCTTTGACTTTATTTACACTAAGTTGCACTCAGAAATGTAGAAATATTATCTTTGCAGAATTCTCTTCTGTCCCTGTATTTGTATGGTTGAAGGACTCTGGCATATTGGCATATTTGAGGACTCTTTTTCACTTGCTATTATGTATGCTGTAGGTTGTTTATTTTTTAAGTCTCCATTGCTGTGTGCAGGCCAGATTGGGACTGAACCTTTGAAAGAATGGCTCTGCTTGAATATGGAGCCTAAGTTTCATGCAAAAAAAACAACTTTACTTAAGATCTCTGCATTAAAGTATCGGCCACTACACCAGATAGTTATAAAATAATACTTGGAATTTCCATTTATCATTGACACTTGTGAAAATAGCTCCCTCAAAAAATGAGACATTCGTCAAAGGTAGATTTCAAGTCTGTCAAAACTCTGCTATTCTTCCTAGCATAATATTACATTTAACAGTGTGACTGAACAGTACCCTTGACAGGCTTATTTTCATTAGGTTATACAGCTTTATGTAATTTCATAAGCTCTTTTAACCCACGTTAACTTCATCTTAAAGTTAAAGATTTAGTTCAGATTTTAGGTAGTGACCTTCAATTTCAACCATTAGAAACATGTTTGATTCTGCCATTTAAACTATATTTGGTTTAATATCATTAAGCACCAGTTTTCACAGCTTTGAAGTGCTAATTAAAATAAACCTCTAAAGTTGTAAGGGATAATAAAATGATAGGTAAAGTTCTTAGCACAGTATCTTAAATGCAATAAATAATAAAAATTTGGGTATTGCTATTTAGGAATATAGGTAACTGGGTTGTTTTATGAATAAATTGTATAAAATTATTATCATTGTTTAAACTTATCACAAATCAGTGGATGATTTATAATTCTTAGTCAATGCTTTTATCATACTAGGTACTTTGCAGATTTGAATGAGTAGAACACATGAATAGAAGAAATATTCTTCTAGCATATACATTCTGGCATATGCATTCACTTTTCACTCTTCCAACCATTTACATCCTACGGAAATCTACTAGCCATTACCAAGAAACAGAATTACAGAGAAGTTTATGGACATGCCCAGAACTGCCTGTCTAGAAAATGTCGAGAGGATTTAGGTCAGGTCATTTGGCTCAGGAGACCTCTCGGGCACTGGAACGCTTAGCTTAACTGTCTTTCCAAGTATTATGATTAAATTGCATTTATTTAGTACCCAAGAAGCAAAGAAAATACCTGGTTACCTTACATCTACAAATAAATTTACAACAATTAATTAGTTAGTAGTTTTAAAGACACGGTGAATCATAAGCATATAAATGAAGCCATCAGTACCATTTTACCCCATTCAGAGTAAAATCATTCCTATGTCTCTTTAGTTACCACGTGAAGTGGGTATCCCACACATAGAGCTAAAAAAATGGTGCTTAATAAAAGATTCTCTAGTAAACACATTATTTTCATTATTCACTAAGGTTTTTAAGATTTTTTAAATCTGCTAACTGGTTTGGGGGGTTAAAGACATTGAGTGACACATATCCCATGTTCACCTGAGAAAATGCAGAATTTCAGAGTGAAAAGACAAATGTCTAGAATTTAATCAGTTACTTTAATTTGTTCGATGAATATTGATATAGTGTCTCAGGTATGTTGCTAGGGACTAGGGATATTGAGTTGAACAAGACTGTGCTCTTGCATTTAAATAATTTACCTCCTAAGACAGAGAGACACATAAAGCAATGATTGAAGGAATACAGGGTAAAAAACTTTCTATCAGAGTATTTTAAAATTTGCATTTTGAGGAGCAACCTTAGCTATTTGGAAGAGTGGTGAAGACTTCACAGAGGAAAGTACATTTGAACTGTGTTTGAATTAATATCAATGATTTTACTATCCAGAAAATGGATAGAAAGAACTTTTTAAGTTGGAGGGGATAGCATGTGTACAGGCACAGAGCAATATTTCAGTAGTTACTGCAATTAATTGAGAGAAAAATAAGAAAGAAAACATAAGAGCAAATGATAAGCTTTTACACATGTAATTCCACAGAAAAATCATTTTTTTAATGACCATGTTTTATTAAAGATGAAACTTTTATATAATGCAAAGGATGAGAGGAGGTATAGATAGATAGATAGATAGATAGATAGATAGATAGATAGATAGATAGATACATAGATAGATAGATAGATACATAGATAGATAGATAGATTAAGGTATTGAAACATTTTTTCTAACTCTATAACCTGGTTTTCATTAAAAGAGATATTATTAACTAATGGTAACAACTTGATTATATTTTGAAATAACTTTTTGAATAATTCATGTGTGGGTGTATTCATCCCACGCATTTGATTCCCTAAATAAGACTCCCATAATAAATTGGTAATATATGAAAGTAAAAGGTAGATTCAATCTTTTTCTAGCTCATTGGAAGCATTGTACTTTTTGTTATCATGATTTGAATAATGTACTTTGAAACTATTAGTAGCCTGAGACTGAATTCTTTAACTTTGAATTTACATTAAAACCGAAGAGTCAGAAATACAAAAACTGTACTTTAAATAATGCACTTGATTTTGGTGAGACACAGCTATAGTAAAGAGCAATAACTATCTTCAATTTGATATTCTTCAGACATTTTTATTTTATAGTCTTGCTTTCCTCCCCCAAAATCAGGATGTTTGTTATTTATAATAATATGCAGAATATATCCATTTCCTATGGCTACTATAACAAATTACCCCAAATTTACTGGTTTAAAACAGAACAAATTTATTGTCTTATACTTCTAGATATTAGAAGTCCAAACTGGGTGATAAAATCAGGGCCACACATCTTCTGGAGGCTGTAAGGGAGCATTCACTTTCCTTACTTTTCCCACTTCTTGTGGCCCCCTGAATTTACTGGGTTCTGGTCCCTTTCTGTCTTTAAAGTCAGGGATAGGTCAAGTCCTTCTCTCACTGCATCACTTTTAATTCCTTTCCTGCCTCCCTCTCCCACTTTTATGGATACGGGTAAATTCGTTGAACCCAGATGGATAATCCAGTATAATATTCTTATTTTAAGGTCAGCTGATTAATATCTTTAATTCCATTTGGAGCCTTAATTCCCCTTTGCCATGTAACATAATGTATTAACAGTATCAGGATTAGGACATTGATCTTTTGAGGGCCATTATTTTGCAGATTATAATAGAATAAATGTATTTAAAAATTATTTAGAAGCTGTGACTTTAGTAAATTATGAAGACCAGGGAAGAAAAACAAGCATCCTTTAATGAAAATGCATATGTGTTGAGTACTCCAATACTTTGATGGCTACATTAGGATGCTTCAAATTTCTTTACCCTTGAGCTCAGCAGTTACATTCAATTTAATTTTCCAATTAAGAAAAAGCAAATCAATTTCCTGTAGGTTGCCCTTGAGAATACACTCTTCAGTTGTAATGACGCATAGTTATTGCATCCCAGGAAAGGAAGATTTACAAATTTTTATTGTCATATTTGACAATAATCTTCTAAATCCATCTCTAATATAGTTTAAAATCTCAAGGAATATCTTCTAATAAGAAATGCAGTTGAGGGAAGAAAAGAAAGGAGAGGCAGAGTGAAAAAGGAAAAAATATTTTTGTACATTTTCCCCTTTGAGTCACTTATTAAGAAAGAAGGAGGGGTGGGCCATGGTGACTCAGCAGGCAAGAATGCTCACCTGTCATGCCAGAGGACCTGGGTTCGATTCCTGGTGCCTGCCCATGTTAAGAAAAAATAGAAGGAGAGAGAGAAAGAGAAGAAATCTAGTATCAATTTATGCTGCCTCAGTTATCCACTGTATCCATTTCCTTTTTAAAGATAAAGGGAGTGCATATTTAACCATATATATGGTCAAAATTTTTGCATTAAGATAAAGGGAATGTATATTTTGACCATTTATATAGTCAAAATTCTTGCATGCAAAAGCCACAGATGCCTGCAGAACTCTTTTCTTTATTGACTATCCCTTTTCTCTTCTGTTTGATTTTACTTATATATTTTCCATTTATATTCTGAAGGCTTCAGTGTTTGCTAGGATATTGTGTGAAGGTTAATTTTATGCACCAATTTGGCTAGGTTATGGTGTCCAGTTGTTTGGCCAATCACTGCTTACTTGTTGCTTGGAAGTATTTTGTAGATGTGATTAACATCAAATATAAGTTGATTTTAAATAAGGAGTTTTCTCTCTATAACGTAGGTGAGCCTCATCCAATCTGTTGGAGGCTTTAAGAACAAAGAAATGAGGATACCAGAAAGAAGAATTCTGTCTCAAGACTACAAGATCAACTTCCTTCAGAATTTCCTGTCTGCTGGCCAGCCCTACAGATTTTGGACTATTCAATACTTCAACATCAACACTTACCTGAACTTCCAATCTTCCAGCTTTCCCGGTGGATTTTGGATTCAAAACCTCAACATCTCAAGCTTGCTGATCTGTCCCATGGATTTGGAACTTGACATCCCCCACAAATATATGAACCAATTCCTTAAAATAAATCTCCTTATATCCATTAATATCTGTCTAAGCACATAAACACATGCTCATGTATTGTTGGCCTGGTTTCTCTGTAGAACCTTAACTGATACAACAGACGTGTTGAATGTATTTCAGTTTACATTCGTTATCCTGAGAACAGTGTATTACCCAACTTGGTACTGTTTCTTGCCACTTTTTTTAAACTTGAATTTTGTTCTCTGTTGCTGCCTGCCACTCATGTCTGTTGTCTTACTTGCCAGTGTGCCTGTTACCACTTGTGACCACTGCTGCTGCTGGTGCTGTGGCAGCCTCTGGGGCCACTGCCCTCCTGCCATAGCCTCTTCTCATCGTGTTTGCTCTTTATTGCCTCTTCTGATTTCTCCCCATATTTACTCCCCATTTATCTACTTCACACCTAGTCCATGCCTGGCTAATGTGACCAAACTTCCATTTGTTGACTAGTAATCATTCTTCCTAAAGTATTTAAATCTTCTGCTCATAAAGGTTATACGTTCATTCATCAAATACCAATGGAATGGTTATACTTTAATATGAAAAGCAGTATTATTAATTTAAGACAAAAATAAACAATATGCAATGCTAGTCTCAAGGAATTTGTAATTCAGCATTTCTGTGGTAAGGGATGAAAAGACACAAAATGAACACAATTTAAAAGTTCCAACTAATAAATCTGAAAATAATAGAAAGTGTTATACAAAAGGCCAAAATAAAGCTTCGTTTTACATTGAGTTGTTGAACTACTTGTATGAAGATAGTTCTGTCTAATTTGGTCCCAAGTAGAGAGTGTTGTTACTGTTACAAATTAAAAGGTCTTGGACAGAACACATAGCGAAAATACTAGGAGTTCTGGATTTTGAATGATTATTTAGTACAAGGAATAAATTCTAGAATTAAAATGCCTCAGTTTGACTTTTGGGTCCATGATCCTTTTATTTATTGTCAGTTTTATTTGTGCTGTAGTCTAGACACCCTAGGAAACTTCCACACCTGCATAAAAAGGAACACCTCAGTTTGCTAGACCAACAGTTTATCAAGATTTCCTGTGCACTGGGTTGGAAATCCCAGAGGGAGTATATGAATTCTATTCCAATTCCTATTTCAGTAAAGAATGATGGTGTGTGAGACAGATGTTTACTTAAATAAAAGAGTCTTTATTCCCACTAATTGTTCTTCTAAATTGGTAAAAATATGTGTTTTAGATACTGCTTTAGATGCTTATGATAAGAGCCCTCTGTGCTGGTTTGAAAGTGTGTGTATTCCAGAAAAGCCATGTCTTTTAATCCTAAATCAATATTGTAGGGTGGATACTTTGTTTCCCTGAAGATTAGCCAACTCAATTGTGGGTGTGACCTTTTAATTTAGAAATGAAATGGTCGTACTTTCATAAACCACTTGTTTATGCTAGGGTTACTGTCATTTCCACTATACCCTATATATTTTGCTTCTTAAAATCCACATAGGAAACCATTCCTTTCACCTTCTTAAAATGCAATGTTTTTCTTTAAACTATGATCTTCCAGAAGGTCTGTCTTTTTAGTGACAGATAAATCATAATTTTCATATTTACACGTCACAATATTTAACAGAACTTGACCATATTAGAGAAATCACGTGGCTATTAAGAAGGAATTCTAAAACATAGAAAACAAAAATTTTGTACTTTTCATAGGTGACAAAAGTTGAACTTATAAAGACAACATTTTCCATAAAAAATATCAGCATTTTTGAGTCATAATCGGAACTATAACTACTTGAGGCTATTCATAATTTCAGTTAAATTGATTAATATAAATGAAGACCAATGCATTCCATTTATCCCACTCTAAATATTACTATTATCCATTAAAACAGAAAAGTATTGTCAGAAAATGTATTTCATTAGTTGCTTTGCTTCCCCACTAAAACTGAATTTCTTTTAGAAAAGTTTTGAAGGAGTGTTTAGCAATTTATTTATTTATTCATCAATGTATTGGGCCAGCTGAGTGCCCATGGGCTACTTTAGAATTGATTTGGAAGTATGTTGAAAAGCTCTCAATGTGTCCCCCTGTAAAGAATGAACTAGTTCAGGCAGACTTTTCAGTGGATAACTAACGAATGGATCTGTGCAGGATGTGTGGTGGCAGGAACTTCTCTACTAAGGGAAGCAACTGTGTTCCAAAAGCAAACTCACAGACACCTCCAGGAAAAAAACAAGAAAACAGAAAAGCTAAAAGCAGCAAAACAAAATACATCCACACACGCAAAACTTGTTCACACAAAGTTCTCCAAGAGAGTGATCTATGATCTTACTGAGAAATGCAGTTATGACCTGATTTATCCCAAATATCACTTTACGAATAAGAGAAAAAATGTTTTTATCATGCATATCTATGATTCTGTCCATTAATTTCTGTAAAGATGCAATGGGAAGCACTTTCAGGCAGAAATGATTTCCTTAAGGCAGGAGTCTGCCTTTACACCTCCAGGGGAGCACAAGTGGGAGGTATAAGGTACTCTTGCTCTTCACGTATTATCTAAAGTGCCACATTAAGAAATGATCCACTCCTACAGAGAGGAGAAAGGACAAAGGTCTACTGGTCCATTACCTTGCTTCAACTTGACCCTCATTACACTCGAATAAATATTCATGAATCCCCCTCAAATATTGAGTCATATGCAGGAGATAAAAGGAATCTGGGATGATAAATGACAACACTTGAACTTAGAAAGAAAAAGAAATCTAGTTAATTATCTGCATCTGTATTTTGATTTTAACAAGTATTTCTTATCAGAGAAATTAGAAAATAAAAGCCTTTATTGAAAACCTGAATTCATTATTTATAATCCAGTTTTTTAATAAAATACAAAGGTCAGTAATTGCCATTAGGTTCTATTTTAGCAAACTGAATATTTAGCTGTAAAACAACATATTGGAAAAACATTTATTTGTTAACATAGAAAAATAACTGAAAATAGTTATCTCTGATCCCTTTAATGAATTCAGCTTCACAGCACTATGTACATAAAAACCATTGCCTTGCATTTATGTATTGTTAACAGCTACTTATCGCTTGGCCACACATCAGGATAGAAATAATGGGTGTTAGTTTTTTATTCCCCCTACAGGCACATCTGATATATGAAGTATGTTTTTTTAGAAAAAAGCATAATTTGACACTTATATATATGATGTAATTATGATGTGATATAATAAAACTTCATGTGCCGATGTGTGAAGGTCTATGTGAAAACATAAATACATATATTCATATATATTTTCCCTTGGAATTTTGATGGAGGAATAAATGTATCTGAACTGTTGAATTTTTATGATCCACAACATTTGAAATAAAAAAGAGGAACATAAGATAGATAACATGATTTGCATGTAGTTGTTCAGTTTTCATTTACAGGGGAAATAATTCTATTCCAATATTTTAGCAATGAGTGATGCATTTGCTCATTTGGTGAAACATATAATTTTATATATTTAGAAAACCAACATTAAGAGATGCAGTCCAAGTTTGTCTTGAAATGTGTTTCCACAAATGGGTTTCTGGGTCTGGTGGGAAAAGTCATATGAGAAAAAGCTGATGGTCAAAGGAAATTTCAAAAACTTTTTTGCTCCTTCTAATATGCTTATTTTAAATCTTCTGTGACTATTTTTCAGGTGTGTTCTAGTTTGCTAGCTGCCGGAATGCAACACACCAGAGATGGATTGGCTTTTAATAAAACGGGATTTATTTTGTTGGTTCTTCAGAGGAAAGGCAGCTAACTTTCCACTGAGGTTCTTTCTTACGTGGAAGGCACAGGATGGTCTCTGCTGGTCTTCTCTCCAGGCCCCTGGGTTCCAACAACTTTCCCGGGGTGATTTCTTTCTCCATCTCCAAGGGCCCGGGCTGAGCTGCAAGTGCTGAGATGAGGAATGCCGAGCTGCTAGACTGTGCTACATTGCGTTCTCTCATTTAAGCACAAGCCAATTAAGTTAAACGTCACTCATTGCAGCAGACACGCCTCCTAGCCGACTGCGGATGTAATTAGCAACAGATGAGATTCACCTACCATTGGCTCATGTCCACAGCAACAGAACTAGGTGCTTTCACCTGGCCAAGCTGACAACTGAATCTAACTACCACAAGGTGAGACATTAAAATTTTATTAAAAGAGATTAAAAATAACAACTAAAATAATGAAAATAAAATATTTTGTCTGCCAAATGTCCAGTCTGGAATTCAAAACACAATTTTCCATACTTTGAGAAGCAAATCAAAATTAGGTCATATAGTTGTAGCTTTCATGATATTTAGGAATAAAATAAATATAAAAAATTAGTAATTTAGAATATAAATGACTGGACCTGGCCAAATAGAAAATATTCAGTCACTTATTCATCATTGGTACAAAATATTTCTTGTGGTGCTGCTTCCTGCTTCAGAATAGGCTATGAAATCTTAGCACATTGCTAAACTCAGCCCTGTGTGTTGATATTTTGTGTGCCTTCATCAAGTTTTATAACTTCTCTATTCCTCAATCTCCATGGCTAAAGTTCTATGATACTAGCCCTTTTGTGACTTTTTTTCTCTACAATGTTTCTTAGCTTCTTCACCTATAGACTTTCCCATTTGTACTTTTAAAGATAATTCACATTAAAAGGTACAAAGTTCTGACATGCACAACAACGTGGATGAGAACTTGAAGATACAATGTTGAGTGAAATAAGCCAAATACAAAAGGACAAATATTATATGATCTCACTGACACAAGATAATTAGACTAAGCAAATTCATATAACTAAAAAATTAGAATGCAGGTGACCACAGGCAAATGTGCAATGGAAAAGATTTCATAAATGATGAGGGTGATGGTACTGCTACATTGTGAATGCATGGAATGATTTCTAAATGTTGTGTTAATTTCTTTTTTTTCTTTAATTAATAAAAAAAGTATTAATTAAAAAAAAAGAAAAAAAAAGAATCAACAGGTTCCACTACTTTTTTTTTTTTTTTTTTTTTAACATGGGCAGGCACCGGAAATGGAACCCGGGTCCTCTGGCATGGCAGGGAAGCATTCTTGCCTCCTGAGCCACCATGGCCCGCCCTCCACTACTTCTTTTTGAGCATCAGTAGACTAGTTTCTCTGAGTATGGGTTTCCTCATCTATGCAATAGGGGAAAACATCTGTCGATATTCCAAAAGTTATTGTGTCTGGTCTAACCAGATAACATTGATAAACTGCAAGATGCAATACAAAAGGAATTATTCAGTGACTGAAGCTCAATGGGTAGGTGTGGATTTTTTCTAGGTAGGTCTGTATAAGTCACTCCCTGAGCCTAATCTTCCCCTTCCTTTACTGCCAACTACACTGTACAATTAAATAAAATGCAAACAGCATCATCCAAAAAAAAATTAATGCAAATAATTAATAATGAATTATCTGTCTGATGAGGGTTAAATGGGGAAATTTTAGGTTATATATAAATTACTAAAATAAAAATAAAAAAAGAGGACTGTGCAACCAAGAAAGTGACATCTAACGCAAACTATGGACTATGGTTCATAGTATTATTTTAATTTTTTGTCTTATCAGCAAGTGTAACACAGGTGTCACACGATTAGCAAAATGTTAACAGTAAGGACAAGATATATGGGAATTCTGCTTTTTCTGTCTTTGTAAACTAACAACTTCTCTAATAAAAATAAAATTAAAATAGTTTACACTTGAATGTAACTGTATTAAGTGTTTACATTTATTTTGGGGGAAACCAATGTCTTATGACATTCATTCCTATCATATAGGAAAAATGCAATATCACTTTTTCCATTTACTCAGGATATTTTATAACTCTCAAAAAATTGATAAATATAAACTTAAAATAAACACCTTATAAATAATGTATAGAATATTCTGTATATTACCAGTATGATATCAAATTTTTATTGCTTTCATGAATACATTTTGGGTTCTCAGAAAAATTTAGTTAATTATAGTACCCTCACCTGCCTCCTCCAGTGATTTGGACAAAATCCACAAATAAGGTAAATTCTGCTATTTTTTATATAAGTGCACCTTTGCTGTTGCATTGTTGTCAATGCATTGATTTATCTGTTCTGAAGAATTTTAAATAGCATAGTTATATTGGGTACAGTGTGCCTATCAAATAACTATTTAATATTATACTGGCCAGCAGCATGAAACGGATTATCGTTTTGCTGTTTTATGTCAGATATTTAAAAAGATGCTAGTCTGCTCTTAAAATTTAATTTATTATAGACCCTCAAAGAGCCACATCCTTTCCTAAAGTGATATGTAATAAAATAGTTTACGTATGATGTCAGTAATTGAGCAAGTGTTGATCAACCACATGGCAAGTTGTTGTTTGTCCTGGGATGACCTAGAATCTCTTGTCTTGTCCATTTGGCTCTTATTTGGTGATGTTTAAAATTTGTTTCAATGTAATATTATGGTGCTAAGAATAACCATGGATATAGTTGGTGTTAATTAAGTGATGGGTTTATAAGCTAAAAGTCATACTTTTATATACTAAAAGGGAAAATTTCTCAGCAAACTTTCTGCTAGTTATGTTAATATCTGATTGTCAAGCTGGGTTAGGCAGTAAAATGCATTTCTGTTTAGTTTATACTAACAAGATTTAAAAAATTCTGTCCCTACTTCTTTTCATCCTGAAGAAGCTAGGTCCTAGAAAAGTTAGTCTATCATCATATGGTTACTTACAGAGGGAGAAGTAATGTGTTAATTTTAGATATATCATATTCCAGTGGCTTCAATGCAGTATATTCTGAGGCACTAAAATTAATTTTATATGATAATATTAGTTTCTCTGTCCTGTGTTTATCAAATGTGCAACTTTTTTCAATTCAAAATATAGATTAAGAAGGAAATATCTACCAATGCAATTTAATTTTCAACTATTAGATGTTTGTGAGAAAATTTAGTCTTATTTTTGAAGTGAAAATATAACATTTTTTCATTTATTTTTAAGTGAAAATATAACATTTACTTCAGCAATGATGACCTTTTCAAACCTAAAGAAATTTTTTCTCAGTAACAAAACAGATTTTTTCCCTGGAAAAAAAATGTTCCCTTTGATCTCATGAAATATTCAGAGTGATAATGAAGTATGTTTTGCTCTCATGTAAACCTGTTAAAATATTATTTTTCTCTGATTTTGACAGTGGTGAAAATTTTATCACACAGCATGAAATGTGTTATTTTGATACATCGACACCATATCAAAACTCATCCTTGCACATTCAACTTTGTGACAAAGAATATCTTCCTATGAATTTCACAGGCTATTTCCAAGGGATTTAAAAAATCTATTAGTTTCAGATGCTGATGGCTTTTATGCTGTTAACTGATCAGAACAGGCTGATGAATATATTGATCATGGATTAACATCTCATTATAACTTAAAGGCAAATCTATAATACCACATCTGATATGTGGACATTCACAAGACTAGAAAAGAGATGCTTAGAATTACATTAAGTAATCTTATTTCCCATCTCCATTTTCAGAACTCTGACTATCATCAATGTGGATGCATGATTTTAATAGGGTAGGAACAGAATTTTAAACATCAATTCCCATAATCAAAGAACTAACAATACAATCTTACTGTCCTTATTCCATTCTGTTTATTTTTCTATAATGTATATTATATTAGTGATGCAGTAGAAGAAATGCTAGAGGAAGGGCTCTCCTTGCAAGAAACAAAATGGTAACAAATAATAAAGCATAATTTGAAACAACACCTTTCTTATAATATGACCATATACCTAATCAATTGCCACATCCCATCTTTCCTGTGTTCTTGTTACCACCAGTTCAAATTTGCTCATTCACATTGCTATTACCTTATAAATCAGGCTACCTTTATTTTTCAGCTGGATACAGCAACCCATCCAATCACATCTGCCAGCCTTCACTTTCACCATTTCCAGTTTACTTTATGAACGGCTGCCATGGTGATGATTTAGGAACCCAAATGCAATCACAACATTCCTCAACTTAAAATATTTCAGTGTCCTATGATGCAAAAACGTATGCTTGAATTATTCAGTTCTTGTTGTCTTCATGTCATTGAAGTGTAAACTTCATTCTACTCATGGTTTTTACTTTCTGTTTCTGATATATTAAGAATCACCATGGCCCTGCTTTTCCCAAAACACTTTTCACAAGTATCTGATTACTAACCATAGGTTAAAAATGCTGGCAATCAAATTACTTTCTTATATACATGCAGTTTCTCTAATGCCGAAAAGAAAATTTTGCCCAGTGTCTTCAGTAAGATTTTTTCTCATTAAAATACATACACGTTACTAAAATATTACTTCCATAATGCAGAAAAATCTAAAAGCCCATCACTTCCCAGCCAAAATTAACTATTTCTCTGCTGCCCTATAAAAAGTTATCACTAAATTAATGCATAATATTCTGCTTGCTTTTATACTGCATATGCATGTGTGTGCAATTGTAAGCAACTACATTTTAATATATTTTTAGAGCCTCCTAGAATCTAGCTTAGTGACTTTTTAGTACCCCAAAAGGAGATTTTTTTTTACTTGAATTGAATAAATGTAAATTTATACAGTAATTTAACCCTAAAAGAGTATACAATTGATTTTTTTTTTTTGCATGGGCAGGCACCGGGAATATTTGATTTTAAATGTCAAATCTAATCTGTATGTAAATGCCTTATATTTGACATAAGGTACAGAAAATTTAGTGTTCTGATTGTTTCATAACATTCAAAGAGCAGCCAGAACATATCTGTGTTAACTCAATGTTGATCAGGTGTTGATGCATGTAATTACCTATTAATAATGCTCTGTTGTATTTCATAAGTATATGTTTTGAGAGATTAATACCAAGAAAATATGGTCCGTTTTAGTTTCCTGGCCTGCTAAAGCAAATACATTGATATCGGCTGGCTTAAACAATGGGAATTTATAAGTTTATGTTTTGAAGCTGGGGAAATGTACAAATTAAGGCAGCACCGATGAAATGTAGTCTTCCCAAAGACCAACTACTGGCAATCCTTGGCTCCTTTGTCACATGGCAGACACATGGCGACATTTCTGGTCTCTCCCTTCTCTTCCAGTTTTCCCTAATTTCATCTTGCTTATGTGGCTTTCTCCCTCTTTGTCTGAATTTCACTGCAAGGATTCCAGTAAGAGAACTAAAATTCATTCTGATTGATGTGGGTCACACCTTAACTGAAGTAGCCTTACCAAAAGTCCTACTTACTATGTGCCTACATCCCTAGGAATGGATTAGATTTAAGAATTTGTTTTTCTGGGATACATAGAGCTTCAAACCACCACAAAGCCTACATAAATCCAAATGGCAATAGACATGTCAAATATTGGACAGCAAGTGCCAGTTGAAGAAATGGGACAGTCTAAAGGAAATCATCTTGTATCAGGTGGTGTTTTCATTTATTTTCAATATTTGAATGCATCAAACTCTAATACTTTAAATAAAATCCAATAGTAAATTTGAACTTTCTCCAAAAATTTGCCACCTTTACCTAGGTTTTGATTTCAGAAAGATAGATAATATCAGGATACATTCTCCCTAGGGTTCATTTTCTGGTTCCTTGCTCTCCCTTCCTGACAACCAATCTAAGCAATTTCGCAAAACCCAATTAAGCAAGGCTTTCCATCAGTTCAATTTGATGTTTGTTAATGAAGGTTGAAAACAATTATGGAGCCATGATTAACACCTTTGAACCTTTAGCTGAGGATTATAGATACTTAAACCCATACAGGCCTTTTGCAAGTGAAAATTGCCCTAAGGAATGCATACTGCTTCAATGCATTTTGGTGACAAGACGGGAAAAAAATCCGAGCAGAATGGGACTTCTTTGCATTCATATCTTGTAGAATAGATGAACTGTAGAATATGAAGCTGCTCTTGGAATGACTGTCAGGGGAAATTCTTGAGTTAAGAACATTTAAGTACCTAAATGATTAACTTGAGTCTTGTTCAAGCATAACCCCAAAACCCAAACAAAATCCTTTTGCTAATGTAACCAAATCATAGAAAATTAAATAAGCTCAAGTGGAATTTTAGTGGGCTGAATTTATCTAGATTATTTCAAAAATGTAAAGTGTTGAGGAAATTACTTTATAACAATCTTGCACTTGATATGAATCTTGGAAATTACTTTTGGGAGTCTAAGTGGTATATTCCTATCATTCTCAGGTCTTATAAGTACCCATAAATACCTTCCAGACCTGTATTATGCTTACCTGGAAGATTGGTCCATTGCTGCTGTGAGACTAAATGGATAATAATTTGACCAGGTTAGAAAAGAGGCCTCAAGTTCAAATAATTCTCTTGATGGTAATATTGATTAGCTCCTAGTATTAAGGGAAATTAACTTTTATATGAAATTTCTAAAGGGACATATAATCTATTTTACTAATTTTATATAGCATAAGGCATATATTTGAAGTTTTGAGAAATTGTATGTGCAGGTGAATTCATTATTTGAGTTAATTATGAACTACCATGGTTGTAGTGAAAACAAGAATTTCTTAAGTTTTTGGTTAGACACAGGAAACATTACAGAATTTTGCAATGTCCTATTATTGTCATTATTTTGAATATATTTTAAGTTAGTTTAGTCTTCAGAGTTAAAATATTTGGTTAACGAAGGTTTGGAATTACTTAGGATTTGGATAAAAAGGGATATCCTGTGAGTATACTACTGAATATATTAAAAATTCCAATTTGGGTGATGATTTCCCAGAGAAAATAAAAACATCTAGACTTCTGGCAAAATTAAAAAGCAACAAGCACAACTTATGGACAGTGATATAAGACATCTTAGATAATGTTCTATTAATTTACTAGTTAGCTATGAATAAGATATTGGGAATTCTTCTACACAAACAGTGGAATATATGTGTTTATCCTCCTCAATCTTCCTTTATTCCTAAGAACTCTTTCAGATTCACACATTATGACTGTATCTGAAGTCTTTAAATATAATTAAACTTAAAGAATATATTATCAGTGGTTGATTTAATGTCTCCAAGTTTTTGAAACTAAGATTTATGAAACCCTCTGAATAAATTTATTATATTTGATTTAATATACTTATGAGAATACTGTCTGGTTTGTTTAACAGGAAATCATATTTGGCTGCATTTTGTATTAACTAGATCTAGTGATTTTATTTGTCATGCTTTGTTTTGCTTTATTATCTTACTTTAGTACTACATACTTCTCCCAGGAGTACTTTATGATTGCAAGAACTCATAGTTTTTGTGAGCAATTTTAAATCATCAAAATTTCTGGTTTCTGGATTGACCAAAACCATAGAGGAGAATCTCTTCTGGGATTTTCCATTTATTGATATTGATATTGTTGATATTGACTTATATTTAATTTTTAAAGGAAATAGGCCAATAGAATAGAAAAATTTACAGTGGCATATATATCAATCTTATTCTCCAGGAGTCTATACAATCATATTAGAAAAAGAAATCATATTAGAAAAAAGAACTGATAAAGGATGTGGATTATAACTTCAGATCTTCCATTTCACAGGCACCTTTATAATTCTTGATATCAAATTAATTAAGGATAACTTGGGGATAAAAAGCATGATGAGGGTTGATGAGCAGAATTGAAGGGGAGGAAACTGTGTGTGTGTGTGTGTGTGTGTGTGTGTGTGTGTGTGTATGAGTATGTGGACAAGGAGATGGGGCAGCCTAGTTAGAGTCTCCATCCCTTGGACTCTATTTGCTATTCTCCTCTTTCTTCCCCAGACCTATCTTTTGGTAATAGGCATTCTATTTGCATTTATTTTCATTCATTTCCACATCTTTTTAAATTTTAGGGTTAGGGATAATGGGAGAGGCAGGAAAAGGTAAGGGAGGAGAGTGGTAGTGGAAGAGGAGTAGGAAGGAGAACACAGAGATGAAGAAGAGGATTAACCTGCAGTTAAGAAATGGAGTTCCAAAAGAAGTCATAAAGTTTGGCCTCTGTAATTGCCACCGTGTCAGTGGGTAAATTGAGGGCCAGATAACACTTTTTAAAAACTGGAGTTTCTGGGTATGCCTAATGCGGAGCTAAGTTCATTGGTCCAGCTTCCCAGCTTAAATAAATTTTGAAAATTGGAATCTAGTGACAATAATTTTTGGAGGCTTGGAAGGCCCAGCAGAGAAATGTTTAAATCTAACCTTTCTAAATCTGAGTGGAAACAAAATCAAGACTCTCAGTACAGTAGAAGTGCTGCAAAATCTTACTAACTTGAAAAGTTTCAACTTGTTTAACCATGAGATCACCAACCTGGAAATTATAGCGAACGTATTTTTGAGCTACTGCAGAAAATCACATACCTAGATGGACTTGATCCGGAGGAAGATGAAGCAGCAGACTCTGAGGAGGAGGAGGATTAGGACGGAGAGAAAGTGGAGGAAGAGGAAGCTAGTCCACCTGAAGGTTATGAGGAAGACGAGGATGAAGATGGGGCGGGCTCAGAATTGGGGGAGAGAGAATAAGTGGGCCTTTCATACTTAATGAAAGAAGAAATTCAGAATGAGGAAGAAGCTGATGATGACTATTTGAAGAAAGAGAGTTAAAGGGGGAAGGGGAAGAAGAAGGTCTTTTGGAGGAAAATAGGAAACAAGATGCTGAAGATGATGGAGAGGAAGAAGACGACTGCATCATCCTAAGACTAGATTCCCTAATGTCCCTGAGTTTGCAGTAAATCACATCATCTTTGTTTCTTCATGTGTGATAGCTATTCCTGTTGAAGATAACATGTAACTTTTACAGTAAAAGTGTGATTTCACTATTTCTGCTGTTTTATCATTTCAAATAAGATTTATTAATCTGTATATGAATGCATACACAGAGAAAAATTTTCATTGAATCAGTCATTTACAAAGAACATATAATTTCCGTTTAGAAACCAATTCACTAGGATATTCAATGGACACTACCAAACTTTCGTGTTGGTTATTGTTTTTGTACATTGGTGTTTTTATGCTAAGGACGTTGGTTAATTAGTTAATTATATTGACAGAAATGAGTTGATCCATATTCTCATTTCTCCCTGGGGAAAGCATATAATGCGCTGCTCTCAGAACTATATTCATTGCAGTCCCTGTAGTCATTAAATTTTATAAAAGCTTTGAATCACTGGTTTGTCAAGTATTTAGGGCCATGTCATTTTTTCTGTTTCCCTAGTTAGAAGCAATCAACTTGTTTGCTGAGCTAAAAATCATCACTTTTCTCTTTAGTATAATGGAGTTTAACTTTTTGAATCATTGATATGTGAATAGCAGAGCAGATAATAAAATTCCTCACACCACCATCTCTACTGAAAAATGTTAGGTGTGGCAGGTGTGCTATATTGTTCAAAACAATCTCAGAAAAAGTTTCAAATTATACTTCATATTACAGAAAAATATTGTCTTCCTGAAGCTAACATAAAAATCATGTCCAATATGTTCCATGAACATTTGAAAAATAATAGTCAGTTATTATTTAGCAATATACTGTCAATATAGCAGATGTATATCAATTTTTAGGGGAAAAAAAGGTACACGATGATATAGGTAAAGCCTAAACGTAACAGAGAGTTTCTGCCAACAAACTACCCTACTATGTGTTAACATTTGTTCCTCATTCAATGATTGAGCAATTTAGGCTAGGCTCAGCTGGCTCATGACTTGTTTGTCCTCCGTATGATGTCATCTTTTTGCATTTGCCTAATATGATAATCAGTCAAATGACTGGGATCCGTATCACTCATTATTTAGCTGGCTCTCCAAGCTTGTTCCAATTTTGTTGCTTTAGGGTTCCTGAGAACACCAGGAGAGAAAGCCTCCAAAGTGCAGGCACTTTTCAAGCATCTGCTTGCAATATTTGCTAAGGTGCTATTAACCAAATCAAGTGACATGACTAAGTCCAGATTCAAGGAATGGAAAAATAGACTCGAGACGGAAAGAGCTAGACAGCCACATTACAAAGTGGCACACTTTTATGTGGGCATGTTTGTGTCTATCATGCAAAAAGCTAAAATATTGCAATTATATTAGTGAATAAAAGAGCATATTTTAAAGGAAAAATGCATTCTGAAACATACATCCTACTACATAAAATTATTATTCTTGTAGGCCGTCTTTTAACATTTGGATAATATTCTGCCTAATCTCCATTCATGTCACACTAAAGAAACTGAAGTTGCCAAATAACTGATTCACTGCCTGAGCTTCCTTTGAAGCTAGAGTGTGGACACATGACCTTGGTTCCACCATGTAGAAATATATCTATCTTCCCATTTTGAAGCTAATGATGCAGGAAAAGATAATTAATGTTAGAGCAGCTAAAGCAACTACAATCAGTTTCCAGAGGCAACAGTGGCAAGGATTCTAATGCCAGGTCCCCTAAAAGAGTACCACCAGGGTGGTAACAGTACTGACTTCACAGAACCTACCCCCTAGGTCATAGGATTGGGGATATCCCTGTCAACATAACCTCTGTATGCAGTTTTCTGGCCCCTCTAAAAAAATCTGTGATCTTTTCGATATCCTTCACTTAATATATTTGTTTTCTGTTTAAATTAGTCAGTGGCAGTTTTGGTGACTTACAACAAAAATTCTAAATAGCATGCGTAATAAGATTCTCATTCAAATTAAGCAACATCTATATATAATTTAAAAACATAACATTTAGTATTCTATTGGAATTTAATCATTTGACAAGACAAAGACATTAAACACCTAGATCATTTCAGCATATTCAAAAATGAAATATCAACAGTGATGTCACGTATCTGAATTCCAGATGCTAGAGTGGAAGGAAGAAGGCTATGAATAGTCCATAAATAAGATTCTTTGTTTGAAGATGATTAATTATTTATTCTTTCCATCCAATTGATATAAGCCAACTGAGAAAATATGTGTCATGGTCAGGTTCATATGTCAAGTTGGCCAGGTGATGGTGTTCAGTTGTCTGGTTGGGCAAGCGTTGGCCTGTCTGTTGCTATGAAGATATTTCATGGACTTAAACCATGACCACACTGGTGGCATTCGCAGCTGATTAAATCTGCAATCAGCTAAGGGGAGTGTCTTCTGCAATGAGTGATGGTTAATCTAATTGCCAGAAGGCTTTTAAGGAGGATTCAGAAGAGACAATCACTCTTCTTGCTTCAGCCAGCCCAACATCTCCTGAGAGTTCATTGAGGACCATCATTGAAGCTGCCAGCTTGTGACCTGCCCTACAAACCTTCAATTCTTACATCCCCATGGTTTCCCAGCAACTCACTCCTGAGAGTTCGTTGAGGGCCTTCATTGGAGCTGCCTACCCTACAGATCTTGACTCTACATCCCCACAGTTACATGAGACACTTTTATACATTTTTTATTTACAGATATCTCCAGCTGATTCTTTTTCTCTAGAGAACCCTAGCTAACACAATATCTTAAAGATATTTTCATTTCACAATTAGGAAACTGACTCAGAGTGTTGAAAAACTCTCCTCTTCCTCAATAATCAGCCTGGATCTTTCTCTTTATTCATATCTCTACTCAATGTTATATCCATAGTGAGGCCTTCCCTGACTTTCTATGTAAAATATAAAGCAGACCCTTCTTCCTCCAAGTAACTTCCATCTCCTTACCCTGTCCCACTGTCTACAAAGCATTCTACAAGACAATATAATATGGTGGCTAAGGTTTTGGACTTCAGATAACAAATTGCTTGACTTGAACTCCAGTGACTATTTATTGTACATATGCCTCAATTTCCTCGACTGAAAATTAAAAAAATATATATTTCCTACCCAATCGTGTGGTTGTGACAATCAAATAGATTAATACATGTAAATAACATAGAAAAGTATCTATCATAATCAGCATCCAATAAAAGTTCACTAATACAGCAGCATCCACACTGAAAATTACCCTTTGTCAACTGTCTCATCTCTGATTGTTCCCAGCTACAATGAATATCTATCAGTGCAGGAGAACTATTGTCCTCTTCTCATTTGGAACAACAGCATTTTGAAGAGTGACTCATGTATAATGAAAATCAATAAATGTTTTTTGAATGAATAATATAGCCAAGCTGTAGTATTATTGTAGCTAGTTTAATAATGAAATAAGAAGCTACAAATTCTCTAGTGAAATCAATCTTTTGAGTCATTTCTACTTTTGAATTAAATATAAATGTGAGATCTTAAAATATTTAACATTAAAATATTACTCTTCACTTAGTACCATAAATTCTACTTCCTCAAATTACATTTTAAATGTGAAAATCTCCCTCTCCCACAACCAAATTATAAAACATACAATTAATCTGTTATTCTCTTCCTAAGACATTATAGATTATTTTGTAATTGGTTAACTAGTAAGGAGTTCTGTTTTCATCGTTTTAGGAATTGTTGCTAAGCCAGTCTATCAACATTTATTTTTCTTTATTAGAGAAGTTGTGGATTTACAAGACAATTATGCATAATATACAGGATTCATATATACCACCTCACCACCACTTTGCTTTGGTGGGATTTTTCCAATTTATTATAGCCAAATTTTATAATCATGTTATTTATTAAAGTTCATGGTTTAACTTAGGGCTCACTACATAGCGTAGTTCTATGGATTTTTAAAAAAATATTGTCATCATGTATACAATTTAATATTTCCCCTTTTAACTTTACTCAAATCTATATTGCAGTGATGTTAATTATGTTCACAATATTTTGCTACCATCACCACCGTCCAATACCAAAATATTTCCATTATTACAAATAGGACCCCTATATATTTTAAGCCTTAATTCCTATTCTGGATTTTACCCTGTCCCTTGGGAGCCTATATTCAAGATTCTGATTCCAGGAATTTGCTTATTCTAATTGTTTCAAATCAGTGAGATCATACAATATTTGATCTCTTGTGTTGGCTTATTTTACTCAACATGATGTCTTTAAGGTTCAGACATGTTGTCACAGGCTTCACATTTTCATTTTTTCTTACTGTTGAATAGTATACCATCATCTGTATATACCATATTTTGTTTATCAATTCAAAAGTTGATGGGCACTTGGGTTGTTTCCATCTTTTGGCAATTTTAATAATGCTGCTATGAATATTGATATGAAATTGTCTGTTTGCATCCTTGCTTTCAGTTCTTCTGAAAGTAACAAGACTGCCAGATCATGTGGCAAGTCTATGCTTAGCTACCTAAGAAACTGTCAAACTGCCTTCCAAAGCAGCTGCACCATTCTACATTCCCACTAGCAATGAATATGTATTCCTATTTCTCCACATCCTCTCCAACACTGCAGTTTTCTGTTCCTTTGATAATGGTCATTCTAACAGAAATGTAATGATAGCTTGCTGTGGTTTTGATTTACATGTCCCTCATAGCTAGTGATGTTGAGAATATTTTCATGTACTTTTTTAGCCATTTATAAAATGTCTGTTCAAGTCATTTGCCCATTTTTAATTTGGTTGTTTGTTCTGTTGTTAAATTGAAGGGTTTCTTTATATATCTTAGATATTAATCTTTTTTTGGATATGTGGGTTTTGAAATATTTTTCTGTCATTGTGTAAGTTGTCATTTCATTTTCATGATAAAATCCTAAGAGGAACACCAGTTTTAAATTTTAGTCAAATAAAGGTGATGAGGACTCATTTATCATTCTTTCTTTTGTTGCTTGTGCTGTGGGTGTAAAGTCTAAGAAATCATTGCCTAACATAAGGTCCTGAAGATCCTTTCCAATGTTTCCTTCTAGGAGTTTGATATTTCTAACACTTTATTAAAGCTTTTGATCCATTTTAACTTGAATTTTGTAAATTAGAGATTCCTGCTTTTCTTTGTAAATTAGAGATTCAGTTTTCCAAGCACCATTTCTTGAAGAGACTATTGTTTTGATTTGTTAAAGTTGCCAGAATGCAATATACCAGAAATGGATTGATTTTTACAAAGGGGATTTAACTTACAAATTACAATTCTAAGACTGTGAAAATGTCCAAATAAAGGCATCAACAAGAGGATACCTTCACTCAAGAAAAGCTGATTGAGTCAGGGGTTTCTCTATCAAATGGGAAGGCACTTGGTGATATCTGCTGACCTTCTCTCCAGGCTTCTGGTTTCGTATGGCTCTCTCAGCATCTCCAATTGTCTGTGTCTGTATGCTTTCTGATAAATATACTTAGAATAAATAAACTTTGCAATACTTAAAATATATAGAAATATACTTGGAATAAATGTACTTTGCTTCATATATTTTGGGGCTCTGCTATTAGATGCATCTATATTTTACTTCTCTCTTTCCCATTTGGATGTCCTTTATTACCATTTCTTGCCAAATTTCTCTGGCAATAACTTCCAATAAAATGCTGAATAACAATGGTGACCATGTGTATGCATGTCTTGTTCTTGATCTCTGAGGGAAAGTTCTCAGTTTCTCATCAGGGAGGATTTTAACTGTAGGTTTTTCATATATGCCCTTTATTATATTGGGAAGGTTTCCTTCTATTACTAGTGTTCTACATGTATTTAGCAAGTGCATTGTATTTTGTCACATGCCTTTTCTATAGCAATTGAGATAATCAAGTTCTTCCCTTTTGTTAATGTATTGTATTACATTAATTTATTTTTAAATGTTAAACCAACCTTGAATAACAGGGATAAACCCCCTTGGATCATTGTGCACAATTCTTTCAATCTGTTGAATTCAGTTTGCAGGTATTATGTGGAGGATTTTTGCATCTATATTCATGGGAATTATTGATCTGCAGTTAATTTTTGTCTTGCGGTATCTTTATCTGATCTTGGTATGAGGGTGATGTTGGCCTTGTAGAATGAGTTAGGGAGTGTTCCTTTCTCTTAATTTTTTTGGAATTGTTTGAGCAAAACTGGAGTTAATTCTTCTTGGAATATTTGGTAGAATTCCCCTATGAAGCCATCTGGTCACAGGCTATTTCTTGGGAGAATTTTGATGACTGATTCAATCGCTTTACTAGTAGTTAATTTGATTAGATCTTCTATTCTTTCGTGAGAGAATGTAGGCAGTTTATTTTTAAGAATTTGTCTATTTCATCTAGGTTGTCTAATTGATTGGCATAGAGTTGTTCATAATAGGTATAAAATTCTATGGGGAGTAATGTTCCTCTTTTCATTTCTAATTTTTGTTTTCTGTAGACTTTTTTTCTTTGTCAGTCTACTAAAGTTTTGCCAATTTCATCGATCTTTACAAAGGACTAACTTTTGGTTTTCTTGATTCTCTCCATTGTTTTGTTTTCTATTTTTTAAACTCAGCTCTAATATTCATTATTTCCTTCCTTCTGACCACTTTGGGTTTAATTTACTCTTCTTTTTCTGTGTCTTCTAATTTTTAGGCTCTGTTACTGATTTGAAGTCTTTCTTTTTTAACACAAGTATTTAGAGGTATAAATTGCCTTTTCAGCACTGCCTTAACTGCATCCCATAACTTTGGTACATCGTATTTTCATTTTCATTCACATAAAGATACTTGGTAATTTTCCTTCTAATTACTTCTTTAACCCATTGCTTGTTAGAGAGTATGTTGTTTAATTTCCTCATATTTGTGAATTTTCCCTTTCTACCTTGGTTGTCCATTTCCTCCTTCATTCTGTTGTGGTTGGAGAATATATATATTATAGTATTTCAATATTTCTTAATTTATTGAGACTTATTTTGTGACCCAACATATGATCTATCCCAGAGAATGATCCATGTACACTCAAGAAGAAGGTATATTCTATAAATATAATTCTATAGATGTCTATTAGGTCTTGCTGGTTTGGTGTATCATTCAAGTCCCGTACTTCCTTATTGATCTTCTGACTGGGTTTCTATTCATTATTGGGAATGATATGTGAAAGTCTCCTACTATTAATGTAGTACCATCAATTTATCCCTTCAATCAGAAGTTGTTTCATATATTTTGGGGGCTCTGCTATTGGGTGCATATATATTTATAACTGTTATGCATTCTTATTGAATTTTCCATTTTACCAGTATATAATGACCATCTTTATCTCTCATAAATGTTTTGAGGGATAAAAGTCTATTTTATCAGATTTTAGTATAACAATCCAAGTTCTCTTCTATGTTACTTGCATGGTATATATATTTTCTATCTATCACCCTTAAATTACTTGTATTTTTTACTTTAAGTGAGTCTCTTGAAGACAACATACAGTTGGGTCATGTGTTCTTGGTCATTCTGCCAATCTCTACCTTTTGACTGGGGGATTTATTCCATTTACATTTAAAGGCACTACTGATAAGACAGAAATTTCTTCTGCTATTTTCTATTTATCCATTATAAATCTTATATGATTTTTGTCCCTGAATTCGGTTAATGCTTATGTTTATATTTATTACTTCCTTTGTGTTGTACCATATTGAGTGATTTCTCATTTATATCTACATATATGTTTCATCTACTTTACTTGTGATTACCATGGGGTTAAACTTTAACATTATAAATATATAAATATATAATAATCATATTATATTTGGTACTAACAACTTTAATAGCATGCACATATACTTATCCTATATCTGTCCGTGCCCCCACCATTTTTGTATTTGCTTCCACTTATATCTTTTTACATTGTATGCCTGAAACCATGTATTTATCTTTACTTTTATGCATTTGCATTTTAGCACCTTTAGGATATAAGAACTGGAGTTATACACCAAACAATAGAGTACAATATGCTGGCATTTATATTTACCCATTTATTACAGGTCATTATTTACTACCATTAACACAGATCTTCACTTTTTTAAGTGGTTTGAACCACTGCCTAATATCCTTTCCTTTTAGTCTTAAGAACTCTGTTTATCATGCTTGTAGGGGAGGTCTAGTGGTGATGAACTCCCTCAGATCTTATTTAATTTAAAATGTCTTAATCTCTCCCTCATTTTTGAAAGACAGGCTTGCTGGAGATAAAATTATTGCCTGGTAGTATTTCTCTTTCAGCATTTTGAGTATTTCAAACCACTGCCTTGCTTCCATGGTTTCTTATGAGAAAACAAGACTCAATCTAATTGGACTCCCTTGTATATAGCATATTATTTTTCTCTTGCAGCTTCAGCATTTTCTTCTTGTCCTTTGAATTTGATAGTATAATCAATAAATGATGAGTGATAACATTCCTCATGTTCATCTTGGTTGGTGCCTCTCTGAGCTTCTCAGATTGTGTATTCATATCTTTTGTTAAGTTTGGGAAGCTCTTTGTCATTATTTATTTAAATATTTCCACTGTCATTTCTCTCTTTCTTCTCTTTCTGGTACTCCCATAATGCATATTATGGGTGTGCTTAATAGTGTCTCACAGCTGTCTTAGGTTATCTTCCCTTTTCATATTTCTTTTACCTTTCCACTCCTTAGCATAATTCATTTCAAATATCTTGTCTTCTAGTTCACTGATTATTTCTTCTCCAGCTCCAAACCATTCTTAAAACCGTCCTGGGTGTCTTTTGTTTTTTGTTTTCGTTTTTGTTTTTGTTTTTTTTTTCATTTTAATTATTGTGGTCTTCAATTACAGTTGTTCAATTTGGCTCCTTTTAAAATTTCTACCTCTTTATTTATTCTCTCATATTGCTTATTCATCATTTTCCTGATATCCTTTAGCTCTTTCTCTCTAATTTTCATTCGTCTCTGTGCTGGTTTGAAATGATGTATGTATTCTAGAAAAGCCATGTTTTAATCCTAATCCCATTTTATAAAGGCAGCTGTTTCTTCTAATCCCTATTCAGTACTAGATGTTTGAAACTGTAATTAGATCATCTCCCTGGAGATGTGATTTAATCAAGAGGGGTTGTTAAACTGGATTAGGTGGAGGCATGTCTCCACCCATTTGGGTGGGTTGTGATTAGTTTATGGGGATCCCATAGAATGGAAACATTTTGAAAAAATGAGAGATTCCAAGAGAATAGGGAATGCTGCAGTACCTTGAAGCAGAGAGCTCACTAGCCAGTGATCTTTGGAGATAAAGAAGGAAAATGCCTCCCGGTTCACTTCATGAAACAGGAAACCAGGAGAGAAAGCCAGCAGATGATGCAGTGTTTACTATGTGCCCTTCTAGCCAAAAGAGAAACCCTAACTGTGTTTGCCATATGCCTTCTCACTTGAGAGAGAAACCCTGAACTTCAGCGATCTTCTTGAATCAAGGTATCGTTCCCTGGATGCCTTTGATTGGGCATTTCTATAGACTTGTTTTAATTGGGACATTTTCTCAGTCTTAGAACTGTATTAGCTAGCAACTCATTCAATTCCCCCTTTAAAAAACCATTCCATTTCTGGTATATTGCATTCTGACAGCTAGCAAACTAGGACAATCCCCTTGATCATTTTAAGATCAGCTTTTTAAAGTCTTTGATATGTCCACATTCTTGTCTTCTTTGTTGGGGTTTTCTGTATTTATACCCTTTTGCTTCGGATGGGCCATCATTTCCCCTTTCTTCATCCGTCTTGTATTCTTTTGTTGCACACTGTACATTTTAACATTTTAAAATGTTAACTCTGGGTTTTATTCCCTGGGATGACTATTGGTCTTGTAACCAGTTGGTGATAAAACAGAAATTTTCTTGAGCTTCAACCCTCCTCTCTGGAAGTTCTACCCAAAGCAAATGCAATGTGCAGGGTTTTCCCTGTCTCTTCAGCCTCTATCTTGTTCTTGGCTTTTGCTTGTACTTATTTTGTAGTTCCCTATTTGCAGAGGATTGGTTGTCTCTTCTGTTTCCGAGGAGACTGACCACCTGGTCTTGGTTGTTGAAGCTGACAGGACTTTTCCCCAGTCTGTCTGCTTCTATGGTTTCTTAAATTCCTCTTGTTGTCTCAAGCTACTTTTATCTGGAGGGCACATTCTGGAAGGAAATTCACCTTGGTGAGGACTTTTTCAAGTCAGTTCTTCCCAGCCAAAACAGGGCTAGGGACCCACAAGGAGGCAAAGACAAGCTCCAAAGTGTTTTGGCATGGGGTTCAACCTGGGCACTAAGAGCTTCTCTGACAGTTCCCCAGAAATGAACTCTCCCAGCCTACCCAGAAAACATAGCCCTTCAGCTAACTCGCCATTGAAGAATTAAGGAAATACTGCATCTTTAAATCATTCCCTGGATGCCTTTGATTGAACATTTCTATAGACTTGTTTTAATTGGGACATTTTCTCAGTCTTAGAACTGTATTAACTAGCAACTCAGTAAATTCCGCCTTTAAAAAGCCAAAAGACAAACCTTGCCTCCTCTCTGGGGAGAATAATAATGGCTGCTGCCACCTTTGTTGGGGTGGATTTGAAATAATCACTTCCCTTAGAGCCAGGATCCAGCAAACCAAATTTGATCATCAAAAGCCATGATCATTGATTAGCTATGTCCACCCCTTGTCTTAAGGAACTGGATTTTTATATCCTTTTCTGTTACCAATGAGCTAGCCAGGGACTGGACTCTGCAGCAGTCTACTGTGAGAGTGGAGTATGGGTGCCACTAGCCAACATGGGTAGAGACCAATTTATAGTTCTACACCAAGTTTATCTGCCTCTTCCTCCCACTCCTCTCTGGATAGTCTGCACTGTTCTTCTGACATCTGGAGTTTCAAAATAGCTGTCTCTGACAGTTCCTGACTGCTTAGTCATTATTTTGGTGGAAGGGCTGATTCCTAGAGCTCCGTACTCATCCATATTCGCTGAAGTCTCTCCCACCAAATTTTTTCAGTCATGTTACCTTTGAAGAATTGTTAAAATGCTTAAAAGTTCTTTCATATATAACGAATTTCAGTGTTGAACACTGATTCATGGAATGGCATATGTAGCCAGACACGTGGATTTGGAATTAACTCCAAAACATGCTCATAGTGAGACCTTGGACTGTGGTTCAGAATTCTTATCCACAGAGTAGAGATAATAATAGTCTCAAATTCATGTGCAAAAGTTAAGGTTACATAAGTTAATATCTCATGTAAAATAGAACTTGTATATAGTAAACACTCAATGAATGTAAGATGCTGTTTAAAAAGCATTTAGATGAGCTAAAAATATACGTATCTGTGGTAGGTGCATGTACCCTAGGAAGTCATTCTCTTTTAATCCATTCCTGTAAATGTAGACCTATTGTGGGTGGAGCTCCAGTAAGAGGATTAAGGCCCATTCTGACTGAAGTGGGTCACACCTTAACTGAAGTAGCTTTATCAAAAGGTCTTACTCACAATGGGTCTGTAACTACAGGAATGGATTAGCATTAAGAACATGATCTTTTCAGGGGTACAAACAGCTTCAAACCATCACAAGGGTGATAGAAAAGTTGTGGTAATACAGAGTGGTGATGATAATGCAACATTGTGAATGTAATTAACACCACTGAATTATATGTCTGAATGTGGTTGAAAGAGGTGATATATTTAGGTGATATATTTGAGGCTAGAATGAAATGTAAAAAAAAAAAAAAACAACTCTATGAATGTAAAACACAAACAGTGAACTCTAATGCAAATTATGGACTATATTTCATAATATAGATACAATAATTTTCTTCCATCAATTTTAACAAGGATACTACACTATTGAAAAATAGGTGTAAATATATGGGAATTATGCATTTTTGGTATGATTTTTACAAATTCTCTCCTTTAAAAAAGAACTGCAGCATAAGAGAGAGAGAGAGAGAGAGAGAGAGATAACCAGACCTCAGAAAATGTTAGTATTGCATATATTTATGCTATAAATAAAATAAATGAGGATTTTTATAATCATACTCTTGATATCTGTTAAGAAAGAAAGTATCTACAGATAACTGAATAACTGAAGATGAATGATGTTCTAGTTTGCTAGTTGCTGGAATGTGATATATCAGAAACAGAATGCTTTTAAAAAGGGGAATTTATTAAGTTGCTAGTTTACAGTTCTAAAATTGTGAAAATGTCCAAACTAAAGCAAGTCTACAGAAATGTCCAATCTAAGGCATCCAGGGAAAGATATCGTGGTTCAAGAAGGTCAAGGACATCCAGAGTTTTTCTCTCAACTGGAAAGGCATATGGAAAACATGGAGGTGTCTGCTAGCTTTCTCTCCAGGCTTCTTTTTCATGAAGCTCCCCAGAAGATGTTTTCTAAAGGTCTCTGGCTGTATGTGCTCTCATGGTTCTCATAGCTCTAACAAAGGACCTCTCCAAAATGTTTCCTCTTTTAAAGGATTCTAGCAAATCAATCAAGACCCACCTGGAATAGGTGGAGTCACAACTCCATGGAAGTCATTTCATCAAAAGTTACCACCCACAGTTGGGTGAGTCACATCTCCATGGCAACAATCATAAAGCTCACAGCCAGTGATACCGAATGAGGATTAAAGGTCATGTCTTTCCTGGGGTCTGCCACAAATTCAAACTGGCACAACTGGGAAGGTTGCAAATTTATTGTAAGTCTTTTAAACTGACCTATCACTTCTTTAACTTGTACCTCCGTCATATTGACACAAAACAAAAACCAGATACAGAACTAATCAGAGTAACTGAACCAGAATGAACAGAAGATAATATGAATTAAGAAAAAGACAATGATATATGTTAATCACTAGAGAATTAACTAATAACCAAGTGAAGAATAATTATTAAATGTGAAATTAGATTGTATGGTTCCTTTTTTAATATGCTCCCTTTGGTATCTCTTGTCTTTCCATAGAAATATCTTCAAGTATAAATAAAGAGATATCCCCCAAAAGTGGATGCAACCAATATCACAAGTATAAGTTACAATTCCAGTTTATAGTCCACACATGTCTCATTTCTGTTTGGATAACCAATTTTTCAAGAGGTGCTCCCCAAATTGTGGATATTTTAATTAAAAAAAATTAACTTAGGGGTGCATGGATGGTTCAGTGGAAGAATGCTTGCCTTCTATGTGGGAGATTTAGGTTCAATTCCTGGACCATGCATCCTATTCTAGTTTGCTAGCTGCCGGAATGCAATATATCAGAAATAAAATGACTTTTAAAAAGGGAAATTTAATAAGTTGCTAGTTTACAGTTCTAAGGCCAAGAAAACGTCCCAATTAAAACAAGCCTATAGAAATGCCCAATCAAAGACATTCATGGAAAGATACTTTGGTTCAAGAAGGCCGATGAAGTTCAGAGTTTCTCTCTCAAGTGAGAAGGCACATGGTGAACACAGTCAGAGTTTCTCTCTTGGCTGGAAGGGTACATGGTGAGCAAGGCATCATATGCTAGCTTCCTTTCCTGGCTTCCTGTTTCATTAAGCTCCCTAGGAGGCATTTTCCTTCTTCATCTCCAAAAGTCTCTGGCTTGTGGGCTCTCTGCTTCTCATGGCTATGTCATTCTTCTGTGTTCTCTTCATATCACTCTCATTCTCCAAAATGGTTCCTCTTTTTAGGACTTCAGAAACTAATCAAGACCCACCCAAATGGGTGGAGACATGTCATCATCTAGTCCAGTTTAACAACCATTCTGGATTAAATCACATCTCCAGGGAAATGATCTAATTACAGTTTCAAACATACAGCATTAAATAGGAATTAGAAGAAACAGCTGCCTTTACAAAATGGGATTAGGATTAAAATATGGCTTTTCTAGGGTACAAACCAGCACACACACACCCCCAAAAAATCATTAACACAAAAAACCCTACTTGGGATAAAGACAAAAAGCTAAAAATAAGAGTTTGTACTCTTGGTTGGTTTTCTTATTGGTATAATTGATATTCATATTACAAATAAAAAATATTTAATTCCTTTATATATTTTTCTCTTATTTTTTTTTTCTTCTCTACTTTGTCTTGCCTCTATGGATGCCCAGAACTCAATTAGTACCTAAAAATACTCAAGAAAATAACACTATTTGTACTTTTTATGCCAAGAGACCCGTTTAAGGTAGAAATGAAAGCTTACTTTAGAACTTAAGAAAGTGGGTTGAGGAAGTGCAGAAGAGGATTTATTCTGGAAGACCCCATGCTGAAGGTTGAAGTCATAGAGTAGCTTGAAGAGTTCAGGTAGAAGTCATGGGTAAAATTAAAATGAGTTCATTTTAGTCAATAATTGGAAGGAACATACTATCTTGAGATTTCAACCAATCTTTCCAACCTCTATTATAGTAGTAGGGACTGGGCCAGAATATGCTTTTGTTTTGAACCAGTTATAACCTTAAATATTCCACTTAGCAACTTTATTTTCTTTTTGTTTCTCCCTCTCTCTCTCTCTCTCTCTCTTTGTATTAACAGAGGCACATTTTTCTTGACTTTCCCAATGTCACCAAACCAAAAATTTTTTGAGGCTGGAATTCAAACCTCTAAAGTCTAATTCAAAATTTTACATTTTAAACCACACTACATTGTCTCTGCATCTTCCCACTGGTATCTTCTCAATAAACTAAATGCTCTAAAAGAACATTGGACACTTTGTTATTGTTTATGATATCTAAAACAATCTTTCTTTGCTTTTGTATTTATTGTAATTTATAAAGAAAAATATTATCTCAAAAATGCTGAGTCTATTTGAGCGGTTTTCTAAATCTGTCAGAATGCAAAATACCAGAAATGGGATGGCTTCTTAAAAGGAAATTTATTGCATTATGAGTTTATAGTTCTAAGGTCATTAAAATGTCCAAACTAAGGTATCTAGACAAAGATAACTTGATTAAAGTAAAGTTGAATGGGTGCAGAACACCTCTGTCAGTTGGGAAGGCATGTGGCTGGCATCTGCTGAGGTCTTTGGCTTCTGGTTTCAAACAGCTTCCCCAGGGGGACATTTTCTTTCTCACCTCCAAATGTCTGGATCTTGAGTTGGTTCTGTCTGTCTTTTGGCTCTGTCTGCTCTTTCAAAAATGGTTCTCTCTTAAAGGACTCCAGGGGATGGACTGAGACCCACCTTGAATGGGTGGAAATAAATCTCCATGAATGGGTTCATTTCCCAGTGCCTGCCCACACACACAAAAAAGAAAGAAAATCTCCATGGAAACTGCCTAATCAAAAGATCCCATCTGCATTTCAGTGAGTCACATCCCCACAGAAACAACTTAATCAAAGAGATCCCACTCAACAATATTGAACGAAGATTAAAGAGCATGGCTTTTTTTAGGATACACAACAGTTTCAAAATGGCAGACTGATCAAGGAAAACATCATTATTTATTCATACTTTCTAGTATCCACTCATATCCAACTAACATTTTTAGCACTTATTATATACCAAAATCCGGGCTGGAGGTTCTGAGCATATCAGTGAATAAGTGAGATGCATACATACTTTCACAATTCTTAGTTTATAAGAAAGAAAGAGACAAATCTATAGAAAATAATTATCAGAGTGTGATTAATCTTTAATGTAAGTATAACATAGGTGTTATGTTATGTTTAATGTAAGTATAGCAAGTGGATGAACGGAGAGTATGCCCAGACTTTCTACATCATAATTTAGGGAAATATGATTAAGAGAAAGTATTCACTGTGGTGAGTTTTTATTTTGAAAGTGTTGAGAAAATAGTGAAATATAATCAAAACAAATCTCTACTGTTTTTACAATTTTGCTTTTTTTATCATCTATCCAGTGTTATGCTTCTTTTCTCATCTATCCAGTGTTTCTAAACGTATGTTCCACAGAGATCACCAGCATCAGAATCATCTAATAACTAATGGATGATAGTCGAATATTAGTTATTGTATGTGCTAGTGGTTTGTGCCCTAGATATCCTTATTAGAAGCCCTTGAAGTGAAGCTAGGGTATCTGCATTTATTAAACCTAACAAAATATTATTTTGCAAGCTGAGGTTTGATATCATTTCATTAAAACTCTAAGGTTTGCAATGTTTTTAAAATCTTGGCATTTTTACATAATTTTGCAGTTCATAGAATATTTGTTTAATTCTGTTTAAAATGCTTTTTTGGATTGCAATGTTAATGCATGCAATTTCAAAAAATCAAGAAAGAACAGACAAAAACAAAAATATAAATACCTAAAAAGTCCCCTAACATCTTCTCTATTCATTTAAGATAACCACTGTCAAATAATTGGAAAACCTTCCTCCAGCCATTCTCTGTACATCTCTCTTTCTTCTGTGTGCTGTGTGTCATGCATTTGGTGTGTGTAACTATATCACCTTCCCAAAAGGTTACATAAAAAAATGAATAAACTTTTTAAAATTCTTGATAGCCAATATATATATATATAAATCTGAACAATGGAAACTAATTCTTCAATGTTCTTTAAATTTGAATTTTAGTTAAAAATGGACTTGAATTTTTTTTATGTTTATTGATCATCTTTAGTTCGTCCTTTTATTTCCTGTCTTCAGTTTTTTTTTTTCTGCTTGTCTAATAAATCCTTTTCTTTTGCATTTGCTGTGCCTTCTAAGCCAAACAGATTTTCTTTGTTTGATTCGTGCTCTTCAACATTTTAATATGTATATATGGTTACTTTTTCCTTTTTTTTTTTCACAAATATATGGCAGAGATGATGACCAACTTTTCACAAATTATATGTGCTACCAACTCCACTGTGCAGAGTCATTGATGAGAAATGGCTGTCCAGAGAGAGATTATATTTACCATCACACATTTTGAATCAAAAGGAAGGGAGGTGGATACGTGATTCCTTCTAACAACCTGTAAAAATTGTCAGTAAAATTGATGTGGGCCCCTTCCAGGCCTGGATGTTTAAGAAGCTGGTTAGCTTTCACCGCTTGTTGTTTCCTTAACGCCCAGCTGAGTGCTAAGGACTCAGAGGATTGTGAAAACGCCAGAACTGCATGAGGGATGAGCTCAGACCCTGGATCACAACATGACCAAGAGGACTGAGGTGCTTTGAAGCTATACGTACTCCAGAAAAACAGGTTCTTAAATGCAATCCATTGTGGTGGGTGTAAACCCATTGTAAGGAGGACCTTTTGATGAGGCTACTTCAGTTAAAATGTGACCAACCTCATTCAGAATGGTTTTAATCCTATTGCTAAAGCTCACTATGAGAGAATGAAATTCTCACATACACACACAGAGAAAGCTACAGTAAGCAAGAAACTGAAATGGAACCTGGAAGAGAATGAAAAGAACAGGAGACACTGCTATGTGCCTTGCCATGTGACAGAGGAGCCAACGATCACCAGCAGTCAGTCCCAGAATGCCACAGTTTTTGAGGAGAGAACATTACTTCGATGAATGCCTTTATTTGGACATTTCCCCAGCCTCAAAACCATGAGTGAATAAATTTCCATTGTTTAAGCCAAATCATTGCATCAGTATTAGCTTGAACAGCCCAGGAAACTTAAACAAATAGACTTTTATTCTGTTACGGCATTGAAAACGTTGTGTTTATTTACTGAAGTTAATATTAACCTAGCTCTTAAAAGGATTTTTACATTTTATTTGTTTTCATTATGGTTCCTGGTGGTTTCCATCTCATTTGTAAAAAACGCCTATCTTGTCTCTATGTTAGAAATTTGTTACTCATATTTTAAGCTGCCACAATATATATTTAAATAGTTAAACCCTCTAAAATTTGTGTGCATGTGTATTTATAAAACATATAAGGCAAGTGGTGAGATGGTGGCTCAGTGGCAGAATTCTTACCTGCCATTCTGGAGACCCAGGTTCGATTCTTGTTGTCTGTACATTAAAAAAAGCAAAAACAAAAACAAACAAACAAACAAAAAACATACAAAATGCTATCCTATTTTTAATGTGATCTTTTTTACTTCTAAACCATTAGATAATAATTCAATTTATTAAATAAAAGTGCATATTTTTCCACACTGTTGTGAGATGTCTTCTTTATCACCAACCAGAATTCCTTAAATATTTGGCTTTACCCACCTCTTCCAATAAAGCTTCAGAATCCCCTTACCAAAATACTTTGATGACATTAATGAAAATTCAAACTCTTATTTGATTGGATAGCTAGCTCTTATATGAATATACATTCAAATTATGCTGAGTTTATAATGTATTTGAATAGCGGGTGAAGTGTGTCCTCTCTTATTATTCTTCATTGCAACAATTTTTTCTAGCTGTTAGCACATTTTTTTTTTCAGATGAATTTTGGAATTACATTTTTAATTAAAAAATTGTTAAGATTTTGATTGTGATTCATTGCATCATGTATATAGATCAAGTTAAAGAAGATTGTCATCTTAACAAAATTCAGCCTTTGCTATCTCTCATTTAATCATCAACTTTTAAAATGTCAGTATGTTTAAGTACTACATGTTTCTTCCCAATTATATTTATAATAAGTTCATCATTTTACATTCAAAAAGTATTTGTTTTTCTATTAGTTTTAAAAATTTGGCCACATTGAATATAAGAAATAACTTTTGTATAAATTCATATATATATTGTGTGATCATTCATTAATTTTTGCAATTTTTGATGCTTTTTTAGAATTCTTAAGTAATATAATCACACTATTAACATATATTGACAAATATTTCTCTGCTTTTAAAATGTTCATTCATGTACTCCCATTGTTCATTAAAATGTGAACACCTAGACCAATATTTAAAAATAACATGTATTTCACTTTAAACATCCTTGTCTTCATCTTTTTTTGATAGGAAAGTTTTTAATATATTCTAAAATATCACTATTGAGCCTGGTGTCATTTGATGCTTCAGAATCCCCTTACCAAAATAATTTGATAACATTAATGAAAATTCAAACTCTTATTAATGTCACCCATTATTTTTAAAAGATTGTATAATTTAAATATTTTCTAAGGTTCCTTCCTTCTAAGTTGTTCAAGGACATTAATAGAGTTTGATTGTCTATTGACAGCTTCCCTAAGATTCTTTACAATACTGCCCTTAATGATAAAGAGTATGGGAATACCTTGAATTTTCTTGAAAAAGTGACCTTATTTTTCCAGTTGTCCCTTTGGTGGCTATTACAGTGCAACCAAACACTAAATAGAAAACAAGTGTGGAATTTCTTCTTCTTCAGTGGAATATTGTGGAGAACAAATGACAACTATAATTCATGAAACTGATTACATATAACATCTAGGGAATAAGCTCATGATTACTGTTTTAGTTTGCTACCTGTCAGAATGCAATATATCAGAAATGGAATGGCTTTTAAAAAGGGGAATTTAATAAGTTGCTAGTTTACAATTCTAGGGCCAAGATAATGTCCCAATTAAAACAAGTCTATAGAAATTTCCAATCAAAGGCATCCATGGAAAGATACCTTGGTTCAAGAAGGCCACTGAAGTTCAAGGTCTCTCTCTCTCAAGTGAGAAGGCACATGATGAACAGGGTCAGGGGTTTCTCTCTCATCTGGAAAGGCATGTGGCAAATATGGCATCATCTGCTAGCTTTCTCTCCTGGCTTCCTTTCATGAAGCTCCCCAGGAGGCATTTTGCTTCTTCATTTCCAAAGGTCACTGGCTGGTGGGCTCTCTGCATCTCATAACTATTTTGTTCTGCTCTCTCAGAATCTCCAGCTTTCTCCAAAATGTTTCTTCTTTTATAGGATTCCAGTAAACTAATCAAGCCCCATCCAAATGGGTGGAGACATATCTTCACCTAATCCAGTTTAACAACCATTCTTGATTGAGTTGCATCTCCAGGGAGATGATCTAACTACAGATTCAAACATACAGTACTGAATAGGGATTAGAAGAAACAGCTGCCTTTACAAAATGGGGATTAGGATTAAAACATGGCTTTTCTAGGGTATACAATTCCTTTCAAACTGGCACAATTACCATTCTCAGTTTCCATGGTGTGACATTCTCTGAAAGCTGAGGGGAAATGTACCCAGACAGGAATAGATCAATTCTCCCTCTAGCCGATGTCAGGAGTATAAAGGCAGTTACTCCCCAACAGGCCTTCTAATATTACAGGTTGTTTATGGTCACAGATGTATTTATGAATATAAATAATAATTATGAAAAAAGATGGTATCTATACTGACCAATATCAGATTTGGTTCTGTATATGCTATTTCCTTTGGACATTCATTCAAGATGTTAACTGAAATGAACGTATTTATGATAAAACCCTTTGAACACAGACATACTCACAGACCAGTGTATGAAGAATATTTCTCTTAGGTAATTGCTAGGAGAGGAAGAAGGAAACTTGGGGGTTCAGAAACTTAATCTCACATTGAGATGCATTAGTGATGGCAGGTGCCTTCCAACCTGAGTTCATAACCTTAGGATAGACAGCTGTTTGGGCATTTTTGAATGGGACTCTTGCCCTCAGAAAACACATTTGACGTTCATTTATGGTCTCTTGGCTGCAAATACAGCCATCTGTTATGATGGCATGTTGCCTGTTACAAGTTGGTAAGCCTGTTCCACTAGGAAATGGGTGCCAAGTAAATAAGTGTACGGTTAGATAGCTGTGTAAGTCTTGCACTGCAATTGCTATAATCAGATCATACTCTATGACAAGTATATTTTATTTGTGTGAAGAGCTTATTTTTACAATCCAAAATCTATTTAATATGTGATCACCTTTTTTTGAGAAAGCAAGATACATTTAGCTTAGCACAGCATGAAGAGATGCTTCTTTTACAGATGTTATTTGTATCTTGTAACATTATAGGTGGAAAAATGATACACTAGTACTATCTTTTTAAGTAACTGTTGCCTGGGCATTGTTTCACTTTTATATATTATGGCAATTTTAATTTATTGTTATTTTATAGAATTTTATCCAGTAGTTTAGAGCTATATTTATTCTCTATCTACATTTCAAAACCACTTTTGAATAAGCACATATGCTAAGGTGTTCGTTTGAAAGAAAAACATGTAAAACCATATATTGATATAGAATGCAATTAAATCATGGGGAAATTCAGTAATCTTTATGCTGTGCTTACACATGTTAACTACATTACAGAGAAGAAAAGTATCTAATGATTTTCTCTTACTTGATGTATTCTTTTTCCTCATGTCCTTTAAGTTAACTTGGGAAATATTTTTCTATTAGTAATATAAGACTCAGTATCTAATGGCTATAATAACAATGAAGAGGATATTTCTTAAAATGCAGCTGTATCTGTTTTTTTATTCCCTTAAATATAAATTCAGTAAAAGATGATTATTTAAAAAATATTCAATCTAACTATTTTATGTTCCTGCTATAATCATAAATGTACTACCAGATTTGTAGACCCATGATAAAAATGAGAAGAAATCAATACTACTAATGGTTGCCATGTGTTTCATGAGTCAGAAAGTACAATGAACTAAACAGGGTATATCAGAGGGAATAGAGGAATGCAGGGAGCCCTACTAAAGCTCCATTTAGTGTCTATTTTTCTTCCCTAGAAGTTCCTCAGTTTAGAATGAGGTTTAATTTTACTTCTGAAAACTTTTCCTTCTTGACCATTTTAAAAACTCTTCCTATTTCTTCTTGAAGGTGGAGTAAAGTAGTGCATGGATATGTGCATGTGCATACACACACACACACACACACACACATACACACAAATTTAGTTCTTCCTCGAAGTAGAGATTTAAAAAAAAATCCATTATTATCCTACAGTTCTAATCTTTTGGCAAATGAAAATTCATATGCACTGAAGAGGGACAATAGAAAGATTTAATAAATGTGAACAGACGAAAGTGTCAGGGCATTTATCATAGAAGTTTGTGCAGGAAATTGGATTTAGGAAATTGCTTGGGAGGTAATGACTCAGGAAGGAATTATTTAAAATCAGATTTTCATTCAATAGGGTCATGCTGAAACAACTGTTAAGAATAGAGTGGGTTAAGGTACATAAAGTCAAAAAAGAGGGTAGAGTTTGTTTATAATATTTTAAAAGGCCATAGGAATTCAGTAGAACATTCAGTAAAACACTTGTCAATTCACTTTACTCTTTTGTGATTTTTTTTCTAGAAAAAAATCTCCAAACATTCCTCTAATTTGTCTTACAAATGTAACTCATAGTAATTAATTAGGATTTGTATTTCATCTTGGCCTCATTAATTCACCTAGTCTTTTTCTAATTTGTCTACTCTATTAAAACCCTGTTAGATTAGGGACACTGGCTGGAGCTAGTGAAAGAATTTATAAAAAGATCAATGGAACAAAAAGGAGGACTTTCTAATTTGCAAAGAAAAACAAACGCATGACCATATCATGCTTATAATAACAATGTGATACTACTGCAGTAGTACAGAGAAATCAATGACTAATGGACAAGAAAAATGGACAGCTACACAAGATTAGACATTTGAAAGCATTGAAGCATGAATGTTGAATCACTTAGAAGTTGAGAAAGATTGTGCAAATTTCAGGTAGTAAGAATAGCATGTAAAAGTGTACAGCATTGGTGAAAGAGTTCTAGAACTTGATGGCAACTCAAAACATTTAGAGTTCTTAGGGTAAAAGTGGATGGATACCATTAAGAGGAAAACTAATAAATTATGATGTTCATGACTAAGAAAAACACCAGTGGCTGCATTGGAAGCACATAGAGTAAAATCTAACAGGGCTGTGATTGCCAGAGAAGGCTGGGCTTTTCTTCATTTATTACCTTATTCATTCTTTTAAAATAAAAGCTTGAGAAAATTTTGGTTAGATTGCAGAGAAATTTATTGAATCAATTCTTAACTGTAGAGACTCCAATCATCACAAGGTAGAAAAGAGTTCTGCTGAACAAAGAGAGCACTGAATTTTTATAGGTAGACAAAGCAAGTGTATTCAGAGAGAACTTTTACTTGTTAGGGCAGATTACATTTCCTAATATGGTTTGTGTGGGTAGTTACTTAGGAATGAAGAAGTTATTTGGTGTTAATTGATAGTGGGCATTATTTATGGTTTTCTGGGTGAATTGGGCATTTACAGGAAATAGAAACTTACCTAGGCTTTGAGATTTACTGATGTGGGGCTTAGCATGTGCATCTCCATGTTGGACCTACTAGGTTTATTTATCAGTTCAATAAATATTTACTGAAGAGCCACTAGATTCCACGACCAATTCTAGATACTAAACTTAACATCAGAAAATAGGCTAAGCCTAGTAGAGCTAAAAATACGCAAGCAAGCAAGAGAAATTGTGAATTGGCATACAATGATTAGTTCTAGGATATGTATAAAGCAAGGCAAGGGAGGTAGAAAGAGTAATTAAATGTGGTGGGTTTTGCTATTTTATATTGGGTGATCAGAAAGAGCCTGAATGATGAGTTGATATTTCAAAAGCAATATGAAATAAAGAGAGAAGGAATTATTCATATATTTACTTGGGAGAAGATCTTTCCAATACAAAGGAAAAAACAATGCAAAAGCCATAAAGGGCAAACCTGCTTGGCATTTTGAAGAAATAGCAAGAAAGTCCTATGACTGAAGAAGACTGATTAGTGAAAGTTTAATTGAGAATGAGTGGACTAGGTTGGGTGGGAGTCAGAACATATAGGGCCTTATTAAACATGAGAAGGCTATAACTTTTTTTTCTGAGAAAGATGTTGAGAGGAAGAGGAAATGTATTAAGTAGAGAAATTATCTTATCTATATTTTCACAGGATTATTATTGCAGTTTTGTTGAAGACCGAATTTATGGTGGAATGAGGTGTAAGTATCAAGGTAAATACAAATTAAATATACATATATGAATTTTTCTTGCTCCTCTTTCCTGTTCTTAGAGCATTCTTCAGATATCTTATAATTTTAAATCCTTCATCTGCCTCTTTGAGCTGCATGTAAATCTTTTAAAAAGATTTTTTAAAAGCTCAAGAGGAGAGCTTACCATGTGCCATGTGACAGAAAGAACAGGATCAAGGATGGCTGGCAGCTTTAGCCCCAAGGATGCATTCTGGGAGAAAGCAGCAACTTGAGGATGATTTGATTTGGACTTCTACTAGCTTCAAAATCATGAGCCAAAAAATTCCCTTTGTTTAAGCCAAGGGGTAAAAAGAAAGGTACATACTCTTTTTGCTAGTTCTACAATAACAGTATGCCTTTTTCAAGGATCTGAGTGCTGTTTCTTTGAAATGTAAACATCAAGGAAGTCAACACACTTATCTCCCCATTTCCATGGTAATTTAATTTAGATGTCTGGCTTCGGATTGGAACTTTGTTCCTGTCATAAAGAGAAGAGAAGTTTTATTATTCTTTCAGATAAAGGCAATTAGCAAACTCAAGGACCACCCCAATTACCAGGTGAATTTAAGATGAACTATGGGTGACAAATGGTGCTGTCAACTCCTCTCTGAGTACAAATTATCTTTTATCTTCAGAACATATATGCAATTTGTTATATCTGTTTGGCTATATAAAAGATAAAATTTCTTACTTTGCAATCTCTTTAGCTGACTGCTTGTAATGCATCACATTCTGGCATAATATTTATTTAATAATAAAGTTGTTTTTCTTTCTCTTCTGGGTTAGAGTGGGTATTTGATCCAAAAAAAAAAAAAGAAAAGAGTCCAAGAAGACTACTGCCAGTTGGAAAAAGACACCATTTTTTGTGATTTAGGAAGCATTAAGGATGAACTAAGTGTTTTGCTTATTTGTTGGTTTGTTTTATTTTTTATTTTATTTTATCTTATTTGTAGTCCAGAAATGAGTTGGAAGAACAAAGTTCGATTTTGCAATATATATTACAGAGCCAAATAAAGATGTCAAATCATCAGTTGGATATGAGCGTTTACATTTTCTGTAAATTGATAGCCAGTTTGATGGCCAGTGTCAGGTGGGAATCAGTAGTTTACTATTTTAAACATGAGATTGAATGAGATTAACTAAAGAGTGAGTGAAGAGAAACAAGAGGAGAGATTTTAAGATTGAAATGTTGAATTTTCTAAACTTTAAAGTTTAAGGAAATGAGAACTAACCAACAAAGAAGAGTTTAAAGGAGAAGTAAGTCTTGTAGAAATGAATAGGAGGATCAAGAAACAGAGTTGTCCCTGAAATAATATTGTTAAAACTATTTCAAGACAGAATGGAGAGAATGATCATTTTTTATGCTGCTCATAAGGCAATATAGTGAGGACTGCAAATTGCCCATTGCATTTAACAATATATGGAATATTGATGGCATTGGTAGAAAAGTCTGCTTGAAATAGATTTGAGAGAGAATTAGAAACTAGAAAGCAGAGATAGCAAATCTAGGAAATTATTTTGAGGAGTTTTGTTATTAAGAAAAAATGGGACTAGTTATTGGTGGGAAATGAGATCAAGAAAGTTTTTCTTGGGCGGGCCGCGGTGGCTCAGCGGGCAAAGTGCTTGCCTGCCATGCCGGAGGACCTCGGTTCGATTCCCGGCCCCAGCCCATGTAAAAAACAAACAAACAAACAAAATACAATAAAAAAAAAAACAAGAAAATGTTTAAAGATGTTTCCCTTTCTTCCTCCCTTCCTTCCTTCTCTCTGTCTTTCCTTCCCTTCCTCCCTAAAAAAAAAAAAAAAAAAAAAAAGTTTTTCTTTTTTTCTGTACAACTGAGTAAAATTGAGGATGTTTGTTTATTGATTAGAATGATCCAGTAAACAGAAAGTTAATTATACAGGAGAGGGAGGGATTAATTCAGCAAGATTCTTGGTTAGCTGAGAAAAAATGTGATCAAACATTAAGGTTAGCTTAAGGAGGGAAGAGAATTAAATGTGGCAGCAGAAGGAAGAAAATGTACATGTAGAAAAACAGGGAGGTTGATAAACATGCAAATTGCCTTTTGATTATTTCAATAGGAGACAAGTCATGAGCTGAAAGTGAGGGCAAGAGAGCAGGCACTAGGAGTTTGAGGAAGGACAAAAGGTGATATACAGCCATCCCTCAAAAAATGACAGAATGAATGGTCTAATGGCTGCACGCTGCTGAGGGAACTCTTGAGACCAATTTTCATGGGTTTAAAGTAAGGCTAGGCAGAATGTGTGTATGTATTTTGCCAATCATATTTAGACATGGTAGAGCAGAGAAAAAATAACAGAACATGGGACTGTATAACATAGTGGACCCTATGTGGACAATGATTGTGGCTAATTGTACAAATATAAAAGTGTTCTTCCAATAACTAGAACAATTGTATGTTGCTATTGCAAGTTAATAACAGGGTAGTATATATGGGAACAATACAATTAATGCAAATGATGGACTATAAAAAAATAACGAAAACTTGCCTATAACTAAGCTTATTAGGCAAGTATGTTGAAGAGTAAGGCAAAGGTACATAGGATATATGCAATGGAGTGGTATATGAAATGTAAGCTGAGACAAAGAGTAAAAAGTACATGAGGTGGATTAGGGGAAGCAAAAGATCTTTAGATCTATATGTCCATGTTGTGAAATGTTGACTGTGACACAAGGAGTATATCAAAAAGAACAGAGACACTGTCAGAGATTGGGATGCATGAAATTGATATTATGGAGGAATGCAATGATTGCAAATGTTTCAGTCCAGGTAAAGCTGTGCTCTTTAATATGATAACCAATGGCCACATGTAGCTATTTAAATTTAAACTTTAGCTACTTAACATTAAATACAATTTAATAGCTAGTTTTTCAGATTCACTAGTTACTTTTTTAAAGTTCAACCAAGACATATAGCTGGTGGCGGCAACACTGGAGAGAAATAGAACATACCCATTATTGCAGAAAGTTTTATGGGACAACGCTGGAAAGGTAAGACCAGGGCAACAATTGACTGAGGTAAAGGAGAAGGCAGTAATGCTCTAAAAATGCCAGGGTGTTTTATAAAGGAAAAAGTGATAAAGATCATGAAATTTCGGTAAGGAAGAATTATCCTTACCATGCCGTTTGGCTCAGGTAGGAAAAAGCAAGACACTATATGGAGGACTACCAAAGAAGTTGTTTTCTGACCAGATTTTGTCTAGAGCAAAGGCTAAAATAGTCACTTAGAGCTGAGGTTGAGGATAAAAAGAATTTTGCAGGTGACAGACAGTGATTTTTCAGAAGGCAAATTGTAAGGGTTAAGGGAGTTGGCAAGGTTTGGAGAAAAAGGTATCAGACTGGATGATAGGAAAAGCCTAGGGGGATATTTTAGCTTCCTAGACTGCTTAAAGCAGATGCCATGAAATGTGTTGGCTTAAACAATGAGAATTTATTAGCTTACAGTTTTAGGCCATGAAAATGCCCAAATCAAGGCATCATCAAGGAGATACTTTATTCCTGAAGAACAGTTGCTGGTGATCCTAGTTCGTCTGTCCCATGACAAGGCCCAGGGTGGCATCTGTCTGTAGGTCTCATCCTTCTGGAGTTTCCTTGATTTCAGCTTCTTGCTTCCTTCTTCCTGCTCTCTCTCTTAGTCTAAGAAAAGCACAGGTAGAAGCAATATTTTTCTTCTTTGAAGTGAATCTAGAGAGTCAATTAATCTTGAAGTCCAATATTGTTTGCTCTTAAAACCGGGACCACTCTGCTGGAAGATCTTTTTGCAGAAGCCTCATGATGGTCACTCAGAATTTCTTGTGATTTCAAAAATAAAGCTGTGAAGTAATGCATGTATACAGTTATGTTTTTCAAGCACAACTTCATTAGATGGTGAAATAAAATTGTTTGCTTTTACTAAATAGTTAAAAAAAATATATATTGCCTTGGAGTAGATATGTTGTGTTCATCTCCGAAGAGCACAAGTATGTCTGTTTCCTTCGTTTCTTAGAGTGACCTTGATAAAGGAAATGGATTGGACTAGCTGAAGTCATTGGGAGAATTTACTGGGCACATGATATCCATGACTCTGTGGAAATTAGTAGAATTCCAGCCAAAACTTTATTGAAAGAAAGATATTATATTGCCCCAAATTAAAACAACTCCAGTATTATCCTCAACTCTCTTCCCAACCTTGATCCTCACCCATTATCAAGGCACAATGCAAAACATAACAAAAAGATAGGTGTATAGTCTTTTGATGTTTATCACATCTAAAGGTTACACTTCCCTTGACTTTCATGGACAGATTCCTCAGCATCAGGGCCTACTTTGCTCCACGTAAAAGAAATTGTCTGGTTTTATAGCAGAGAAAGATGAGAAGCAATGTATATTTTCTAATATAAAATAAGTATTGCAGTAACAGAATAGAAAGAATAAAATAAAATCCTCAAAGAATTATCTGACCATAAAGAATGGCAGAAGGTACACAAATATTTTCTGCCTGCATGAGTTTCCTGCATTCCATTTGAATATTAATTTTCTTTTATTTGTATTATAACCCTGTAGTATCAAGCTTTCACAAGCTTAACACATTCAATTTTCTTCAGTCCATATATGTTTGAATGCATTTTCTCTTTATTTTAAAATATTCCTTCTCTATTCTTGCTATTTTAAATTACAAGGAATTCTCTGGTATCTGGTTATCCTCTAGGAAGTACTTCAAATTATCGGATTTTGTTTCCAGTTTTATTTTTATTTCATATTTGCAATTTCAGTTATCATATTTTCTCGAATTCCATCCTCTGTAAAATCTCCTTAATTATCAGAAAGCAAAGCAATATAAATGAACAAAATTTAAACAAAAAGAACAAATAGAGGTTGGTGAAATGAAAGTTATATGATACATAATGGTATTAATATACTATCTATTTAAAACATGAACAAAAGTTGATAATAGCAATAGGATTCTCCAAAAGATAAATGAAATAATGTTTTTATAAGCACTATTCCCCAAAGAAGGAATACATGCTTTTTCTGTATTCTTTCAACATATGTATATTGACTACTCATTTTATGATGGATTTGAACAAGGTTCTGGGATATAGTGATGAAGAAGACAAATGGAATCTCCTTTCATCAAACTGTTAATATAGCAGTCATGACAAGATTAAACAAATATTACTAAATTATTTAACTGCCATTGTGACAAGAACTATGAAGACAACAAGATCCTATAAGAATAATGGCCATTACAAAAGCACTCTTAAGCTTGTAATTTTAAATAGAAACCTGAAAAAACTGACTGTGAACTAAATAAAATGGAATTGGTACAGAGGAGGCATTATGTACAGTTTGGGGGATAAGAAATAGCTTTGGAAGTTTTAGAAATAAAGGATAATAAAGCAAGAACTTAAGATAAACCTAAAAAAATGAGCAGAACATAAATTATGGAGAAGTTACATTTGGTTGAGTGTATTAATTGCTTAGAGTTCTTCCTTCTCATTCTGCTTTACTGTGTGTGGAGTAAAATTTCCCCCATTATTAAGCTTGGCCATGTGGCTTGTTTGAGTCAATGGAATGTACAGGGAAGTGAGAAAGAGCGATAGTTCTGATCCATGGTCCTAAGAGGGTTCTGTTGAGCTTCTGCTTTGTGAAGACACACCCTTGGTAGCCATGGCTCCGTTAGCATGAGTCTGACCCTGTCAAGTACAGTTTACCTAACTGAGGCCAGCGAAGTTCACTAAACCACAGCTAACCTATACACTAATGAGTATAAAATAATTTATTATTGTTGGAAGCCACTGGGTATTGCTTACTATGCAACATTAGCACAATACATTTTGTAGCTATCTGTGCTTCATTTTTATTTTTTAAACTTAATTTACTTAAAAATTCATTGATATTTTTATCATGTACGATTTATTTTTAATTGACATTTTTGTACTATTGAGTCACTTAACCCAAAAATATGGTTTGCCTTTCATTTGTTTAAGTTTCCTATTGAGTGCCTCAATACTAACTACATTTTTATTTTCACATTGTTCTTGAATATCTTAGAGATGAATTTCTAGATATTTAATCTTGCTTGTCAAAATTTTAGTGAAATTTGGTTCTAAATAGAGAAGAAAGTGGAATTCTGATATAAGTCATATGCCAGGTTCTTTGCCTGATGTGCATAACAGCCAATCCATGACACCAGGGTTTCAAAGGAAGAAAGGGTTTGTGTTACACAAAGCAAGGAGAACAGATGTCCTGTAGGCTTAAAATCTGTCGCTCTGAACTACATATCTCTGATAGTTTGATAGTATCAAAAGATGGGCAGGTTTTAAGATAATGAGTGTAATGGCTCAAGATGACAAAATTAGAGATGATCTAATTATTGAGCATGTGCAGATGGATTACATGCTTAGTCACAGAATATATATAAGAAAATGGTAGCCTTAAAATGATAATGGGCATGATTATAATCTATAATGAGTTATGGGCCGCTTATAGGTTAAAGTTTAAGCTACTGCACAATTTTGTTTAGATCTAACTTCGTCTAGTAAGATAGTTTAGGGGTTGGGGTACCTTAATTATGGGCTGACTCAATTTCTTTCATTAAAAAACATTAAGGGGTTGCCTTTATGATAATAAGACTCTAAAATTGCAAAACAGGATCCGAGAGTATAAGCAGGGCCAGTCACAAGGCTTTTACAATCACAAAATAAAGGTTGAGTGTTACACGATCATTATCAAAGACCAAGATATCTGGGTTATAGTTCAGTGGATTTCAGTACTTTAAAGTATTTCCTTTTGATTATTCTAAATATGCTAGAAATAAAGGAAAGTCATCTATGTAATGATTTAGTCATCATAATTATTTGCTGAACTCTTAATTTCTGTTACAATTCCACGGAATTTCGTGCAGGTAGGTTTTAATTTTAATTCTTTTAGATTGACTAAAAACAGCACTTTTTAATGTTTTGAAGCAAGGTTTATGTAGATATGGACAAGTTGAAGATACAGATGAATAAATATGAATAATTTAAGGTTGTTCTAGAATAAAAGTACACATTTAATTAAACAATGTTATGTAGCAAAAGTTTTGTCAGTTGTGTTATTTGATATAGATATTGAATATTTTTATTTATGACTTGATATATAGGGAAGTATGTATTTTTTTGGAAGATATTTGGTTTCTAATAAGTGCTGAGCAAATTTTTATGCATTTTATCAGATGCATTGGTATAACAGAACCAATACATGTTTCATCCTAAAGCTGCTAAGTCCCATTTCCCTCATAGACTGATGTCTGCTTATAGTAGATTGAATTATGTACCCCCGAAAAAAATACATGTTCTTAATCTTAATCTGCATTCCTATGGGTGTGAACCCATTGTAAATATGACCTCTTGAAGATATGATTTTTAGTTAAGGTGTGGTCCAACTGAATGAGTTTAGGTCTTAATCTAGATGACTGGAGGCTTTATAAAGAGAATCCAGAGGAGAAAGGAGAGGACATTTCACGTGATGGGAAAGCCAAGGAACCCTAAGGATTTGTAGCAGCCAGAACCAGAATGGTATTATTTCAACCCCAGGAGATGGCATGGTTGTCTACACCTGGATTTGGACCTCTGACTTCTCAAACTGTGAGTTAATAAATGTTTGTGGTTTAAGTCAACCCATTGTATGGTATTTGTGACAGTAGCTCAAGCGTATCACTCCTGGCTACCACCTCATCTGTTCTAGTTTGCTAGCTACTGGAATGCAATATACTAGAAACAGAATGGCTTTTAAAAGGGGGAATTTAATATGTTGCTAGTATACAGTTCTAAGGCCGAGAAAATGTCCCAGTTAAACACGTGTATAGAATTGTCAAATCACAGGCATACAGGGAAAGATATCTCGATTCAAGAAGGCTAATGAAGTTCAAGGTTTTACTCTCAAGTGGAAAGGCACACGGCGAACACAGTCAGAGCTTCTCTCTCATCTGGAAGGGCACATGGTGAACACAGCATTATCTGCTAGCCTTCTCTCCTGGCTTCCTGTTTCATGAAGCTCCCCAGGAGGCATTTTTCTTCTTCATCTCCAAAGGTCGCAGGCTGGTAGACTCTGCTTCTCATGGCTATGTCATTCTCTGCTCTCTCAGAAATCTCCCATTCTCCAAAATGTTTCCTCTTTTATAGGACTCCAATAAACCAATCAAGACCCACTCAAATGGGTGGAGACATGTCATCACCTCATCCAATTCAACAACAACTCTTGACTAAATCACATCATCCAGGGAGATGATCTGATTACAGTTTCAAACATACAGTATTGAATAGGGATTATTCTACCTTTATGAAATGGGATTTTGATTAAAGCATGGCTTTTCTAGGGGGCATATATCCTTTCAAACCAGCACATCATCTCATAGCATCTTTGTTTGGTCCCTTTGGCTTTCTTTAATGTGAGTGATAGACCCCCTGGCATGGTCTCTATGGTGCCCACCATGGTGGAAACCACAGCATCAGCTATATCAAGTTCATAATCAACAAGAGTAAGGAAGGTGGTGACTCACATCACTTCTGGACTGAAATAAAATAGTATACCAGAGAACGTGTGATCTAGCTTCCCAGACGTTTTTTAGAAGAACGGTTGATATACCTTGGAAATGCAGAGAAGATGCAATCTTACAGGGCAAATTTTGCCCCATGAGAAACAGGAGAAAGGAAAGAACTGGCAGAAAAAATATCCTATTCCTTCCACCCTCTGGACTATTTCAAGTCCAGTGGTTCCATATGGCCTGCCCAGAATGCCTCATTTCACCAAAACACCTACTATGATTTCTTGTGAAATAATATACCACCTTATATTTACCCACATTTTTTTTCTGCATCACTTTCATTTCCCTTCACTTGCTGTTCTGGGATGCTACAGACTTTTATTTCTTGTAAACCTGGGCTAAGACATCCATGAATTCTGAAAACAGATCCCATTAGCATCAAAATGCTTATGCACATAAGACACTCTTTTTTTAACATAATTCATAAAATCATGAGGCATTTTAATGACCAATAGTAAGAAATACTTTAACTATCTTTGATCCACATGATGGGATTTTAAAAAGGTAATACATAGAATTTGAAATAAGATAATAAGCAAAGTAGGTAATATTAAGTGAATCAAGTAGAATAGAGAATTTTTATGCAGTATAATTTCAACATTTAAGTAAATAAAAATGTGTCAAGAAATATGCCTATATATTATATATTTTTCTCATTAAAATATTTTACTTTTTAACATATTTCTTGCTCTATTAATCAACAGAAAGGAAATTTCATTTGCAATATATTCAATAGTAGCTAGTTCTCTAATTTATAACAACAAAAATCCAAACTTAAATCTTGCTTATTATGTTATATGAAGAATAATTATGTCATGAAACACTTTGAAATCATCCTCTGAAAGTTCTGGGCAAAACTCTAAACATTGCATAAAAATGCAAAGTAATACAGTATTCTAGAAGTATGAAAACAGCTTTGTTCCATAAACTGGAACAAGCCTTCAAGGCTCAGAAACCAAGCATTTTTACTATGATTTAGCATATGAATCAATTCATAAAAGCAACAAACTATAAAGTCATAAACATTAATCTTCAGAATGAAATCTCAGAGAATACCAATGTAAGATTAAATATGCAACAGTAGAAAATATGAGATTTAAAAATATCAATTTAAAGATATTCCTTATATCTGATTTTATATTATCCACTACTATTTCTTTTATGACAAGCCTAGAATAACTTTAAATTTAACATTAAATTATAAATGTAATGTATTTCTTATACATTTTAAAACTCATTAATTACAAAAATACAATTGGCCTCCACTAAATCTCGTGATGCTAATGCTTAGCACCATAGCGGATGCAAGATAGAAGTGTCTGGGGCAATAATAGAAAATATATTATATATTTATTGACTTTGTGATGTGAAAAATATTTTCTTTGTCAAATCTCTGAGGACATACATATTGCATCTAACTAAATATCCGTGGTTAGTGGCAGAAGTCAAAAGGTAGGCTACGTTGATGGGGTACTTGCCCCTATCCCCAAAGCAAATAAAACAACCATTATTTTGTGAGACTTTTTTTTTAAGAAGGAAACTGCAATCAAAGGGAAAAAAAAAGTGAGTGAACCACTCGCTTAGAAGTTTCTTCCGTTTCTAACATCCAAACTATTGTTGATTTTTAAAAATGTTTTCTTAGGAAAGTTTTGCATTTTACCTTAATGGAAGTGGGATGGAACTGCACATATTTTGAGAGGAAAACAAAGGCTTTGATTTCCATGGGCTAGGTTAATTATTCCAGCAGCACAGACATTTTCTTTCTTTACTTATAAAGAAACTGGTTCTTCTTTTTTCCATTCAGAAACCTCAATTATTATTTCTCACCCTGCCTCCAGGAAATGAAAACCATTACCTTTCCCTCTTGACTTCACCACTTCAGACAGTCACTCACAGTGAGGTTATGTCACTTACTGGGGATCACATCAAAAGTCAGAATTAGAACAGAAGTTCTTGGTCATCATTTATATCTCTTTCAGTTTGAACTCTCACCCATCTGTAAAGAGCAGGTGTGCTGCAAACCCCATCTGCTCTTCAAATTTACTTTTTAGCAGCAGGAGTTATGTGATAAATTCACAGACATCCTTAAGGAAACAGAGCATGTAGTAGAAAATAAAATTCAGAAACTGAAAAAAAGCTAAATTAAAATTTTTAACAAACTATCAATACATTTATTTACATTGTATTTGTATACAGATAGATCTCTAGGATCCTTTACAACTAGCAGTTACCTATGAGATTATATGATCAGTGGGAACCCACTGAAGTTAATTGCTTGAGAAAAGTTTATCTTTTCAGTTACAATTTAACATACAATTAGATAGGCTACTCTGCCTTTCCAGGTTTGCAAAGCCTCTAATTATTTGTTTAATGAGGTATTCTCTGCATTAATGGTATATTTTTGATATTCAGAACAGAATATTTTGAACAGGATATTATCACACATGTATTTTATCCTAGGTAAGAAAGTAAAGTTTATTCTTTTGTAGTTTGCAATTAACATCAGAAATAAGTGTCAAAACATGAATATAGAAAAAAGTCTAATATGTAACAACAATAGTGTCTCCCTTTAGATTGTAAGCTGAATTCAGAGGAGCCAGTTGCTGTCTTAAGCTTCAACTATCAAAGGCTTACCCATATGCATCACACTGAATATGATATTCAGGCTGGTATTCATAAAGGGACTCGCCAAATAGCTATATTTGTAGAGATTGCTGATTTTGTACAGTAAAATAAAGTCTGGTAGCAAGGGAATAAACCAGTTTGTTTGAATTTGGATATCAGAGCCTTATTATGGAAACACACCTATACTTTTTATCCAACCTTTTCTCAGCATGTTTGTGCCAGTTTGGGGAGGAATTTTCAAAGTGATTCCATCAATTATATCACTCTTACAGTATAACTGATAACAATAAGAGTTTAAAGCAAAGCTTCTCGGTTCAAAATACTTGGTTAAGGTAGTTGAGTTGAATAAATTACCAATGACTATACCTTGCCTAACCGAAGGACAGTTTTTGTCCTCTTCTTACTCAAATTCTCAGTTTGAATTTGCAGTAATTGAGCACTCCTTCTTGTAAGAAATGCTATGCTATCTATTTTTCCGATATCACAGTAGCCCAGTATTTTCTCATTCACTATTTCACCTGTTTCCTTACTGTCCCTTTCTCTGCACTACCAAATATGTAGATATTGAAGTCCCCTTTGGTACTTGATAACTTTCAGATGGCCTAGTTTGTACTCCCTCTTGCATTCCAGAGTAATGTAACTAATAGTTAACTTACATTCTTATGATTTCTAGCAAGCATCTCAAGATTTCAGTTGATATGTCCCACCCATACATTACCCTCAAATTGAAACTATATAATAATTCAAGCCAAGTTTCTAAGAGTCACTCTGTTTCATTTTTTTTTCCTTAACATCACATATGCAGCAAGCAAATTCTGTTGGCTTAGTGTTCAAAATATATCCTGAATCAGATCCTTAACACTTTTCAAAGTTATAACCTTCTCTAAGCTACCTTCAGCTTTTACATGAACTACTGAAAGAACCTCTACATTGAAGTTCCTGAGTAAACTCTTGCTCCTACTCAGTTTAATTTTTGTAAAACCATATGTCATATATTTCACTCCTCAAATTAAAAAAATAAGCCAATGGTTCTAGCTCTAAAATGAATAAAACGTAAATTATGTCATATAAGGGCCTCCATTAACTACTCCTTAACTCAGAGCTACAGCTCAGTTGAACTTTTTTCTGTCTCTGTAAATGGCCAAGTGCATTCTGAGTTATAGCTTTTGCACTTCATGTGCCTACTTTAGGAAAGCTACCACCGTTCCCCCCTGGATCTTTACACAGCTGCTTTCTTCTCACCACTTAGGTCTCAAATTGAATAGCAAGGCTCTCCCTGGCAATCTGGCTGAAGCAACCTTTATATTACCTTCATATCTCTTATCATTAATGTTTTTGTCTCTATGTTTTACCTGATTCCTCCTACTGGAACGGCAGTCTTCACCACTGCATTTCTAGGGCCTGGAAAAATACACACAAATATCTGCTGACTGAATAAATAAGAAAAAAAATGTACTACAAATATATTCTGAAAATAATACTCCGAGATCTCTCCCATAGTTGCCAACTGACTTAGCATACTTTACCCTTCATTACTTATCACACAACAGTAAATAAAAGATTTCACAAATCTATCCCAGAATTTATTCTGCTTTCAGGCTAGCAGTTGACTGATAAAAAAAAGAACAGCTGAAAGAGACATGGTTAGCTAACCTGAAGCAAATCTGCTTCCATTACACTAACCCGGGAAGGTTTAGGTCATCTCAAGACATCTCCAAACAGGCCAGTTCAAGAATTCCTGCTCTGAGGTGTCAAATTCTGAAAGGATGACTGGGACTGTTTAGAATTCTGATAGAAGAATATGACCTAAATTTCACTAGTTATTTTGATTAAATTATTTTTAACCCTAGACTCAGAACAGGTTGTGGAATAAAGAAAAATGGAATAGGTCAACAATTGCGCTTTATCCTAAACCTCATGAAACTCCTGGATAAGGAAGGTTATTACTTTATTTTGAAGCCAGATTTCACTTTTGCTTGCTCGTTGTGGCTAGGTGAAATATTATGTCATGTCTCTGGTGAATATAAAAGATATAGAATATAAAATAGAGACAGAGTTCAGGTAGTTAAAAATCTGGGTCACTCAAGTAATATTGAGCAAATAATTTCACTTAGAGTTGTATAATATTACATGACACTTTATGTTCTAAAGCCATTCCATTCTTCATTGCCAAGTAACTCATTATCTCATAAAGAAGCCCAATTCTACCTTTAAATGGTTCTAACCCTCAGAATGCTCTTTGGACAATTTTACAACTTATAATACGGGATTTAAGCAAGAAACTGCCTATTTTCCTTTACTATAAACATCAATAGTGGATCTCCTTTCATAGTTTCATCTTTTTATTTTATACAATCAAAATTTCAACGAATGTTGAAGGATTCTTTCAAAGGGGACAACTGAATTTTGAAATGTATGTTAAATCCCAAATTATCTAGGAAAAAAATCTACTTGGCTACTTCAGCTCATGGGACATCCTGAAGTATTGTTTTAGAGGGAATAAATATATAATATAAAAATTAGCAATATAATTTGAACAGACCTTGTACTATAATTAGAAAAATAATCATCTAACTTCTATGACTTAAAAAAATAAAATGCAGTTATAATAGTAAAAACTGAGATACAGCTCATTTACCTCATTGTGAAGTCACGTTAGTATTTTTGCTTAATTTAATTTCAGTGTTTATGACAGTAGGGAAAATGAAATAAATTTAAATACGTAATACTAAACGTAAAAAAAAAATCACACACAAACAAAAAAAAACTTCTTCTTCCTGTTTCTTCTCTGTATAATTGACTCCCAAATTTAAATCTCCATACCTGATCTCTCCTCCCTTATTCATTTCATATACCTCAACTGTAGGCTGAAAGTTTTACTTAGCGAAAGGTTTTGGAGGCGACCGAGAGAAAAGGCAGACAAAGAAACCTTAGAGTGAGGAGGTTTATTCCTGCACTCCCAGGCGGAGCTCACAGCACCCAAGGTAGGGGGTGGTGAGTCCGTGCCTGGATCGTGATGCGGGAGGTTTTCAAGCAAGGGGGTCAAGTGATGTCCGGAAGGGGCGGCACATTTTGCACAGCTCGAGTCACGGTGACCTTCCCTGCTCTCCCGACCTAACACTTAGAAGTACCAATAATTCTATTGCACTGTGTGTGGGCTTGCTAGGAAGGAGTTAATCTCTATGCATTATCACTACTTCCTTAGAAAATCTTTATTTTACATTCCCACAGCAACTGTCCTAGACATCCGTGTCATTATTTGAGTTACAAGCTTTTGCCGTTGGTATTTCCTTTCCTAAGGCTCTTCTTTTACCCACCTGTCCCCTTTTCCCCTAATGAGTCTTTTTTCCCCACTGCTACTTGTACTATTTATAAAAGACAGATCGTTATGAATTCCTTGGTGGTAAGGTTCCTAGATTCCCTTTCCTACCCTCAGGCATAGTGAATGCTCCTCTTCCCTTTGCCTCTTTTGATTCTATCATAATTGTGCTCTTGTCTTTATCACACTGATGGACATTTTTCATGCTAACTTCATGCCTCTGGGAACTGGGATCACATCTTCTTTTTGTGAAACCCTATCACTCACTATATCCCTGGCACATTACAGGTACTCAGAAAAGGTTTTGTGAACAAATTGATAAATGAATGAGTGAATTAAATAAAGGAATGAATAGGCAAAAACTACTTCCTTATCTTCCGGATTTTCATCCTCCTGCTCATCCTGAAGATGGTTGTGTAAGACTTGTGACCAATGATAATGAGTTCCTTTTCCCTACAATCTATTAAGGGACTTCCCGTTAGGACTAAGCAGCCAAAGACCTTTAACTTAAGCTTTGTACTGATAAGCAATTTATCCTGGATCAACGGGCTCCAGTGATTTTTAAAGGGTTCTACCCATTCCCTGTTTGTTCGTCTTTACTGATTTTTCTTCCTAAAGAAAAGCTTTGACTATGTCGCTGCTTTCACTGAAACTTTTCAGTGGTTCCACATGGTCTGTTACACAAAATCCAAATTGCAGAGCCCAATATACAATATGCTGCAAAAACTGGCCCATGCTCATATTTGCAATTTATTCTCCACTAATCCCCTTCAAATATTCTACTTTGTCTCAGTATCTTTATTACTCTCCCAAACTTCCAGACTTATTTATAACTCAAAATTTTGCTTATGATATTCTTCTATAATGAACACCTCCCAAACAAATCCTAATCATTGGAATTTGAATATTTGAATTTATTTTCTCTTTTATCTTACCAGAGAACCTATTTCATGAGGACAGAGCTTTCCTTTTGTTGTATATACTTCAGCATCCATCATGCATCTGACAGGATGTTCTTTGAATAAATAAATGACTGTATCATGGTGCATTTAAACTTAATTTCCCAAATACTAATCAATTCTTCCTACATCAAAAATTTAATATCCCTCTTTATTTTTTATATTATTAATCGTAATTATACTATATTTCCATTTTTTTATTACTGTGCTTATTGACATTTGTGCTTTGCCTCTATATTTCACTTTATATGTATTTTTGCCTGTGATTTTTCCTATATAAGCTGTAAATTTATGAGGGCTACAGTTAGACCTGCATTTCATTTCATCCCTAAGAATTTTGAATAAATATTTCATAACACTATAGAACTAGACAAACATTTAGAGACAATCTAATGTGATCAAAGTCAGGCAGGTTCTTAAAAATAGCTGGAGAATAGGAAAAATGGGATATAAATATAGTTTCAGATAAACATCACTTCATTGCTTGCTGAATTGCATGATACGTGAATCTTTTAAAAGATCAGTTTGCTTCTTCTTTCCCGTTTCTTGTTTTTCTAATTGGAGGGCAGCAGCATTGAAGATACACAGCATAATATATGACTGATCTAAGTTCCCTCTGTCCACCTGCCATCTTTGCAGCAGTTGTCTTGGCTGAGCTCTGCATAGCTCAGAGCTCAATGCCTCTCTCTGGCTGAGTTAGCTCCCCTTGAGTTCCACTGATTTTGAGTAACTTCCCAGCATTCCATCCAGTCCTGTTGTACGGTCTCCTCCCATCCTTTACAAAGCCATATTCTCTGAAAAATAGGCCTTTGAAACATAATTATCTGTCAATTCAGTATTCCTCCTCAGGAAGGTGGAAGGAACTTGGAATAATCAACCTCAAGTGCATACAATATTACCAGTCCATTTTACCACATTTCAGCTACATTCAGAGGAGATTCAAGAGCTAATTCTTTATTTTCAGGTCTGAAAAGGAGAGGAGATGTTAATCCTCTCTAGCCATTCTCTTACTTCCATTATGTAACAAATCTCCTGCTTACCAAATAAAACCTCGAAGAGAAAATGGTTAAACATTTCTGATTTTTCTTCAATTTTCTCCTTGTGTCTCCCTTTCCACAAAATTCTCTGATGTTAAAACTTTCTATTCTATAGAGTAACACAGCCTCAGTAGTTCAATGCTGTGTATAAAGTGTGTATTTTTTCTGTGGGCAAGAGTCTCCAGTTTGGAGGTGATAAGGGAGATAAGTGAGATAAGGAATTCTCTCAACCTTGCCTTATTCTGATATCCATTGTTTTGTTGCACCAATTATATATTTCAAAACTGAATGTTATAATTTTTTGTACTTCTTCTGTAATAAATCCTAAAGTGTCTATCCTCCAGGAAGATGAATTCCCCTGGCCAAGTGGGTCAGAAGATTTATTCTCAGAATATTAAAAGTGGAATAAAATATTAATAATGTAAAACTATTAACCTGTTTTATAAATAATAGTGAATTTTTCACTGTCTGCATTTTATCTCTAGGTAAGTCCAAATTTGGTAAAGTCTCTTCCAAAGAAACCCACTTGACTGTGGGTAAAGGCAGGATTTATTCTCAGGAGTCATTCTTACTCCCATTTGGCTTTTGCCTACTTGTGATCAAGCATAGAAGTGAGGGGGGAAAAAATGTCACCTTAGAATGCCCAGGAAAACACCAAAAACCAATAGAAGCAGAAGATAGAAAATAACTCTGAGAATGTTCCTCCAAATCTCACAGATCTATTAAAATAATATATTTCCTAATAACAAATATCCTAGTTAACAAGCATTAAAGGACAAATGTTAAGACAGAGAACTTAGCTGAAAATATTTAGAAACATGTAACTTTCCTTAAAGGGTTGAAATGTATTCTAATACAATCAATTGAATGTCAGTAATTATAATTCTCTAGACACTGAAATGCTATCTTCTATGGCAGCAATATTTTAATATATGATATGACAATAAAATACCAACATAGTACTTTACTTTTCAAACCTAATAGAGGTTCTTGAAAACACTCAGATGAAAAGGTTTTTTATATTATTACTTCATTTTTTCTTTCTGTTCTTAAAGCAAAGTTTTAAAGGCTGCCTAGATTAATGTTGCTTCTCTGTAGAGATTCATAAAGAATATTGTTTTACATTTCATGCACATTTTTTTTCTGTAAGATAATAAACGATCTTCCATGTGGCATACCGATAAGAGAGTTTAGGCCAAGTCAAGAGAATTAAATTTATATTCCAGCTTCTTTCTGGGTTGTATAGGTCAATATCATTAACTTCTTAATGTCTTATTTCTTTCTCATCAAAATTAAAAACAAGACTGGCAGATCTCCAAGTTTCTCTTCCAGGTTTAATATTCAGTGCTGCTTTGGTGGTATTATTTTGTTGCAGCTTCATAAACTTACTTAAGAATAAGTTTTTGACCTGTGGGGATTTTAACCATCATCTAAAAACACAAGTGCCACATAAAACACTAGATATAATGACACCAGACATGCATACATATATCCAAACCTCTGAGGAACTCTGAAATATGGCCATTTTTGTTGATTTAAGTCACTGAGTGCACTTAAATTTCTTTGCATATTCATTTTTCAACAATAAAACTAAAGTCAGAAGCTACACTTCAAATGTAGTAAGGAGTAAACAATAAAACAAATGGCATAGTACTTCACAAGTATGAAGGAGATTAATAGAAACCTTTCATAATCATATTTTAAAAAGACAGAAAAAGACTACATAACTCCTTATTCCTAGTTGAATGATCAGAGTTTTGCAACTTTGTCAGAACTAGACTTACTCATTTCCAGTACAATAAAGTTTAAGTGAACTATTTTGTAGACTGGGACATATTTCCTTCATGTGCATGTGAGTTTGTATGTGTGGATGTGTGGGGAGTGTAGATGAATAGAAAAAGAAGGTGGAGAGAGAGGTTTTGAAACACAGCTTTATCAACCAGTTGCTTTAAGTAAACTGACCAGCTTCACATAGACTTAGCTTAAGTCTTAGCTCTTCAGGTCAACTTTAATAGCTTTATTTTTATTATGACAAAATATTAAAATAAAGATATAGCTATATATTTCATAGCATAAAATATTAGTTATGGGGAAATTGGTGTTGCCATGTGCAGCTGATGGGACTATAAATTGTACATTTAAGGGAACTGAAACTTTAATTCAATACGTACCCTTTAACCCTGAAATACTCTTCTAGTAATTTAATTGGTGAAAATTGTGAGATTTATATAAAACTTTATTTATAAATGTAATTAACAATAACAAAGAAAATGAGTGTTGTGCAATCTTCAAAATGACGTCTAAATAATATATACAGAGAATACTTTATGATACACTATTTAAAATTAGTCACCATCTATTGAATGGAGAGCATCAGGTTACAAATCTATTGAATGTGACCACTACATACCTTTGCTTAGAAAATAAAATGCAAATGTTATGGGAAAAAAAGTATAGCTATATACACTAAAATGCTAATATTTTATCTTTCAGTGTTGAAAATATAATAATATCACAATTTTGGCATATACAATTTTTTCTTCATTAATACACACATAAATAAAATTAGAGGTGATTGAGAGGTCTGCTGTTTTGAAACTGTTAAGCACTCCAGAAAAGCTAAGTTCTTTTAATTCAATCTTATGGGGGCAGACCTATTGTTGGGTGAGACTTTTTGATTAAGCTATTTCCCTGGAGATGTGACCCCATCCATTCAAGGTTGATCATAATTTGCTACTGAAGTTCTTTGAGAGGAAAAATTTTGGAGAAAGCTCAGACACAGACATTAGGAGACACAGAAGAAAACTGCCCCAGGAGATGCCAGAAGCTGAGAGGGCCATTTTAAAACAGAAGCTGAGAGAAAAGGAGAGCAGACGTCAGCATGTGCCTTCTCATATGACAGAGAAATCCAGATGACAGCTGCCTTTCCTCTGAGATGGTATCCTTTCATTGGTGCCTTAATTTGGGCATTTTCATGGCTTTAGAATTGTAACATACAACTTAATAAATCCCTTTTGTAAAAGCCAATTCATTTCTGGTATATTGTATTCTGGCACCTTTAGCAAACTAAAACACCCAAGATTGTGGGAAGACAGAGTCAGAGGCACTAGGAATCAGTCTCTCCATCAAAACAATGACTCAACTTGCAGGAATTGACTGAATGAACTATTCTGAAACCCAGTAGTCTAGTGGAACCCTGTGTGGCATCCTCAGTGAGGAGCAGGAGGAAGAGGCTATTAAGTTTTGATAAACATGTATGTGATCTGATCATTTATCACTGTATTTGATCTGCTGCTCCAGATGTCTAGGGGAAAAAGCTCCTGGTTGAACCAAGAGAGGACACACAAAAAATAGAAAGGAAGCATTGAAGCTGGAGTCAAAAGCAACGAAACCTGGGAGAAAAGGACCAGGAGAGATTGCCATGTGCGTGGCTATGTGACTGAGGTGTCCCAGATTGCCAGAAGCCTTTCTTCAGAAAAGGTATCAGCTTGTTGATGCCTTACCTTGGACATCAATTGTAAACTTGCAGGCTAATAAATCCACATTGTTAAAAGCCAGTCCATTTCTGGTATATTGCATTCTGGCACCTTTAGAAAACTAACACATGTAGGTACATAGTAATCAAATTGTTCGATGCAAATGACAGGGAGATAGTTCTGAAGGCTACAAAAGAAAATCGATAAGTTCAATATAAGGAAATTCTAGAAATATTGTGTTTCAATTTCTTATCACAAATATTTAAAGTGCTGAAAGAAAACAATTTCAATCAATAATTGAATATACCAGGCAAGACTTTCTTTACAAAATGAGGGCAACATATTAGTGACAGAGCCTTCCATTATAAAAAATATAGAATTGCCATAGTTCAAACAACCCCAACGAGAGGTATGGAAAGATCAAAGGTGATGGTGTAATTATACATAGAATATAGGACTTCACAAATGAATATGAATGCTGAATCATTAAATGGATATCTCTTTTAGTCTCCAATATTTTAGAGCAGCTAGAAGTAAAAACCTAAAATTGTGAAATTGTAACCCATGTCAAAGTCTGAAATATGTTCTACAACTAATTGTGGCGTTGTGCTTGGAGAGTTACAGCATTTTTGTATATATGTTATTGTTCACAAAAAAGAAGGAAAAAAAAGTCAATTGTGATGATAAAAAAGTATTTAAGGCAACTAGCCTCCTATATTTTGGAACAGCTAGAAGGAAAAATATGAGAGATCGTATGATAGGTCATGACAAACTCTGGAATCTATCCTGTAACCACTTTTTGAAGAGTACTTTGAAAACTATTGCTTTTTAATGTCTCTGCTTTGTATATATGTTATACTATGCAATAAAAAAGTTTCAAATAAATAGAAGTTTAAAAAAAAAGGAGGGTAAGACTAAAATATTCCCAGATAAACAAAAACTGTGGTTGTTCACCACCACTAGACCTTACTAATAAGAAGTATTAAAAAGAGTTCTTCAGATTGGAAAGAAAGGGCACTAGACAGTTGCTGAAAGCAACAAAGGAAAATATAGAAATAAAGTCTTTTGGTAAAGGTAGGGGTTCATATAAATGCCAGTACCATTGCATTAAAATTTTTGGTAGTAACTATATTTATTACTTCTTACAAGTGCTAAAATGCAAATTCATAAAAATAAGGACACATCTAGGGTTTTATACATACAAATTACAAAGATATAACTTGTATAAATACACAAAAAGGTGGGGGCAGAGCAGTATAGGAACAGTTTATGTGTATGCTATAGAAGATAAGTTTCATCAAACTAAATATGATCATTATAAGCAGACTTAAGATTTTAAATGTTAACCCATACTAACCACAAAGAAAATACATAAAAAATATATTCAGAAAGAAGTGAGAAGGTACTCAAAGTGGTATAATACACAAAATCAAATAAATGTGGATGCAGGTATTGACAGATGAATTGACAGATAAAAAAGACGTAAGATTTACACAGACAAAATAACAACTGGCAGAAGAATGTCCTGCATTATCAGTTGTGACTTTAAATGTGAATGGACTAAACTCTTCAATCTAAAGGCAGAGATTGGCAGAACAGATAGAAAAACATTACCTAACTATATCGTTTTTATAAGAAACTCTATTTTAAATGCAAAGACATAAGACAATTGAATGTGAAAGGATGGAAAAATATACCATATACAAGCAGTAACCAAAAGAGAGTGAGGTAGCTATACTGATACAAAAGAAAATGGATTTTATGTCACAAACTGTTACAAGGGATAAAAGGCATGATATAGGGTGCACGGGTGGTTCCATGGTTAGAATGCCCACCTTCTATGTGGGAAACCTGGGTTTGATTCCTGGACCATGCATTCCCCCCAAGCACCCCCCCAAAAAACATTATAGAGTGATAAAATGGTCAATTCAACAAGAAGACATCACAATTATAAATATATATATACTTAACTGAAAGCCCCAAATAATGAAGAAACATTGACAGATTTAAAGGGAGAAATATATAGTACTACATAAACAGTAAGAGATTTCAATACACCAGTTTCAAAAGTGGATAGACTACCTAGCCAGAAGGTCAGTAAAGAAACAGAAAACTTGAACAATATTCTAAACCGACTGGACCCGCTAAACCAACAGACATATATAGAACATATTACCCAGTAGCAGCAGGGAATACATTATTCTCTAGGACACATGGATCACTGTCTAGGATAGACCATATAAAAGTTAACAAAATGAGTTTCTGTAAATTCAAAAATAGTGAAATCATACAATGTGTCCTTTTAGACCAGAGCACAATGGGATGAAATATTTGGAGACCTGATATTCAAAAAGAACTTATTGTCCAGCATATATTTAAAAATCCTAGAATTTAACAATAAAAGGGCAAAAAACCCTATTTGTAAATGGGAAAAATTTTGAATAGACATTTCTCCAAAGAAGATAAATAAATGTATGCAAAGTGCACTAACAAACGTTCAACGTCATTAGCTATTTGGGAAATGCAATTTAAAGCCACAATGAGATACTATTTCACACTCAGTAGATCAAATACTATTAAAATAAATTGAAAACCATAAGTATTGGTGAAGATGTGCAGAAATAGAAACATTTACTCCTTGGCATTGGAATTGTAAAGTGGATTCTCAGAAAATTAAATATAGAATTACCATACCACCAGTAATCCTACTTCTAGGTATATATACAAATGAGTTGAAAGCAAGCACTCAAACAGTTATTTGCTCACCAATGTTCATAGTTATTATTTACAATTGTCAAAAGATGGAAGCTACCCAACTGTCTATTGACTGATGAATACATAATAAAATATGGTGTATCCATAGAATGGAATATTCTACTATAAAAAGGAATGAAGTTTTGGTATATGTGGAGCATGGATGATCCATGAAGACATTACATTGAGTGAAAGAAGCCAGACACAAAATGACAAACATGTTCTCATTGATACGAAATAATCAGAATAAGCAAATTCATGAGGTCAGAAACTAGAACGTAGGTTATTAGGGACTGTTAGGGAGAGAGGGAAGGAGGAGTTAATGCATAGATTGTACTAATTTCTATTTTGATAGAAATGTTTTGGCAATGGATAGGGCAATGATAGTAAAACATTGTTATTGGGACTAACCATACTGAATTATATGTTTGAATGTAGTTAAAAGGAGAAACTACAGGTTGTATAAATGTTACTTGTATGAACCACAGATTATAGGTTATCATATCAATTATAAAAATATTCTTTCATCAATTGGAACAAAAATACCACATTAACGCAAGGTGTTAGTAATTGGGTGGTGTATGGGGAAATCTGTATTTTATATATAAAGTCTCTGAAAACTCACAACTTCTCTAATAAATAAAAATTAGAGGTGATTACTCCTTGTATTAGTTCGGGTTCTCTTGAGAAGCAGAATCAACAGGGAACATTCGGAAATATAAAATTTATAAAAGTGTCTCATGTGACCACAGGAACAAGAGTCCAAAGTCCTCAGGGCAGGCTGTGAAGTCGATGATTCCGATGGAGGGTCTGGACGAACTCCACAGGAGAGGCTCACCAGCCGAAGCAGGAATAACACCTGTCTCTTCTGAATCCTCCTTAAAAGGCTTAGAGTGATTAGATTGAACAACACTCATTGCAGAAAACACTCCCCTTGGCTGATTACAAATGGAATCAGCTGTGGATGCAGATGATGTGATCAAGATCTGATTGTATGACATGTCCTCATTGCAACAGAGGAGCCAGCACTTGCCCAACCAGACAAACAGGTACCACCACTTGGTCAAGTTGACACATGAACCCAACCATGACACTCCTACATGATAATGAGTATAGAACAAACAATATGGAGACATGAAAACATAAATGAATAAATATTTGGAGGGAATATGATTTTTATCTTTTAGCAGTAACATCATGAATATAAGATTCACAATGCTCCCAAATATTTTTGAAACTTTAACATAACATCTCCAAATTTTTCTTTTTTTTCAGTCTTGCAAAAGAGATTCTTGAATTTGTTTTCCTTTCTACCATTCACTTTGACTAAATCTGCATAATCTTGTCAAGAACTAGAGCTTGGTCTTTGCTGTTCAGTGCTTTGGATCAGAACTTTTTGGCAGTTTGTTGAGACTTTTTGACAAGAAGGCTGTGAGAGAAAAACATGGGCAAAACTGAACACCTGAAGCATTCTTAGGAACATCTCAGGGAAATTCTGTGTGTTTATGTGTGTGTGTGTGTGTGTGTCTGTATGCATAAATACATGTTTAGTAGCTAAGCCCCTGAGGGGGCAATAAAGGTGAGGCAAGGATATAATAATATCATGATTCTTATCTCATACTAAATAACTTGGAATGCATCTTGATTTTAGGTTTGCAAAATGGAGGGCAAATATATAACATTTTCCACACTAAATACATTGGGGAGTGCTCACAATACAAACTTGATATTTGAAAAATACATTAGGAAGTTATTTCTCCTTTTGTCTCCATGATGGTTAAGTTCATGAGTCAACTTGGCCAAGTTTTGGTGTCTAGTTGTTGGTCAAATAAGTACTAGCTTGATTGTTACGATGAGGATATTTCATGGACTTAAAACATCAGTAAGTTGATTGTATCTATGGCTGATTACAACTACAATAAACTGAAGGTTTTAGAAGGAAAAGTGACGATTTCAGCAGTCAGAAAAGTGAATTTCCATCTCTATGGTCAGCCAACTTCTCCTGGGGAATTCATCAAAAGCCTTCATTTAATTCTCAGTTTACAGCCTGTGCTGCAGAATTCGGACATGCGCATCCTCTCTGTGGTGTGATACAATTCTTATAAAAATCTCAAAATATTAACAGATATCTCCTGGCAATTCTGTTTTCCTAAAGAACCTTCACGAGTACAGATACTGAGCAAATTATAAAACTTCTTGAGCTTTTTATAATTCACGCTTTTAGGTTTATTGAATTGTTAAGATCTACTTTAAGTGTGCTTACACCAACACACAGTATACACCTTCTATTCAATTTTAATCCTTCCTCTCTACTTACTACTCTCTGACTCAATCTTCACACACACTCGCACTCACACACCCCACAAAGTAGTCCACAAAATGTTCCTCTTTATATTTTTCAATCTTCTGATCACAACTGTGGAGAAATTGAGAAATTATGGAAATTGCATTGCTTTTTTTATGTGTACAAAGTTAAACCTAGCTGAATTTAAAGACTGTTCAATTTTTCAAGAATTTCTGGATTTTGCTACTAAGTGTAGTTTATTTAATCCTTTGCCACTTGCATCAGAATTGGTAGTATTCATGACTTTATTGGATCACTATACTTCATTTCTCGTACATTAATTTCTTCCCCAAAATGGTTCCAGAAATTTGACTTTCACCTCCCAAAGTTTTAATAATCTTAGTGATACTTATTTTTTTCTTGCATGCTCTATAATGTAATATTTTAGGGACAAATAATCTATATTTCCAAATCCGGTAAGGCCATATTTCTAGTTTCAGTTTTACTGCTTTTAATGATAATATCTAATAATGTATTACTCTTTTAAATTTTTTTCAACATTCCCTGGAGGCTAATCTGCAATAACAACCAAATCCCATTCCTGATAGTCCAACTTAACTTTATAGCTTCCATTTAAATAATTTATCCCCAAATCCCTTTATTCCCCAAATTAGTTATCAAGGGAAATACTAAAACCTACAAATATAAATAACTTGTTTTATTTTAGGAGAGCAGTTTGTCCAAATGCTGAGTTTGATTTTGTTGGTAAAGACATTGACACAGAGTTCACTGGGAAATTTTTGGTCTTTGTTAATTTAAAGACATTTTTTGATATGCATTTGCATTTTGCAAGCACATTACATAAACCCAACTAATGTTCTATGGTTAAACTCAAATTAAATTGAATATTGATTAGTTTTTTTTCTATACCATATTCTATCTGTCAATCTACCTCAATCTCAAGTGATAGTAATTTCTCAAATTGTTATACTTTTGAAGAGCAAATGACTAATTTTCCAAGACTGATTTTCTTGAATATGTATGATGCATAAAAATAAGATAGTAGAATTGATCATTCTGTCTTACTGTACTCTTGGTCATATGTCATAGAGAACAATGCATATTATGGGGAAGTATAAAGGAGATAGGGCAACAGTAATTTAAAAGAAAAATGACATCATAGCTAGGCATTCAGTAAGAATTTAACAAAAGATTGTAAGAATTAGACGTGGGTATTAGATGCCGTTGAGATTAGACAAATAAATAGGAGCAGATCACAAAGCACCCTATGGGCCATTTTAAGAACTTTATATTTTATTCTGAGAGCAAGTGTCATGAAGAGACAGGTAACATGATCTAACCTGAGATAACACAGAATCATCCTAGCCTATACCTAACATATAAGAAAGACTTGGAAAGGTTAAATAATCGATGGGTCCAAGCCACAGGGATAGCCCGTGACAGTCGTAAACAGCGTCAAGATCACAAACCGTTGTCTTCCAAAGTCAGCAATCAGGCATTATGCTACTTGGTGACAAAATCACAATAGTTGTATGATATTTTAGGGACTCTGAAACTTATCAGGACTCTAAAGGCTCAATTTTCACTCCTTCTTGATCAATTATTTAAAAGGAAAGGGGAAACCATTTAAGGAAATGGTCTGCACTCTTCAAAGAATCTTCCAAGTGCCCCAGTATTATCTGAAACATGCTCAAGAAAAATTGGTCTCTGTTTTACAAATTTAATCCATGAGTTTGTACATATGGGGAAACTGCAGTGTGTAGCCCATCTGATCACATTTTTTAAAGTTTGAAATATAATTAACTCAATGAGATAACATCCATAACCCAACACAGAAAAAATGATTTTTTTTAAAAAAAGGAAACCTCTTTAAACCTTTTACTGTGGAGCTGACTTCTGATTTCTTTATAACTTCCATTTCCACTAGTTCTTAATAAGATTAACTGCAGGATTTACTAGTAAAGGGCAAAAGCCTGTTCAATAATATCCAGCTGTTCACAGTGAATGTGAAATGGGCCCAGATTGAAACATCTATTCTCACTTCTTACAAACACTTCTTCAGTGCAACAATGTTCATTCTTGCAGCTTTTAAAAATATGATGCTGAGTTAAAATAGTGTAAGTTCTTTGCACAATTTCTGTTATATCTCTCCTAGACATTGATTTCTCTCAGAAAGCTGTATGGTAAAACATTTCTTAAAAGGGGGGATTTTCTATTTATATGTTTTTCTGGTGAATTTTTTTTCACTTTCCATAAGGCCCTGTGGGAAAGCTTAGATTCAAGAACAATGCAATTTAAGTAGGAAACTATAAAAAATTAAAGAAATTGGCAAATTTTCTAATTTGTTCTTCAGAACTACATAAATTTTCAATATTGAAAATCCTATTTGTTGAATTTGTATTTATAATGTCAATGGACTATACCATAAGTAATGAACATTTGCAAGCCTAGATTCAAAGTATTCTACTCATGTAGGATAAATAAATGAACACATAAGTTTTGCCTTCAGACCATTCACTCATTCTGTCATTTATGCATGATAGTGTATAAATGTCATTTATACATGAAATATAACAGTTCAAAAGTCCTAAGTAAGTTTTATTTTCAAAATAAAAGAGGCTTCAATTAAGCCTTATTTAAAAAATAATTTGTTTCAAAAAATAAAATTTTCATATGAACAAGTATGTTAGATATCTTGATTGTTAAAAGCATGCAAGATTTTTAGTTGGATTATGGATTAAATATAAAAGGGTCTATAGAGAGCACTGGGAGAAATTTCAATAGAAAAATATAGAAAATACATAGGAAATAATTTTGTATTATTGGGGTTAAATTTCTTAAGCATGAAAATTATACTGTATGTGACTTGATAGGAGAATGTTTTTTTTTCCCAGAAGACACATGCTTTAAATTACACATAGAGAGAAAAAAAGCAAATGTGGGAGAATGTTAGTAATTGGTGAATCCAGGGAAAGGATACATTATAACATTTGATTAATCTTTAATTTTTTTCAAAATAATGACTTGACAAAAATATGAATAGCTACCTAACCTGCTATGGATTGAATTAGGTCCCTTAAAAAGACATTTTCAATTCCAAACCCTGGGTCCTGTGACTGCGGACCAATTTGCAAATAGGATCTTTGAAGATGTTGATTAAGATGAGGCCATGTGAATTAGGGTGGGCTCTAATCCAGTGTGATAGAGTCCTTGTAAGGAGAGGAAATTTGGACAGATAGTGATCACCAGTGCAGTGTGTGCTTTAAGGATCTTACTATGGATAGCTGGATGTGGCAAGGAGAAGAGACAACAGAGATGTGTGAAAAGAAATGTCTTAGTGTTCACAGATCCTAGAACAGAGAGAGAAGGCCCACCTCACAGGGATACAGGGGAAACACCTCAGGAGCATAGGTTCGGCAAGCAGTTGGGGAACAATAGCTTACTGTTGACCTGACGACTATGCCTAATAGCCTGCATGGAGCTGGAGCAATTGGTCAAGCAACAGTAGGGATTGGGGAGTTGATACATGACTTTTGTGGGGGTACACATCCAGGTAGGATGCAGGGAGGAGAGGAAGAAGTTGTTAATCTTATATAGGAATTTGGTAGGGACTTAACAACAGGGTCAAAGGTTCTGAGGCATCTTGACAGTGCAAAGCCTTGACTTCACATTATTTTCTACGCCGTCACAGAGAGATTGAGAGGGAGACAGGACAGAGAGGGACAGAGAGAAAGAGACGGCCAAATGATGTAGGCAGAGCTGGATTGTCAGCAAACCACCACAACCCTACAGACTTTATAGGAAACATGAACCTACCTTGACTTTCGGCTTCTAGCCTCCAGATTGTGAGACAATAAATTCTTGTTGTATAAGCCAACTAGTCTGTGGCACTTTGTTGTAGCAGCCTTGACAAACTAAGTCACTGCCTTCATTTTTTCAAGCAATTAGCATTAAGTCTAGCATTTTGCTAGGCACAATGAAAATAAAAGCAAATAAGCATATACTGTAGCAAGTCAGACAGATATTAAACAGACATATAAAAATAACTAATTTATGAAAAACAGAATGAGTCATGAGTACCATGAGAATACACAGCAAGAGATATTAATCTAACCTTCGGAGGATAAGAGGATTTCCTTAAAGAAATTATATGAAAGATTCATATAATAGAATGTGTAAGATTTATAGGGAGGTGAAGTGGGCTTGGGTAGAATTGCTTCAGAAAGAATGATCACTACACAAGAAAGCCTAGGGTGAGGAGGAGGCATCACTTGAAGGAAGTCATTGGGCACCTCTGCTTATGGATGGTGGCTACCGTCAGTGTACAACCTGACACAAAATCTTTGGTCAACATAATCCTGCTGACACAGTAAATCTTTTGAGGACTGGGGTCCCAAATCATGTCTTGCTGAGATAAATATCCCCCGTGATGTCTCAGGCAGCGCCATGCAGAGATGTTAAATTGATATTGTTGCATTGAATTAAGTTGGTAAGCTTTTTCATAAAGTAAATTATAAAATAATAAGTCAAAATTTCCTACAGATAAAGTATATCAAACGTGTATGGAGTACCAGCTATGAAAAATATGTTTTATCAGCTATCAGGAGTATGATAAATGCAAGTTCATCCTGCATGTGTACTGGTACCTGAGACATGGAAGAGAGAGGAAAAATGATTATATAATTAATTTAATTCTAACCCATATTTCCAATGAAGCAGTAGTCATATACCATTTGACTCAGAGCAAGAAAGAATAGTTAGCAAAATTAAATTTTTGAATATACATCTGGAGTGAAAAATAAAGTAAAAAAAATCAAGTAAAATTTTGGTAATCAGTACATATTAATTAAACTTCTATTTCAAAACAAAATGCAAAATAAAATAAGTAAATAATTTGGTTGTCCTTGTCAAATATTTTTTTTTTTTTTTTATTAACGGAAAGAAAAAAAAGAAATTAACACAACATTTAGAAATCATACCATTCTACATGTGTACTCAGTAATTCTTAACATCATCACATAGATGCATGATCATTGTTTCTTAGTACATTTGCATCAGTTTAGAGGAACTAGCAACACAACAGAAAAAGATATAAAATGTTAATATAAAGAAAAGAAATAAAAGTAGTAGTAATAGTAAAAAACAACAACAACAAACAAACCAACAAGCAAACAAAAACAAAAAAAAAACCCTATAGCTCAGATGCAGCTTCATTCAGTATTTTAACATGATTACTTTACAATTAGGTATTATTGTGCTGTCCATTTTTGAGTTTTTGTATCTAGTCCTGTTGCACAATCTGTATCCCTTCAGCTTCAATTACCCATTGTCTTACCCTGTTTCTAACTCCTGCTGAACTCTGTTACCAATGACATATTTCAAGTTTATTCTCGAATGTCCGTTCACAACAGTGGGACCATACAGTATTTGTCCTTTAGTTTTTGGCTGGATTCACTCAGCATAATATTCTCTAGGTCCATCCATGTTATTACATGGTTCACAAGTTTATCTTGTCTTAAAGCTGCATAATATTCCATCGTATGTATATACCACAGTTTGTTTAGCCACTCTTCTGTTGATGGAGATTTTGGCTGTTTCCATCTCTTTGCAATTGTAAATAACGCTGCTATAAACATTGGTGTGCAAATGTCCGTTTGTGTCTTTGCCCTTAAGTCCTTTGAGTAGATACCTAGCAATGGTATTGCTGGGTCGTATGGCAATTCTATATTCAGCTTTTTGAGGAACCGCCAAACTGCCTTCCACAGTGGTTGTACCCTTTGACATTCCCACCAACAGTGAATAAGTGTGCCTCTTTCTCCGCATCCTCTCCAGCACTTGTCGTTTTCTGTTTTGTTGATAATGGCCATTCTGGTGGGTGTGAGATGATATCTCATTGTGGTTTTGATTTGCATTTCTCTAATGGCCAGGGACATTGAGCATCTCTTCATGTGCCTCTTGGCCATCCGTATTTCTTCTTCTGGTAGGTGTCTGTTTAAGTCTTTTTCCCATTTTGTAATTGGGTTGGCTGTCTTTTTGTTGTTGAGTTGAATAATCTCTTTATAAATTCTGGATACTAGACCCTTATCTGATATGTCATTTCCAAATATTGTCTCCCATTGTGTAGGCTGTCTTTCTACTTTCTTGATGAAGTTCTCTGATGCACAAAAGTGTTTAATTTTGAGAAGCTCCCATTTATTTATTTCCTTCTTCAGTGTTCTTGCTTTAGGTTTAAGGTCCATAAAACCACCTCCAGTTGTAAGATCCATAAGATATCTCCCAACATTTTCCTCTAACTGTTTTATGGTCTTAGACCTAATGTTTAGATCTTTGATCCATTTTGAGTTAACTTTTGTATAGGGTGTGAGAGATGGGTCTTCTTTCATTCTTTTGCATATTGATATCCAGTTCTCTAGGCACCATTTATTGAAGAGACTGTTCTGTCCCAGGTGAGTTGGCTTGACTGCCTTATCAAAGATCAAATGTCCATAGATGAGAGGGTCTATATCTGAGCACTCTATTCGATTCCATTGGTCGATATATCTATCTTTATGCCAATACCATGCTGTTTTGACCACTGTGGCTTCATAATATGCCTTAAAGTCAGGCAGCGCGAGACCTCCAGCTTCGTTTTTTTTCCTCAAGATGTTTTTAGCAATTCGGGGTACCCTGCCCTTCCAGATAAATTTGCTTATTGGTTTTTCTATTTCTGAAAAATATGTTGTTGGGATTTTGATTGGTATTGCATTAAATCTGTAAATCAATTTAGGTAGGATTGACATCTTAACTATATTTAGTCTTCCAATCCATGAACACGGTACGCCCTTCCATCTATTTAGGTCTTCTGTGATTTCTTTTAACAGTTTTTTGTAGTTTTCTTTATATAGGTTTTTTGTCTCTTTGGTTAAATTTATTCCTAGGTATTTTATTCTTTTAGTTGCGATTGTAAATGGGATTCGTTTCTTGATTTCTACCTCAGCTTGTTCATTACTAGTGTATAGAAAAGCTACAGATTTTTGAATGTTGATCTTGTAGCCTGCTACTTTGCTGTACTCATTTATTAGCTCTAGTAATTTTGTTGTGGATTTTTCTGGGTTTTCTACATATAGTATCATATCGTCTGCAAACAGTGATAGTTTTACTTCTTCCTTTCCAATTTTGATGCCTTGTATTTCTTTTTCTTGCCTAATTGCTCTGGCTAGAACTTCCAACACAATGTTGAATAATAGTGGTGATAGTGGACATCCTTGTCTTGTTCCTGATCTTAGGGGGAAAGTTTTCAATTTTTCCCCATTGAGGATGATATTAGCTGTGGGTTTTTCATATATTCCCTCTATCATTTTAAGGAAGTTCCCTTGTATTCCTATCTTTTGAAGTGTTTTCAGCAGGAAAGGATGTTGAATCTTGTCAAATGCCTTCTCTGCATCAATTGAGATGATCATGTGATTTTTCTGCTTTGATTTGTTGATATGGTGTATTACATTAATTGATTTTCTTATGTTGAACCATCCTTGCATACCTGGGATGAATCCTACTTGGTCATGATGTATAATTCTTTTAATGTGTTGTTGGATACGATTTGCTAGAATTTTATTGAGGATTTTTGCATCTGTATTCATTAGAGAGATTGGTCTGTAGTTTTCTTTTTTTGTAATATCTTTGCCTGGTTTTGGTATGAGGGTGATGTTGGCTTCATAGAATGAATTAGGTAGTTTTCCCTCCACTTCGATTATGTTGAAGAGTTTGAGGAGAACCTTGTCAAATATTTTAAGAAGCATGAGATAATATCTTTGTCTAGAGTTTAAAACTTAGTGCTAAAACACAGTGATTATCAGAAGTATGTAATACATCAATTTGAATAAAACTAAAATTCTAAGTACAGAAGAAACTAAAATTAAATTCTTGTTGCTACATACAAACTTTTGACATTTTTTATTTTGTAATTTCCGTGTATTTTTTGCCTGTGAATTCTGTTTGTCTTCATTTAGGCATGTTGATCTGGCAAATGTGAGTTTCCATCCCCTTTCAGGGCTTCCCAAATCCTTGTCTCCTGACCTTATAATTTTCCTTCCTGGTGTGTAGGGAAAGGAGTTGGCAATGAAGAGTTAAAGTTTTATCTCTACCATTAAATATTTCCATTATCCTTCTATAATACCCGCAGAATTACTTGACTCATATTTGAAAAATAGAACAGTCTTTGAACCCTAAAAATATAAAAAACAATATTTCAGTAAGCAAAGGGATCAGGCAGTGGTGGCTCAGAGGCAGAATTCTCACCTGCCATACTGGAGACCAGGTTTCAATTCCCGGAGCCTGTCCATACCAAAAAAAATAAATTAATAAAATAAGAAAGAAAGCAAAAGATGGCTCAAGATAGGAAAAGTAATTATCTTACTTATTCTATTGCAACAATTTTGCATTGTAATCCCAGAGTTGTTGTTAAAGATCTTTGCAATATAATGTAAAAACAATAATGAATGAAGGAATATTAGACTACAGCTTGTGTTTTCTAAGAATGTCAGGCCAAATTAATCTCATTTTAATTTGTGAGAATTTCTCAGTTAGAAGATTATTCTACAGGTATTCACCTCTGATTTCTGTAAAGGCATTCTGTTTTTATAATGTATACTATGCATATTTACCTTTTTAATTCACTTCACAAATGTTCACACTGTTCTGGAAGAATAAAGCTGGAGAAATATGGATTGATGACAGCCGAGTTAAATTTAGTCTTATCTAGTTGAACAAGTTCATCAAAGTATAGTTGATGTGACATTTCTCTTGAAATTTCATAGAAGCCTATCATTTGGAATGGGTCATAGATTTACTTCATGTGGCTTATGAAAGCAGAATAACAAGCTAGTATTTGAAGGAGGAGGCAAGAAAATACTTTCAATTCCAAATAAGAAAGAAAATTGCATCAATTAGAATCATCAAACAATGGGGGAGGGAGTGCTTTGAATAGCTAAGAATTCATGGACATAAAAATAACCAATTAGAGGCTTTCACTTAGAGATTTTGCAGCAGGTTATAGAAATTAAACCAGATAGACTTAAAATCACTTCCTAATTTAATTTACTTGAGTTAAGAAAGCATAACCAAGGTCACAAATCAAAGTTTACAAGATAACCTGCCATTTTGCATATTATATGTATTCTTTATTAATAATATTAAAAATTTAAATACAGTAAGTATTTGTTAAAATAGTAAATACTTGATTTATGCTCAAATAAAGTAACAATATTTGTTTAGTCCAAATCATGAGGCAAGTATTTCTTATGTTTTATTTAATTTAATTCTCACAAGAAGCACGTGAATTTGGTATCATGTTGTCATTTCATAGATGTGGATATTGGGCAAATTATAGTTACAGAACCTTCTCTATCTGATACCGTTAAACTGCAGAGGAACTGGCATTTGAGATTTCATAAGTTAAGCTCAGAACTTACTGTTTTTTCTATGACAAGGGACCAAATCAACATCCTTAGGTGTCACAGGAGATAAATACAATTTTCGTACAGATAGCAACAATCTGATTGCAGATACAAATTTTGGACATAAAATTATCTTCCAATTCAAAGAAAAATATGATCAAATGTTATATAAAATACAAGCTGGAAATTAAGCAAATGCTAAATCATGAGGCATACAATAAATGCTATGGAGCTCAGAAAGGGTAGGCAGAGGTTAATCAGAAAACTTTCTTGGAAAATCAGGTTTGAATTACATCAGTGATACTTTGGTTTATTTTCAGCTATAAGCTAATTATTAATCACCATAATTTTTAAAGAACTTTTCAGAGTTTTCTATCCACCAGCAATAATTTTTCAAGTCAAATATTTCACTGTTAGAGAGGAAGAAAGTATAAAAGTGATTTATACAGCAATTTGTAAGACATTCACATTAACTTGACACCTAAGTGAGCACAGGAGATAGCTGCATCATCAGCAAAGGGCAGGGGGCCATTAACTATTTATGAGATTGCAGGTCAATGGAAAATGTTTGAAGCAAAAGGCATCATTGTTCAAGAAACATAAAAACCTCAAACTCATTTTCAACAGGATGTTTCATTCTACACATCAGGTAAAGCAATTCCATTTCTGAGCATTCTTTCTGTTCCATAATATAGAATGATATGAGTAAAAAATGTAGATTCTTAAAAGAAATCCTAAGAACATTATACTGTCAATATAAATTAAAACATAAATTATATCAAGTGTTTGAAGCCTAAGAGCCAAAAGATGGCCTGATACTCAAGGAATTGTTTTGAGAATGCATCCAAACTGTGCTCTTTGCTTGCTACTCCCTTATCAACTTTCCATATTGTTGACTGTTAAAGTTTGCCAAAGCTGGCAAAATGCAATACACCACTCTAGCATTTTTTCAGGAGGAACTTATCACCCTATTGATGCCTACCTATAGGGAAAAAACTGAATTTCTGGTTCTGAGTTCAGAGCTTTCTTGACTAAAAGGGTTAGCAGCATTTGTGCAGGAAGGGTAGATCTTGAGGTGGAGGAACCTCAGAGATCTCTGAGGTTGAGGGAATGAAATTCAGACCTCTGATTTAAAAAGATGAAACCGCTCCAGCATAGGAGAGAAAAAGTTCACTGAGGAAAGAAATCTGTCTTCAAGATGGCAAAAAAATGATAATTTGATAATTTCAAAAATTAGAATGTATTTAAAATTGTTGACATTTTCACTTTCCTAGACCATTCTTTCTCATCTCTTTGAGCCCACCAAAGTCCATGGTGTAGTTTTCTACCTACATGCTAGAAAAGCATGTTTTTAAAGGTAATCCATTCCTGTGAATGCGGACCCATAATAAGTAGAACTTTTGATGAATTGTATCTTAATTTAAAATGTGGTCCACATTGTACAGGTGGATCTTATCCTCTCACTGGAGTCCTCTATAAGAGGGCAAAAGACAGAGAGAAGACACAGGAAACAAGCCCCAGAAAAGCTAAGAGTGACAGAAGTTAAAAGAGAGAAACACACAGAAGCTCAGAAAGAAAGCTACAAATGGAGCAGCTAGATTCTAAAAACAGTGAAACCCGGGAAAGAAGGACCAGCAGACACTGCCGTGTGCCTTCCCATGGGACAGAGGAGTCCTGGATTGCCAGCAGCCTTTCTTCAGGAAGAAGGTATCACATTTATGCCATGATTTGAACATTTTCATGGCCTTAGAACTATAAACTTGTAAGCTAATAAATCCCCACTGCTAAAAGCCAGTCCATTTCTGGTGTATTGCATTTTGTCAGCTTTGGCAAACTTAAACAGTCAACAATATGGAAAGTTGATAAGGGAGTAGCAAGCAAAGAGCACAGTTTGGATGCATTTTGAGTTGTAAGATCTTTTTATATACTCTGGATATTAAACCCTTCTCTGATAAATGGTTTCCAAATATTGTCTTCCATTGCGTAATCTGCCTTTTTACTTTTCTGACAGAGTCCTTTGATGTACAGAAGTGTTCAGTTTTGATGAGATCCCAATGATCTATTTCTTGTTTCACTGCTTATGCTTTGAGTGTAAGGTCTAGGAAACCACCTCCCATCACAGGATCCTAACATAATTCCCTACATTTCCTTCTAAATATGTTATGGTCTTAGATCTGATGTGTAGGTCTTCGATCCTTTTTGAGTTAGTTTTTGTGTATGGTGTGAGATAGAAGTCCTCTTTCATTATTTTGGATATGAATATTCAGTTTTCTAAGTACATTTGTTGAAGAGACTACTGTGTCCCAACTTGACTGTTTCATCAAAGATCAATTGGCCCTGGATGTGAGAGTCAATCTCTGTACCCTCTATTTGATTCCACTGGCAAGTATACCTATCTTTATGCCACTACCATGCTGTTTTGACCACTATACCTTCATAATATGCTTTCTGAGTGAGGGTCTTGAATTTCAACTGAAAGTCTAAAATCCATCAAGTGGACTTGTTGAACTTACCAAGACTGAAGTGCTATATATAAATCTTTGGCATCTCATAATCAGAAAACCAACATCTAGACTCATTTATTTTTTCCTCTCTGATTGATAAATGTTGGACCATAAACAGATGGATGATTATTAGCAAAGAATTACTTGTCAGAAATCACACAAGTAATGAGATATTCTGCTGATACCCATAGTATTCCAACTGTCACAGTATATCTTTCTTGAAGAATAGTACTTCTCTACTAAGTGTTGCGTGGTTGCGATTGTTATTTAAGCAAATCCAGGTGAAGAGCACCTACATTTTCTAAGAGAGGAAGTTGATCAAATACTTAGTAGCCGTAGCTTCAGAGAGAAAAAATAGTGTTCTGTTTACTTAACAGCAAAACTTAGCAGAGTTCTTTCACTATATAACTTTTGTTGCATTCATTTAATTGGGTGATGAATGAGAACATTATACCCAGAAGAATTGTGTTATAAAGCAATTTAAGAAGATTAAAAAGATCTCACTAGTCTCTGGTGGCTTTTTCCTGGGCCATGCAATGATTCAACTTAAACAATGGGAATTTATTTGCTCACAGTTATTGGGCTATGAGAAAGTCTAAATCAAGGTATCACCTCTGATATTCTGAAGCTGGCTAGTGGTGATCCTTGGTGCTTGGCTAGTTCCTTGGTAAGGCACATGGTGTCAATCTCTTGGTTTCTCCCTTGTCTTCTGAGTTCCATTGATGTTCAGCTTCTGCCTGCTCAGTCTGAGGCTTATTCACTCTCTGAATTTCATTCTGCTTATAAAGGACTTCAGTAATAGGATTTAGACCAATCTTGATAAAGTCAACCACATATTGATGGGAATAATCTCATCAACAGTTCCTACATGAATGGCTTAAATTTAAGAACATGGTTTTCTGGGGTTACTACAGCTCCAAACCACCACACCTTGCTTCTGCTAAACCCACCCGCAATTCATTTCTTGACACAGGAGTTAAAGTGCTCCTATTAAAGATAAAATGAAATCTCACCATCAGTGGCATGCACCACATCCCCCAATGCCTCCCGTGTGACTCAGAGCAAGGCCTTTTCTTAAGAGCACGTGACCCTACATAATAAATAAATTATATGTCTGATTAATTGGACTCCTATGAACAGTCCTGCACACCTCCCTGAATCACTCTCTTACTGTTCCTTTTTCAGAGCTACCATCCTCCCAATTCAGGTCCTTACTCAAATGCCAGTTTCATACCGAGGCCTTTCCTGACCACCCTATTTAATATTTATAAAGTTTTCCATGCCCTTCCTGTCTCCTTTCTCTGCCTTATTTTCCTACACTACACTTATTCATGAATACGATTTGCGTTTTACTAGCATTCAATTATTTGGTTTATTGTCTCTCAATAACCAAGGGTGGAAAACTCTGGCCCACAGACCCAATGAATATTTATTATCTGGCTCTTTACATAAAATGTTTACCAATCTCTGGTCTATACTTCTTCATAAGAACAGAAATTTTGTCTGTATTTTTGGCTTGTGTGGTATGCCCCTGGCACATATTAGATACTCAATATGTATTTGTTGAATGAATAAAAAAGCAATTTTTCTGTCATAATCTTCATGAGAATTACTTTTAGAATCTCAAGTGCATTACTAACTGATTTTTAGGCCTTGGACATGTAACCATTACCTCCTCTGGTACATGGGGATAACAAAATAACCTTCCATGTTTACTCTGTGAGTTTAGTCGGTAAACTGAAAGTACTTAGTTGACTAACTGCCATAGACAGTATTTAAAAAGTGTTTCTGTTTTGGTAAGGAATGTTATTGTAAGTAGCAACACAGTGGTGAAGAAAGAAATACTATGTTTTTGCATTATTGGTAGAAAAAAAGTATAATGTTTGATGGTTAAAACTTTGTCATCTACTTTTTCTTTGTAGTTGGCAGAAAAATAATTCTTGTATTGGTTTTAAAACATATTTTAAACCATGGTGCAAATAAAACAATAATGTAAAACAAGCAAAACAAAACATAAAAAAAATTAAGAGGAAAGACACAAGTCAGGAAAACAAATAGAAATTAGTAACTTGGAAAAAGGTTTGTTTGGGAGTAATTAAAACTTCCACTTACTGAGCACTTAATATGTACCAGGCAACCTACTAACCTATAGATCTATATACAGAGGTAGACATAGATGTATAGATGCACTCACACACACCCGTATGGTTGTTATAACAAATTGTTGTGTGGTGGTTACCAAACTATGTGGCTTAAAAACAATAGCAATTGATTCTCTCTATTCTGTAGACCAAAATCAGTACCACTATGCTAAATTCAATGTATCCACAGGGCTGCTCTCTCTCTGGAGGCTCTATGGGAAAATCATTTTCTTGTCTTTTCCAGCACTTGGGGGGCTGCCAGACTTCCTTGGCTTCTTACCACATCACTCTAATCTCTCCATTCATTGTCATGTTGCCTCCTCCATTTGTGTATGTCAAATTTCCATTTATCACCGTCCTATAAGGACACTTTAAATTGCATTTAAAGTGCTCTGAGGTAATCCAGAATAACATCCCCATTTCAAGATTCTTAATTTAATAAGATCTGCAGAGCCTCTTTTTTTCTGATAAGATAACACTTAAAGGTCCTAAGGGTTAGGACCTGATATCTTTATGTGGCCATTGTTCAGCCTATATTTATAAATGAAATAATAAAATAAAAAATAAAATAAACTGTCACTTATTTCAACAATCTTCCAAAATTGTTAGTATTTCTTTTTCTCCACCTGTTTCTCAAATGAGTTACCTAAGAGTTAAAAATTAAATAATTTGTCTAAGGTAAAAGATCTAATTAATCACAAAGACAGGACTTATATAAATGCCTTTTCTGCTTAATTCAAAACATTTATAACTGAACATTACACTATGATCCATACTTGGAATAAAATTTTATTTTAACTACATGGATACAAAGTCAGGAGAGGTCACAAGCCATGTCAGGATAGGCAGTACTCCTTCAAATGGGCATGTCCAACTGACCATAGGTTACCTGGGCTTCAAGTAATATTAATGCTTATTCCTTTCATTGGATTTTTACACGGAACCTGCAGAAAATACGATTGACAAGAATGTGAATTTATTTTTCATTTTTCTAAAATTGAACAAAGAGTTCTTCACATATTTATGCACATTTTAAGAAATTAATTAACAATAGCAACATAAGAATCTACCCCATCCCACCCCACTCCCAAACATGCTTGAAACCTTTTGTCTCTTACAGACTCTCATTTCTACTTCTGCCCTCCCTGTATCATGTAACTTCACTTCCAATTTAGTACTTGTTACAATGGTTCCTATGTAATCTTTACCTGCTTTGACAAATCAAACTGCAATGCCATACAAATGTATCCTTTCTAAGAGAGATGGTTAATAGTTGATAAATCCTTTAATATGATCTATACATCCCGCAGGATTGTTCTAGAGAATATAAAATGTTTTTACACATAATTCTCATGCTAATTCAGTAGGAAAAAATGTATTTTAAAAGTTGTTTGCATCACAATTACAGTTTCTCACCAGTAATCTCATATTCTGTCATTGCACTCTAATTACTACTCCAGAAGCAGATTATGTTCCATTGTGTTCTAAAGTAGCTTTAACTTGCTGGATTGCTTATCAATATAACCAGCTGTTCAATGGTAGATCCAGTGATGAGGGCATTTTTAATTGCTTTTTTCATTTGCTAAGTAAGTTCAGATGGTCACTAATTAGTTCTGTCATGCAGAGATAGTTTTGCCATGAACAATGTAATCAGTGTTTCATTGAAAAGACAACTGTCCTAAGATCAACGCTGCTTAATTATCCCTAAGAATCCATCCTCAGTTTGTTTATTTGTTATAGCTGTCATGAGTAAGGTGACAGGATTAAACAAAACTGCCGCTTTAAAGTATGCTTCCACCAGTGCATACGACGATTCCTCATCTTTGCCTGCTTAGAAGCAATCAATTGAAATGAGCCACAAAGACTTATTCTTGATTAAGGATTATACAATGCTTTGGGCACCACAAATTATACTAAATTATACGATATTGAAGCTAAAATATTTTGGTTTTACAACGCATTGTAAGCTTTACACATACCCATTAAACTCCTGAATTTAATCCATTTGGAAAAATAAAGATTCTTCTGAAACAGAATAACGTTTTTATTTTTTTAATGGACAGGTAATAGAACATAACAAGATAATTGTGCAAAATGAAACACAATAAATACATTTTACAACTATTTGAAAATAGTGATTCTTAGTACTTCATCAATTTTATAGAAGTATATATCCTCTCACTGCATAAGGAAAGCAAGAGAAATACAAAGGAAAAATATCAAAATATTATATCTCATGACATATTTCTATCCTTCATTCTCTGCTTACTTCTCTTAATACTGCTCCCATTAATGTGAACAGCGTGAAAACTTTGTCTATTTTAAAGTAGAGAAATTATTGATATACGCCTTTCTGGGTGTCAGACTTAACTTTCATATCTGACGTTTTATGTTCTTCAATTATAATTTTCCCCTTGCCTTCTCACAGAGTAATTTCAAGAACTCTTCAACACCAGTGGCCAAGTTTTTATTATACATATTCTCAAGATATAAGAAATTTTAACGAAGAGTTAGTAATTGGCATGGAAAGAAATTTTCTTTTACATTAAGTCAATGTTATGTTATAATATATTAATTATGGAGTTTAAATCAAAGAGTGTATTTCTTCCAGGCATTGAAACTATGGATATGAATTTTTTAAATGTGCTATTGAAATGAAAAAATAATGAAGTGAAATTTTTAGTGATTTATCATTTTTGAACATCAATGAATATATACTCCATTATTTTTTTACTCATTTTATACCCTTTTTACCTCTGATAAGTTCTCAAATACTTTGTTTTATTTCCTAAAATTAAAATGATTTCATATTATGAAAACATTATGATGTCCCTCTTGTGATTTCTATTACAAACAGAAATTTTAAATGAAATGTAAAGACCATCCAACATTGTCAATTTCCCCCACGAAAGAATTCAAAAGTTATTCAAGTTCTGTGAAATAGGTTTTCATGTTGCACACAGTTTTTCCTCAGATACCAGTCAAATCCTAAGCTTTTCACAGATAGAACAAACATCCAGGTGATTTAATCAGGGGAAATTTAGCAAAGAAGATGCTGATAATGTGTCATATGAACAGAAATTTCAGAGGTCATACAATATTAGGGAAAGTGGGAATTTTAGCCAGGAAGAGACAAAGTTCCTGTTGAAAACATTGGGGTTTTTTTTTAGGTTGCACTTGAGAAAGGCCATGTATTTTGAGTATTTGGAGTTATATCTATACTAGAATTAAAGGCTATTGTAGGAATAATGTCAAAACTGAATTTGACCAAACTCAACAAAGCCAAAAACTAAGCGTCCACAGGATCAAAGTACCATAACTTCACTCCAGAACCAAACTCAATGTGTTGTTGAGGAAAACAACATAATCTGGTTAACATCATCTAGTAATACTCAAAGTGTCATTCACAATGTATATCAATCATCATGATTTATCGAACAGGTAAAGAAGCAGGAAAATGTAATCCATAATTAGGAGAGCAAAACAATCAATAGAAGTAGATACCGAAATAATACAGATGTTGGAATGAGCAGTCAATGGTTTTAAATTCTTACATATGTTAAAGAGTTTAGGCAGAAATGGAAAAAATATGAAGGATTTCCCCATAGAAATAAAATAATCTAAAATGAAGTTCTAGAATTAAATACATTATCATTTTGAATTAAAGCTTTTCTTTTATGGGTCTAATAACAAACTAATGACTATAGACAAAGTATTAGTAATACCGATGACAGTTCAACAGAAATTATACTAACTAAAGTACAGAGGGAAATAAAAGTGAGAAATGAACAAAACAATAAATATATACAAAAACATCAAAAACAGAATGAAAGAAGGGGGTAAGTGGGGTCAGGGCAGAAGAATTACGTGAGATGAAAATTGTATGCATAAAAAGAAATGTACACACATACGCACACATATGCATACACCTCTAGGCACATTTCATTCATATTGGAGAAAACCCAAGCTAAAAAGAAACATCTATAATAATATATAGAATAATGACACATTATATTCATGGGAATTGTAATTATTACAACTACTGCTACTAATAAACAGACTTCTTCAGAAACAACAGAAACCATAATGTAATGGGAATGATATCCTTAAAGTTTGGTGGGTAAATTAACAAAAAAAATTAATAAAGTCAACCTTTAATTTAATACCCAATGGAAAATCTTCAAAAATGAAGGTAAACTGAAGACATCATCTGACAAGCAAAAGCTGAAAGAATTCATTGCCAGGAGACTCACCCAGCAAGAAATACTAAAGAAAGTTCTCACCGAATGAAAATAATCCTGCATGTACATGTTGGAAGGAAAGAAGAACAACAAAAGTTTTTAAAAAGACTGTTGACTCTTTGAAGAAAAAATAATGATGATATACTCTGGGGGTAAAAGTAAAGTATATGACAATAGCACAAAGAATCAGAGGTGTTTAAATATATTCTGACCATTGAAAGATTCTATACTTAAGGGTCATGGTTAGGGACACGTGTCAACTTGGCCAAGTTGTGGTACCTGTTTATCTGATTGGGCAAGGGCTGGCCTGTCTGTTGCAATTAGGATATTTCATAGGATTAGGTCATGATCACGTCAGCTGCATCCACAGCTGATTCCATTTGTAATCAGCCAAAGGGGAGTGTCTTCTGCAATTAGTGATGCTAAGTCTAATCATGGGAAGTCTTTCAAGGAGGACTCAGAGGAGACAGGTTCCATTCCTGCTTCGGCTGGTGGGCCTCTCTTGTGGAGTTCATCCAGACCCTCCATCAGAGTCGTCAGTTTCACAGCCTGCCCTGTGGATTTTGGACTCTGCGTTCCTGCGGTCAGGTGAGACACTTTCATAAATTTTATATTTGCAAGTGTTCCCTGTTGATTCTGCTTCTCTAGAGAACCCTAACTAATACATCTTGGTACTGGGAGTGGTTCTTAAGAAACAGAATCTTAAAAATGGGTATTTATGAATGGTTTTCTACTCTGACTGGTCTCAGAGACACTAAGAACTCTGATTCCTGTAATCAGAATGACACTCCCAATCCATGGAGTGAGTTGGCAAAGGAGATAGTCAAAATATCATCATTCGATTCTCCTAATGCTTCGCTTGTATGAAGCCAGACGCTGGGGGATAATGTTTTTGACACCTTTACAGAGTTTTGCAGAAATAAGAGTTATAGAGATGTTGGTTGTTGTTAGATACACTGTCTACATTAAGGGGTGAAAGGAATGGGCTTAAGGCTTCAAACGAGAAGCTTAAGCACCGTCTGAAAGATGTAGACGTTTCTGAGTATCCTGAAGGAAAATCTTATTTCCTGTAGCTGTAGACTTGAGATCTCTGAAAATCAGACTCAGAATCTTATTGTTAGAGTAGCAACTTTACAATGTAAACTGAAATCCCAGCCTTGCATGGTGTCTGCCATTGAAGTGAGGGCATTGATTGGAAAGTAGTGGGACCCTGAAAAAAGGGGTGGTGAGATATGGATTGATAATGATGTTGGAGGCGAGGTTGAAACCCTAGGCCATGCTGAGTCTTCTATAGATAACCCTGTAATAGTCTGCCCTGAGGACCTAGCCGCCCCACCTCCAGCCTGCCTTGAGGAATTGGCCACCCAACCTCCTCCTGAAGGGATTAGCCCTAGAGTGATTAATCCTGTTTCACCAGATGAAACTGCGAATGAAGGCCCTGAAGCAAATGGCTTGGAAGATATTTCTAATTCTTTTCATGACCCGCTCCCACCACCCCTCATTTATACTAGACCTATAACTAGACTAAAGTCCCGACAGGCCCCAAAAGATGAGGTAAAAAGTATCACACATGAGGAGGTATGTTATACTCCAAAAGAACTGTGTGAGTTTTCCAATTTATATAGACAGAAATCAGGGGAATATGTGTGGCAATGGATTTTAAGAGTGTGGGATAATGGTGGGAGGAATATAAGGCTGGATCAGGCTGAATTTATTGATATGGGCCCACTAAGCAGAGATTCTGCATTCAGTGTTATAGCTTGAGCACTTAGAAAAGGTGTTAACAGCTTGTTTGGGTGGTTGTTTGAAACATGGATCAAAAGGTGGCCAACATTACCTGAGGTTTAAATGCCAGAACTGCCCTGGTATAATGTAGATGAGGGGATCCAGAGGCTTAGAGAGATTGAAATGTTAGAGTGGATTTATCGTGCAAAGCCTGCTCTTACACCCCAGGAATGTCCAGAGGATGCACCTTTTACCACAACAGTGAGGAATAAATTTGTGAGATTAGCACCATCATCCCTCAAGTGCTCTGTGGTTGCACTTCTCTGTAGGTCAGATATTACTGTAGGAACTGCTGTCATTGAGCTGGAATCCTTAAACACAATGGGGATGACAGGATCCCGAGTTGGCAGAAGCCAGGTGGCAGCACTTAATCACCAAAGACAGGGCAGACACGGGTATTATAATCGACAGCAAACTCAAAGAAGGCATCAAAATAATATGACACGCAGGGATTTGTGGCATTGGCTAGTAAATCATGGGGTACCTAGAAATACAACAGAAGGGCAGTCTACTAAATTCTTGTTGGAGCTGTATAAATAAGAGTTCTAAGTCAAGGGAACAGAAGTCTAACCTGAATTATAAAAGCACAGAGTCACGGCCCCTTAACCAATTTCCAGACTTGAAACAGTTTACAGACCCTGAGCCCCTTGAATGAAGGGGAGGCCAGGTCCCTATGGGGGAGAAACCTGTTACACTGCCACAAATTTATACTGTTAACCTTCCTCTAAGTCTTCCCCAAGGAGACTGATGGCCTTTTACCAGGGTAACTGTGCATTGGGGAAAAGGAAATGATCAGATGTTTTGAGGATTAATAGACACTGGTTCAGAAGTGTCATTCATTCCAGGGGACCCAAAACGTCACTCTGGACCACCAGTCAGAGTGGGGGCTTATGGAGGCCAGGTGATCAATAGAGTTTTAGCTCAGGTCTGTCTCACAGTGGGTCCAGTGGGCCCTCAGACCCATCCTGTAGTTATTTCCCCAGTTCCAGAATGTATAATTGGCATAGACATACTGAGCAACTGGCAGAATCCCCATGTTGGTTCTCTAACTCATGTAGTGAGGGCTATTATGGTGGGAAAGACCAAGTGGAAGCCACTATAACGTCCCCTACCAAGCAAAATAGTAAATCAGAAGCAATACCAGATTACTGGAGGGATTGCAGAGATTACTGCCACTCTTAAGGACTTGAAAGATGCAGGGGTGGTGATTCCCACCACATCCCCATTCAACTCTCCTATTTGGCCTGTGCAGAAAACAGATGGGTCTTGGAGGATGACAGTGGATTATCATAAACTCAACCAGGTGGTAACTCCAATTGCAGCTGCTGTTCCAGATGTAGTATCATTGCTTGAGCAAATCAGTACATCCCCTGGTACCTGGCATGCAGCTATTGATCTGGCAAATGCTTTTTTCTCAATAGCTATTAGTAAGGACCACCAGAAACAGTATGCTTTCAGCTGGCAAGGTCAGCAATATACTTTCACTGTCCTACCTCAGGGGTTTATCAACTCTCTAGCCCTGTGTCATAATCTTGTTCGCAGAGACCTTGATCATTTTTGCTTCCCACAAGACATCACACTGGTCCATTTAATTGATGATATCATGTTGATTGGACCTAGTGAGCAAGAAGTAGCAACTACTCTAGAATTACTGGTAAGGCATTTGTGTGCCAGAGGATGGGAGAGAAATCCAACAAAAATACAGGGGCCTTCCACCTCAGTAAAATTCCTAGGTGTCCAGTGGTGTGGGGCATGTCGAGATATCCCTTCTAAGGTGAAGGATAAATTGCTGCATCTGGCCCCTCCCACAACCAAAAAAGAGGCACAACGCCTAGTTGGTCTTTTTGGATTTTGGCGACAACATATTCCTCATCTGGGTGTGCTACTCCGGCCCATTTATCGAGTGACCAGAAAAGCTGGTAATTTTGAGTGGGGACCTGAACAAGAGGAGGCTCTGCAACAGGTTCAGGCTGCTGTGCAAACTGCTCTGCCACTTGGGTCATATGATCCAGCAGATCCAATGGTGCTGGAAGTGTCAGTGGCAAATAGAGATGCTGTCTGGAGCCTTTGGCAGGCCCCTATAGGAGAATCACAATGCAGACCCTTAGGATTTTGGAGCAAAGCCTTACCATCTGCTGCAGATAACTACTCTCCTTTTGAGAAACAGCTTTTGGTCTGCTATTGGGCCTTAGTAGAGACTGAACGCTTGACCATGGGCCACCAAGTTACCATGAGACCTGAGTTGCCTATCATGAGTTGGGTGTTGTCTGACCCACCAAGCCATAAAGTTGGGCATGCACAGCAGCACTCTATTGTAAAATGGAAATGGTATATACAAGATAGAGCCAGAGCAGGTCCTAAAGGCACAAGTAAGTTACAGGAAGAATTGGCCCAAATGCCCATGGTTTCCACTCCTACCACATTACCTTCTCTTTCCCAGACCAGAGCTATGGTCTCTTGGGGAGTTCCTTATAGTGAATTGACTGAGGAAGAGAAAACTCGGGCCTGGTTTACAGATGGTTCAGCACGATATGCAGGTACCACCCGAAAGTGGACAGCTACAGCATTACAACCCCTTTCTGGGGTGTCCTTGAAGGACAATGGTGAGGGGAAATCCTCCCAGTGGGCAGAACTTCGAGCAGTGCACCTGGTTGTTCATTTTGCTTGGAAGGAAAACTGGTCAGAGGTGTGTTTGTATACTGACTCGTGGGCTGTTGCTAATGTCTTGTCTGGGTGATCAGGGACTTGGAAAGACCATAATTGGAAAATTGGTGACAAAGAGGTCTGGGGAAGAAGTTTGTGGATAGACCTTTCTGAGTGGGCTAAAAACATGAAGATATTTGCTTCCCATGTGAATGCACATCAGAGGGTGACTTCAGCAGAGGAAGATTTTAATAATCAAATGGATAAGGTTTCTTGTTCTGTGGATACCAGTCAGCCTCTTTCCCCAGCAACTCCTGTCATTGCCCAATGGGGTCATGAAGAAAATGGTCATGGTGGTAGGGATGGAGGTTATGCAGGTACTCAGCAACATGGACTTCCACTCACCAAGGCTGACCTGGCTACAGCCACTGCTGAGTGCCCAATCTGCCAGCAGCAGAGACCCACACTCAGCCTCCAAAATGGCACCATTCCCCGAGGTGACCAGCCAGCTACATGGTGGCAGGCTGATTACATTGGACCATTCCCTTCATGGAAGGGGCAGCAATTTGTTCTAACTGGAATAGACACATACTCTGGATATGGGTTTGCTTTCCCTGAACGCAATGCTTCTGCTAAAACTACCATCGTGGGCTTACAGAATGCCTTATCCATCGTCACGGTATTCCACATAGCATTGCTTCGGATCAAGGAACACACTTCACAGCAAATGAAGTGTGGGAATGGGCGCATGCTCTTGGAATTTTCTGGTCTTACCATGTTCCCCATCATCCAAAAGCAGCTGGATTGATAGAACGGTTGAGCCTCTCCTATGGAGTTCATCCAGACCCTCCATCAGAGTCGTGGGCTTCACAGCCTGCCCTGTGGATTTTGGACTCTGCATTTCTGTGGTCATGTGAGACACTTTTATAAATTTTATATTTGCAAGTGTTCCCTGTTGATTCTGTTTCTCTAGAGAACCCTAACTAATACACTTAGATTCCTGAGGAACACCAAACTACCTTCCACAGTGGTTGTACCATTTTACATTCCCACCAACAGTGGAGAAGTGTGACTCTTTCTCTGCATCCTCTCCAGCATTTGTCATTTTGTTTTTTTGATAATGGCTATTCTGGTGGATGTGAGATGGTATCTCACTGTGGTTTTGACTTCCGTTTCCCTAATAGCCAGTGAAGTTGAACATCTTTTCATGTGCTTTTTAAAGCATTTGTAATTTTCTTCTGAGAAGTGTCTGTTCATGTTTTTGACCATTTATTAATTGGGTTGTTTGTCTTTTTCTTGTTCAGTTGAACAATCTCTTTTTATATTCTGGATGCTAGACCCTTATCTGATATGTCATTTCCAAATATTGTCTTCTATTGTGTAGGCTGCTTTTTTACTTTCTTGACAAGTTTCTTTGATGAACAAAAGTGTTTAATTTGAAGGAGTCCCATGTATCTATTTCTTTCTTCAATTCTCATGCTTTGGGTGTAAAATCTAGGAAAATACGTTTTATAAGATATTTTTCTACATTTTCTTCTAAAGGTTTTATGGTCTTAGGTCTAATGTTTAGATTTTGATCCATTTTGAGAATTTTTGTATAAGGTGTGAGATATGTATCTCTTTCATTCTTTTGCGTATGGATTTCCATTTCACCAAGCACCATATATTGAAGAGACTATTCTGTCCCAGGTGAGTTGGCTTAACTGCCTTATCAAAGATCAGTTGTCCATAGATGAGAACATCTATATCTGAACACTTGATTTGATTCCATTGGTCAGTATATCTACCTTTATGCCAGTACCATGCTGTTTTGACCACTCCAGCTTTGTAATACACCTTAAAATCAGTTAATGTTAGACTTCCGACTTCGTTTTTCTTTCACAAGATATTTTTAGTTATTTGGAACACACTTCCCTTCCAAATAAATTTGGTTATTGGTTTTTCTATTTCTGCAAAGTATATTTTGGGGATTTTAATTGTTATTGCATTGAATCTACAAATCAACTTAAGTGGAATTGATGTCTTATCTATATTTTGTTTTCCAATCCATGAACACAGTATGTGCTTCCATTCATTTAGGCCTGCTGTGATTTCTTTTAGCAATTTATTGCAGTTTTCTTTATACAGGTCTTTTGTATCCTTATCTACATTTATTCCTAGATATTTTATTCTTTTGGTTGCCATTGTAAATGGAATTTTTTTCTTGATTCCCCCCTCAGATTGCCCATTACTAGTGTATAGACACACTACAGATTTTGAATGTTGATGTTGTAGCCTCCCACTTTGATGTACTTATTTATTAGCTCTAGTATTTTTGCTGTGGATTTTTCAGGGTTTTCAACATATAATGTCATATCATCTGCAAACAGTGAGTTTTATTTCTTCCTTTCCAATTTTGATGTTTTGTATTTCTTTTTCTGGTCTAATTGTTCTAGCTAGAACTTCCAACACAACACTGAATAAAAATGGTGACGGCAGACATTTTTGTCTTGTTCCTGATCTTAGGGGGAAAGCTTTCACTCTTTCCCCATTGAGGATAATGTTAGCTGTTGAGGAAGATCCCTTCTATTCCTACCCTCTGAAGTGTTTCCATCAAGAAAGGATGTTCAATTTTGTCAAATGCCTTTTCTGCATCAATTGAAATGATCATGTGGTTGTTCTGCTTTTATTTGTTTATATGGTGCATATATTAATTGATTTTCTTACATTGAATTATCCTCGCATACCTGGAATAAATCCCACTTGGTCATGGGGTATGATTCTTTAACGTACTGCTGGATTGGGTTTGCAATAATTGTGTTGAGGATTTTTAAATCTACATTCATTAGAGAGATTGGTCTGTAATTTTATTTTCTTGTAGTATCTTTTTCTGGCTTTAGTATGAGGGTGATGTTGACTTCATAGAATGAGTTAGGTAGCCATTCCTCCTCTTTAATTTTTTTGAAGAGTTTGAGCAGGATTGATAATAATTCTTCCTTGAATGCCTGACAGAATTCACACATGAAGTCATCTGGTCCTGGGCTTTTCTTTTTTGGGAGCTTCTTAATGATTGATTAAATATCTTTACTTGTGATTGGTTTTGTGAAGTTGTCTATTTCTTCTTGAGTCAATGTTGGTTGTTCATGCCTTTCTAGGAAGTTTCCATTTCATTTACATTGTCTTGTTTATTAGCATAAAGTTGTTCATAGTATCCTCTATTACCTCCTTAATTTCAGTGGTTAGGTCTCCTCTTCCATTTCTGATTTTTCTTTATTTGCATCCTCCCTCTTTTTCTTTTTGTCAGACTTGCCAAGGGTCTGTATTAGGTAGTGTTCTCTAGAGAACAGAATCAACAGGAAATAGCCATAGATATAAAATTTGTAAAAATGTCTCACATAACCATGGGAATATAGAGTCCAAACTCCATAGGGTATGTTGTGAAGCTGATCACTCCAGTGAAGGATATGGATGAACTCCACCAGAGAAGCTAGCTGGCCGAAGTAGGAAGAGAAACTGTCTGTTCTGAATTCTCCTTAAAATACTTCCAGTGATTAGATTAAACATCACTCATTGCAGAAGACCCTCCACTTGGCTGATGACAAATGCAACCAGCTGTGGATGCAGCCAATCTTATCATGAGTCAAGTCCATGAAATGTCCTCATAGCAACAGACAGGCCAACACTTGCCCAACCAGAAAAATGGGCACCACCACCTGGCCAAGTTGACACATGAACCTGACCATTACAGTCCACTCCTTGTTAATGTGTCAGCTATACACATCACCTTTAACCATACTTAATCCTTACATAGAAAACAATAAAAGACATTTTATTCCTCACCTAAGAATACTCAACTGTTCCACATACAACCAGAAATGCATTATCTCCTCAAAATAAGGTGCAAGTCTTTGTGTAATATTCATTCTTAAACTTGATATCTTACAACTTAAATACTATAACATGAAGAAAACAGCATTGCAGACCTTGTTTCTGTAACTGATCACGTGGTCATAGTTCATATTGATCAATACTTTCTTCCATTATCCATTTCATGTTCCCTTTACCCTCAGCAAGCACTTCAGCTGGCTGTGGTACTTTGCCTGGTGGAGTGATCCAAACCTTCATCCTGAAGTTTCAGAGCCATTGGTAGTCCTGCCTGGATTGGATTTTTGCAATTTTCCATTCATTTTAATCACAAGGCATGGTAGTACTAAAAGATGCTCTAGGGAACCTCCTATATCCCAGTAAAACTCTTCTTTATCTCCATTGTGTAGCTGCAGTCTTACTCCCTCTGATAGTCAGGATCACTAACCTCAGACAGTAATGTAATCCCCTTCTTGCTTGTTGATCCAGGGGCATGAGTAGCCCAAAGTGACCAGGTGGCAACCTTAGATTTCAGTTCAATGGAATCATTAATCATTTCTCCTTCTGGAACTAAAACATATAGACCAGCAGAGCTCAAGGTTGAAGGGACAGAAAGCAAAAATTTTCTTAGTGAATCACTAAGGGTAATAGTAAGTGGTAACACTCTCATTTCCACCCCTTGGTTCCTGGACCCAGGGATCCTGGCTATGGGAGAAACAGCACCATACAGTGGATTCTGATTCAGAGCATACACAGCTTCCTTGAGAAGATTACCCCTGTCCTGCAAGATATTGCTACCTAGTGGGTACCATAATTGAGATTTCAAAAGGCCATTCCATAATTCTATCAATCCAGCTGCTTCTAGATGATGGGGAACATTATAAGACCAGAGAATTCCATGCGCATGTGCCTATTCCCATACTTCATTTGCTGTGAAATGTGTTCCTTCATCAGAAGCAAAGCTGTGTGGAATACCATGACAATGGATAAGGCATTCTGCAAGTCCATGGATGTAGTTTTGGCAGAAGCATTGCATGCAGGGAAAGCAAACCAATATCCATAGTATGTGTCTATCCAGCTATAACAAATTTCTGGCCCTTCCATGAAGGGAGTGAGTGGTCCAATGTAATCAACCTGCAGGGAATGGTGCCAAATGGGGGGCTGAATGTGGGTCTCTGCTGCTGGCAGATTGGGCACTCAGCAGTGGCTGCAGCAAGGTCAGCCTTGGTGAGTGGAAGTCCAAGCTGCTGAGGCCATGCATAACCTCCATCCCTATTATTATGACCACTTTGTTCATAATCCCATTGGGCAATGACAGGAGTTGCTGGTGAAAGAGGCTGACTGGTATCCATAGAATGGGTCATCTTATCCACTTGATTATTAAAACTTTCCTCTGCTGACATCATCTTCTGGTGCACATTCACATGGGACACAAATATGTTCATGTTTTTAGTTAACTCAGAAAGGTCTATCCACCTCTTTGCCAGACCTCCTTGTCACCAATTTTGCAATTATGGTCTTTTCAAGTCCCTGACCACCCAGCCAAACCATTAACAATAGCCCACGAGTCAGTATACATATGTACCTCTGGCAGTTCTCCTTCCAAGCAAAATGAACAACCAGGTGCACTGCTCAAAGTGTTGCCCACTAGGAGGATTTCCTCTCACCACTCTCCTTCAGGAATATCCTGGAAAGGGGTTGTAGTGTTGCAGCTGTTCACTTTCAGGTGGTACTAGCATATCATGCAGAACCATCTGTAAGCCAGGCCCGGGTTTTCTTTTCTTCAGTCAATTTACTGTAAGGAACTCCCTAAGAGGCCATAGCTGGTCTGGTAAAGAGAAGGTAATGTGACAGGACTGGAGACCAAGGGCATTTGGGCCACTTCCTCATGTAACTTGCTTGTGCCTTCAGGACCTGCTCTGAGCCAGTCTTGTATATACCACTTCCATTTTATGATGGACTGCTGCTGTGTACACCCAACTTTATGGCTTGTTAGGTCAGACAACCCTCAGCTCATGATAGGCAACTCAGTTCTCACAGTAACTTGGTGGTAATGGTTAACCATTCAGTCTCTATTAAGGCCCAGTAGCAAGCCAAAAACTGTCTCTCAAAATAAAAATAGTTATCTGCAGCAGACGACAAGGCTTTGCCCCAAAATTGCAAGGGCCTTTGTTGTGATTTTCCTATAGGGGCCTGCTAAAGACTTCAGACAGCATCTCTATTTGCCCCAGACACTTCCAGCACCATTGTATCTGCTGGATCATATGGTCCAAGTGGCAGAGCAGATTTTACAGCAGCCTGGACCTATCACAGAGCCTCCTCTTCTTCAGGTCCCCACTCAAAATTAGCAGCTTTTCTGGTCACTAGATAAGTAGGCTGGAGTAGCACATCCAAATGAGGAATATGTTGTCACCAAAATCCAAAGTGACCAAATTAGGCATTGGGCCTTTTGTTTTTCATCATAAGAAGGGCCAGATGCATCAATTTATCCTTCATCTTAGAATGGATATCTTGGCATGCCCCATATGATTGGACAGCTTGAATTTCACTGAAGTGGAAGGGCCCTGTATCTGTGTTGGATTTATCTCCCATCCTCTGACATGCAAATGCCTTACCAATGAGTCTAGCATGATTGCTATTTCTTGCTCATTAGGTTCAATCAACATGATATCACCAATATAGTGGATCAGTGTGATGTCTTGTGGGAAGGAGAAATGATCACGGTCCCTGAGGACAAGATTATGGCATAGGGCTGGAGAGTTGAAATACCCCTGAGGTAGGACAGTAAAAGTATATTGCTGACTTCGCCAGTGAAAGCAAACTGTTTCTGGTAGTCCTCACTACCAGCTATCAAGAAAAAAATATTTACCAGATCAATAGCTGCATACCAGGTACCAGGGGATGTGCTGATTTGTTTGAGCAATGACACCACATCAGGAACAATAGTAATTGGAGCCACCACCTGGTTAAGTTTACAAAAATCTACTGTCATTCTCCGAGACCCATCTGTTTTCTGCACAGGCCAAATAGGTGAGTTGCATGGGGTTGTGGTGGGAATCACCACCCCTGCATCCTTCAAGCACTTAAGAGAGGCAGTAATCTCTGAAATCCCTCCAGGAATCTGGTATTACTTCTGATTTAATATTTTGCTGGGTAGAGACAGTTATAGTGGCTCCCACTTAGCCTTTACTACCATAATATCCCTCACTCCACAAGTTAAAAAGCCAATGTGGGGATTCTGCAAGTTGCTCAGTATGTCTTTTCCAATTATGCATTCTGGAATTGGAAAAATAGCTACAGAATGTGTCTGGGGGCCCACTGGACACACTATGAGATGGACCTGAGCTAAAACTCCATCACATGCCTGATGTCCAAAAGCCCCTATGCTGACTGGTGGACCAGAGTGATGTTTTGGGTTCCCTGGAATTAATGACTCTTCTAACCACTGTCTAATAATCCCCCAAATATCTGATCATTTCCTTTTCCCCAGTGCACAGTTACCCTGGAAAAAGACCATCAGTTTCCTTCGGGAAGACTTGGAGGAAGATTTAACAGTGTAAATTTGTGGCAATGTAACAGGGTCCTCCCCCAAAGGAATCTAGCCTCCCCCTCATTCAAGGGGCGCTAGGTCTGTGAACTGTCTCGAGTCTGAAAATTGATTAAGGGACCATGACTCTCTTTTTTTGTATTTCAAGTTAGACTTCTGTTCACTTGACTTAGAACTCTTTTGTTTATAT